>NC_064644.1:427716690-428322801 GCF_023864345.2 Schistocerca serialis cubense | reverse complement strand
ACTCCCGAAGGGTAACTACGAATCTCATATTAAAATATCATAATCATCTTGAACAGTTTCCAGCCCCAGTCTAGGTTTGGAACACAACTCTCCCCACTTAGTCCTGTTCCCAGAATAATTTCCAGCCCCAAGCTGGGTCTGGAACACAAGCCTCGCCAAGTAGTGCTGTTCTCCCGCCATCTTTCTGTGTTTACTCTGGTCCTTGCCCATTTTTTCAGCACACTCCTTCACACCTTTCCCTTGGTCTTCCTCTTGGTCCTTTCCTGCGCATCTCTGTTTCATGTACCTTCTAGGGAATCCTCTCGTTTTACATTTTCTTTAAGTGCCCACACCAACTGAGCCTCGCTGTTTCTATCCTGCTGTGCAAGGGTTCCTCTTTCACTATTTCCTAATCCTGTCTCTCCTTGTTACTCCTGCCTTACTTCTCATTAAGTTCACTTCACGTGCCTGTAGTCTGCTTACATTTTCCTTCATTGCTGCGCTACGGTTTGTAGCAATCGCCTATTCAGGCGCGCGCGGAACCACTCGAAGTAGGGTCGTCGCAACAGCGAGACGCGGTGGAAGTTACGCTGGTTACCGAGAGAGAGGACAGTGACCCTGCCAGTCGCCGTCGTTGCAGTGCTGATCGTGCCCTGGTAGGTGGTGGGCTGTGCGAACCCGTTGTTTCTTTTCGCCGAGTAAGTAACGATCGTGAATGGACGATGTGGTGTGAGACTTCTACATCTACATCTACATCTATACTCCGCTAGCCACCTGACGGTGTGTGGCGGAGGATACTTTGAGTACCTCTATCGGTTCTCCCTTCTATTCCAGTCTCGTTCGTGGAAAGAAAGATTGTCGGTATGCCTCTGTGTGGGCTCTAATCTCTCTGATTTTATCCTCATGGTCTCTTCGCGAGATATACGTAGGAGGGAGCAATGCACTGCTTGACTCCTCGCTGAAGGTATGTTCTCGAAACTTCAACAAAAGCCCGTACCGAGCAACTCAGTGTCTCTCCCGCAAAGTCTTCCACTAGAGTCTATCTATCATCTCCGTAACGCTTTCGCGATTACTAAATGATCCTGTAACGAAGAGCGCTGCTCTCCGTTGTATCTTCTCTATCTCCTCTAACAACCCTATCTGGTACGGATCCCCACACT
This sequence comes from Schistocerca serialis cubense, assembly GCF_023864345.2. Taxonomy (NCBI): domain Eukaryota; kingdom Metazoa; phylum Arthropoda; class Insecta; order Orthoptera; family Acrididae; genus Schistocerca; species Schistocerca serialis. Next base: position 428,321,662 of record NC_064644.1, on the reverse strand, counting down.
GGTGAGCAATATTCAAGCAGTGGGCGAACAAGTGTACTGTAAACTACTTCCTTTGTTTTCGGAGCCGGCCGAGGTGGTCTAGCGGTTCTAGGCGCGCAGTCCGGAACAGCGCGACTGCTACGGTCGCAGGTTCGAATCCTGCCTCGGGCATGGATGTGTGTGATGTCCTTAGGTTAGTTAGGTTTAAGTAGTTCTAAGTTCTAGGGGACTGATGACCACAGTAGTTAAGTCCCGTAGTGCTCAGAGCCATTTGAACCATTTTTTTTCTCTTTCGGACTGCATTCTCTTAGGATTTTTCCAATGTATCTCAATCTGGCATCTGCTTTACCGACGATCAACTTTATATGATCATTCCATTTTAAATCACTCCTAATGCCTACTCCAAGATAATTTATGGAATTAACTGCTTCCAGTTGCTGACCTGCTATATTGTAGTTAAGTGATAAAGGATCTTTCTTTCTATGTATCCGCAGCACATTACACTTGCCTACATGCACTCAAGTAAATAACACAAATGTGTAGATACAAACAGAAATAGCTAGATTTACAAACTCCCGAAGGGTAACTACGAATCTCATATTAAAATATCACAATCGTCTTGAACACTTTGCAGCGCCAGGCTAGGTCTGGAACACTAATCTCCTCATTTAGTCCTGTTCCCAGAACGTTTTCCAGCCCCAAGCTATGTAGCGGTGCAAAGGCCTGAATACAACCGTCTGAATCCTATCATCATGCCAAGACATCTGTCTGACACTGCCACCTTCATTTATGATAATTTCGGTGGGTAAGCTGATTTCACATCCAGCATCGTTCTTGTACGATGCACTGTTGGCAGCCCTTTACGACTTTTACGTTGAGCTGTAGTATCTCGCCGACCGCTGTGGCCGAGCGGTTCTACGAGCTTCAGTCCGGAACCACACGGCTGCTACGGTCGCAGGTTCGAATACTGCCTCGGGCATGGATGTGTGTGATGTCCTTAGGTTAGTTAGGTTTAAGTAGTTCTAAGTTCTAGGGTACTGATGACCTCAGAAGTGAAGTCCCATAGCGCTCAGAGCCATTTCAACCATTTTGAATCTACACTAGGTGCAGACAGCTGGGATACACTCTTTCCGTCCCAGGGGGGTATGGGGTGGCGACAGGAAGGGCATCCGACTACACTTTGAAAATAACATTGCCAAACTCCATAGTAACAACCCAGACCTGGCAGTAGCTGGAGTGAGATCCGGATACGAACGAACGAATTTTATCTTAACTCTATAACGAGCTGTACTTTTACTGCTTTTCGCACTGCTGCAGTGTTTCAATAAGCCTCCTTCTTAAATCATTTGATTGTTAAGGTTGCAATGAAAATGTCTTACGTGCTTTAAAGCATTTCAATTTGCTTTGAAAATTTCGGGTTTAATGATTATTTGCCGGGATGTACGTCAATATCTGATTTAACATCTAGCGTGCAAATGGTTGACCGACTGCACAGTTGGCGTAAAACGGGCTACGTTGTAATAGTTTGTTTGGTGTGTTGCGGAAGGAACTTGTTGTTTCCTAAGCCGCCTGGGCTGCGTCTCACGAGTTGCCGCGAGACGAGCGCAAGTAATTGGGTCTACGACTGGCTGCTATTGCTGCTAAGTTTGAACACTACTGTAACTGATGCATGTATTCTACCTATAAGAAAATTTTTAGTTTAAAACTGTAGCATTTAAACAATATTTCTGGTGTTTTAAACTATTTAAAGATTTCAAACTCTTTCTGAGCCGTCAGACGTGTAGTCCTCCGTCAAATAATTTTGTCTGAAGTATTTGCATTGAATAGGTAGAATATCTGTAAAGTCTTTTCTTAAAACTTCTTGTTTAAAAAATTATATTTTGGAACCAAATTTTGTCGGAAGCAAAAGCATAAGTTCCGAGCTTGAAAAATTTTTTTTATTGAAGGCATTTGTTATAAATTAAAATATGTGTTCTTAAACCTTACGCTTGTTGCTTCTGAATGTTTGACTTCATACATTATTTGAAAAAATAGTAAGTTGAAATACCATTGTGTATCTGTGCTATTACGGGTTTTGGTTGTCTCGATGCCTCGTAAATTAATTTTATTGTTGGAAATCCTTTATGAACTTGGTTCCTTTCACTCGCAGCAGCCTTGAGCCCTGTTAGCAACATACTGTTATCCATCCTTTCCGAAGTTACTTCCCTTATTGAAAGCTGGTTGTCGATGCACTATCGGCTAGCTAGACCTGTAACAGCTTCACCAGAGCCCAGGTAGCCGCCACTTTTCGGCTTTCCTAGTACATAATACATAATAATTCTTAATATATATGAAATAATTTTATGTGTGTTATAGATCACTCAAGATGCCATGGATAGGCGAAACACGACTGGTATAAAAGAATAAATTCGTGATAAAACATATTTGAATTTTAATAATCCTAAGGGAACGGTGTTGTATAAATGTATTCAGGGCGAGGCACGGAAAAAGAGCTCCGTAATGTTTGCAGGCCTGTAGGGGCATCTTGTTAACTTAGTCATCGCGTGTAGCTGTTTGGCTGCTCCCGACCCCTGCGGCTCCTCGGCAGCCTTGGCGGCATAAGTTTGGTAGTAAGGCGGCAGCCGGGAAGGGGGTTGAAGGTCTCATCGCCCTGCACCACGGCGTAATCTCCCGTCCTCCCCTGCCCAGATCCCATTAGAGCGGCCACGAGTCTCTGCCCTAACCAGGGCGGACGGCCGCTGTCACCGAACTCACACTTCGGCAACGGGCCAGCGCCAAGGAATAACACAAAACTTCCGCCGCCCAGATGACGGACGTGGTTCCTACAGCAACGCATATGCGTCAGGTCACTACACTCCAAGACTGGAATGATTGGTATTGACACGGATCTTAAGAAACCACACGTGATAATGTGGCGCAGGAAACTCGGGTATTTGAAAGTACACTACTTGCCGAAATGCAGATGATAAACGGGTATTCATTGGACAAATATATTATACTAGAACTGACATGTCATTACATTTTCACGCAATTTGGGTGCATAGATCCTGAGAAATCAGTACCCAGAACAACCACCTCTGGCCGTAATAGCGGCCTTCATACGCCTGGGCATTGAGTCAAACAGAGCTCGGATGGCGTGTACAGGTACAGCTGCCCATGCAGCTTCAACACGATGCCACAGTTCATCAAGAGTAGTGACTGGCGTATTGTGACGAGCCAGTTGCTCGGCCACCATTGACCAGACGTTTTCAATTGGTGAGAGATCTGGAGAGTGTGCTGGCCAGGGCAGCAGTCGAACATTTTCCGTACCCAGAAAGGCCCGTACAGGACCTGCAAAATGCGGTCGTGCATTATCCTGCTGAAATGTAGGGTTTCGAAAGGAGCAAATGAGGACAGAGCCACGGGTCGTAACACATCTGAAAGTGCCGTCAGTGCGAAAAAGAGGTGACCGAGACATGTAACCAACGGCACCCAATACCATCAAACAAGGATCGCCAAACACGGATGCGACCGTCATGATGCTGTGAACAAACCTAGATTCATCCGAAAAAATGACGTTTTGCCATTCATGCACCCAGGTTCGTCGTTGAGTACACCATCGCAGGCGCTCCTGTCTGTGATGTAGCGTCAAGGGTAACCGCAGCCATGGTCTCCGAACTGATAGTCCATGCTGCTGCAAACGTCGTCGAACTGTTCGTGCAGGTGGTTGTTGTCTTGCAAGCGTCCCCATCTGTTGACTCAGGAATAGAGACGTGGCTGCACGATCCGTTACAGCCATGCTGATAATATGCCTGTCATCTCGACTGCTAGTGATACGAGGCCGTTGGGATCCAGCACGGCGTTCTGTATTACCCTCCTCAACCCACCGATTCCATATTCTGCTAACAGTCAGTGGGTATTGACCAACGCGAGCATCAATGTCGCGATACGATGAACCGCAATCGTGATAGGCTACAATCCGACCTTTAACAAAGTCGGAAACGTGATGGTACGCATTTCTCCTCCTTACACGAGGCATCACAACAACGTTTCACCAGGCAAGGCCGGTCAACTGCTGTTTGTATGAGAAATCGGTTGGAAACTTTCCTCCTGTAAGCACGTTCTAGGTGTCGCCACCGGCGCCAACCTTCTGTGAATGCTCTGAAAAGCTAATCATTTGCATATCACAGCATCTTCTCCCTGTCGGTTAAATTTCGCGTCTGTAGCACGTCATCTTCGTGGTGTAGCAATTTTAATGGCCAGTAGTGTAGCTGGGATTTGTACGGTTATAAATCATTAACAACATTTCTTACGTATAATAATCAATTTCAATAACTCCGAACAGATACACAAGATGACTGAAGCCAAGCAGTCAGCGGTCAGTTGAACAAAGTCCCAAAATTTAATATATATGATCTCTCAAACAGCACCGACAAGCTTTAGGGTCAGGTTCTTTACAGCAAACGAAGAAAAAATGTCTAGTAAATACGGACTCTAAAAAGCATACCTTAAGAGCTATGAGCGCTTATTCATCTTCGATACTACGAAATACATCTCTTCCCGTTCAAGTTCTTTGCTTTCAAAATTTTGAGGATAGTTGGTATTGACCAAAATGAGAAGAAAATGACCGGTAAACTTGGCCTCTAAAGTGAATACCTTAAGAGCAATGGGCATTTATTCAGCAAAAGAGATGTGTTTCACACTAACGGAGATGAACAAGTGCTCATAGCTTTCAAAAAGTACGTGTTATAAACCCCATTTTTCCTTTGTTTGGTCCAGACTACCTCCTCGCAAAATATGTAAAGTCCTTGCAGTAGAAGAGATCTGTTTCGCGGTATCAAAGATGAAGAAGTGCTCATATTTGTTAAGTTATGCATTTTAGAGCCCTTGTTTACTGGACAATTTTCTCTCGGTTTGATGTAAGGAATCTCCTATTCAGCTTTACAATGTAGGGAGCACAAAATAACATACCATAAATAATACCACAACAGTAAATAGAAAAAGAAAACACCCGATAATCAATCTTGTCCCAGAATACAAAAACCTAAAATACACCCAATAAAAACTTGACACGCAAATAGTAAACAAACTATTAAGAAGATAACGTTGTACAAGAAACTAGCCACACCAACTCAAGTTAGCCTGCGCTGGCCACAATAGATAAGAGTAGTAAGTGAAAACCAGCAGAAAGGATGGATCAAAATTGCAATGAACATCACAAACAATAAAATACAGATTCTAAGTGACCTCGCAGCAATTTCAGTATGATTTCTTGGGCAATTTAAATTGCCCCGGCCACCTACAGCCGCCTGTATTACAAAGTTTTGACGCGATCACAACGACACAATCTTCTTTAAATCCCGACACCAAACATAGCACCTCAGCTCCGCAACTTTAATACTAGCTGGGGTTATCCATCGGAATCGGTGCTCTGTGTCAACAGCAAGTCACCACGAGACCAGACAGCACTTCCACTAAGTTCCCTCACTGCTTTATTCCACGGCTTCCTGCTTTGCCTCGTCCAGCTGACTGCTCTCCTGGTAAGCTGGTAGTTATCTTGACTTTTTGCTGACCGCCCTGATACTCCGTCTGCACTGCGGCTTACTCTGATGACGATAGCGGCCGCTGCGTCTTCCATCCACTCGGCCGTCTCTAATGACCTCGATGTGCACGGGACGTTAAACCCTAATCTTTCATCTTTCCTTCTTCCATCTGCACGAGACAGCTATCACCGGTCAACTCCCTGTTTATCCACACCAGGATATAAACAGCCTTTGACAGCTCGCAGTGCATGGCCTACAGCCGAACACGAAGGTTTTCCGCCGCTCCCCGGTGCTAGAACTTGTTAGCTTCAAGCTGACGGTGATGGTTCACTCCCTAAAGAGGGGACGTACGAGAAAATACACGGGTACATACATGCTAATTTGATTTTTACTGTTTGTGAGTTAACTGAACAAAATTTTGCACGAATTATTATTATGTTACTGGCTATAATCAGGACTTTTTTCAATCTTTTATCAAATAAGTTGATCAGGACGTTGCTGGATACTTCTAGAACGACTATCACATGAGGAACATTGTCTCTAATGTTACTTATCACTAGTTGCTTCACAGCCAGACACACACTTCCATAGGTCATCGTTATGTGAGCGAAGATTACGATAGATTTTCTAGGTAGTTTGGCCAGTTAAGATCTTACCTGCGTTATCTTTACGTTGGGTGTGTTGCATACCTATCAGGCATCACCTCGATCGTTTTCTTTACGTACTATGTGCTTTACTTGATTCCCCTAAAAGCCAGAAACATTAACTGTCTAAAAACTGAGTGAGGGTGCACGAACGGCTAGGTAACGTATGGAACACTTTCGTTCTACATAGTAGTCCTGCTGTCTGTTACGTAAGAATAAACAGTACTTATAGCAAAAGTCAAATTGTCAAATTTTAATTCAGGCTTTATTCGAAAATTGTTGATTTGTAACGTAAAACAAGGGAGTTGGTAGTAAACATAAAGAAAACAATGCAGACTTATCAGACAGCGCTAGAAAAAGCAATATCCTCAGCAAAAATAGTGAAGTTCGAAAACGCAAAATAAAAATGTATCAAACATTGTTTCAATACTTCGTCGAGCTCATATAAAATATGTTTCTATTATTTATAAAGAACTTCCACATATATAAATAATAACAGGAAACTCTTACCTCTTCTCATGATGAAGTACATTCAATTGGGTACAAAATAACAATAATAACAATGAATATTTTTATGCTTTTGCGTGTGAACTATACTTGCATCAAAAGTAATTGGTTTGGCTACATAAAACGCAGAAGTTCCTTAACCATTTTATTTCCTGCAAGAATATAAAATACACAATGGACTAACACTGTATGATGTGGGATTCTAATTATGTCAAAACAAACAGAGAAAAAAAAAGAAAAGACGTTTGCTACCATTTTCTCTCTTACACATTCATTTATGCTTCTTTCACTACCAGACCTACCAATACTAGCTACTGCGTTATTTATGTAGTGCACCAAAAGTAAAGAACCGTAGTTTTGGTACAGTGCAACTTATCACTTTAAATATATGGTCGTTTTCTCTTAGAAATTAGATAAAAAAAATCTGTATATCAGATTTTTAATATCAATTTCTGAACTGTTGCAACATATTTTAGCAATTTGTATTCCACGAAGGTATAAATAAATTTGATGTTAATGCATTTTGAAAAGATTTGTATCACAGGAAGTTTACTTACATTATGTACAAAGTCTGTGACAAACATCTACAATGTTTCGGCATAACATGCTCCTTATAAACTGAAAAATGAAAGTTGCGGGAAATGCAGGAAAAAAGATTTTGTGAGCATTTATGCCAGAAAAAAGTACTTTAACGTTGGCTATAACTATTCATTTGGTCTTTTTGGTTTTCATGTAGCTCTTTTCCTTCAGTCTCTCAATCGCTTTACCGCAGTGGATACACCGGTTCCCGTAAAACCACCGACGTTAAGCGCTGTCGGGCGTGGCCGGCACTAGGATGGGTGACCGCCATGCGCTGTAGGTATTTTTCGGGGTGCACTCAGCCTCGTGATGCCAATTGAGGAGCTACTCGACCGAATAGTAGCGGCTCCGGTCAAAGAAAACCTTCGTAACGACTGGGAGAGCGGTGTGCTGACCACATACCCCTCCTATCCGCATCTTCATTGAGGATGACACGGCGGTCGGATGGTCCCGATGGACCACTTGTGGCCTGATGACGGAGTGCTTTTCTTTCAGTCTGATCCTTCTGGCGTGTTCTTTTGTCAATATCCCTTGTCAAATTTCTGAAATAATAATATGCACAGTCACTAATCTTATTCAGTAGCTTTTTAGTGAAACAATCTGCGCCAAATCCTACACTCGTAGGGGTCCTGATTCATCTTGTGTTATCATCACTGAACATCAGACAACCAACATATCAGGAAATTTTAACAGTAACTGATGAGCAAATTGTCTGTAGGCATCTCTTCTAAACGACGTCATTAAACCTTTCGTTCGGGTTTTGTGTTCCACCATGTGTGCTTTTCTTTGATAAATCGTAATTAATCGCTTCGTAAATGGGCTCACAGACATCTATACTCCCCAGATGTCTTCCCTGATGACAGAATATAATAAAATATCGCAGACCACATAATTGTCGTATAGGAAAGGAGGCGTAGCACTACGCATTGGTTGAAACAAGATGGGTTTTACATAATTTGCAGCACAAATTGAACTCTGAAAATTGGAGACAGTATCTCTAACATGATACAGGACTACCTGATGGCAAAAAAATTAATATTTTGTCCAATGCTACAGACATCCGCGCGTCCCACACTGCCCCTCGCTGTCACAGTAAGCTGCTCCACGCCTCTCATTGGTGCCGCGAACGGAGGTCTTGATGCTGCAAGCGTGCTCTGCCATGGCTGCAGTCCCATTGCTGGGGCCAACGGCAAAGCGAGGCAGTAATACGACTGTACTGTGAATCGCTACGACTCGCATAATCTAGCAGCGAAAATAAAATATGTGACAATGTGCAGGTCGTATGTGTTTGCTCAAATTTATTTACATTTTTCATTTCGTCTACAGCTATCTGTATACCCTAGAAGCCACTGTTAAGTGCACTTCACAGCGTACTTAGCATACCAGATGTTAGGCTTTCTTCTCGTTCCAGTCGCACATTCAGTATTGGAGGAGTAACTGCTTAAGTGCCACAGCACGTGTTGTTGTTAGTCTAATCTTATGATCAAGGTTCCCCGGAGCGACAAGTTGAGGCAAGAAATGTATCTTTCGATTCTTCACGTAGTATTACTTCTCAGCACTTTGGTAGTAGACTATCGGCCGGCCGGAGTGGCCGTGCGGTTCTGTGGGCTACAGTCTGGAACCGAGCGACCGCTACGGTCGCAGGTTCGAATCCTGCCTCGGGCATGGATGTGTGTGATGTCCTTCGGTTAGTTAGGTTTAATTAGTTCTAAGTTCTAGGCGACTGATGACCTCAGAAGTTAGGTCGCATAGTGCTCAGAGACATTTGAACCAGTCATAGTAGACTATCGTGAAATAATTTGCTTTCATTATCAAGCATCACCCGAGTCAGGGAGTCATATTCACTTAACACTCTCTCGTGAAACAAAAACCCATGACGCTGTTTTTTGTATAACTCAACGTCCACTACTAGTTTTTGCTGTGACTCCCACACACTTGAGTAATATTCTAAGATGGGAAGCATATGTGGAAACAGTCGCCTCTGTTGAAAGACTAAAATTCCCAGTATCCTGCCAATGGACCTAATTTTTCCACCTTACCTAAAACAGAGCCTATGTGATCATTCAATTTCATATCCCCACTAGTTGCTACGTCCAAGCACTTGTATGAGTTTACTGATTCCAGCTGTGACTGATTTATGTTGTAGTCATGAGATATTGCTCTCCTTTTAGTGAAGTGCACTGTTTCGTATTTTTGTACGTTAAATGTAAATTTTTAGTCCCTGTACAGTTTTGAAAGCTGATGAATATCTCTCTGGATATTTGTACTACCTTTTAGAAACAGTATTTCGTCGTAGATAACCGCATCATATGCTAATAATCTGAGGTTATAATAAATATTGGCTGCCAGGTCGTTAAGATATACAGTGTCCATAAAGTGCCGCTTTCATATTAAGTCTTGTCTTAGAAATCATTACAGGCAGAGCATCGTAATTTGCTATTAAAAATTTAGCAACTGTCTTTTAAATTTTTTTCTGTTCTCTAGTATTTCTATGTGTGATCCACTTTTCACTCATTCGAAGAAAACCACAATTACACACTGACAATTTAAATTTTGTTGTAAATACATTTCCTTTTAAGTAATAGTCAAAGGGATAACTATTTGAACAAAACATGTTCACAAGGTTACCCAGCTTTTTATATATCCTCAGTCAGTTTTTAGATGGTCCATTACTTCTGGTTTTTAGGAGGATATAGTAAGACACTGATCTCATGTGCAAAGAAAGCGATCGATATGAGGTAACGCCCTATAGGTATGCAACACACTTAACATACAGGTAATGCAGGTACGACATTAACTGTCGAAAGCACCAGGATAACAACCATAGTCCTTACTTGTGGTAGTCTGAGGTAGTTTTACAACTATAACGACAAGTGGCAGAGGTTCCGGAGCGAGCGAAGTGCTCACTGGCGACCAGTGAGGAGTTACTGTACTTGACTACCTTGGGAGGGGCGCGATGGCGGTGATCATGTGCGGTCAGAGTAAACACAACCGATTTTTGTTTAGTTCAGAAAGAGGATAAGATGTTAATGTTTTCCACTGCAGAACTTCACTGTAACATATTTCAGACCAGAAACAGAAGCTTTATAATGCGAAAGTGTGTCCGAAATGACATTGATGTTTTTAATTATTATCGTTTACTTGTGTTACATTTCTTATGATTATATTTGAGTTTCGCAATATCAACTGTTCTGATCGCTTCATTGATTCCTATATAACAATGTCACTGATTAGTGTAGTGTACACACGAACCTTGACGTAAGGCCACAAAAGGAGACTAGTGGTGTGACATCGGAGGAGTGCAGGGCCAAACGATGTGATCCTCACCCTACTGCCTGTCTCTTTAAAGTCTTTAGACCACCTCATTATTCCTGGTTTTCCCGGTGGTGCTCTACCACACTGAAGTCGTCAATAATCCCGCAGTACCGTTGTCACAGATTTGTATTCTACGAGGGACTTCATTTTTTCTTCAATCTCTGATCGCTCTCGAAATGGAAACCACAATGAAAATCATAAATGTTTTATTTGCGAACATTTAGCTACACCTTACAGCTACTTCTCTACATAGTTGCCTCTCCGAGATCTGTCGTAGCGTGGTACCAACTTTCCAACACGCCTCTGCTTTCAACCAATTCCCAACGTCGGACTTCAGCTCGCTGTCTGTGCGAAAATTCCGTCCTCATTGCCAGCGGTTGGTGTAAGTGAAGAAATGAAAATCAGAGGGAGCCAATTCCGAGCTGTGTGGTGGGTGATCAGACACTTCTCATCGAAAACTTCGCTGGAGCGTTCTTATTGCCCCTGCAGTGTGCGCCCGAGAATGTGTAAGTAGGCTGTTTAGCTTTTTATGTTGGTAACGCCACGTAGCGCTCTGTATGAAAATCACTGACTGTGCTATGTGCAGTCTGTGGCTGGTTAGCATTGTTGAAATATTCGCTATTGTAGCGTTGGGCAGTTGGATGTGAACAGCACGTAGCGTTGCGCAGTTGGAGGTGAGCCGCCAGCAGTGGTGGATGTGGGGGGAAAGATGACAGAATTTTAAGAGCGGACGATCTGGACGTGTGTCCGCCAGAAAGAGTAAATTTGTAATACTGGATATCATGAACTGATATATATATATATATATATATATATATATATATATATATATATATATATATATATCCATTTTAGAAATCGAGGGAAAATCAGACTCAGAAATCAATAAAAGAATTAGTAGCCGACGGAGGGTCATTGGGATGCTTAACTCAGTCTTATGGAGCAGGAATGTAATGAGCAGAACTAAAAAATTAATATACAAATCCATATTAGAGAGTGTGGTTCTGTATGGAACGGAGACCTGGACAATTAACATGAAGCACATTAAAAAATTACAAGCTCTAGAGATGGACTTTTGGAGAAGATCGGCAAGAATCTCCAGGAAAGAAAAGATAAGGAACACCGAAGTAATAAGGAGAATGGAAATAAAAGAAAGAGTATATGACGTAATGGATAGGAAGAAATTACAGTGGTACGGGCATGTACGACGAATGGAGGAAGCCAGAATACCAAAATTGATACTGGAGTGGGAACTGGAGGGGAGAAGAAGAAGAGGACGACCTGTGACCACCTGGCTCCAAAATGTACAGCACACAATGAGGAGAATGGGCGCAGAGGAAGAGGACACGCAAGATCGAAACACCTGGAGAAATATTTTGAGAGTATAGTTTAAGAACGTTTATTGTTTGTATTGTCATTTCCAGGTAAATTATTATGTTGGAGATAAGCCTCTGTAATGAGGAAAAGCTCAAAATAATAATAGTAATAATTTTATATATATATATATATATATATATATATATATATATATATATATAATATCTTTTGAACATTATTGAGGTAAATACATTGTTTGTTCTCTAACAAAATCTTTCATTTGCTGACTATGCATGTCAGTAGTTAGTGCCTTCAGTAGTTAGAATCTTTTATTTAGCTGGCAGTAGTAGCGCTCGCTGTATTGGAGTAGTTCGAGTAACGAAGATTTTTGTGAGGTAAGTGATTTGTGAAAGGTATAGGTTATTGTTAGTCAGGTCTATTCTTTTGTACGGATTTTTGAAAGTCAGATTGCATTGCGCTAAAAATATTGCGTGTCAGTTTAATGTTGATCAGAATAAGTAAAGAGAGCAATGTCTGAGTACGTTCAGTTTTGCTCAGCTGTTTGAAAATCAAATAACGTAGAGGTTTATCAGCACAGTCATTCATTAATTTTTTAAAGGGGATGTTTCAAATTGTCATGAACAAGGAAACACATGACAGTAACCTGATGTGTGCTGCATGAAATCAGGCGGAAACCTTTAGCAAGCACTTGGCAGGAGACTACCGTTCTAAGCATTTTTATGTTCTCAGAACTGAAACGTGCGAAGTGACGCGATAGACGGGAATATTAGAGGCCCTGCAAATACATATCTGCCAAGCTTCTTCGGATTATCATTGGAGTTTAAATTCGCTACTGATCGAAGGCTGAAAAACAGTAGTCCTCGTACATACTAACTGACGTATTGCACCTTCTTCTGGTCTGCGGCCATTTTTACGCACCCTATGTCAAAAAGTGCCCGCCTCTGTAGTTGGGATGTCAACGTAGATGGTTACCATGCGACGGGACTGGGTTAGATTCCTGGTACCTGGTCGGAGGGCTGGTACAGTGTGTACTCAGCCTCGTGATGGCAGTTGAGAAGCTACGTGATGAATCATTCTGGAAAGTCGGCAAAAGGGCCAAGAAGCGGAGTACTGATTTAAATTTAATATGCAGCTAAGAACAAAAAAAAAGCTTTAAGAGCTGTTAAACGTTTTACAACAAACCACGTTCCGTTATCTCCAATAGTTTCACAGTTTTGATTTTTTGAAACGATAGCTACACTTTGTAAACAACTTGTACAATATGAACAGTGAGGATCGGATCACACTTCCCTGTGGAATGCCTAAAGTTACTTCTACATCTGTAGATGAATCTCCCTCCAAGGCTATACAACGTGATCTCCGTACTAAGAAAACCTTAAGCCAGTCACAAATTTCGTTCGATAACCCACATAATTGAACCTTTTCTAATAATCGTCGGTGTGTTACTGAGTCAAATGCATCTTGTAACGAAAGAAATAATTAATCCATGCGATTACTTTGATCCTTGCCTTTCTATATATATCAGGTGAGAAAAGCGCAAGTTTGGTTTCACACAGTCCGAGGTTTCAGAATACGTGCTGATTGACAAGAAACGGGTCATTCTGTTCTAGGACACTGATTATGCGTGAGCTCATAATATTTTCCAGGATTTTACCAAATATGGACGTCAGTCACGTAGGACAGTAATTTTGTGTATCGCTTCTACTGCCCTTCTCGTAGATGAATTGTGATATACAAACTAGGAAAACTTCATACAGCTATTCAGTGTATAGTGCGCTAAATTATCTTACATTGCCTTGAATGTCGGTTATGTCGTCGAATTGTTGACCCTTCATGACGCTCTTGGTAAGTTCGTACTTATAACACCAAGTCTCTTCACCCGAGACGGTTTTTCCACAAAAGACTCCTCCTCGTTTTGCATATTACTGAAGTCGCTGCAGGCGCCCACTCGTCGGTGCTTTTGCTTGGTAGTCAATGCGTGCGGAAGAAATTTTGCAGAGACTTTCCTCTTCTTCAAAGTATTCTGGAGAATGTCTGAACACTTGATATAGAAATGTTGTTCCATTGTGATTTGGGACATAACGTTCACCCCCGTGCTTGAGTGGTCAGCACGTCTGACTGCCAGGTAGCAGGCCTGGATTCAGTTCTCAGTGAGGTCGGAGATTTTGTCACCTGGAGGATTGGGTCTTGTAGTGACCTTATCATCATTCCACCGACACGCAAGTCGTCCAATGTGGCATCAACTGAAATGACGTGCAACAGGGCGGTCTAACTTCTCCAGGTGGGGACGCCCGGCCATCAATGCCGCACGATCATTTCATTTCATTTGTGACACAACAACGTTGTCACACGACGTCCACACGTCCACGACTTAACTCTGCTCACAACTGACTGGTCGAATGCACATCGGTCCTTTACCGTATTTCAAACTACCGTCGTAGTTACTGCGACGACGTTGCTTGTACGTTAGGCATAAAATTAACTTCGAAACTATTCGGAAGGAGAGTGTATAATATCTATGTATAAGACGACGAATGGCGACTTTTAGGAAAATGATCGATGCTATCACTAACTTCTCCCTCAGCCTATTTTTATTTACTGTCGTTTGCATCTTAGGTGTGCCTCTCTCGTTGCAAGCTACAGGGCGTGGACAATAATACGGAAACACCAAAACACAACACGTTACCATGTCTAGTATGGTGTAGAAAAACCGATGGCGTTCAGAACTGCATCCAGCCATCTAGGAGTGGATAAATATAGGTTATGTACGGTTAAGAGAATCATATAGCGTTCTTCCAGGCAAACAGTGAAAAATTCAAGAAACAATAATGGAGGAAGATATAGATTATGCACCCTTCTTTCCACAGTGTACTACAAAGGCACAGTAATACGCAGATCTTGTGACTGCAGGCCAGGGGTGATGCAACAGTTCATTCTGTTGCTAGTTAAAACCTGTCTTGGACGATGCGAGCTATTTAAATGGGGTATCTGTCGTCTTGGAACACAGCGTTACAGTTGGGGAACAAACATTGAACAATGAGGTGGATCTAATAAGCCTCATTGGTCACATAATCCTTGGTAGTAATGTGACTTTCCAGGAGAACTATGCAGCCCATGGAATAGCACGATATGGCTGCCCAAATCATCACCGAACCTCGGCATGTTTCACTCTTGGCAGCAAATAGTCTGCGTCTTAGGCCTAGGACGGTGTACGTCAGGCATAAACTCGACCAGCAGCTGACAAGAGTGTGCAGAAAGACTCATCCTACCAAAAGACGTTCTGTCATTGCCCCATAGTCTATGTTTTGTAGCTTCGGGATCACGTTTTCCTGTTAACCTTGTGGAGCAGTTATCAACGCAGTGGACGTCTCACGTTTCTAGTCAGTCCTGAGTGAGCCGCGGCGACTGGCGTTAGTTATGCTCCACTTGCGTCGCTTATATCGGCACACGTCTAGTCTCATATCTCTGACTGTTCTGCCTTTGGTTTTCTGGCTTGGCGTGTGGCCGGGGTCTCTCTCCGGTCGGCGTTCAACGAGGCAACTTGAAGGCAGGCCCTCGTCTCTAACCGCTGTGCCTGGGCCTCGCAGTCCTCGCCGTTTTGCCACGCGCCGGGTGTACGGTGCTGATTAGTCGGCGCATTTGCATGCGAAGCGGTGGCGGGTCCGTCATCTCAGGCTGGACATCTAATCGCGTCACTGGAAACATTAAGTTACGTAGGATTCATATGCTGCTGTTAACCTGTGAAGATTTGTGAAACTTATGGTGGCATGTTGTATCTGCTGGAGATCAGCTAAGGATGGTTCTGAATAAAAGAGTATTATACTGAACTTACGAAGTCTAAGGCTTCGAAGGGTTGTTTCCTCGGAGCGGAGTCTAATTATTTCGACAAATGCAGAAGAGAATAGAGTTTTGCTGCATTTTTTAAAAAGTTCCTTGCAGTGTTAATTTGATGTAGTATGTTAATTAGTGTGCTCTTCGCCCAGTTTTGGTTTTAGACTTTCTTTTAATATGAATGGCACAGCTTTGTTAAGTCAGTGCAATTTTAGTTGTTCTTCTATTCGGTAAATGTCTCAGTTTGGTTTTCAGTTATGTTGCAGACAGTCACGTAGTTAGTAACCTCGCAGGTGAATCACGAGCTGAATTTGTCTGCCGCGTGAATTATTTGCTGTTGCAGAAATGGTCTGGTATGTGAGACAGATGGGGTTTGTCGCATTGGCGGGCAGGCTGAGATCGTGTGTGTGTTCGGCGTGTTTTCTGCCCTGGCTTGCAGCCTGGTCATCTTCGAAATTGATTGGCGGTTGCTTTCTACTCGTTTGTTCCGAGTACAACCGCGTATAAGCTGTGCTTCCATCTTTTAGTTAAATATCCGTCCTGTTCGCCGGACGGACGAGATCTTTTCATAAGTAACTCAAGTTGAATCATTAGTGTTGTGTAAATTTTGGTTACGTAAGCAATGCACTTAACAGTGAGCTTATGGTGGTGACTGTCTGTGATCCTTTTTCAATCAAATAGTTCAAATGGCTCTGAGCACTATGGGACTCAACTGCTGAAGTCATTAGTCCCCTAGAACGTAGAACTAGTTAAACCTAACTAACCTAAGGACATCACAAACATCCATGCCCGAGGCAGGATTCGAACCTGTGACCGTAGCGGTCTCGCGGTTCCAGACTGCAGCGCCTTTAACCGCACGGCCACTTCGGCCGGCCTTTTTTCAATCAGAAATTATTATCTTTAAAATACTGTTTGTTATATTAATTCATGAACCTATCATTTAGTTTTTCTAAGTTTGGTGAAGGGCAAGCGTCCGAAATTTAAAGACTTGATCTTTGGTAATTCCATTTTATTTAAAAAAAGAAAAAGGCGCGGACGGTTAAAGTCAGTTGTATATTTTTTTAAGAGGACAAATTCCGAATTAAATTCTTACATTGTTATTCTGATTCTGTAATAATGAAATTTGTTCTTTAGTTGAAATTAAAATTATGTACCAACCACAAGTTTATCCATCAGCAAAGATCCCTAGCTTCCTATCTCCTTTGAGTAGCTGTGGTTAAATTGCAATTTTGGTTTCTCTAGCAAGTAACTTGAGCAGTCACACACATTACTGAGGTTGTAAATGCACGCAGGGCACAGTATCACTACGGAATAACCTCTAGATTGGACTGCGTGTCTTTCTAGCCACAGCACTGATTAGAAACGCCAAAGAAGTGACATTAGCAGGTGTCCACCGCAGTGGGCAACTGCACCACAGTGTTAAGGGCATTTGCGTCGCTGTGATGAGATGCGGTCTTGTAATTCCATCATGTCCCACAATTTCCAGCTCATGGAGCTCCCTTCACGTTTTTTCGTGTGTCAGAGTTTTTTGAGTGCAAGGTTAAGTTTTGCAGGCTTCTTTACAGCTACCGCCTTCTTATTTTACGTCAGGATCCTGTACCCCATAAGATTGTAATTTCTGTAGTAAGTGCGTCTGTGGTACTGATGAAATGCAGTTTCGAAGTCAAGCATTACCGCATCTGTCGAACTGCCACGATCCATGGCTCCCGGAATGTCATGTGAGAAAACTGCGAGCTGGCTGCCACGTGGTTGATGTTATCGGAGTACATACTGGTTTTCTTGGAGGAAGTCATTATGTTCGAGATACCTGATTACATCTGAACTCAAAATATATTCTAAGATTCTACAACAAATGGATGTCAAGGATTTTACACGGTAGTTTCGTTGATCATTTCAGTTGCCTTTGTTGTAGAAGGGTGTGGCATGTACATTGTTCCAACCACTGGGCATGGTGTGTTACGACTAAGAGAGAGACTAACTCAGCTACAAATTCGATATAGAGTCTGACTGGGACACGACGAGACCCTGGAACTTTGTATAAGTTTAACGACTTCAGCTTTATGTCGACAGCACTAACAAAAATATCTAGGCCTATTTCATTAATCTTTTGAGTAAAGGGACACTAGAAAATAGATTTCAGAATTTCTGCATTTGGCTTTTCTACTCTCAATTCCTGTTCCTGTCTCTTCCTTTAGTGTCTGTACTCTGGTTCCGCTGACAGCCCTGCAAGGAATAAAATAGACTAGTACAAAAATTTACCTGAAATGTGAAACAGACTACAAAAAAGTATCCAAACTGGTAGTTAAAAGTTCCAGTAAAGCAATACATTCTGAACACGGGAAGGTTACTTAGATAGGACATTAGGGGCAATATAAGAAATGTAGCACAAGTAAATAATAATAATTAAAACATCTCTGTCATTTCGGACACACTTACGTATTATAAAGCTTCTTTTTCTGTTCTGGAATATCTTAATATGAAGTTCTGCAGTGGGTAACACTAAAATCTTATCCTCCTCCTGAATTCAACAAGAACCGGTTGTGTTTACTCCGAACACACACAAGTGAACTCGGGCACCTCCCAAGTCAGCCGAGCACAGTAACTCGCTACTGGTCACCAGCGGGCGCTTCGCTCTGGAATATCTTATCATTTGTCGCTAGAATTGTAAGACTACCGTACGCTACCATATACTACCACAAGTAAATGTAGACTACAACAGTTTTCCTCGTGCTCTGGTCAGTTAAGGTCGTACCTACACTATCTGTATGTTAGATGTATTGCATACCTGTAGAGAGTTACCTTATATCGATCGCTTTCTTTGCAAATGCTATCAGTGTCTGACTGGAATCCCCTAAAAATCGGAAGCGATGGACCATCTAAAAACTGTGTGAAGATATATAAAGGGCCGGGTAACCTACGACACACTTTGGTTCTACGTAGTTATCCTCCTGTCTGTTACTTAAAAATAAATAGTATTTATAGCAAAATTCAAACTGCCTGGTTTAATTCTGGTATTATTCGAAAACTGTTGATTTCTAACGTGAAACAAACGGACTTTGTAGTAAAAACAGAAGAAAAAACATTACAGATTTATGATATAGGCATAGAAAACGCAATTTCCTCAGAAAGGTAAAATTACAGATAAACGAAAGACGGGGCAGGTCGTTGTTGCAGAAACAACGAAAAAAGCATGCCAAATTTAAAGTAACGCAAAGTCCCCAAGATTGGCAAAGTTTTACAGAAGTTCGAAATATAGCGCGTACTTCAATGCGAGATGCTTTTAATAATTTCCACAACGAAATTCTGTCTCGAAATCTGGCAGAAAACCCAAACAGATTATGGTCATACATAAAGCACACCAGTGGCAAGACGAAATCGATACCTTCACTGCGCGATAACAACGGTGAAGTCACTGGTGACAGTGCCACTAAAGCAGAGTTATTAAACACGGTTTCCCAAAACTCCTTCACCAAATATTCCTGAATTCCAATCAAGAACAACTGACAAGATGAGAAACATAGAAGTAGATATCCTCGGTGTAACGAAGCAGCTTAAATCACTTAATAAAGGCAAGGCCTCCGGTCCAGATTGTATACCATTCAGGTTCCTCTCAGGGTAAACTGATAAAATAGCTCCATATTTAGCAATTATATGCAACCAATCGCTCACAGAAAGACACGTACCTAAAGACTGGAAAATTACTCAAGTCACACCAATACCCAAAAAGGGAAGCAGGGGTAATCCGCTGAATTACAGGCCTATGTCACTAACGTCGAGTTGCTGTAGGGTTTTGGAACATATACTGTATTCGAACATTATGAAGTAGCTCGAGGAAAATGATTTATTGACACATAGTCATTCAGAAAATATCGTTCTTTTGAAACAAAACTAGCTCTTTATACTCATGAAGTAATAATTGCTATCAACAGGGGATGTGAAATTGATTCCATATTTTTAGATTTCCAGAAGGATTTCGACACCGTTACTCACAAGCGTCTTCTAACCAAACTGCGTGCCTACGGAGTATCGCCTCAGCTATGCGACATGGATTCGTAATTTCCTGTCAGTAAGGTCACAGTTCGTAGTAATAGATGGAAAGTCATCGAGTAAAACAGAAGTAATATCCGGCGTTCCCCAAGGAAGTGTTATAGGCCCTCTATTGTTCCTGATCTATATTAACGACATAGGAGACAATCCGAATAGCCGTCTTAGATTGTTCGCAGATGATGCTGTTGTTTACCGTCTTTTAAAGTCATCAGATGATCAAACCTACTTGCAAAATGATTTAGATATCTGTATGGTGCGAAAAGTGACAATTAACCCCGAATAAAGAAAAGTGTGAAGTTATTCACATGAGTGCTAAAAGAAATTAGATAAATTTCGATTACGCGATAAGTCGAACAAATCTGAAGGCTGTAAATTCAGCTAAATACTTAGGGATTACAATTACAAATAACCTAAACTGGAACGATCACGTAGATAATATTGTGGGTAGAGCAAACCAAAGACTGCGATTCTTTAGCAGGACACTTAGAAGGTGCAACAGGTCTACCAAAGAGACTTCTTACACCACGATTGTCCGTCCTGTTCTGGAGTATTGCTGTGTGGTGTGGGGTCCGCATCAGGTGGGACTGACGGATGGCATCTAAAAAGTACAAGAAGGGCAGCCCGCTTTGTATTATCGCGAAATAGGGGAGATAGTGTCACAGACGTGATACATGAATTGGAGTGGCAATCATTAAAACAAAGGCGTTTTTCGTTGCGACGGGATCTTCTCATGAAATTTCAATTACCAGTTTTCTCCTACGCTTGCGAAAACATTCTTTTGACACCCACCTACTTAGGGATAAATGATCACCAAGATAAAACAAGAGAAATCGAGACTCGCACAGAAAAATTTAAGTGCTCCTTTTCCCCGCGTGCCGTTCGAGAGTGGAACGGTAGAGACACAGCTTGGAGGTGGTTTGTTGAACCCTGTGCCAGGCACTTTATTGTGAATAGCAGAGTAATCACGTAGATGTAGATGTAGACAACAATATATCAAACATCACTTCAATACTTTGGCGAACCTATGTAAAACAAGTTTCAGTTATACCTAAAAAAAACTTTCATATTTATCAATAATCACATGAGACGCGCCTTTGATCATGATAAAAAAACGTTCTATTTGGTACAAAATAACAACAATAACTGCACATATTTCTTATGACTGTGCATGTGAATTGTACTTTTATCAAAAGTAATTGCCTTCGTTTAACGAAAGTGCAGAAATTTCCAAATCAACAAATATTTATTACTTATAAAATGCAATTTATGTTCTGTGAGGATATAAAATGAACAATGGAGTAACGCTGAATGATGTGCTGATTCAATCCTGTACAAGACAAATAACCAAACAAACAAGAAAATCCGCGCGCCTTGCCACGGTCAACGAGGAACCCACTGTCCGAGGTTCGAGTCCTCCCTTGGGCATGGGTGTGTGTGTTATCCTTAGCGCAAGTTATTTTAAGTTAGATTAAGTAGTGTGCAAGCCTAGGGGGTGATCTCCGAAGTTTTGTCTCGTAGAACTTACCATAAATTTTAAAAAAAAAGAAGAGAGAGAGAGAAACAGAGTAGTCGACAGCTCCCGGTTCCTCTCTTCCATTCCCTGCCAATACTATCAGTACTACCGGTGATCCCACCATTTACTACGTTTACTACGTCGTTTATGTGATGTACTGTAACTACCGAACTGCAGTTTTGGCAGATTGTAACTCTTCTTGTCACAAATCAACGTGTGAGGCTACATGCGCAAAAAGAAGTCACTGCCAGTGACCACACTTTCGACATAGCTAATGGTATTCATCCGCTCTTCCTTAAAAGTTGTGTACGCGGAGACCCTGGGAGAGAAGACACGACGAAAATTCTAAAACTGCCATCAAAGCATCTTCGAAATAGCGGCACTGAATGAACGCATTATAACGCTGTCCTGACTACGATCGTGGGGTTTTGTGATAGTGCTTGTAGGCACAGAATTATGCGTATACCACAAGCACTGGTAGTTAACAGAGTGCAACATGGAACACTACCTCGTTTGTCAGGAGCTTTCGGTGATTCGTCAGTTTGGGCGTTGCGGGTAATACTTGGAATATATCTGCTTGATCTAAATATTCGGAAAAATGCAGTGAATTATTGTCTGACTGAAGAACAGTATCACGAAGGGCTGAAATTAATAGGAATACGGACCGTAAGCGAGGAGCAAATTCGCAGTCTGATCCTCCACCTATGATGGAAACGATGAGATGATACCTATACAGCCGGCCGGAGTGGCCGTGCGGTTCTAGGCGCTACAGTCTGGAACCGAGCGACCGCTACGGTCACAGGTTCGAATCCTGCCTCGGGCATGGTTGTGTGTCATGTCCTTAGGTTATTTCGGTTTAATTAGTTCTAAGTTCTAGGCGACTGCTGACCTCAGAAGTTAAGTCGCATAGTGCTCAGAGCCATTTGAACCATTTTTGATACCTATACAGAGTGGCGCACTTGTAGTTTCCTCCCAACCATAAAACAAAGAATTGATGGCTGGCTCTGAGCACTATGCGACTCAACTTCTGAGGTCATCAGTCGCCTAGAACTTAGAACTAATTAACCCTAACTAACCTAAGGACATCACACACATCCATGCCCGAGGCAGGATTCGAACCTGCGACCGTAGCGGTCACGCGGTTCCAGACTGAAGCGCCTTTAACCGCACGGCCACACCGGCCGGCCAAAGAATTGAAATGATGCATCTGAATCCCTTAATAAACCTGACACCCCTTGAGGGATCACGAGCCTTATGCCACATACAGGCATCGAATTCGTCGAAGACAGACCTCCACGTGTGGCTATGGTGACGAGGGCACAACAGAACATACTAAATGGAGATACGGCTGTATGCCAATGTCGCCGATACTGATCGGCAGCTACTGAATAGGCGCTGAAGACTCAATGTAAGTTAGACATTTCTTTACGGGACTGAATAACATACCTTGGACGACATTTCCAACGCTTCTTCAACAAAGGCTTGGATAGCACGTTTATCTCATTAATCAAACCCCATATACTGCACTACGAGAGGCTGTAACAGAAGATGGAGAAGCAACGCAGCGAAGACAGCTGAGGTCAACAGTTCCACCGGACAAATAGCCTTACACCACATGCACGCTGATTGTAGCAACAACACCAGAGAGGAAAAGCAGCGATGGGCCGTTTCTCGACACCCACGGAAGTAGAGTAGAAACGGCGTGACGTGTGTCGGCGTGAGGCAGCGTTCCTCACCAACAACAACGACGTCTTGTTGCTCTGCAACCAGGAAACTGCCGGCAGGCGGAACGACGGCAGGTAGCACCACGTCAAGTGGAACCACGACGCCCTCCACAGCACCCAAGAAACCGCACCGTGGGCCTAAGTATAGGGGAACAATTGCGTGCATTGTGGAATGTGGTAGAGAAGAGCTGACGTTATTGTAATAACAACACACATAGTTAAGATTTGGTAGTAGGTGTAGTTTTTATTTATAGTAAATATAGATATGGTGACGGGAAGTAGTATTCTGTAGAGTGTAGTAATGCATCCTGCATATTTTGTGTATTAACTTGTGTAAGAATGAACACAGCTTGTGTTTAGATTATAGGTTGCAAACTCCAGTGGAACAAATAAAATAGTATGTCCATACCTGCACTGCAATCATCAGTGTACAAGATGCTACGAATCAGCGAATTAAAGCCATTATTCAGTTAGAATGTTAGATGAACAATAGTCAGGTCAACAGAGAAAGATAAGTTTTTCCAAGTGAAACTACATGAGTCCAGAAACATTTTCAAGTCTCAAATACCTATGACGTATATAAAAAGAATGAAGCAAAAAATGAAAATTTGTACCATGACCAGGATTCGAACGTTCGTCTCCAGTTCACTAGCCAGATGCGCTAACGATTATTCCACTCTGACACTGTTCAACTAGCATTTGTGCAAAACCACTGGGTGGCGTAGATATTCCTAATGAGCAGAAGAACCGGGCTCAAATCCCGGCGGCATTCGTACAGATTTTCATTTGTCAGTTCAGTTTCCATAAACGCATCATAGATGTTTGAGACTTGAAAAGGTCCGTGGAAGCATACAGTTTCATTTTGATTAAAAGCACCTACACATGGCTTTGAGCCGGCCGGTGTGGCCGAGCGGTTCTAGGCACTTCAGTCTGGAATCGTGTGGCCGCTACGGTCGCAGGTTCGAAATCTGCCTCGGGCATGGCTGTGTCTGATGTCCTTAGGTTAGTTAGGTTTAAGTAGTTCTAAGTTCTAGGGGACTGATGACCTCAGATGTTAAGTCCCATAGTGCTCACAGCCATTTGAACACTCTTATTTTCTTTTTCTTTTCAGAAAATGGAAAAGGTATTTAATTAACCTTTTTGTTTTCAGACTGAAGTGCCGTTGGTAACAGAATTAATTCTTTTCTTTATGTTGTTTTCTGGCACAGTCATATTATTAAATACATTAACTACATTGCACGTTCTATTCTTTACATTTACTAACTTCTTATATAAAATTGACCACATCTGCTTAAAGCACAAAGAAACCATCAAAAAGAACAGAATGCAAACTAATGAAGCCCTGATGTGTGCAGGTGTAGTGGCACCTCCAGAATCCGACCACAAGGTAGAAAACTGATCCGAATATAAAACAGATCTCACGCAGCACTTCATCGCATACAACACTCAGAGTGCATTTTGTTGATTATCTTGGGTTGGGGTAGATATCGTTAGACTCAGTAGATAACACAAAAGAATTGATACAATTTCAGAGACTTTACTGGACTCATATAGATGTGACATTATGTACGCAGGCTGAAGTGGCTGAAGCCCGGGAATCGGACCCGGTCTCCTGCTTACTAAGCAGGTGCGTTAGCCACTGAGCTACCTTGGCAGAGCGGTTCAAACAACTGCAAGGATTACTCGCCGCTTCAGTCAATACACATAAAATCGTATCAGTATAAGACCAGTACATTCTCTGAAATTGTACGAATACCTGTACCTGGGTTTTCACGCGGCTGGTCCCGGCGGAGGTTCGAGTCGTCCTTCGGACATGGGTGTGCGTATTTGTCCTTCCTTACGATAAATTAGGTTAACCTTAGCAGTTAAGTCCCATAAGATATCACACACTTTTTGGGGGGGTGGGGGTTTACGCAGGATGCGCCATTTAAATTCGATGCTGTGGTTCTATTCCTCAACATGGAGAGCCTGGAAATTCTGTTCGTGTGTAAGGAGGAGTTTAAAATAGACTGGAGCAGCAGTTGAGAGTTTCGATAGAGGAGGAAAGAGTGCCAGGGTAATCCGTGCAGTTGTGTGAACCACTGTGCTAAAGTGGCTTAGTGGTTTGCGTTGGCCTTTGGCAGTGCTGCGGTGAGGACGCGCTGTTTGTGTTCCTGCCGCGGAGCGAGCGCTCGTGTTGTTTACATCGTACTCGGCCGTTTCGCGCGTGCCGTACTCAGCATATAGATCACTATGGCGCACCAATACAGAAAATCGACGCTCAAATTTACGTTCCGCAACGAATTTGCACGGCCCAAAGCACTCGAAGTCGAACGATTTCTACGAGAAGAAGTTAAAATCCCGGCGACCGGCATTCTCGGCATTCCCTTGTCCATTGTGAGTAGTATCGTAGATGTCAAGATCATCAACGACGCAACATGTGAACGTATCCTTCGGGAAACGAAACAGGGCCCCCGTTTCTGCCATGCTGATGGCAATGTGGGGACTGCGCACGTCGATTATTCTGGCATGGGACTTCGTACTATCAGACTTTTCGAACTTCCTTTCGAACTACCGGCGGAAGACGTCGTGACAGCGCTACGCCCCTACGGCACGGTCCATGATCATATTGCGGAAAAATGGTCGCAATTCCAGACATATCCTGTGCTGAACGGAGTCCGCCAGGTCCGAATAGAACTTAAAAGACATGTACCTTCATATCTGAATATCGGTGGCTGCCGTGCCATCGTCATATACGATGGGCAACCGAAGACCTGCTCTGGTTGTGGGAAGGAGGGACACCTCAGATCAGAATGTATGCAACGTCGAATCACTCAACTGCCGCCGGCTGACGCGGACCCGCCATCTCAGCCGACGCTGCTTCCCGTGACTTATGCAGCAGCCCTCACGACAGCTACCACTTCACCACGACAGCCGACATCCACTGTTGGGTCGCGGCTCCATCCTCCAATACAGGGCGATGATGACACACCCCTTCCACAAGCTACGGATTCAACTGCCGCTGCCGCTGCCGCCGCCCCCGTCGACGGATAACAACATACATGACGATAGCATGGCCGTAGACTCGCTTATTGTGCCTACGGCTGCCTTTGTGCCGGAACGTCGTGAATCGTTGCCATCGCCTGACACAGAAGGACACACCAGGAAGCAACGCTCTCCGAAGCGACGGAAGCGGAGGCGTAGAGCAACTTCCGAACGGCGTGCGACACACCCTCCAGAGGACGACGACTCCACCTTCAATGACGACGCTACCACAGAGGCAGCCGCCATTTGGTGCAGTGTGGCACCACCGAACGGAACTGAGGACAAACCACATATATCTACAGTGGCAAAATGGATGCCGATATGCAGGACAGACACTGCTCACCACCTTCTGGAGTGCAAGCACCCATGCCGTGTCCCGAGGAAGCTAGGGAAGCCGATCATGCTTTGAGCTCCCCGACGTAGGCGGATGACCACGACCGACGGAACCATGCAAGTTACACCAACAGGACCCACGCCATTGGCGCCAGCTGTCTAGAAAGGACTGCAGGTGAGGTTTGGGGGGATGCGGAGGTGTCAATACAGTCAGGTAATTCCAGTCTTAATGGATAACTTAACACCTGCGGTTCGGCAACAAGCTTATCGTATCGCCACGCTTAACCTCAATTGCTTCGAGCAATATATCTTCGGCGGCGACTTTAACTGTGTGCTCCACCCCAAAGACCAAGTCCCACATTTCTCGACTTGTCAAGAACTTCAGCTCCTGGTTCGAGATCTTCTTCTCACCGACACGTGGGAGACAGTGCACGGTGACCGTCCCGGGCAGACATACCTTACTAGTCACTCCGCCAGTCGCCTAGACCGCATTTATGTCTCACGAGCTCTAGCGCCGGGAGTATTGGACGCCGAACGTTGGCCGCTTGCCTTCTCCGATCATAGCGCTTTCGTATGCACACTCACTCTACAACAGCAGCGGATATGGCGCAGCCGAGGACCCTGGAAGCTGAATGTGGCACATCTTCAAGCCCCGGAATGCCGTCAGATTATCGCCAACACATGGCTGGATTGCGAACGTCGTCTTCCCCGATACCCTTCGACTCTAGCATGGTGGGTGGACTGTGCAAAACCAGCTTTTCGGCGTGTGCTAACACAATTCGGAAAAGATATCGCAGCTTGGCATCGTCACACATTGGACTTTTATTACACGATGCTTCGCGAACTCGACAGCCAACCACCATCTCCAAACCGACAAATGGAAAGCCGCCGAATTAAAGGTAAAACATTGTCTCTTACGAGGAAACGTTTGGAGGGGGTCGTAGTGGGATCGCGACGTCAAGACCGAGCGGAAGGAGAAAACCCCTCTATGCATCACATCGTGCTCGACAGCCGCTGACGCCGACAGCAGCTGATCACGGACCTCGTATTGCCAGGTGGCAGGGTCGTAATGACTCAGGCGGCGGTTACAGAAGCCTTTGCAGATCACTATCGCCGGTTTTACGACGAGGTGAATACAGAGGACGAGGAAGCGGACGACCACGACATACTGCAGCACGTGTCGCACACCCTCGACAATGCAGCAGGGGCGACGCTGTTAGGTGGAATTACACGGAACGACATCGAGGACGCGCTTAACAAGGGAGCACTCAACAAATCTCCCGGGCCAGACGGACTACCGCTCGAGTTTTATCGGACTTTCCGCGATCTAATGATGCCCCGCTGGATCATCATGTACCGAGAACTGATGACCCCCGGTTCCCACGTGCCACCTGCATTCATGAAAGGTCTCCTTATACCGATACACAAGCCTTCCAGAGGTCGGACGGTCGAGGACTACAGGCCAATTACAATGCTCAACTCGGACTATAAAATCTTCACCCGACTACTCGTCAGCCGCATAAAGAAGGTTCTGCCCCTACTCCTCTCCATGGAGCAAACGACACAGGGCGGAGTGACCAACATGCAAACGGCAACCAGTGACTGCAGGGATTTAATAGCCATCGCCACATCCTGTCGCCTTCGAGCTGCTCTGATCTCCATTGATTTCGACCACGCCTTCGACAGAGTTCACCTCAAGTTCCTTCTGTCCGTTATGGCCCGCATGGGCTTCTCGCCTGACTTTCTCGACATCTTTCAGCGCCTTTTCCGTGGAGCTGCATCCCGTGTACTGGTGAATGGACGGATTGCGGGTCCCTTTCCGATCCGACGATCAGTTCGCCAAGGATGCCCACTCTCCATGATCCTTTACGCGATCGCACTCGAACCACTTGTCGGAGGGTTGAAAAACAGGCTCTCGAGCATGTCATTGAGGGATCACACCTTTCACTGCAGGATATATGCTGATGACCTTCTATTACTTGTCCGATGCGGTGACGAGATACGCTCGGTGATACACTGGATCAATCGCTATGGATTGGCAGCGGGCAGCCTCATGAATGTGGGCAAGTCGGCAGCGATGCCCATTGGGAGTAGTCTACAGGAGGACGCTTTAGTCCCACTCCCACTAGTTAACAAGATCCGGTTCTTGGGCATAACATTTACACAGGATTTGCGCCGCACGGCTCCCAGGAACCATGCACGATTACTACAGGCAATACGCACAGAAGTTAGCCGGAACTTACTTCGACGGATGGACCTCCTACAGCGTGTGGAATACCTCAACCTTCACGCGACGACTAAGATGATCCACATGGCCTAGGTCCTACCGATATCGACAGCGATGGCACACAGGCTGCAAGCAGCGTTTGGATATTACTTATCGCCGGACATCTATTCAAAGTCCGCTAGGAAACACTCACCCTCCCTCCGCGTGATGACGGACTGGGACTCATAAATGTACGAGCGAGAGCTACAGCGTTATACTTGTGCACAATGATGAAACTGTGGACCCACAAAGATGCTTCCCTTACGGGACGTATGTTAGAGGAATTGCTGCCGGCGTCTCTTCTGCCACCTGTCACGGTTGCGCACATTACATCCTCACTCTCGCACCTCTCGGCATTTATTCTTGAGTATAGTTACGTGCACCCAGACCTTCCCAACACTCGCACTCCCAAGGCGAGAGACGTTTACAGACTGCTGCTAAGGTCCATCCCTCGCAATGTGATTGAGAGGAAGAGCCCTACGACCCTATGGCCTGCAGTGTGGTGAGCAGTCCAGAAGCCGTTCCTCCCCACGCGGGTACGAGCCGCGTGGTACCAGGTGGTGAACGGGAAGGTTGTAACACGACAAAGGCTGCACGCTATTGGGATGACGGATTCCCCCCATTGCCCACGTTGCCACCTCGTGGATACTGACGAACACCGTTTAACATGTGGATTGGCGTTAGAGGTATGGCTGCTAGTGCAGAAGATCCTCGCCTGCTACCTACGTATCACGCCTCGCACAATTTAGCCACGGCTGCTCCTTTGTCCAGAGGATACTTATTTCCCACCTGCGAAGACTCACGCTCTCACATGGTTTAAAGGCATGTCCATATAGTACCTCTTTCGAGATGATGAGAAGATGCTGCTTGATTACTGGCAATTTCTCCAGGACAGTCATAGCACACTTGAGTGTAAACCCCGATACCGACAACTATTTGCGAAATATTTGCGCAGTGTCTTCGATAACCGCCCTCACACTTGGGGAGTACCGGGCAGAGAATGACCCTTAATTAGATAACATATTCGTTCAAACGATTAGGACGCTCAAAACTTAAACAAACGTATCTGCGTCTCACAACTTATAATGCCGAAAGAAACACCGTTTTCGAGAAGTGTATAATAAGACAAAAACACTAAAATTCTATCTACACAGTAGCATTCACTGTAATTCAGTCCAGCACTAGTCCAAATATATTTGCAGTTGACGCAATAAATTCGTTTGATCAGGGAATTAGAAATAATCTACATGTTGTCAGTACTCAGATTTCACACAACAGTACTAAACAGTTATGCGACAAATATAAACGTTTGTTCTATGGCGCACTGGGTTACGTAAAAAATTTCGAAGCAGATATTGTGCTTAAAGATAATGCCAAACCTAAATTTTATGGAGCACGTACAGTACCAAATGCCGTTCGAAGTGGAGTAGCTACTGGATTGGAATGACTAAAACAGAGAGACGTCCTGAAACCCATTTCATAGGACAATGGGCATCTCGTCTAGTAAATAACGGAAAAGAAAACGGGAAAGCTATATTCTATGCATATTTCAAACCAACAATAAATTCTCAACGGGTAATACACTGATATCTAAAATTAAAGCAACAAAAGGAAATTTGCAAGGTTGCTTTTATTTTGCTACGAAATAGTGTAAACAGGCGACAGTAAAGTAGAAACAACGTGAAGAACACAGAAAACGTAAACATCTGCAACGTGCGTAACGGTAGACTTCTTTTTTCAACTTACCGGATTTACGCACACATTCCGTCAACTGGTTAATTTTCTCAGCATGGGGTTTTACCACGTCAGACTGCAATACAGGACTGACAACGACGGGGCATGCTGTGGGTGATGACACCAGTCTCATGTTGAGGCAATAACGCCCATTCTTCCTGCTGAGTTGCTCGCAAGTCTTGGAAAGTGGTTGGTGAATGCTGACGTGATTCACACTGTCTCCCTAGCATACCTCGGCCATGCTTTATGGGATTCAAATTGAGAAAGCGAGCAAACCACGCTATGCGGTAGTATCTTCCATTTCCAAGAAAACATCAACCACCCATGCCCCATGAGGTCGAGCATTATCGTCCATCAACACACCATCTCGCAACAACTGCACATGAAGTCCCAAGATCTCGTCGCGATCCCTAACAGCGGTTAAACCTTCCTGGTGCACCCGTACAATTTCCCTAAGACGCGTCCAAGTGGTCAATATAATCCCTGTCCACACCATTCAGGATCCACCTCGATATCTGTGTCTTTTCACAACGTTTGGATTCCGAAATCGTGTTCCACGTTCACTCCAGATGCGAATACGTCGAGAATCACTCTCCAGACCAAGGAACTCATCTGCGAAAAGAACATTGACCCATTGTTCTATAGCCCAAGTGGCATGTAGGCCACTCCACCCCAGACGCTCCCTTCTGTGAAGACGCAACAGAGGTACACATACAGAAGGTCTGCGACAATAAAGGCGGTTCTATGGAAGCTTTCTGTACACCGTCTGTCTCGATACAACACGTCCAGAGGATACTGCGAGGTCAGAAGCCAGTTGCCATGCAGTACTGAGGCGGTACCGTCGTGTAATTACCGTCAAATAACGGCCCTCTCATTTTAATATCACACGTGGACGGCCATGCCACGGTCTTCGGAATACTGTCTATATAAATTGTTGCCACCTCTTAGAAACAACACAACGGTTCACACGAAGCCTTCGAGCCACATCAGTTTGTATTATGTATGTTTGGAGGTGGAGATATTCAGCCGCAAAATAATTCTTAAAATTCATGGTGAACCTTCAGCTCTCCCTTATTCTGCTTACTGCGCTTCGCTACTAGTTTCGCTCAAATGACCATCATCAAGCATAAGCTGGCATGAACAGCTGGAAAGTTATACCATAATAGGAGTACAAAGTAAAGGACAGCTGAAGTGTCGCCATAAATTTTAAGTTTATGGCTGTCCTACCTCCATTTTCCTTATGGCCCTCCCCTGCAGAGAGTATGGTAGTCGTCTTCTATGTGCCATTCTGCACCGTCTGTGATTGTGCACACAGCGATTGTGGATGCGGGACTACCCAACAAACGCTACCCCATTTGATAGGTGCCCTGACGTTGGCGTGGCTGTCCATTGACCAGAACGTCGTCTTTCGTGAAGAGCACAATTGTACGTCCATCTTTTGACATTTTGTATGATTATACTGTGAATTAGGCTTAACTCAGGGAAATAGTGGTTTGTTGCTTTAATTTTGTACACAATAGCTGATTCAGTCCCACCGGCACTCATCGAGGAATAAATGGACAAATAAGAGAGGGGAAGATCTTTCTAGAAAAATAGCAGACGCTTACCCGCGAATTCCTCTTGACATCGAAACAAACCCATTCATGTTAACTAACATTCACGAAAGCTTGTCTAAGTATTAGCGCCCTCCCTTCAGATGCGCCTCAGCGCATACTCTGCTCCAACGTTTTTCAGAACAAATGACGACGGATGTTATATAATGTTCTCATTACTTGGACTATATAATTGTGTCCGGTAAGATACTGGACGAATATCTAAGTAATTTAGAATCAGATTTTCAGGTCGTAACAAACGCAGGATTGAAATGCAACCTGCAAAAATGATCGGTTTTTACTACAAGAATCTAAACCAACATTTAGAGGCGTTCTCCTAAAACTGTTCAATAATTACAAACGGTTCTTGGAAGTATTAGTTGTTTCTCAAATTACGTTACCTATACATCACCGCGTACATAGAACTATTCCTTTCACATGACTCTGGAATACGGCCAACCATTTTAAATTTAAAGGGGAACGCTTCAGACGCGGCTGATGGTTTTTGCACTATCTAAAATGAAGGACTAAGATATTTTGATTAAACCCCTCCCCCCCTCCACCCCACCCCACCCCCCCCACCCCCCCATGCCGCCCCACCGCCAACACTGTTTCTGAGAAAACTATTCCTAAAGTTCATGACGCGCTATGGACTCAAAATAGACGGGATCGGTAGATAATTGAAAACTGAGAATTTTTCATCATCATATCTTGGGTTTGTAAACGTGTAATTTCCGATAAATCGAGGAAATACGCTCTTACGACTGACGCCTACGTATGCAAAAGAGAAAGGGTACACAGCGGCAGGCCGCTGTAGTAGCGATCAAGGCATTTGGCCATGGAACAGAGAACTTGTGTTCTCCCAAATGCATTCTGTAGTTTTTTAATTTGTAATTCTTCTTTTAAAACCGTAAGTTGGTGATAGTTTTGTCTGATATAGGATACCTGAGAAGCAGAAACCAAAATCGTCATCAAATGAACTTTATGGTTCCAGAGACCTTTTCAAATCTCAAACGCCTATGAGTTATATATACACAGACTAAAGCGGCGAATGAATATTTTATTTGCACCAAGGTCAAGATTTGAACATAGTCCAGGCAGATAAGCTAACCACTACAACGGCTTGGTTGAGCGGCTTTGCACAACGGCATGGTCTACCCTAGCACTCCTACCTCCTCAGTCCAAATTCCCATTCACGTTTCAGCCCACTTGGCATTCCCCCTAAACTCGAGCAGCATTGCAGAGGCTCTCCAACTCTATATGAATAGCACCTCAGCATTGAACGAAACAGGGCATCCTGCCTGAATCCGAGGCATAGGTGCTTGAATCAGATAAAACTATATGGTTCCAACGACCTTTTCAAGGCTCAAACATCTACGATGTACATATGGAGACTGAACATTTGTACCAGGGCCGGGATTCGAAACTAGACTTCTAGTCACCAGGCACGTACGTTAACCACTACGTCACCCTTGCACAGTAACTTTGCACAACTACGCCCATTACTCTAGCATACCGCCCGTCTCCGGAGCAGGAGACCAGGTGTTGAATCCCGGCTTGGTACAAATTTTCATTCATAGTTTCAAATTGCTTATGTTAGAGAGTTGAAAAGGTCTCTGCAACCATATTGTTTCATTTTGATTAAACAACCTACGCCTGTGTTTCAGGCCGGGTCCTCCCTCTCGTTCCATGGCGAGGTGCTATTCCAACACAGCTGGAGAGTCTCTGCAATGCTGTTCCAGTTGAGGAGGAATACCAAGTGGCCTGAGACGTGTATGGGAATTTGAATTGAAGCAGGGGAGCGTGCTAGGGTAGCCCGAGCCGTTGTGCAAAGCCACTGTGCCAGGGTGGCGTAGTGGTTAGGGCATCTGACTAGTGAGCAGGAGACTTGGTTCGAATCCCGGCATTAGTACAAATTTTCGTTCGTCGTTTCAGTCTGGATATGTACATGATATAGTTACCTGATATCATGTTTATAGATGACCGGGGTCAACCAACTTCGACGATAGAAGTAATACCGCCAAACTGCACACCTGTGTGCCAGCCACGTGATGTTTATTTTTATTGACAATTTGAAACTTTATTGCAAATGGTTCAAATGGCTCTGAGCACTATGGGACTTAACATCTTAGGTCATCATTCCCCTAGAACTTAGAACTAATTAAACCTAACTAACCTAAGGAGATCACACACACCCATGCCCGAGGCAGGATTCGAACCTGCGACCGTAGCGGTCGCGTGGTTCCAGACTGAAGCGCCTAGAACCGCTCGGCCACACCGGCTGGCAAAACTTCATTGCAATCTGCATCTAAAAACACAGCGGTAATTGCACAACCGGGCGGATACAATTTCCTGTCTTGTTCTTTCAATACACAGCCAGAGCAAAAGCACCACAGACGCAAAAATGCGAGCTGGTGACAGTGCCATAAAGACTCGTGACTTGCGCAAGTTCCACCACGGGCTACGGGCGCCGCTGAGAACGAAGATATTGACTTCACCTTGGCCAATTGCCGGCCGAGTACAATCCGCCAATGACCGAATGACAACGGACAGAATCCTACTCGGAAGATAGAACAGCAGCTCTAGCCCACTTGCTTACATATCATCGCCCAGGGATGACAGGGAGGGAATGTCGTCTAGTAAACTAAAAAAAAATGTTCAAATGTGTGTGAAATCTTATGGGACTTAACTGCTAAGGTCATCAGTCCCTAAGCTTACACACTACTTATCCTTAATTATCCTAACGACAAACACACACACCCATGCCCGAGGGAGGACTCGAACCTCCGCCGGGATCAGCCGCACAGTCCATGACTGCACCGCCTTAGCCCGCTCGGCTAATCCCGCGCGGCTCTAGTGAACTCTTAGAATTGAACAAACATTTGCTGCAAACTGCATTTGCTATGCAATGTGATGTTTACCTACTTTTCTTTGCACTTAGCTATTGAGGGCCTTTTTTGTGTTGTATTACATGCAGTGGCGTTTTCGTTCAACGGCGTTTATCTTATGGGTACATCATCGGCAGTCGAAAAAGTTTTCTCGATTTCTACTAAAATATGCGTTTGTAGACCCCATAAATGGATGATGAAAAATGTTCAGTTAGCGGGTCATAAACTTTAGGGGTGGATTTCTCAAAATCGGAGGAGTGTTGAGGCAAAATAAAGGCTGAACACAAGCAATATGCCAAAAATGAGACGAATCAGTTGGCCGTGTCCGATGCCTTCCCTTGTTAGTTAAACCACACTTCGATGTGGTCAAACCTGTGGTACTAGCAGTCAGAGGTATACAAATTCTCGTTGCAGCGTCCCTGCTCCTATCTCGGCCGCAAGCATTAAAGCAGTTCAACTTGCCGCACCGAACACATAAGAATACATGTGTACCGAAGCACAGTGGTTAAAGCAGGGCATCTTAGGTTTCCGCTAGCCTGGCAAACTTCACGTGACCCTTCCCGCCAGCTGCACCTGGCAACAGTTTGCGCTATCAATCCAACGTGACAAGCCAGCCACACGTTTGCGTAGGAATTTGCACTGTAGTTCATTTATCATAACGGTGGAAGCAGCAAAATGAACAAAATAAATTTAAAGGAGATTGAGGAGAAAATAAGAACTGGGGAATGTATACCAGCACAGCTAGAAGTCGGGCAGGTAGACAGGCAAGACTCCTGTAGCCAGCTTTGGTTGGGCATAGCTTGGCTTGGATAACAGTAAAGCATCCTGCTTGGCTGCTTGGCTAACAGGCAAGTATGGGCGGAATGTGTACGCCCCTGCTGGCAGTAGACACATCCTAATATGACATCAGTGGAGTTTTATAATACAGTCAACATCGAGCTCCCTGAAGCAATCACGAATAAAGCTCCGAACATGGCTCAAGAGAATTATACTCAGTTAGAAAAAAAAAAAAACATTGATAGCCAGTATGGAGTTACATTACTCAGTATAAGGAAGACGTTTCCTTGTTACTGATCACGAACCATTAACTGCATTTTTTCTTCCATCAGAAGATGTGCCGTATCGAACATCTCAAAAGCAACAACGATGGTCGCTAATTCTTTCTAATCATCAATATAATGATATTTACACCCCCCCCCCCCCCTTCAAAGCAGATACTCTGCCTTGATTAATATTCGGGAATTATATGGAATTTGATCCATCAGAATCATGTTTTCAAATAAAACAATCTCGATAAGCAACTGTACAAGCTTTTCTTACAAGCTTTTCTCATTGATTATTGGTGAATCACCGAAGCAGCAGAAAATGATTATCACTTACAGTCGAATGAGTTGGCCTCATGACAAGCATTCAATTTCAGATTTGTTTCTATGGAAACTGGTATAATCTTGTTAAGGTGCGTTCTGTACGCCAACAGAGAGAAGTTTCTGCAGTGCTGTCTCGTTTTTCAAGAACTGAGTGATATTGTGATATTCTCGTATGTTATATAGCCAACAGCATTGTGTATTTTTTAGTAAATTTTATTATTATCTTAGGGAGTTACACAGTTAATTTAACATTGTAAATGAGAAATGACTTGGCACTTAATACAGCTTATTGTGGCGAGCTGTTACTGCGAGGCAGAATCCGTGTAGAGGTATGTTTCGTCCATCCACAGTGAGGGTCGCTCGTCTCCCGCCTGCTGTCTGGTGCTGATGGGCGCACACTTCGCTGATTTTCGTGAAATGTAAGTGCCACAATTACGGTAGCGCGATCCATTATCTAAGCAGCTCGCTGCTTGCTTACTTTGACACTCAACTTTGGTTGCTTGATTTCACAATAATTTGTGGTCTCTTGTCGTATCACTAATATTGATTCCACGAGCTTCTCAGATGAACAGATTTGTTGCACCTTCTCCATATAGTCTTCCACTCTTTTTTGTACTTCCCCACAGTATTAGTGTCGTATTGTAATGTGGTGTGAGTTTTAGAAAACTTTGCTCTTTGATAATTTCATTGTGATTTATGTTCGTAATTATATCAAATAAATGTCTGTTAATATCAGTCTTAGTTTAGATTCTTTTAATTGTGTTACAAATTTCACATGGCTAGGTGACTCACTGATAATATAAATAACTTGGTGCGAACCTGAGCTTAAGCCTTAACGTTGTTCACTGTGGAAAAACTCAATGATGATTGTCTTATTACTCAGTGAAGGTAACAAACATTGCAGTCTCTCTTTTTTATTATTATTGCTTATAAAAGTGTTTATTGACTAGAGAGAGCTGTGTCGACTTCCTCTACGATTATGTTTCCTGTGTGTTGTTTCATGACTAAGAACATAATAGCACGCTCCATACCACCAATATCTTACAAGGAACTTTCATGTCGACCCTTATCGGGATTTTCCTTTTGGTTTCCTTCGATATCTTGCAGTTCTGTCTGTACAGTCAGACATACCTCGAGGATGCAAAACTTGTAGAAACAATTTTTGTATCAATTTGCAGCTTGGAGATTGATCTGCTGCTACACCATATGCTAGTATGTTGTATGCGAACTATATGTTGTTGATCGTTCCTTTCTTGTATATGTATCTGTATGTCGGCTGATTTTGTCGATTAAATTGACAACATGGGAATAGTAATTTAAAGATCTATTGAAATCTGGGGAAATCCAGTACTTAAAAAAAAATGCCAAAAAACTGCAATACATCCATTATTATACCAAAAGTTAAAAAGAGTGATAGAACAGTCAGTAGGTATTATAAATGCAAATGTAGCAAATGTGTGCCACTAAAACTGAGAAACGAGGCCCGATACGATCAAGGGAGTTATATCGCGTGGTAGCGTTCTATCCCCAATCAAGTATGAAGGTTTCCGTTTTTACCTGAAGGGCGTGCTTTTGAAGATAGAAGGGCTGGGAAGTTTCACCTTCTAGCAATTTCTAGACTTCCAAAACATTAGAGAGTATTCGAGAACATTCCAGAACATTCGAGAGCATTCCAGAACATTCTACAGTATTCAAGAGCATTCCGTAATATTCCAGATTGTTTCACAAATATCCGGGATGTTCTGGAATGTTTTGGCGTAGTGTGGAACATTTGGGAAGATTCCAGAATGTTTGGGACCATCCCAGAATATCCCAGATCATAGTTCTGCAAGGTTCGCAGGAGAGCTTCTGTAAAGTTTGGAAGGTAGGAGACGAGGTACTGGCAGAAGTAAAGCTGTGAGTACCGGGCCTGAGTCGTGCTTCGGTAGCTCAGTTGGTA
The DNA here is from genome assembly GCF_023864345.2 of Schistocerca serialis cubense. NCBI lineage: Eukaryota > Metazoa > Arthropoda > Insecta > Orthoptera > Acrididae > Schistocerca > Schistocerca serialis. Next base: position 428,283,520 of record NC_064644.1, on the reverse strand, counting down.
GAGCACTTGCCCGCGAGAGGCAAAGGTCCCGAGTTCCAGTCTCGGTCGGGCGCACAGTTTTAATCTGCCAGGAAGTTTCATATCAGCGCACACTCCGCTGCAGAGTGAAAATCTCATTCTGGAAACATCCCCCAGGCTGTGGCTAAGCCATGTCTCCGCAATATCCTTTCTTTCAGGAGTGCTAGTTCTGCAAGGTTCGCAGGAGAGCTTCTGTAAAGTTTGGAAGGTAGGAGACGAGGTACTGGCAGAAGTAAAGCTGTGAGTATCGGGCGTGAGTCGTGCTTCGGTAGCTCAGCTGGTATAGCACTTGCCCGCGAAAGGCAAAGGTCCCGAGTTCGAGTCTCGATCGGGCACACAGTTTTAATCTGCCAGGAAGTTTCGTATCAGCGCACACTCCGCTGCAGAGTGAAAATCTCATTCTGGCAACTGTGCAACATCTAGCAGCCCATTTGGAGATAGAACAGAGATTACTTCACAAAAGGCACCGCCAGAAAAACTGCAAGCGAATCACCTCAGAACGCAACATTAACAGCTTTTTATCAACTATGACAAACGGACCCATTCACGAAAATATTACTATGTGTCGACGTGCACGTCGATTACACGTGGAACACAACAACATAAATCTGTCAACAACGAAAACAAGGAATTTCAGTAGAACATCATCGAGGAATCATGAAAAGTGGCGCACTAGTCCGAGTATACACCGTACATCCGAACAACGCCGACTGTTTCTATTTCCAGATGTTGGTACGTGAACTACGGGGACCAACAAGTTTCGCAGATCTCAAAGCCGTTGAAGGTTTCCTATGCCGGACGTACAGAGAGGCATGCCAGAGATTACTGGAAAACGACAACCACTGGGTCTTAACACTGCAATAATCCTAACCCACAGCCACAGCTGAACAAATGAGAGACTTAGTCGCCATAATTCTAACAACAGGTAATCCATCGAATACAAAACAGTTATGATACTCCTTCAAAGAGAGTGTGAGTGATGACATATTGACCCAGATCGTAGAAGCTCACCCTGAACTGACCATCGAATTCAACGACGAAATACTTACTCGCCTAGAAGATAAATATTTACAATCAGATCTTAGTACAAATTGGGATGGATACACCACGGAAAAAAAGTTGTTGTTGTTGTTGTTGCTGAGGTCTTCAGTCCTGAGACTGATTTGACGCAGCTCTCCATGCTACTCTATCCTGTGCAAGCCTTTTCATCTGCCAGTACCTACTGCAACCTACATCCTTCTGAATCTGCTTAGTGTATTAATCTCTTGGTCTCCCTCTACGATTTTTACCCTCCACGCTGCCTTCCAATACTAAATTGGTGATCCCTTGATGCCTCAGAACATGTCCTACCAACAAATCTCTTCTTCTAGTCAAATTGTGCCACAAACTCCTCTTCTCCCCAATTCTACTCAACAACTCCTCATTAGTTATGTGATCTACCCATCTAATCTTCAGCATTCTACTGTAGCACCACATTTCGAAAGCTTCTATTCTCTTCCTGTCCAAACTATGTATTGTCCATGTTTCACTTCCATACATGGCTACACTCCATACAAATACTTTCAGAAACGACTTCCTGACACTTAAATCTATACTCGATGTTAACAAATTTCTCTTCTTCAAAAACGCTTTCCTTGCCATTGCCAGTCTACATTTTATATCCTCTCTACTTCGACCATCATCAGTTACTTTGCTTCCCAAATAGCAAAACTCCTTTACTACTTTGTCTCATTTCCTAATCTAATTCCTTCAGCATCATCCGACTTAATTCGACTACATTCCATTATCCTCCTTTTGCTTTTGTTGATGTTCATCTTATATCCTCCTTTCAAGGCACTGTCCATTCCGTTCACCTGTCTTCCAAGACCTTACTGCCATGTAGTTTCTGTACAAATTGTAAATAGCTCTTCGCTCCCTGTATTTTACCCCTGCCACCTTCAGAATTTGAAAGAGAGTATTCCAGTCAACATTGTCAAAAGCTTTCTCTAAGTCTACAAATGCAAGAAACATGGGTTTGCCTTTCCTTAGCCTATTTTCTAAGATAAGTCGTGGGGTCAGTATTGCCTCACGTGTTCCAACATTTCTACGGAATCCAAACTGATCCTCCCCGAGGTCGGCTTCTACCAGTTTTTCCATTCGTCTGTAAAGAATTCATGTTAGTACTTTGCAGCCGTGACTTATTAAACTGATATTTCGGTAATTTTCACATCTGTCAACACCTGCTTTCTTTGGGATTGGAGTTATTATATTCTTCTTGAAGTCTGAGGGTATTTCGCCTGTCTCACACATCTTGCTCACCAGGTGGTAGAGTTTTGTCAGGACTGGCTCTCCCAAGGCCGTCAGTAGTTCTAATGGAATGTTGTCTACTCCTGGGGCCTAAACTTCGAGACTACAGTAGAAAAAAGTTACAACATCAACAAACTAATTCGATACATTGTCGTCGGTGACAATCTGGAAGTTTACAGCGTTATCATGGATCGGATCGATAACAATATTGGCGGAATTATTTACTTGGATGCACCAGGCTGCACCGGGAAAACGTTTCTAATAAATCAATTGCTGGCGGAAATATGTGCTAAATAACACATCGCACTTGCAATGGAAGGAGATCGAGCTGCCCATTCCGCCCTACAGCTACCTCTGAATACAGCCGAAGAAAAACTGCCGGTATGTAAAATCTCAAGAGCATCTGGACGGGATGAAGCAAGCTAAAATTGTCTTCTGGGATTAATGCACAATGGCACACAAAAATCACTCAAAGCCATGGACAGGGCATTACAATACTAGCGAGGAAACTCTGAAATGGTGGGAGGAGCTCCCCTCATACTCAGGAAATTTTCGACCAACACTTCCAGGGATGCCCAACTCAGCACCAGCAGTCGAGATCAACACATGCTTAAGAAATCACGTCTCCATCCACACATACAAATACTACGACTGATAAAAAATATTAGAATTGAACTATCGAAAGACCAAACAAAACCGTATTTTGCTCAACAACCTCTACAAATAGGCACATGTCCTATTAAACACATTAGCCTTATTAAACTCAACAGTGATTTCTGCAACACAGCCACTACTCAGAAATCTCAACTCACCAAAACTGTGATGATCGTGAAACAGCTATCGAATAGCATCATCAAGCCGAGCTTACGACAGGAAGTGCAAAGGACACACAATATTTATCCCCAGAATACCATTGATCTCTACTGAACTGCCATACCAACTTAAAAGACTGCAATTTACAATCAAGTTAGCCTACAGTTTTACAATTAACACAGCAGAACGAAAAAACTTAAAAATACTGCTGCGTCAACCTCAAGGAATCCTGCCTCTCTCACGATCAAATACACGTAGCTTGCCCTCGAGCAGGAAATCCGAAAAATTGGTACATATATACCACGAATAACAAAATGAAAGATGTTGTTTACAAACAAGTTTTTTTTATAGTGAGAGTGTATTTTCAATACTTTTTTATCTCTTATACCTTAAATTTTATCCTTTTATTTCATCTACCCCACTGTCTCATATTAACTCACTGAGCGAAGCTGGGTACCCAGCCAGTTTGTAATAAAATAGAGAAATAGCACTGGTGAATGATGCTACGATACGGAACAACAAATTACTGCCGTATGCAGAAGCTGCAATTTTGGAATACCAGCTCAGGTTCAGGAAAGAATGAGCAATAACAGATCAGACATTCGGCTTAGAATAATAATAATTAAGTGTTAACAGTTCAGTAAAATTGTGCATCAACTTTATGTGGATTTTTGAAGCAGCTTATGACAGTGTTAATAAAAACGGTCTTTTGAGGGCTTTACAGGAGCTGGGAATACCACCAAAGCTAATGAGACTCATGAGGACGACCCTTAGCAACATCATGTGTAAAAATTTTCCGATCTATAAAGGACTTAAGCAAGAATATTGTGTATCGGCAACTTTACTTAGCTTCGCTGTCCTCCCTGTCTTGCGAAAATTGCCAAGCGAAACAGATCATACCACTTCATTGTGATGATTCAGAATATGGAGTTTTTCAGACGACGTAGCCATGCTTGGATGATGTAGAGTATACATCCTGGAAAACAATGAAGTTTTGTAACACAAAGTGGCTGCATTTGGCTTGGTCATTAGTAAGGGAAAACGAAATATATAATCAACATCAGAAACAGGTTGCAGAGGCGTTTATCTGTTTAAATAGTTTAAAAGAGTATTTCATTTTAAGTGTTTTGGAAAAAATGGTTACAGAAGCTAATAGTGTATCAACAGAGATGAAGGCCAGAATATCTGCAAGTAACAGGTCCTATTACAACTTCCATAACAAGCTGAAATCCTCTAACATGAGAGACAGATGAAGATGATAATTAGCAAAACGATTATAAAACCTCTTATTGTGTAACGGTCCAAACTTTTGGACAGCAACAGAATAAGTGAGAAAAGCCTTGGCTGCATGGGAACACAAATTACTGTGGAATAAATATGGGGCAGTATGTGCCAATTCCGTTTGAAGGATTAGAACTAATGCAGAACTACACTACTGGCCATTAAAATTGCAACAGCACGAAGATAACCTGTTACAGACGCGAAATTAGCCGACAAGAAGCAGATGCTGTGATATGCAAATGATTAGCTCTTCAGAGCATTCACACAAGGTTGGTGCCTGTGGCGACACCTACAACGTGCTGACATGAGGAAAGTTTCTAACCGATGTCTCATACACAAACAGCAGTTGACCGGCGTTGCCTGGTGAAACGTTGTTGTGATGCCTCGTGTAAGGAGGAGAAATGCGTACCATCACGTTTCCGGCTTTGACAAAGGTCGGATTGTAGCCTATCGCGATTGCGGCTTGTCGTATCGCGACATTGCTGCTCGCGTTGATCGAGATCCAATGACTGTTAGCTGAATATGGAATCGGTGGGTTCAGGAGGGTAATACGGAACGCCGTGCTTGATCCCAACGGCCTCGTATCACTAGCAGTCGAGATGACACGCATCATATCCGCATGGCTGTAACGGATCGTGCAGCCACGTCTCGATCCCTGAGTCAACAGATGGGGACGTTTGCAAAACAACAACCATCTGCACGAAAAGTTCGACCATGTTTGCAGCTGCATGGACTATCAGCTCGGAGATCATGGCTGCGGTTACCCTTAACGCTGCGATGGTGTATTCAACTACGAACCTGGGTGCACGAAAGGCAAATCGTCATTTTTTCGGATGAATCCAGGTTCTGTATACAGCATCATGATGGTCGTATCCGTGTTTGGCGACATCGCGGTGAACGCACATTGGAAGCGTGTATTCCCCATCGCCATACTGGCGTATCACCTGGCGTGATGGTATGGGGTGCCACTGGTTACACATCTGGGTCACCTCTTGTTCGCGTTGACGGCACTTTGAACAGTGGACGTTACATTTCAGATGTGTTACGACCCGCGGCTCTACCGTGCATTCGATTCCTGCGAAACCCTACATTTCAGCAGGATAATGCACGACCTCATGTTTCAGGTCATGTACAGGCCATTCTGGATACAGAAAATATTCGACTGCTGCCCTGGCCAGCACATTCTCCAGATCTCTCACCAATTCAAAACGTCTGGTCAATGGTGGCCGAGCAAGTGACTCGTCACAATACGCCAGTCACTGCTCTTGATGAATTATGGTATCGTGTTGAAGCTGCTTGGGCAGCTGTACCTGTACACGCCATCCAAGCTCTGTTTGACTCAATTTCCAGGGGTATCAAGGCCGTTATTACGGACAGAGGTGGTTGTTCTGGGTACTGATTTCTCAGGATGTATGCACCCAAATGGAGTGAAAATGTAATCACATGTCAGTTGTAGTATAATATATCTGTCCAATGAATACCCGTTTTTCATCTGGATTCCTTCTTGGTGCGGCAATTTTAATGGCCAGTAGTGTATATGATTACAGTAAGGAGCTACTGGTCACCGTAGATGTAAAGGCACGAAGGTTCCGTTGGTTGGTGCTGCCTGTGCACTTTCGCTTACTCTGTCAGCAAACCAAATTAATTCCACGTTACGCAAGCAGCTTACTTCCTAGCAGATGATACTCGAGGACTGCCATGATACAACAGCCACAAGTTAGCGACTGAAGCGCTAGCAGAGATCTCTTTCCTGCGCTGGTCATATGAAAGGAAGCAAGACAGGCTGGCTTCAAGCGCTATATTAGACTGGTGCACGGGTCATGAGTACAAACCTCGCTCTAAGTGAGATTCCTGGGCCAGGCGCTGAGTGTTTACGCATTTCTTCCAACAAGAACTTGTTATTGAGCCGGCAAACGACGGTGCAATGTTTTGTGTTAGTATTTCTGCGACAGTATTTGTAGGAAATCTAGAATTTGTCTTCATTTGAGATAAGCTGGACTTGGCCTTAAAATTCGGACTGTCGTGTCAGGACATGAAATATCTTTAGTTTGGTGCTCTGTGTACTTACTAAACAGTAACATTTTCCAACAGCATTTGCTGTTCGAGAGGCCTTCTGCCTTTAGATTCAATTTATATTAATCCTTTCTTGTCACTCGCTGCACCGAATTGGAACATTAGCGGACTTCCAAAATTTCGGTGTTGGCCTTTCACTTGGCTTCATCAGAAATAATTTTCATTGTAAAGTCTGACTCAAACTGGTCTCTTCTGGACCCTGTATCCGCACTAAGTGCGCCAAGGACTTTAATTCAAAACTTTTATTTTCTTTTACATCAAGCCTTCTGTGACTTAAGAAGTTGGGATGAACATGGAAGGTCAAGGCTCCTATAATGTCACGCCTTAAACACAACAACTAGGAGATTAATAAACTAACAATTTATTCAAAACCACATCTATAAAACAGCTAACGTACAATCAACACGTGGTCGTCTTGAAAACAATATCCAAAATGACCAACAACTTACTTCTCAAGCAAGCAGCAAATTAGAATTACTTAATGAACAATAAATCTGAAGTAATTTGAAGTTGGCACAGATAATTTTTTTTTTTTAGCAATAGACAACCAGCAATACAATTCATTGGCAAGCAAATTTAAAATATTTTTGAAGTTTAACAAATGGGCACTGACGCCAGGCTGTCCTGGGCAAAAGGTGACTTAACTTAAAATGCCGGAAGCATCAGACCAGCCGTCCAAAACGACACCTAAATGCCGGGGCCCAACCGGGAGTCACTTCCCATTAGACGTCACGTCACAGCTTCTGTGCACCGGTGCGGAACATGGCGCTGCTCCCACACACCCCAACCCTCAGAAACTGAAACACAAACAGACCGCAGAAGACACGGCAAGCACCGACCAAACGTCAACCAATACACGTTAAGAATTCGATAAACAATTAAATGCACAAACCAATTACTGTTGAGTGAGTGCATTCAGTAAGTACATATAAATAATTAGCTTTAAACAATACAAGTTTTACTAATAACAGAATAACTGGTTGCAAAAAAAAAGTTTTTTACAGCAATATGCCAGGAACGTCGCTTGATGACAATAACGCAAAATCACACGCACGCCTTCGTGATTATCTGCTTTTTAACAGTCGTCCAACCAGCGGATTTTAAAGCAAGTAGTAACTGAAACTACCTGGCAGATTACAACTGTGTGCCCGACCGAGACTCGAACTCGGGACCTTTGCCTCTCGCGGGCAAGTGCTCTACCATCTGAGCTACCGAAGCACGACTCACGCCCGGTACTCACAGCTTTACTTCTGCCAGTACCTCGTCTCGCAGGAGAGCTTCTGTAAAGTTTGGAAGGTAGGAGACGAGGTACTGGCAGAAGTAAAGCTGTGAGTACCGGGCGTGAGTCGTGCTTCGGTAGCTCAGTTGGTAGAGCACTTGCCCGCGAAAGGCAAAGGTCCCGAGTTCGAGTCTCGGTCGGGCACACAGTTTTAATGTGCCAGGAAGTTTCATATCAGCGCACACTCCGCTGCAGAGTGAAAATCTCATCCTGGAAGTAGTAACTGCTAGTCTGCATACAGTCATACAGACTTTGCCGGCTGCTCTTACTTCGAGCCGGCCGGAGTGGCCGAGAGGTTCTAGGCGCCACAGTCTGGAACAGTGCGACCGCTACGGTAGCAGGTCCGAATCCTGCCTCGGGCATGGATGTGTGTGATGTCCTTGGGTTGGATAGGTTTAAGTAGTTCTAAGTTCTAGGAGACTGATGACCTCAGCAGTTAAGTCCCATAGTGCTCAGAGCCATTTTTTTTTTCTTACTTCAACAACACGTTCATTAGAACCAACCGACCAACCAGTACTCTCGCTGCAAAGCAAATCGTTTGACGAAACGAAGGCACCAAAACCACTTATACGTACGATGGAGAGCTTTGTTCGAGATGGTCTCGAGAGATGGGTCTCTCCGAGAAAACAGGCCCCAAAGCAATGCGACGAGCAGCGCCCGAAGCTGACATCAGACAGGTCCACCACAAACTCGCGACCATCCTGCAAGGTAGACCGGCCGCGCCACCGCTGGGCGAGCCCGCGTGTTTGCTCCGTCGTCCCCTCAAGCACTTCGTAGCGAGTCGACGACCAGCTCCCCTACCGCAGATACCCGCCGCCAGATCAGAACAGGGGCAAAGATCGTAGTACAGCCGGGTAATCGATAGTATTACCAAAGAGCTGGTGTGCCAGAAAAGGCGCACCACGGCTCACCTTCTACCAGAAATACAATTATTTGTTGAAAACAGAAGAATTTATTTTGTTCATGACTGTTCTAAGACTTATTTCTCAGAGGGAAGACTGTGCCCTCTCTGTTACAATAATGTAAAAAATCAAACTCAAGACTGCAACGGCTGAATGATGCAGAGACGGACCTGAGAAGATTAGGATGGCGGAGCCAGAGATGGATGGCGAAGTCGACATGATTGAGGGCAGAGGTGATCGAGAAGGTCTGAGACCTTCACTGGCTGTAGCACCGAAACAGAAGAAGAGAAGAAGAAAGCGACATTGCATTTGGAGATGTATATACGTGCACCTTTACTTTCTGACCACCTGCGCTGGGTACCTAAATTGGGACGATCACAGAGATAATGTTGTGGATAGAGCAAACCAAAGACAGCGATTCATTGGCAGAACACTTAGAAAGTGCAACAGGTCTGCTAAAGAGACTGCTTACACCACGCTTGTCCGCCCTATTCTGCTGCATTGCTGTGCGATGTGGGATCCGCATCAGGTGGGACTGACGGATGACATCGAAAAAGTACAAAGAAGGGCAGCTTGTTTTGTATTATCGCGAGATAGGGGAGATAGTGCCACAGATATGACACGTGAATTGGAGTGCCAATCATTAAAACAAAGTCGTTTATCATTGCGAGGGATCTTCTCACGATATTTCAATCACCAGTTTTATCCTCCGATTGTGAAAACATTCTGTTGGCACCAACCTACATAGGGACAAATTATCATCACGATAAAATAAGAGAAATCAGGATTCGCACAGCCTGAAGTCTAAAAAGCCACACCGACAATCAAACAGAGTAAAACTGGTACGACTTAGGAGTCGACCTTGGTACAAAGCAATTCAGAATTCAGAATTGTCAGGGATATTCCAGTCTGGATCAAACAAATGCCAGAAAAATCCAAGGTAGATTGGAAACAACCAGACGCAGACAGTAAAAAAATGCAGGATAGAAATACCAAACCAGAAGTAGATAGCAAATAAGTAGATATGATAGAGATAGGGAAGCAAAAGCAGACACGAAATAAATGCAGGGAAGACAAAGAAGAACAGGGGGGAGAGTCAGGAAGGCAGAAGTAGATAGTAAACAAGCAGGAGCATATTGGGAAGACTGAAAGCAGTTTAGGTAAGAGATGGAAAATTCAGTGGTGAATTTAAACAGGTGGACGAAACGCTGGGCAAGGCTACAAACGCGGTAGAAAGTAATGTGACCAGGAAGGACAATGCCGAGTTCAACTGCTTCAAATGTGCAGGAAACTTTTTTTTTCCGTCTTCAGTCTTCAGACTGGTTTGACGCGGCCCGCCACGAATTCCTATCCTGTGCCAGCCTCTTCATCTCAGAGTAGTACTTGCAACCTACAACCTAAGTTATTTGCTGAATATATTCCAGCCTTTACCCTCTACAGCTCCCTCTGATAGCAGATGTCCTACCGTCCTGTCACTCCTTATCTTCGTTCCACATCTTCCTTTCGTCACCAACTCTGCGCAAAACCTCATAATTCCTTATCTTACTAGTCCACCCATATTCAATCATTCCTCTGTAGCACAACGTCACAAATGCTTCGATTTTTTTATCTCCTGGTTTTTCCTGCAGTCCATGTTTCACTACCATACAATGCTGCACTCCAGGTGTACATTCGCAGGAATTACTTCCTCAAATTAAGGCCAATGTTTAACAGTAGTAGTCTTCTCTTGGCCAGATATGCCCTTCTCGCCAGCCCTAGTCTGCTTTTGATACCCTCCTTGTGTCGTCCGTTATTGGTTATTTTCATGTCTAGGTATTAGAAATTCTTAACTTTATATACCTTCTGATCATCAGTCCCGATGTTAAATTTTTCGCTCTTCTCATCTCTGCTACTTCTCATTACTTTAGTCTTTCTTTGTTTTATAATCAATGCATACTCAATACTCATTAGAAAGTTCACTGCATTCAGCAGATCATGAAATTCTTCTTCATTTTCACTGAGGATAACAATGTCGTCAGCTACTCGTATTATTGACATCCTTTCGTCTTGAATTTTAATTCCACTCTCCAACCTTTCTTTTATTCCCATCATTGCTTCCTCGATGTATGGATTGAACAACAGGGGCGAAAGACTGCATCACTGTCCTACACTCTTTTTAGTCTGGGAAATTCGTTGTTGATCTTGTATTCTTATCATTCCCTCTTGGCTCTTTTACACATTGTATACCACCTGCTTCTCCCTATAGCTTACCCCTACTTTCTTCAAAATTTCGAACCATTTGACATCCTCGAACGCTTATTCCAGGTTGACAGATTCTATACCTTTCCTAAAGCCAAACTGAACACATCTAATACATCCTCCATTTTCTTTTCCAGTCTACTGGGTATCATTCTTGTCAGCAACTTGGAAGCATGAGCTGTTATGCTGACTATGCAATAATTCTTCAACATGTCAGCTCTTGCAGCCATGGGCACGATAGTTTTCCGAAAGTCAAATGGTTTATTGCCAGATTCATACATTCTACACACAAAAACGTGAATAATCGTCTTGTTCCCACTTTCGCCAATGATTTTAGAAGTTCTGATGGAGTTTTATCTATCCTTTGTGCCTTATTTGATATTAATACTTCCAAAGCTCTTTTAAATTTTGATTCCAATACTGGATTCCCTACCTCTTCTACACCGTTCTCGTTTCTTCTTCTATCACATCAGACAAATCTTACCTCTTCATATAGGCCTTCAATGTATTTTTTTTACCTATCCGTTCTCTCCTCTGCATTTAACAGTGGAACACCAGTTGCAATCTTAATAGTACCACCATTTCACCGAAGGTTTTGACGTTCCTATATGCTGAGTCAGTCCTTCCAACAATCATTTCCTTTTTGGTCTCTTCACATTTTTCATTTAGCTATTTCGTCTTAGCTTCCGTGCACTTCCTGTTTATTTCATTCCTCAGCGACTTTTGCTTCCGTATCCCTGAATTTCCTTGAACATTTTTGTATTTCTGTCTTTCATCGATCAACTGTAGCTTTTCTTCTGATATCCATGGTTTCTTCGCTGTTCCCTTCTTTGTATCTACGTTTTTCTTTCGACCTTCTTGCCCTTTTTAAAAATGTCTAATCCTCTCCAACTGAATTGCCTTCTGGGATATTCCTTATTGCAAAATCTGTAGCCTGAAAGAACTTCAAGCGTATCTCTTCATTCGTTAGTACGTCCGTGTCCCAGTTCTGTGCATTTTGATCCTTTCTGGCTAGTATCTTAAACTTCAGCCTACTCTTCATCACTACTACACTGAGACCTGAGTTTATATTTACTTCGAGCTATGTCTTACAATCCAGTACCTAATTTCGGAAACTCTGCCTGATCACGATGTAATCTAACTGAAATCTTCCCGTACGTCCTGTCTCTTCCCAGTATTCTCTTCTTGTTATTCTTGAACATAGTATTCGCTGTTAATAGCTGAAATTTATTGCAAGACTCAATTATTCTTTCTCCTGTCTCATTCATAGCACCAAACCCATACTCTCCCACCGAGCGAGGTGACGCAGTGGCTAGCACACTGGACTCACATTCGGGAGGACCACGGTTCAATCCTGCGTCCGGCCATCCCGATTTATGTTTTCCGTGATTTTCCTAAATCTCTCCATGCAAATGCCGGGATGGTTCCTTTTTAGTCCAGCGGTCTAAGGCGCTACAGTCACGGCCTCTGGGGTTGGTCCCGGCGGAGGTTCGAGTCCTCCCTCGGACATGGGTGTGTGTGTTTGTCCTAAGGATAATTTAGGTTAAGTAGTGTATAAGCTTAGGGACTGATGACCTGTCGATTCTGATGAGAACAGCCCTGTCACTGAACTGTATACAGTCCCATAAGATTTCACACATAGTAGTAGTAGTGCAGTAGATGGTTCCTTTGAAACGGTACGGCTGACTTCGTTCCCCTTCCTCCCCTAACCATATGAGGCCGATGACCTCGCAGTCTGGTCTCCTCCTCCAAACAACCCAACACATATTCACTCATAACCCTTTGTTCTACTCCTTCCCCTGAAACAGTCCTCCTGACTGTTAGATTTTCATCTCCCTTTATGTAGTGCATTACCCATTCGATATCTTTACATACTTTCTCTATCTCTTCAGCTTGCGTCGTCGGCATGTGTAACTGTACTATCATTGTCGGTGTTGGTTTTCTGTCGATTCTGATGAGAACAGCCCTGTCACTGAACTGTATACAGTAACACATTCTCTGCCCTACCCTTATATTCGTAACGAATCTTATTCCCGTTATACCATTTTCTGCTGCTGTTGATATTACCCTATACTTATTTGACGTGAAATCCTTGTCTTCTTTTCATTTTACTTCACTGACCCCTACTATGCCTAGATTGAACCTTCGCATTTCCATTTTCAGATTTTCTAGCTTCCCTTCCACATTCAAGCTTCTGACATCCCACGCTCCGACTCGTATAACGTAATCCTTTTGTTGGTTATTCAATATTTTTATCACGGTCTCCTCGCCCTTGGCGGTCCCTTCCACAAGATCCGAATGCGGGCTATATCGGACACTTTTGTCAGTGGAGAGATTATCAAGATATTTTTTCACTTACAGGCCACATGTCCGGTGGATACACATTTTGTGTCTTTAATGTGATGTTTCTATTACCTTCTGTATCATTATGCCGTTGGTCATTGCTGATTCTTCCGCCTTGAGGCCCCGTTTCCCACCCTAAAGGCAAGAGAGTGCCCTGAATCTCTGGCCGCTCTTCCGCCCTCTTTGACAATGTCGTTGGCAGAATGAGGCTGACTTCTTATGCCGGAAGTCTTCGACCGCCAATGCTGTTTATTATTCTAAACGTAAACGGTAGAGGGGTTCGAAACTGGATTAGAGCTAGTTTTGATTACTAATCAAAGACGCTGTCTCTAGACCATGGAGTAGGTGAACACATACTGTCGCGATGCATTCAGTCTGTAGAGGAAGTAAATACCTCAGTATCCCAGAGAATGTAGTTTCCAGGGCCGCGAACTAAATCTACACCTAAGAGCCGGTTCAATTCTGAGAAAATGCGGAATTTGCCACAGTCGAACGAGATCGAGAGACGCTAATTAATCGACCACAAGTCACGGAACCATTAATACCCCTAGCAGAGAGTAGGACGAGAGCTGATGAGGAGCATATTTGTGAAAATTCGGAGCGTAGTGGCGTGATACGGGCCGCGCAAGGTAGACAATTGCAAGGAGGACGTATGTTGACACTCGGTCTGCATCTGTCAGCAGATATGACTTAGCTCACATACACTTCTTCTCGCTGAGGAAATTTCTCACCTATACCTGCATATTAATATGTGCATCGTGCAGTTCAAGGAGAGCCTCCCGGACTTATGGCCAATTCGGAGGAAGCTAGACTTCTACTTTGGTTGATTCTATAGTATTTCCGGCATTTTTATCCGTTTGTCATTTACACATTCTCCAAATTCTAACTATTTCCCCTTTTACCATAATCCTGTCTTCCTACTTCAAAGCCTTACCAACCCCCTTGAGTGCTCGAAGTTTAATTTTTCTTGTGATTTATCTCTCCCCGTTTTCTTCAACTTCACTTGTATTTCTACCACTACGAGACTGTTGTCTGATCTTATCTCTGCATCTGGGCATGCTGGGTACAGTGGGAAACCAATTCTTTTTAGATTGTGATGCGAAAAGAGACAGGCAGAACTGTAACTGAAATGGATGTTTATTTAGTCGGGATTCGCCCATTATCAAGCCAACCAATGTTTGCTAAGTAAAATATCCGTCAAAATAGCAGTAAACAGTTTGGTAAAATGCGTGTGGTCCCAACTACCATAAGTAAGGTTAGTTGGGACCATACTCATATGTAAGCAATTTGTTTATTGCTAATTTGACGGTCGTTTTACTTGGCAAACATTGGTTGATTTGAGAAAGGGGGTAGCCCGAAACCATTCTCCGACTAAATAAACATCAATTTTAGTTGCAACTCTGGTTGTTTCTTTTTGTGTCGCATTCTTTAGATAGTTCCTAAATCTTTTCTCTATCAGGATGTTGTCCAACTGATACCTATCTCTACTCAGATTTGAAATCCTTGTATAAAGTCTCCTTTTGTGATTCTCAAATTTTATGTTAACTACCGTTGGTGAATATTATTTGCTAAAGCTAATTACCCATTCATCCCATTCATTTCTTATCTCTAATCCAAATTTTTCAACTCTAACTTCATATGTTCCTTCACCAACCACTACAGTCCAGTCCCCCACAATGATAATGCACGCATATACTATTTTCGATTTCGGTAAGTTCTTGAATGTTCTCATAATAATCCTCCATCTCCTCATCTCTATGCTGGCTGACCTAAGTGTATTTCTATATTAAAACCACATATTTCAAACTACCCATTCGCCTAGAACTTAGAACTACTTAAACCTAACTAACCTAAGGACATCACACACATCCATGCCCGAGGCAGTATTCGAACCTGCGACCGCAGCGGTCGCGCGGTTCTAGACTGAAGCGCCTAGAACCGCTCTGCGACACCGGCCGGCCATTATCATCGATCTTCCATCAACATATTGCACCTCCTTATCTCATTTTTTAATTTCTGTCCTATCAGTGTTCCTACTCCGTTTTCACCAATCTGGAATAGAAGACCTTATAATGTCCATTTTTTATTTCCCCGCTCTATCCCCAGCTCACTTCACACACGCCGATGACATCTAATCTGTTCCTTTTCGTCAGCTGTTTTGAATTTTCTAGCTTTTCTGCTTGCAGGAGCGTGTGGCCATCCCATGTCCCATGCATAGTATGTCGCCTTCCAGCGTCTTGCCTTCCCGGAGAGCTCAGTGAGGCGAGGCTGTTACTCCAGACTCTTTCGCATGGACAGAAGTACCATTTAAATGTAAACGTAGGCTTCCGCAGCCGTTGTCACAGTCTGGGTTTGAGGCCGCATTGTCATCTGTAAAATTCCGACGTTTCGGCGACTGTTGCAAGGCGCCTTCCTCAGGCTGTATTGATCCAGCCCAGGATCATCCGCTCATTATGTCAGTCTCTTTATGTAGCTGCCCTTCTTTGGTATAGTTGCCACCAAAGAGGAAAGATGTCTCTTTCCCCCAGCTTCACCGTTCGAAAGACTTTTTCTCCGTTGTCACTGTTGTTGAGGCTTTCAGCGTTACCCTGGCATGGGGCTCTTGCGTGGTGCTATCAACTGGAGATAGTCGAAGCAAGGTTTTTCAACGAGTTGTTACTCCTCAGACTCTACACGCTAAATAATAACAAGGCGCACAGAGGCATTCAAGTAGTCATTCTTGCCGCGCTCCTTACATGAATGGAACGGGAAGAAACTCTTGTAACTGGTATGGTGGGAAGTACCTTCTCCTATGGACTTCACAGTGATTTGTAGAGTATGGATGTAGATGCACATGTGCAACAGTTCAAGGGATAGACGTTTGAATGTAAATAGTAATGGAGTAAGACAGGAATAGTGCTCCGGCAAAGTTAACTTGGCAAATGTTGTACCAATTGTTTGCGATAGCTTTAATAAAAAAAATTGTGTCCTCTTGATTAAGTTTCGTTTATTCGGGGTCGAGAATCCAGTGGTGACATTGGCGCTTTCCTAGTCCTGCTTATATTATTTCACGCACTGTATGTAGCGTGATGTGTGCGTCCACTGTGCGACAGGGCACAAAGAAGAGTGTGTAAATGGGAGTCAACTGTGATGACGCAAAACAAAGCAGATCATGGTCCGCTGGTTTCCGCAGGTTTCTGAATCCACTCACGAGCACAATACTGCCCAGACTTACAAGCTTCATAAAGGATGTAAAAAAACTACGTATACAAAATTTTAGAGTGCTTAGAAAATCTGGAAAGAAAGACATTTCTTGTGCGCCAAAAATGTCAAATGTACACCGTTTCCCTGCTAAGGGTCTCCGAAGGTTTTAACAGTGACGTTCAGAAAAGATTTTCAAACTGCCGTGTGGTGAGTATTGTTTTAGAAGGAAAAGAGGGAAGGAAGATTAGGGTTTAATGTCCCGCAGACATCGAGGTCATTCCAGATGGAGCACAAAATCGGAATGATTTAAGGCTGGAAAGGAAGTCGGCCGAGCCCTTTGATATCGTTTTAAAGATTTTGATGAGAATTTCGTCCGTTTACACTAATGCACAACTGGCATCTGCGTGCTGATGAGAGTCTAACACGTTCAAAATAGCCAGGTGTTTTACGAATAATGGCTGCAGGTTCAGTCAAACGGCAACCAGTTCCTCTGAAGCGTACACCAAACGCTTCACCTTCTCCGACAGAAAGAAATTCCTATTATAGCATCATCTCCAATATAATGCTAATCACAATTTCAACACTGGACACGACTAGTATCTAAACGTCCATGGACCCCTAATGAGGAAGAAGTGCTCGTATCACATAGTATTACGTTGCAGTATAAGTTCGTAATGTTTTTGTTTTGCATATTGTTACTCCGGTTGGTATTGGTTTATTTATCTATTGTCATTTTCATTTCTAGTTCATCTGCTGCAATTTGAGTTTACACAGTGTCATGTTGTCATTTGCAGATAGTGAGTGGAGTTGTGAACGCTAGAAAATGAAGTGCCAAGTGGAGAAATCGAAACATTTCGAACATATTCTTCTGTTTCAGTTCAATAGAGGAGTGACAACCGCAAAGGCAGCCAGAAACATTTGTGGCTTGCATGGGTGTGACGCCGTTGCACAGTACACGGAAAGAAAATAGTTTTCTCCTTTTATGGAGGATCTTTTTGACATTAGTGACTCCCTACATTCAGGAAGACCTTCGGGGTTTGATGAAGATCGTTTAAAGGAGCTAATCCACAATCATTCACGTCAGAGTATTCGGTAACCGGCAGATGTGTTGAACTGTGTTCATTCCACCTTCGCGAAATATTTGCATGCAATGGGAAAGATTGAAAAATCGGGTGTATGGCTACCATTTGCTCTAAGCCAAAACCGAAAAAATTTCTGCCCTCTCGTCATCCTGTATAATTAATGGTGACGATAAATGTGGTCTTTATACTAACATAAGGAAAACAAAGGAATGGAATGATTGAGCCCAAACTAAAGGGCAACTTCCCGTAGAAGGACCACCGCGCATCCACAAAAGCTAATGCATCTCGTGGAATAGCGACGGCGTGGTGTACTTGTCCGAGGTGCAACCATCACTGCTGACATTTATTGCCAACAACTGAGACGTCTTTCACCCACAGTCCAGAAACAACGAGCAGGAAAACTGTGTGAAGTGATGCTGTACCACGATGACGGGCGCCTGCATTCTACTAGACTGAAAAACCATATTGTATAGGGACTGGGTTGAGAAGTCGTTCAGCACCCATCTTATTCACCTGGTGTAACACCATCAGATTTCCGCTTTTTCTGCTCTCTATCCAACAGCCTTCAAGGAACTTCCTTTCCGCAAGGAAATGCTCTTCGAACATGGCTCGACTAATTCTCCGCCTCAGTACCATGTGATTTCTATACTCGTGGAGTCGAAAAGTTACGCCAGCGTTGGCAGACTGTTGTAAATAGTGGAACAGAATATATTATTGAAGACGGAAATTTCTGTTGTGTGTATTTCTGTGTTTACAGAAAACGCTACGAACTTATGCACCAACTGAATGCGGGCGTTTCATGTTCATCTACATCTACACGGATACTCTGCAAATCACATTTAAGTGCCTGGCAGAGGGTTCATCGAACCATTTTCACGATTCTCTATTATTCCAATCTCGTATAGCGCGTGGAAAGAGTTGAAACGTCCCCTTAGATCAGTTATACAGGACTATGCTTAAACTGACACACAATATTTTTTTTTAGCGCAACGCAATCTGACTTTCAGAAATCCCTGCAAAGGAATGGCCCTGACTAGCATTAACCTGTACCTTTCACAAATCACTTACCTCACAGAAATCTTCGTTACTCGATTTACTGCAATACAGCGAGCGCCACTACCGCCAGCTAAATAAAAGATTCAAACTACGGAAGGCAATAAATACTAGTAGGCATAGTTAGCAAATGAAAGATTTTAATAGAGAGCAAACAATGTATTTACCTTAATAGTCATCAAAAGTCATAATATATACAGCAGTTCATGACATCCATTTTTACAAATTTCAAAACTCCGCCATTTCTCTCCCCACATCCACCACTGCTGGCGGCTCACCTCCAACTGCGCAACGCTACGCGCTGTTCACATCCAGCTGCCGCTGCCCAACACTGCAATGGCAGACAACAATGCAAACTAGCCACAGACGGCACACAGCACAGCCAGTGATTTTCATACAGAGCGCTACGTAACGTTGCCAATAAGAAAACATAAACAGCCTACTTACAGAGTGAACACCTATATCTTTCCGTACGAGCTCTCATTTCCCTTATTTTATTTTGGTGACCTTTCCTCCCTATGTAGGTCGGTGTCAACAAAATATTTTGACATTCGGAGGAGAAAGTTGGTGATTGGAATTTCGTGAGAAGATTCCGTCGCAATGAAAAACGCCCTTCTTTCAATGATTTCCAGCCCAAATCCTGTATCATTTCTGTTACACTCTCTCCCATATTTCGCGATAATACAAAACGTGCTGCCTTTCTTTGAACTTTTTCGATGTACACCGTCTATCTGGTAAGGAACCCACACCACGCAGCAGTATTCTAAAACAGGACGGACAAGCGTAGTGCAGGCAGTTTCCTTAGTAGGTCTGTTACATTTTCTAAGTGTCCTGCCAATAAAACGCAGTCTTTGGTTAGCCTTCCCCACAGCCGAGCGGTCTAAGGCGCTGCAGTCATGGACTGTGCGGCGGGTCCCGGCGGAGGTTCGAGTCCTCCCTCGGGCATGGGTGTGTGTGTTTGTCCTTAGGATAATTTAGGTTAAGTAGTGTCTAAGCTTAGGGACTGATGACCTTAGCAGTTAAGTCCCATAAGATTTCACACACATTTTTGAGCCTTACCCCCAACATTTTCTATGTGTTCCTTCCAATTTAACTTGTTCGTAATTGTAATACCCGGGTATTTAGTTGAATTTACGGCTTCCTCTGTTATCACTCTAAAATTTTATATAATCGATTTCTTACACGCTGTGCATCACAGTACTCCGAAGTTAAGAGAAGGGGAACTAACTGCGCGGTCTGCGGCCAGTGGCCAGAGCACCACATACCGGAAGACCTCTTTGGGCGCAGAGCCTGGGAGGACATCGCGACGCGGCCGTTCATTAACAGCGGAAAAGCTGGCCGGATGACAGCTGCACAAAAGGACGGGTCCTAATTGGACGTCCTGCATGTTTACACGCGTCACGCGCTGTCCCAGGGCGCGGGCGTGTCTGCCCAGACTGCCACAGGTGCGGCGCTTCTGACGGAGGGCCCCCGCCTCTGTCATTTTGTGCCTTTCGCTAAAATTCCATCCCTCGCTCTGTTACGTTGCGATTTTTTGACTCTCATTAACTCCAAAAATACACCCAAGGAAGGACGTCTCCGCTAATTACGCCTTACACTTTTGGTCTAGTACACTGGAAATCGGTACACTACCACTAAAAACGAAATTGAAAACCGGATAGCTCAGGACGCAGTGAGGGTGGCGGACGGGGGAGGGGGGAGGTGGGGAGTGAGATGAAAAGGAGTCTATCTACCGGGTGATCAAAAAGTCAGTATAAATTTGAAAACTTAATAAACCACGGAATAATGTTGATAGAGAGGTATAAATTGACACACATGCTTGGAATGACATGGGATTTTATTAGAACCGAAAAAGAAAGAAAACGTATTGCTAGACGCGTGAAAGATCTCTTGCGCGCGTCGTTTGGTGATGATCGTGTGCTCAGTCGCCACTTGCGTCATGCTTGGCCTCCCAGGTCCCCAGACCTCAGTCCGTGCGATTATTGGCTTTGGCGTTACCTGAAGTCGCAAGTGTATCGTGATCGACCGACATCTCTAGGGATGCTGAAAGACAACATCTGACGCCAATGCCTCACCATAAATGCGGACATGTTTTACAGTGCTGTTCACAACAGCTATTGTTGAGGAATGATGGTGGACATATTGAGCATTTCCTGTAAAGAATATGATCTTTGCTTTGTCTTACTTTGTTATGCTAATTATGGCTATTCTGATAAGATGAAGCGCCATCTGTCGGACATTTTTTGAACTTTGTATTTTTTTTTTTTTTTTTGTTCTAATAAAACCCTATGTCATTCCAAGCATGTGTGTCAATTTGTACCTCTCTACCTATCGCGATTTATTCAGTTTTCAAATTTATACTGACTTTTTGATCACCCGGTATAATGACGAACAGAATTCCCTCTCCATAGCAGAAAATTCATTAACTCATACTATTGTAGTCAACTCAGACAGTTGATTGTTCGATCCTTGCGATGCAAAGTCATTATCGGTATGAAAGAACAAACAGTCTTGGTTGCAAGCTGGAATTTTCTTTATGTTTATCCTCCATAACGAGTTTCTCCTTATACAACTCATCTTCACATTTACCCGCAAAATGTGGTGTTAAGCACAGTCAATATCAAGGTGCCTTCTACAAGGCGAAACGCTCCGTTGGAGCACAAAGGTAAAAAAATAAAAACCAGTTTTTCAACCAAGATTGTGTATTCCTTCATATTGTTACCATTCGTTGCTGTATCACATCGCCGTTGATTGGAAAATTTTCTACTGTTATCGATGTCCTTCTTCAAACCCAAAAACCCTCCGCACCTGACATTGTTGATAATATGTCCGCCTGCTTAGCTGAGTGGATGCCGGCACGGTAGCTCAGCGTGTTCGGTCAAAGGGGCGATTGTCCTCTGTAATAAAAAAAACTTAAGTACATGAATGAACGATCAATTTGAATGGATGTCATGTGACGTCCACCCAGACCAAAAGAAATGAACAATACCGAACAAAATTATTAAAAGAAAAAAAGGTGGTAGCATGCTTGCATCCCATGCAGTGGGCTAGGGTTCGATTCCCGGCCGGGTTAGAGATTTTCTTCGCTCATGGACTGGCCGTTGTGTTACGCTCATCACCGGCACGTAAGTCGCCCAGTGTGCCGACGACTGAAATAAGACTTGCACCCGGCGGCCGAACATCCCCGATGGGGCCCCCAGGCCAACAATGCCATACGATAATTTTTTTCTTTGTTTTTTTGTTTATGGTATGTCTACCGGATGACATCCTCAATTTCTGCGCCCATCTTGGTACTGTTTGGTACCAGTAAGTTATTTGCAGACACTGAAATTTATCTTATGGCTCCCACTTATAACAAGAGGAGATGGAAGGAGGTATGAAGAAAACGTCGAAGAAGTCCCTTGGGCAACTGGACAACACAGTAGCAAAAAAGTAAGATTAATCTCAATAACTCTGAATCCAAGTAGAAAAAGAACGTACTGACAACATATCATAAAGACAGTTCTTACAGCTCAAGGTTTAGTTAATAGGAAATCTAGAGTAAATGTTAGACATAGATGTATATGTCGTGCGACTAGAGCCTCCCGTCGGGTAGACCGTTCGCTGGGTGCAAGTCTTTCGATTGACGCCATTTCGGCTACTTGCGCGTCGATGGGGATGAAATGATGATGATTAGGACAACACAGTTCCAACTCCCTGAGCGGAGAAAAATCTCTGACGCAGCCGGGAATTGAACCCGGGCCCTTACGCTTGACATTCTGTAGCGCTGACCACTCTGCTACCGGGGGCGGATTAGACTGACATGAAGAGCTCTGATTGGCGGTCACGGACAATTCCAAGACACTCACCGTCATACACACTTGGTGATAGGTTATCCTTCCATTATCATCTTTTCTATATTCTGTTTTCATCCGTTCTAAGATTATGGTTATGGTTTATATTCCGATATTCCCAAATTACGGTAATTTCATAAATGTTTCTCTGTGCTACAGACACAAGTAAGAAAAGTTGACCAACAAGAAAAATTAAAGCAAAAGAAAAACAAACAAAAAAAGATAAAGAAACCAAAGCCGGCCGGAATGGCCGTGCTGTTCTAGGCGCTACAGTCTGGAACCGAGCGACCGCTACGGTCGCAGGTTCGAATCCTGCCTCGGGCATGGATGTGTGTGATGTCCTTAGGTTAGTTAGGTTTACTTGGTTGTAAGTCTAAGGGTCTGGTGGCCTCAGAAGTTAAGTCGCATAGTGCTCAGAGCCAAAAGAAACCAAAAACCTGTCTCCAATGGGCCAGACTAAGGTAATGGTGCGATGATCAGATCCCACGACCCACTGCGGCGGATAGAACTATAAGACAAATAATGACCCACCATAAGCATTCAGAAGTCGGGTCATAAAGAAAACAGCAGCAAGTAAAAAAAAAAAAAAAAATAGCGACCACTCGCTCTCTGCCAACCACACAGGGATATGATTTCAAGAGGCTAAATTATCTTAAACTGTCTGTTTCTGGAATATGGGTCAAGGAACGCACCGAGATTAACGTTGTAATTGCAAATTTTTCTTCATATTGTAAAGTTAGGTTAAACGCCTATTTTTCCTCTTTGGAGAAGGCAAATAGCACACTTTACGGGTTCTTTGGGAGATGCACGTAAGTGTGCTTCGTGCAATCTGTCTCATGAAGTGTAGTGGTTTTCTGTACTATAAGAATGATTGCGATGAGTTCTCGGCCGGTGTTTTATTCGCAAATGCAGTAAATGATCCCGGCCACAGGATGACATCACCGTCGTATTAATCTACAACAAAGAGGGAAACGGAAATAAGTATAAATAGCCCCGATAAAGAAGTCGTTACACGCTACTCGGAAAAATGACCAACGAGTTGCCGTCAGTTTACGGACACGGCTTGCTTTTCTTCTTTGCTGCCCACGACGTTTCACTGACAAAACCAGTAGAATATCACGATGAATTTTCACTCTTCAGCGTAGTGTGCGCTTATTTGAAACTTCCGAACAGATTGAAAATGTTCAAATGTGTGTGAATTCCTAAGGGACCAAACTGCTGAGGTGATCGGTCCCTAGTCTTACACAGTACTTAAACTAACTTATGCTAAGAACACCACACATACCCTTTCCCGAGGGAGGACTCGAACCTCCGGCGGGAGGCGCCGCGCAGTCCGTGCATGGAGCCTCAAACCGCGCGGCCACTCCGCTAATTGTAACTATGTGCCTGACAGGGACAGGAAATTGAGACCACTGCCCTTAGCGGGCAAGGGCTCTAGAGACTCGGCTATCCAAGCACGAATCGGAACTCGGCCTCATAGCTTTATTTCCATCTGCTAGATGTCACAGAAGTTCAGCAACCAGCGCTCGTGGTAGTGTAATTAATATACACGACGATACCTCAGTCTGCGATATGTGTCCATGCGTCTTCTATCGGTTTTCCCTCTGAAACTTCGTAGTTGATTAAAACTACGTGCCTGACCGGAACTCAAACTTGCGACCTTCGCCTTCGCAGTTGCTCTACCAACAGATGCGGAGAACACGGCAAGTCCCATAACCCGATTTCCGTGAAACTACGCTCAGTGGAAGAGGGATCGAAATAAGCGAACGCGTGTCCCATTTTATCTGTAGATATTCGACCATTTCTGAGAAAACGAGTCAAAAGTTTTCGAGGTGCTTTATGTGACATTTAGCGAGTAAACAGAACAGCCAAGCGGTGGCACAGTGGAAAGTGACGTGGCGTGTCGCTTTAACGCCCCGCATTCGAAACACGATTATTATTTTTATTTTGTTTTACACCTCCGTAGAAGATTACTACACGAATGTCTTCCAGTTGAGATACGTTATCTTTATTCTTCTAATAAGTACATCTCTGTTGAACGAATTTAAAAAAGTAACCATTAATGGAAAAATTAGTTGAAGTTATTTTTTGTGAAATTTCTGTAGTATATTACGATTCATAATCAACTGCAAGCGCCAGTTTTCGAAAAAATGATCCGTTAAACACGGTTTGTCACGAAAATCGTGCCAACCCTTGAAATCTTCCGCAGAGTTAACAATATTTCTTTCCAGTGTAGGAATCATTCGAACAAATGTCGCTGTAGCGAATCTGCCTTCGCACGATGCTCGTGCTGTTCGGTATTTCTATGTTTCGAATGTTTCTACACTCCGTATCAACCAAAAGAATGCTCCTAATCTTCCTGAATAATAAACATGACAATAATATATAGGAATTAGGAACTGATGTAAGAATGAAATATAAGCATATGAGAATTTACAAAGATTCTAACCCATCACAATATCATACACACATATGTTATACAATAAATGTATGACCTTATTGTAAAACCCAGGTATTTTTTCGATTAATATAACCCCGTTGTATCCCCTGCCTTGATAAGAAACATTAGTGTAGTAACCTTCTACAGAAATGGGTAGATAAATGAAGGAAATATGATGAATAAAAACAATACTTGCGTTCCGAGCACTTGACGCTGAAACGCTGCAATACTAGTCACTACGCCACCAATGCGCCTGAGCTTATCAACAGCTAAAAGGCAGTAAATAACTTCGTAAACTCTAACAGCCGTTCCCTCAGAAACGGTCGAGTACCCACAGATAAGCTGAGACAAGTGCTCATTTATTTTTCGGTTCTAGGTGCTTCAGTCTGGAACCACGCTGCTGCTACGGTCGCAGATTCGAATCCTGCCTCGGGCATGGATGTGTGTGATGTCCTTAGGTTAGTTAGGTTTAAGTAGTCCTAAGTCTAAGGGACTGGTGGCCTGAGATGTTAAGTTCCATAGTGCTTAGAGCCATTTAAACCATTTCATTTATTTTGGCTCTTCTTCCCCTCAGCGATGGTTCTGAAAAATCAGGTTATGGCAGTTGCCGTGTTCTCCTCATGAGTTATCCAAGCTGCCCTCACTGCTCTACTTGCACCAGTACTTCAATTCCTACATTCCAAACTCCACCGAAGGTTTCCTGCATTGCTTCGGAAACTACCACTCCTGGAAAAAAGGTACACCGGGGAAACAGCTTAGTCACACACTCTGGAATGGTTTCCAGAATTAATTTTCACTCTGCAGTGAAGTGTGTGGTGATTTCCAATTTCCTGACAGCCTGAAACTGTCTTAAAAATATACCTCTACGCGATCCGTAACCCTTCTCTTGTAGCGTAAACTACTGGCATTTGATGTGCACCTGCTCACTATAACAACCCGTCAAGAAATGCACCGCTCTTCTTTGGTTCCTCTCTAACTTCCTTATCAATCCTATTTGGTAAGGGTCCAGACTGACAAGCAATACTCCTTAACCAAAAGGTGTTTGTACACTATCTGTTATGTAGATGCATGATATTACCACAGGATTCATCCAATGACTCTCAATTTGTCATCCTCTTTTCGTATAACCATTCTTTATATCTCCTCTTCAAGTCACATACCCTCTAAATACTTTACAGTCCGGGATTAGCCGAGCGGTCTAAGGTGCTGGACTGTGCGGCTGGTCCTGGCGGAGGTTCGAATACTCCCTCGGGCATGTGTGTGTGTTTGTCCTTAGGATAATTTAGGTTAAGTAGTGTCTAAGCTTAGGGACTGATGACCTTAGCAGTTAAGTCCCATAAGATTTCACACACATTTGAAATTTTTTTGTGTCCGTCATCGGTCGGGGTGTGCCAGCTGGTTGCATAGAATTTAAAAAATTGGTTCAAATGGCTCTGAGCACTATGGGACTTAACATCTATGGTCATCAGTCCCCTAGAACTTAGAACTACTTAAACCTAACTACTTAAACAACACCCAGTCATCACGAGGCAGAGAAAATCACTGACCCCGCCGGGAATCGAACCCGGGAACATGCAATTTAAAGTGACTATTAAAATAGCTGTTTTGCACATATTTCGTGTTAGAAGGAATTCCACGAGTGAGTTCTGTGGAACAGTCATTATGTTATTAGTGGGATTCTGTTGATCTGTAGTGGCGCGGAATAGTAAAGGGTTGGATACGTGGATAATTTTCAAAGTTTTGTTGCCTATGCCGAGAGTCAGAGGTAGGAGGATTGCACATATATCGGAATGTGTCGTCACGCAGGGGCAATGGCCTGGTTACGCACAACAGGCGAGAGAGAACTGCTTAACACGCGGGTTTGTGTTAGGCGGAGACTTTCGTAGAGTGCAAGACAGAGGTATAGCGTCAGCTGTACTGCATTTCACAACTTCGCGTAAGTCTGCCGCAACAATACATAACTCTGTCGCAAGAACACGTAAGGGGCGAGTACGACAGATGGATCAGCAGTATAAGTGGAACAAATGCGGTCATTACAAACGAGCATGACGTCAGGACGTCGCTCGTCCTTCCTTTAAATACGCCAGCTTTGATAGCAACAAGACACTCGCACTCGCAATTAGACTTGCAGCTAGATGTGTACTGGGTCGCTGCGTAGCGCTCAGCTCGGTGATCGACATGTTAATCTCTATTAAGGAGATGTTGCAGTAAGGGCGGCCCATCCAGCAGCAGACGTGAGGGGACAGTACCAGCTCTGGTCCTCTCTGCTGCCGCTGTCAATCATCGACCCAGGATTAGCAGACAACGCGGCCGACTCGCTCGCCGCCAATGCTGACCACATCAGTGAGCCGTCGTCGAGATCGTGCGGGGCCTTGGCCCTGCGCATCTGCCGTCACAACCGAGCGAGCCGACGACGCTGGGGGACTGCAACCCGTTCCGCCCGTCCACCGCGGACGAACCACCAGGAGGAGCAGGGGAGAAGACGTGGTGGGATAGAGCACACTCCGCACTACTAGAACGCTTCTCGTGCCGACAGCGCCGGGGACTCCAACCCGGAGCCACCTGCTGCCCGCTGTCGAGCCGGCGGGCAAGCCGGACGCCGCCATCCTCGCGCGGCCGATGTAAGGGCATTCCTCCACTACGTCACAGCACGCGGCGCTGCGCTAGCAAGACTGCGCGGTCCGGATCTGGTGTCATCGCTACGAGTCAGCGATGACTCGGGGAAGGTCGTTGATATCACCAAGCCACATTGAACTCGGCAGGTATAAAGATGTTATGAGTTAATAATGTTTCTTTGGCGTTTCTGACGCTTCTACAGCCATTTCCTAGCATCCTGACAACTGGAGAGGTCTCCGCTCGGCCATCCAGTCCACCGTAGGCGACCAGGACCACCGGGGAGCCTACAGATCTGTTTAATGGACTAAGCTTCCCATCGCTGAAATCGCTCTTTAAGGAGTTGTTCTTAAATTTTCAATCCTGTTGCTTAATGCACTTGTGAGTTTTTTGTCCCAGTAAATTCCTGTTACCTTTGTGGGGAATTTCGATTGTTATTCACATTCATTTGGAGTCCGTTTATTTTTTTGATTAAAAAGGAAGGATTTTTACTTAACTTGTTCCATTCTATGTACTCATGAAAAGATTGTCTAAGATTTGATTATCCTTGTTATTGGTGGCTGTTGGGAAGCTGGTTCTGTAAAAGATTTTGTAAAACTGTTTTGGGGGCATGTGTAATAAATCTTTGTGAACTACAAGGTTGTGTTTGCATTTTCTTGTGATTGCTCTGGGTGACTGTTGAAGAATTATAAATTTCACGTCTCAGTGACTGAATAACATTACATCAGTATTTACGTCGTTACTAATTTAGTAATAATTATAGCCATCGCAAGTCATATGTTTTAGGCTGGTCAGTACCTCCAAGTAGATGTGGGAACAGTAAGCCATTAATGCAGATGTTGAAGTGTGGCGAGTGGATGCAAAACGGGAGGTCTATACTGACATGTGTCGTAACAGCACTTAATACTGCAATACGACACTGCAGAAAACACCAGGTCGCAAAGCTTTTGATAAGTTTGTGGGAAGGATATTCGATGCAGAGAAAAAACACAGTGATGTGTGTAGATATGAAGGTATTACACATAAAAATATATTCACTTTTACCCATTACCCTCTGTACATTCCAAATAGCGTTTGATATACAGGGTAGGTAGAGATCTTGTGATCACTAGCACCTTAATATGTACCACCGTCTGTGTGTAGGTTGTTTTTTCTCTGTCTCAGAGTCTTCCCACAAGCGCATCACTTAATTTACTACTTGATGTTTTCTTCACAGTCGTCACTGCACCGAGAAGTGGACTATGCCTATCGGTAAGTCTTTAGATATGGAAGTACCACACCCTGCATATTCCAAATATCTTGATATAAAGAGTATTAGGGTTTAGGTAAAGATATTTAAATCAATGATACACTATGTGAACAAAAGTATCCGGACACCTGACTGAGAATGACTTATAAGTTCGTGGCGCCCTCCATCGATAATGCTGGAATTCAATATGGTATTGGCCCTCCTTAGCCTTGATGACAGCTCCCACTCTCGCAGGCAAACGTTCAATCAGGTGCTGGAAAGTTTCTTGGGGAATGGCAACCCATTCTTCATGGAGTGCTTCACTAAGGGGAGAGATCGATGTCGGTCGTTAAAAACATACTAAAGGTGTTCTATAGGATTCAGGTCAGGACTCTGTGCGGGCCAGCCCATTACGGGGATGTTATTGCCGTGTAACCACTCCACTACAGGCCGTACATTATGAACAGATGCTCGATCGTGTTGAAAGATGCAATCGCCATCCCCGAATTTCTCTTCAACAGTGGGAATCGAGATGGTGCTTAAAACGCCAATGTAGGCCTGTGCTGTGATAGTGACGCTGAAAACAACAAGGGCTGTAAGCCACCTCCATGACGAACACGACCACACCATATCACCACCGCCTCTGAGTTTTACTGTTGGCGCTACACACGCTGGCAGATGACGATCACCGGGCATTCGTCATACCCACGCCCTGCCATCAGATTGCCGCATTGCGTACCGCGATTCGTCGCTCCACACAACGTTTTTCCACTGTTCAATCGTCCAATGTTTACGCTCCTTACATCAAGGCAGACGTCGTTTGGCATTTACTGGCGTGATGTTTGGCTTATGAGCAGCCGCTCGACCATGAAATGCAAGTTTTCTCGCCTCCTGCCTAACTGTCATAGAACTTACAGTGGATCCTGATGCAGTTTGGAATTTCTGTGTAATGGTCTGGGTAGATGTCTGCCTATTACACATTACGACCCTCTTCAACTGTCGGCGGTCTCTGTCATTCAACAGAGAAGGTCGGCTTGTACGCTTTTGAGATGTACAAGTCCCTTCACGTTTCCACTTCACTATCACATCGGAAACAGTAGACCTACAGATGTTTAGGAGTGTGGAAATCTCGCGTACAGACGTTTGACACAAGTGAGACTCAACCACCTGACCACGTTCAAAAGCCATGAGTTCCGCGGAGTGCCATATTCTGTTTTCTCACGATGTCTAATGACTACTGAGGTCGCTGATATGGTGTACCTGGCAGTAGGTGGCAGCACAATTCACCTAATAAGAAAAACTTATGGTTTTGGGTGTGTCCGGATACTTTTGATCACATGGTGTAACAACTTCAGTATGTAAATTGTTTTTTCTCTGTGTCTAACAGTCTTTCCACAAACAGGTTACTTAATTTTCTACCTGATATCATAAGCATGATTGTAACTGCACCGTGCAGTGAACTATGCCTATCCGTATAGATTATTCTGCCCAGGGGAAAATAAACTGTAATGGCTTGCTTGGTGCGCACATACTTGGAGATACTAACCAACCTAAAAACATACTACTGCTAATAGTTAGAATTCTTTGTCTCCAAATGAAGTAAATAGTGAAGTAATGTTGTTCAGTACACTGTCCTCAGTCATCACAAGAAATATCCGCACTTATGTCATTAACAACTTGTTTTATACAGTCCCTAAAGGTGTAGAAATCGAAATACTTGCAAATGCTGCACAAAAGACAACCTCATGTCCAACAATAACAACAAAAACTGCAGAAAATGGCGGACACTGTTGATGGCGGTCTGGAGCTCCTATACCTTTGTGTGATTCTAGAAGTCAGTAGACTGAAGTACTAATAAAAAAAAATCATGTGTTCCTGGGCACCTTATCAGCAATCGAAAGTAAGGAGATCCCTCTGTAGTTGTTCGCATCCGTACGTCTGCATTTCTTAAGGAGTGTGTGTACGAATGCACATTTCCTTTGTTTCGGTACCTCTTCAGTTTCCATATTTCTTGTATAAGGCAATGCACTCCACACACTGACAGTGTCAGTTAGTTTCACCTAACATGCGTTCCCCCTCAACGCCCGACTGCCAATCACTACTGCAAGCACTGGTCTTCAGCAGATCTGGTATCTCGCTAGTTTTCACTGCTCCGACTTTTTATGTGCAACACAGTCATCCTCAACCAACCTCAGGCAGATTCCAACGTTCTCCGCTAGACCACTTCGGAAATTTTTGCCCCACGGCGCTTTGAGTTCCATCAGGCACGATGTCCATAATCCAATTCTACTCTGATATTCTGTAAGCTCGTATTCTGTTCACTATTCGTCAGCAAGAAACAGTATCTTCTGGAACTGAAGATGCACAGCATCAACCTAGAGGCCGTTCTGCCTCCAGGATCTAATGCTCCTATACCAAATAAGTTTGCAATGTTGCTCTGTAACTCCTGTATTTTCAATACATTTTATTCTCTACCCTGAAAGGTAGAGAGGACAGTTCACGTCCCTACATATTATAGAGTTAGGTGCTTGAAATGGGGTTGCCTTTTGCTTTATTTGAATACAAACACTAGTTACCAGTTCTGTACAGGTTATGAATCTGGCACACAACGAAGTACTCACTGTACTCGCGAGTACTCGCTGTAAAATACTGCAGGTCCGTGTGCAAGCCTCAAGTCCATTGTAATGCTATTACAAATTCAGCCAGAGAAAAATACCAACTGCAGGTAACGTGTATCTGAGAAGCTAGTAGTGATTAACGCTAGACTGAGTTGTTATCGCCATGCACACAACTTCACTCTGCTCTGGAGACTTCGGAATGACGCCACGTCTGGGCCACTGAGGCATACAGGCCCTGTAGCGTGCGTCACAGCCCGTGACACTGCAGGTCTTACGAGTTCCACCGACAGTCCGCAGCCGGGAGCGCCTTACTGTTTCAAAAGAGTTTCATAATTCTTAGCTGCACCTATAAATACATCTAGTTCTTAACTGCAAGCTTTCGATAACACATTACAAAGTTAAGACCTTTAGTCATTATCTCTTCACAGAATTATCGATTTCCCGTGGGCCCCGGATGAAACCATGTGTTCACGATGTATGTCGGGGAAGGCAACTAGAATGACGTCGCAAGTTCGTTGCGGTGCCCGTATTTCTAGTGGGCTCCATTTCACGTGAAATGACGTGGTGAGGGAAGGCATGTCTTCAGGCTGTTGTCGTGTACTCGGTGAAGTGGGACTGACTGCCCAAATTCATTCTCTCCGAGTCGCTGAGTACAGCAGTTTTCAAATACCAGATTATTAAGTAGAAGGGAAAGTTCGAATATTTGGAAGGGATTTCGAGTTCCGATATTTGCCTCTCAACCAAGGGAAAGCTCCTGAAAGCCTTTGTCAGAACTGGAGGGAGGATAACAGTTGTTAATTCGGGCTCGATTAGTCCCAGACAAAAACTTTAAAAAAATCTAGGTATTTTTTATAGATTGAAATGCAGTTTTCTTGTTGCAGTATAACGCGTTTGGCCTCTCATATTCAAAGTAACTTCGTTCCTGTAATTCCAGTCTAATACCCCAAGAAAATGTCGACAATTGATTTTTGCTTGAAAAATTCACTTTATTTTTCACGTGTAAGACAGATGCCAAACTGATCACATTATAATCTTTACATGAGAAAATGTTACCTACAGTCACTCGCCTCTCCTGCGAAAGTCTGCATTAGTTCCCCTCCTCTGGTCATTGATTATAGTGTACACTTCATTTCATTTACGAAAGTTCGGCGGATTTTTGTGTCGACATATATTTTACCTGTTTTGTTTTTACACTTCGTTTTTCGTTAGCTAAGTGATGTGAAAAACATACACTGCGCAGAGAAAAAGGCATCGGAATTTTATAAATTTGTATTTGTTTATCTATATAAAGTGAAGTCGACGATGTGTTCCTGGTCCACACTTCCCCATCATAAATAGCCGGACTCCCCTATGTAATACAGAACTGACCATTAGATGCCACCAGCGGATCTGCCAGTATAAAAGGAGGCGTTGTCAGTATAAAATCAGTAACAGCAGAATAGATCGGTCAGAAGACGTCAGTGCCTTCGCACACACAGTCATTGGATGTCACCTAAGTAACAAATTCGTAAGAGGCAGTTCAGCCCTTCGAAAGCAACCCAAGTCGACTGCTACGGCTATGACTGTCAAGACTAAACGTGAAGGAACAATCACAGGTAAACCAAGACTGGGGAGACCTCATCTAGTGACAGACAGGAACCGTGGAGCTTTGTGAAGATTGCCCGTAAAAATCGCATGATATCAGCAAAAGGAATCACCCCTGAGTTCCAAACTGTTATCATCAGACCAGCTAGCACAACTTGCACAGTGGGTTAAAAAGAGTGAAGTTCAATGGTGGAACAGATCCTCATATGTCACACATTTCTGCAGTCAGTGTTAAGTTACACTTGAGATGGCCTAAAGAGCGATGCGACTGTACGGTGGATGAATCAAGCTATAGCCTGTGGCAGTCCGAAGGAAGGTTGTGAGTTTGGCTAATGCCTGGAGAACTTTACCTGCCATAATGTGTAATGCAAACAGTGAAGAACGGAAGAGGTGTTATCATGGCATGTGTAATGTAATAAAATAAAAATTTTTCATTTGTGACTCATTTTCTTTGCTATCAGTGTAATGTAATAGCATGAATATGAGCCGTGATTTACACAAAAAAGAAACACACATTAATGCAATGTCTCAGCATAAAAGAGAAATAACTAATGTAGGAATATTATTAACAGTGTAATATGTTGAACCGAGACTCGAACTCGGGACCTTTGCCTTTCGCGGGCAAGTGCTCTACCATCTGAGCTACCGAAGCAACGACTCACGCCCGTTCTCACAGCCTTACTTCTGCCAGTATCTCGTCTCCTACCTTCCAAACTAAATACTTCCAAATATGTTGTTTAATTTAGCCCGACGTGCATAAGCACTCAGTAAACTAGCTCAGCTCTCAGGGTAGTTACGTAATCGTGATAATTAATTGTCCTTTTCTTATTTATCCAACACTATAGATATTATTCCAGGCTCGTGAGAAGTCGTGTGCTTATTGCACCAGAGAATATTTGTCAAGTCTGTTCCATGTACACTACTGTAATACGTAACTTATGGTGGTTTCGTCTCGATTCCCCAATATAAGATAACAAGAGTAGCATTTACAAATGAAATCCTATAATGGAACTGGAATCCTGTGGCCAGACCTTTTCTGCCTGCGATGTTATCTCGTTATATAAAGAAAATCTGTAAATAAAATTGTTAAATTATTAGTAGCTGCCTTCGGCCTCATAGGGTCTGAAATAAACTTAATTGTCCTAACTGACGGTACGTCTCACAGATGAGCTAAAAGAAAAATGTTAAAGATTTTTCTAAGATGGCGCCTAACAATGAAAATTCTTTGTTAAGGTCAATATCTACTTAAGGCAATACAGGTATCAGACTAACAATAGATTGACCACATACACAAAATAATTCTTTTGACGAAATAACCATAATATTTTTCGGGTTTTAAGTACAACTTACATTATCAGCTGGTACAGTAACATGAGCTTCACACAAGAACGTCCTCTTAAGTCCGAATCGAAGCAGATAAGATAAGTGAAACACAAAGGAAAGATAGTTCATGCATAGAAGCGCAAGAGTCCATGGAATAACATCTCTTCTTCTTTGGCGTACTTGTCGATTATTTATAAAATTTATCGTATTATTTAGTTTACACCCCGGAGAAACAGTACATATGTCCATGTTGTGGTCCTCTTATGCTTAAGAAAACGGTAAAGGAGCAAGAATATGAACATTTTTGCAGTTCGGAAACCATAATTCTGTCAGTGTAACGGTGGCCTCTGTCATAAGGCAGCACCGGTGACACAATGGTCCGCAGACTGCGACACCCCTGAATTGTCACCTGAACCAAACAGAACGCATTTGAGGTTAGTTAGAACTTTCGCTTCGCTATAGACTCCAGCGTTCAAGTTACTGCCTTCTATGGTTCGACTCTTGAAGAATGAGCTGTCACAGACTTTCAGACACCCCACTGAAAGTATTCCCAGCAGACGTGAAGCAATCATGAAAGAGAAGGTTTGGCACATTCCATATTAATGTCCACTAATAGGTGCCCGGATATTTTTTATCAGTGCCCTAGAGTGTCCATTGTTGAATTCATTGAAGTAGTCGTGTAGAAGCCACACATATTTGTGCGCTCTGTGAGAGATCAGAGATTTCTTAGATCCAACACGAAAACGAGTGAGGGCGAAATTATAGAGGCAACGTGAGAGGAGAAGGAATGTGAGTAGTTGCCGAGATCAAAAGCCATTTATACATCACCGTGACCATTCACCAATAATTTCGCTAGACGACTGGCGGAACAGCGGTGGACTGAAACTCTGTCGCGCAGACGCACGTGATTCCCGGCAATTTATTTCATGCACAGACATCTTGAAATGATACAGCTATGGGTTCTCTTCCATTTTTCTTCTTTTTATTTTGTCTGAAAATATATAATTATTAATATTGAAAGGGTACAGTACCGCCCGACATTGAAAATAGGTTCAACATTCTTCGTTGTTGTTGTCAGACCAACATATTTTTTGTAATAATAACTCAATTTTACTTAATACACCAAAGCCGTATACGAGTGTAGGATAGAAGAACAATTTATTTATTTAATTGATCACATGTGCACTCTCACAAAATAAATCACTACATCCAATTTGGTGAGATCTGTGAAATGAACGAATGTATGATCGTCTGCTAACCGAAGATAGTGAATGTGCAATATATGATCATCTTTGAGACAGTCCTTTGGTCACCTTTGGTGGCACCGAAGAGATGAAATTTACCTGAGCTTTGAGCGACTGAAATGTGGCTGACCAATACGGTAGCATGGTGCTCCCCCCACCTCGGTGGAGGTGCGAGATGACCTGAAGAACGGCCATGTTTCAGCACTCTGGAGTTGGATCTTGTATTGGTAAGACTTGTCTTAGGTGTGCTCCGTAAAGACAAAAGAGTGGAGAGAATGGTATGCATTTGAAATACTTAAGACTAGTTTGGAATAATTATTTCTCTATTTCAGGGACTTTTGGGGGGGAGAACTAAATGACAGGCAGGTAATATTAATCTGAGAGAGAAGCAAAGTGAGTCAGCCGTCTATCCAGCAACGCCACTTGGCTTGCATTGCACAGGAAGACGTGCATACATCCTCCAGAGTTCGTAGTAGGAAAGAAAAGTTACGAAGTGGGGCAGTGTCGTGTGAAACCGGGATGAATACTAATTGAAGTGGGAAAGCTGAAAGTGAAGTGATTCTAACGTTGTGACTGTTCTTTGTGATGCATTCTATGTTGCCAGTGTGATGTATTTCATGTAATTTAAGTATGTGTGGTTTGCAAGGGAGAGTAGCAAGATAGGTTCAGAGGCAGTGGGTTATGCATGTTCCTTTTTGTACCGCTCGGTCTGGAGTAAATTTTCGTGATGATGGGTGTGAGAGTCGAAGTGTGAGATATAGCAAAAGATCCACCATCCTATCCAGAAAGTTCACTGTAGCGTTAGGTAATTACGAGACCATAAGATAGAGAATCACCAATGTAAAGCCATGCCAACTGGGTGGAGTTTCTCATGTGTAATTCTTGTATAAAATTTAATGGTGTGTTTAGGTTTTCTTTGAATCATAATATAATTTATCGGAATAAAAAAGATAGTGAAAAGGAAAAGATTGGTGGCTTTGTTCTTCCAATAGTGTGTAATCATGATATCCAGAATTTATGATGCGTGCGCCATTCACATTCAGTGCGATGGCCACATGTTGATCAAAGCCGTTGGGTAAGAAAGAAAATGTGGTATTGCCAGAGCGTAGTGAACAATCAGAGTTGTGTAAATTCCCAATTCTCAGATGTATCTTATCCGTTTCCGTTGCGTAATATTCAAACAGGAAAATAATTTGTAGCTTAATTGTGGGTACTAGAGCTCATAATCAGTCATTGATGTTACTCGAGAAAATAAGAATATATTATCCACTCGCTTGGCAGACCACTCATCTTGCAGGCCTGACTGCTTCATGCCACAGTACGAGCAAGGCATGTGGATGCCTCTCAATATCACTATATTTTTGTAACTTGAAATTTGTGTCTAAATCATAGAGCGCAAAGTATGAATAGGAGTCCTTGTAACGAGAACCTGGATAGTCGACGTGGGATACTGATTATGACCTTTTGGAGTCGTGGAGGTAGCATGGGTCTGGTTGCTCGTTGTTCTGTTGTGTAGTTTGGTGCGTCTGTACGTGTTTGTGCTTTTCCGCTTTTCATGTAGTAAAAGTACCGTATGAGGCATGACGTTATAATTTATTGCTTCTATGCTAGCTACCAACTGCACTAGTGACACATTTTACAGGCAGTAGGCGCATATAACACTGAATGTATATGAAAATTTGTAACATTGTACTACACACGGTTCAGGAGAAATTACGACATGATTAGCACACTGGACTCCCATTCGGAAGGACGGCGGTTCAATCCCGCGTCCTGACATCCTGATTTAGGTTTTCCGTGATTTCCCTAAATAGCTCCAGGCAAATGCCAGGATGGTTCCTGTGAAAGGGCACGGTCGACTTCCTTTCCTAATCCTGTGAGACCGATAACCTCGCTGTTTGGTCTCTTCCCCCAAACAACCAACCAACCAACCATTACGACATGAAAAGGAGGTGGATGAAAAACTGACGTTCAGGAGACATTACGACATGAAAAGGAGGTGCATGAAAAGCTGACGTTTAAATTTATTTTTGCTACTAACTCAAGTCGCAATAAAATTCACAGCAGCATCCACACAAGCCACTGAATGTACCTACAGTATTATATCATTGTACAACACGTACTTCAGGAAATATATCATAAACAGTGAAATGCGTTGAGTAAAGTGCTGCATCATGCATAACGTTTAAAATTATTACTTCGTTGCCAATAGCTCCATTCGCAACAAATTTCGCAGGCAGTATCCACAATGCCGCTGGACGTACCTACAAAATTATATCACTGTACGACACATAGCACAGGAAATATGACGTCATAAATATTAAGCACGAGGCCAGACACTGCGTGGACGCACGGCTGTAAATAAATAGCTACAACGCCGGGTTTCTCCGCGAGTCAAGCTATAAGACCGATCCACACACAACGATCTGCCTGCAAAGCTTGTTGGTCAAATTAATTGTTAAAAGTAGATCTGACCATTTAGTCGTGTGTCGACCTAAACTCATCTTTTTTGTATTGTTTTTTTTTTTTTTTTTTAAATTAGTCACTTAAGGAATGAGTTAAGTTTCTCATGTAAAATAGCAAATAAAACTGACCATATTGCATGCCTGTGGAGTATAGTCTCAGTTGTACGACTGGGTAAATGATTTCCTGTCGGATAGGATGCAGTTCGTAGTAACTGACGGGAAGTCGTCTATAGAAACGGAAGTGATATCTGGGCTTGCCCCAAGGAAATGTTACAGTCCTTCTGCTGATCTTTATCAATATAAACGATTGTTTACAGATGATTCTGTTATTTATATCGTCTAGTAAATTCGCCAGAAGATCAGTACGAATTGGAAATTGATTTACACAAGATATCTAAGTGGTGCGAAAAGTAGCAGTTGACTCTGTACTATAGAAAATAGAAGTCCTTCATACGAGAAGTAATAAAATACCGTTAAATTTCGGTTGCATAGTAAATCAGACAAATCTAAACTTCGTAGATTCAATTACATTCCTGGACAAACAATTACAAACAACCACTATCCCATAGATAACGTTGTGGGAAAGACGAACCATAGGCTGCCTTTTATTCGTTGACTGAAGATGCAAAAAATGTAGTAAGGAGACTACCTGTTGTCCATTGTTACCACATTAGACCCGCGTTCGGGAGGACGACGATTCAGGCTCCCGCCAGGTCGTAAAGATTTTGGTTTTCGGTGATTTCCTTCCATCGCTTGAGGCAAATGCCGACATGGTTCCTTTGAAAGGGCACGGTCGATGTCCTTCCCCATCCTTCTCTAATCCAAGCTTGTGCTCCGTGCCTAAGGACCGCTATGTCGACTGGAGGTTTGACATTAACCTTCCTTCCTTGTTATTCGCCCCCTTCTGCAGAACTGCTGCGTTATATGGGATCCTTACCACACAGGATTGGCGGAGGATACTGAAAACGTTCAAAAAGGTTCAGTTCATTTTGTATTATCATTAAATACGGGAGACTGTGTCACGAATGTAATAGCCGAGTTGGTTTGGCAGTCATTCGAACAAAGGCTTTCTTCGTTACGACGAGATCTTTTCACGTGTTTCAATCGTTAATGTTTTCCTTCGAATGTGAAAATATATTGTTAACGCCCCCTTTTTTTGGGGAGAATGAGCACCATAATAAAATAAGAAAAACTTGAGTACGCAAGGAAAGATTTTTGCGTGTTTGTTTTTCTCAAGTCTATAGAAGAGTCTATCGAGAGTGGATCGGTCGCTGCTTATGCATACAGAGAAATCTAAACTTAGAAAATTGTACTTATGTGACATCAAATTTGGTTGCTAATTGTCCTTCAGGACGACTACCGGGAATTATAGTAATTTCAAACGCCCAATTGTACGTTGAAAGTTGAGCCTACAGTGCTGGCGTAGAGGTAAAGAAGTGACAAAATTCAAATATGAACAACAACGCACGTGTTCATCAGCTGCCAAGTTTGTTTATAATACTAAACGGGCAGCAGGTCTTTACCAGTCAGAAATGGAGCAGAGGTTACAGTAGCATCGCGCACTCACCGGGTAATGGGGAACGTATTTGATCATTTCAAATATTGAAGTATTTAATATGTTGAAAAATATGGTCTGCCTGCTTTGGAAATTGCTTTCATTAATTTAGAATAGTTGAGGGAATAACTACAAAATTTACTGACGAACATAAAACGGCTGATAGTCAAGTGATGGACTTTGTTAGAGACAGAGGATACAATGGGTAAATAACTTTATATCTGTTACAAAAGAAATTAAGCTTCAGTTTCGAACAGAGAATGATTAAGACATTATTTTTCGCCTACGAGTGCTTGCTTTTCGTATTCAATTCATCACATAAGTTTTGCTTTTTTGGCTGTTTCAGATACTACATGCTTCCATTCCATGGCATAACTACTCTTCTTTTTTTGCGGTTAACGCAAAAGTACTGTCCCAAGGCACAAAGCTATGACCTGAAACAACAATAAACTTACACTCTGCTGTTCTAAAATATCCTGTCAAAACATGGTAAGTGTACAAAAATATCATTGTCCAGTTGTTTTCATGTCCAAAGCAACGGCCACTGGTCTACTGTACATTTTTTTACGTTATAATGATGTACAATGTTCTTACACGTACAACTTTTGACATAGTTCTTTTTTTCAATCACCTCGTTACTAGCTGTACAAATATAAGATTTTCCACTGCTTCTTCTTACTTTTACTGACACTCTTTTTCCGATTTGATGGATTTATTTTCCTTTCTATGCTTTTAGTTGTAGATACTATAGCCTTTGGGGTGACACATCGGCCACTTCCGTCATTTTTATTGATTTACAACGTTCTTCCAGGATGGTCAACTTTCCAACAGCAAATAGCTCAGCCTGTAGACAAGAGAAAAGACTTCTGTTATTACGCTAGCATGTCTCATGTAATGTACCATTTTATTCTAATGAAAACTCAACTTCGCCAAAAGTTTGGTATACAACCTTCTTCGAGAGATGTCTTCAGTTATTCGACCATCAGGTCTTCTTACATTAGTTTTATTCTAAACTTGCAAATCATAGCGTTTCAGCATCTAGCTGTACACGGTGTAGAACGTAGCACATAGGTGACTGTTCAGAATACACAGACGTGCATTGTCACAGTCCGCACTTGTCACCATGTCGTAAATGTTGTTTTGTTTCTAATTCACAGATTATGATCACTTGCAGCTCATTCAGATATGTCTTGTTTATTCTCTTTCTCGAGAACTAGAACAGCCCATTATACAATCACAGATCTCTTCAGCCAATACCAGCCGGGTTGGTATTAGAATGTTCCCAACAGGAATTAAACGGGAATGGGTTACCAGTTCCGGTAATTATCTGACAACCAAGAAAAGCCCCAAGTAAACTTTGGTCCAAACTGTAAGATTGGAAAAATTTAAGTTATTTTTGGAACCAGAGAAAAATTAAAACCTCGTGTGTAGCTTTTATGCATGTATGCTATACAAGTACGAGTAAGATGGTGTGCCGAGTAACGTGTTGTGAAACGTAGCGGTGATTCACGGTTATCGTACATCTGATACTCCTATTGCGCATGCATTGTTTCTCCTGCAAGTTGCTGCTTAACGTTTATAACAGTCTTTGAAGACTGTACTGTTGACCTAATATCTGCCGTTACCCACTGCCCACTGGTTATACGCATCAGTAAGTGTGATTTTATCTTAAATTGCTTTTTATATCTTGTACAAAATTTTCTACGCTTACACCACATTCGTTTCAACTCTTTTCGTATGAGCCCTGATAACCTTGTCATTGAGCGTTGTATAAATGTTCCTATTATTTATGCTGTTGTTTTGCCGTTCTCAACACTGGCTCTCTAACTACAATTTTGGCCACCAGAAAGTGAATAGCAAAACGTGAAGCCTGTAATTAGAATTCCTAGTGCCCACTTCATCTGAGAAATACACTTATAGCTACAGCTTATAGCTCTGAGGAATTAGGAGATTGTCTGGGATTCATAATCAAAAACGATCGTGGAAAAAACGTTCACTGTTCTCTGAAAGTCACAGATGAAAAAAAAGAATCCACACGATCTGACTAACAGAGCAGTTCAGAGTCTAATGCGCTGATGCAACTATAACTGTCCAAATTAAATGTTTAAGTGAATGCTCGCCATAATTTGATGATAAAGTTCATCAAACGCCACGCTAAGTGATGGTAGAATGTTTGTCCCGCGACGGCACGTGAAAATACGGCATACGCAAACTGAAGATAGGTAATTAAAGTCATCCCGGAATTAACACTTCACTCGAAAATGATTTCATGGTTATGCGTATCCCGAGTAACTTATTACGGCATCCGAGGCTGTTTATAGCAATGATACCGACGGGACGCGACTCACGGCACAGATGGTGTGCTCTTCAGCGTCTGGAGGGAACTGGGGCCTTTCTTCCTCGCGCAGAGTTCTTATATATAAAGCCGCGGTGCGGACGCCTAAGGGAACGCCTGATCAAATCGGATCTCCCGACTAGCCACTGGGCTAGTGATGCACCACTTTAAGTTACCGAATAAATCATAGCTTCTTCTGCTGATGGCCGATGAAGCTCTCAATTTAAATGTGCATTCAGCACACACGTAAGTAATCATAAGAAAAGCTTGACGTGGCTAAGTCAAATATTTTGGGCGAGAGAATTAATTTAATTACACTACACGCAGTAGACGAGCTCTGAACTTGCCCTTTGGAGATACGCTATCGCTATAGTTTTATAGTTATTCAATTGAAACTTCTCACATCTTTATGATTATAGCGAATCTCCCTTCTACTTAAATCTAAACATCCTAGCCTTATTTATTAGCCTACTTAATCTATCTTGCTTCCTTAATTTTTAAGACAAAAACCAGAAAATCATGAATTTCAACTAAAATCTTAATTTGTGAGATCCAGAAGACTGTTTCTATTAAATTATTATGAAAAAGGAATCTAAATATTAATTTTAAGTCTCTAGCTCTTTTCCGTTGCGCCAATGATTTTTACAGGAAAACGTCCAAATTTTGAAAATGGTTAAGGTTATTGAACTGACATTCAACACATATTGATTTAGTATTACTCCTGACATGCTAGAACCGTTTCAGGTTACTTATTTGATTTTTAAAGTATTGCGCAACATTTATGACGTCAGAGCTAGCTACGGCGGACTGGCTGGCACACAATGGAAAGACTGATGTGAATTTATTACGGCGTGAGTAGGCTGCTTCCCTACACCCTGATAGCTTTGCCATAATAACCTTGAAAGTGATCTATCACCTCGTCAGTCAGCCTGCCAGGACCGTTCATTGTTTTACCATCTGATAGCTTTGCGTTGCCAAGTTTTATTTTCAACTGTCTGAGACGTGCACTCATTCTCTTTTTCACATGGCCTACACACACTAGTTTAGTTATGGGCACACTATAAGGTTTGCTGTCCACTACTGCTTTGAAAGACTTGCTGCCTCCATCTCCTAAGAATTGAATGTACCTAACTCCCCTTTCTTCCTCAGATCGCTGAAAAATATTTACTGCCGGAGCCACTTCAATCCCTCCACTTGTTCCCTCATTTTTTCCACAGTTTGGTTTATGGGTTTCTTCTTTCTCTCTAACCACGCCAGCACATGTGCATCCTTGACAATATTTTGTCAAAATCTCAAGATCCAGGACTTTTCCTGTGTCAACACTTGTTGCCGTTGCAACTCTATTCTTAGATTTGTGTCTTCGTCTCTGTGAGGAACCGTCAAAGGCAATACTGATATCAGTGCAACCATTATTTGCTTCCACTGCTTCTTTTGTTGCAGATATCATGGAATCTGTAGCCACTTCCTTTGCACAATCACCAATGACATTGGTGTAGTGTTCATTCTCTGTAGGAGAACCTGGCAAATTCATGACGCAGAACAACATTTTCCCAGCTGCCCGACCCTTCCCAATGCACCTCAGTCCATATACTAATCTTACGTTATCAGTATACAATTTGTTTTTGCACTTGCTTGATGTGCAAAACGATTTAGAGAATTCGCAGTTCTGACAGGAAATACGTAAATGACAAACAATTCCTTTCCTATCTGATTCATCTTCAGTGTTACTGCACCACCACAAAGAGAACAATTCACTGCTTCACTTAGAACACGAGCCAAAATACCGAACTCCAGAATTATATTCATATCCATGTCTTTTTCTACACTGAGCTCTTCATAAATTCTGAAGTCAACTTTCCTTTTTGAAGCACAGGGGGGAGAGGGTGTAGGCACTGCACTTTTCTTGCCACTGCTGCCGTTTGTAGTTCCTTGTGATATAGTCAAACAAGCTTCATCAGCCACACATTTTCGGTACAACTTGTTACCTTTGTTTCTTCGCTTCTTGAATATTCCGTGTGGTTTTGTCATTTTTCATCTGCAAAATGCTGTCAGTGTCTGCATGCTGCGCGAACTAAAACCCGCTGAACACAAAGTTATTCACGAAACACTTCGCGCCATTCAAACAAAGAGCTATGGAAGCAATACATTTTTTAG
This sequence comes from Schistocerca serialis cubense, assembly GCF_023864345.2. Taxonomy (NCBI): domain Eukaryota; kingdom Metazoa; phylum Arthropoda; class Insecta; order Orthoptera; family Acrididae; genus Schistocerca; species Schistocerca serialis. The sequence continues at coordinate 428,239,577 of NC_064644.1, read as the reverse complement.
AGCAGACTGTCGACTACAAAACAACAAAACCACAGCCTTCTACAGTAAATAGTTTCGGAAACATGACCGTTCAAATGAGTCTATGTAAGTCGCGAGGAGGAAAACTGACAATGCAGATGTACAGTAAAGGACAAAGGACGATAACACCAACAAGATAATATTTCCACCAGAATGTTAAGGAGATTCCGTAGATTTTAATGAAACAAAAAATAATTTTTTTGCACCGGGTCTCCCCTTAAGAGGATATGTGAAAAAAACACACACATACACACACAAATACATTTTTATAATGTGGGTGGAATATGTTCAGAACGGCCCGAGGCCCCGAGGTGACGTTTGGTGGTCCCAGAAGGCTGGCAACGCACGTAACTTGTTGCCGCCTGCCCTGCCCATTACGGGCCGAGACTGGCGATGGCAGCCGCGCGGCGATCGCGTATTCCGCGCCTGTGCCATCAACAAGTTCCTCCGCGGGAATAGCCGAGCCGCTGCCGGCGGCCGGCGAGTGAAGACTCAGCACAACCGAGCCGGCTGGACGCCGCCCCATATTTCTCCGGCCGCTCCTCCGCTACGAGCCTCCCCCCCCCCCCCCTAACGCTCCCCCCAACCCCTCTCACCGTTCTCCTTCTCACTCGCACCCTATCTCGCTCCCAGCAAGGATTTCAGGAAGCGGTGCCAGCACGTGACTAGCGGCCAGATGCGCTCGCTGCCTACGGAGCGCCGATACGGAACACAAATCAGTCAGAAAGGCCAGGTTTCATTGAACGTCACACGTTGCAAAATCGCTTTTTAACGTACCTAGTTTGCCGGCTGCTGTGTACATGAAAATGCTCTCAAATATTCAGCCCATATACAAAATTTTTACTCTTGGAAAAAAAGTTAAGTGATGTGACATTTCAGTGACACAATCAGCCGTCCGCTGTGACCGAGTGGTTCTAGACCCTTCAGTCTAGAATCATGCGGCCGCTATGGTCGCAGGATCGAATCCTGCCTCCCGCATGGATGTGTGTGATGTCCTTAGGTAAGTTAGGTTTAAGTTGTTCTAAGTCTAGGAGACTGATGGCCTCGGATGTTAAGTCCCATAGTGCTCAGAGCCATTTTTTGAACATACTCAGGAGCAGGATAACGAGTAATTTACGAGAAGTTTGAACATGTACACTGCTTGAAAACTGCTAAGGAACCACTGACATTTGCTAAGGAGCAACTGCCAATTGCTACAGAACAGCCGACAATTGCTACGGAACAGCCGGCCAGTGCTACGAGTAGTATAAGGAAATACAGACGGCGGGACGTGTTAAGTGCATCAAACCCTGGCCACAAACGCTCTGTGCGTATGCCACAGTTCATGCAGTACGGTGTTTGACGAAGATTGTTGTGGAACCGATTAGTGTGACATTCCTTGTGGTGTGCAACATGTTTGTAAGACATCATTTGAGTGCTTACGATCGTGGACAAGCAGCTGGGCGGTCACAGTAATGGGTTTGTCCAAGTGTTGTAAAGTGGCTATACTTTTCCGTGATTTACAACCGGAATTAAGTATCATTTGATAGGTTGTACATCGTTTACATGAATATTTAAAGAAGAGTGACATTGTCATCTACACCTTGTAAATAGTTGTTAACGCTTATTGCATGAGAAGTAACAGAGTGTCTTTACTATCAAAACGGCGTAATGAATGATTGCCAATACTAGTACAGGTTGGCATGCCAATGGAAATGAAAAGGCAGGCGTAACTGAAGCCCTGGGTGGAAAAGCCCGCACAGATGGGTTGGTTCGAAATGGTTCAAATGGCTCTGAGCACTATGAGACTTAACTTCTTAAGTCATCAGTCCCCTAGAACTTAGAACTACGTAAACCTAACTAACCTAAGGACATCGAACACATCCATGCCCGAGGCAGGATTCGAAACTGCGACCGTAGCGGTCGCGCGGTTCCAGACTGTAGCGCCTAGAACCGCTCGGCCACCCCGGCCGGCAGATGTGTTGGTCCTGCTTGACAGAGGAAGTAGCCAAGACGGGCGGTCGAGGCACCTGAGCGCTGAAGCACAATACGGCGGCGGCCGGGCGGTTTTGTAGCACGGGCGGAAGCATAACCCGATTATACGTCGGAAACTCTGAAAATCTTGGACGCAGTAGAGAGGAACGAGGAAGCGTTACCTCGGAAATCACGCAGGCTGGGTTATTTCCAAGGATATTTACTCTGAGAAGCTTACCATTGTATGTATTCCTAATTAACTGGGATAGGTATTTCCTGCCAACTTTCCGCGCTGGGCGACAAAAGACTAAAATATGGTTGATCAAATTTTGGAAGAATCTATAGAGAGGGAGAATATTCCGTGGTTTCGAGAATATGATTCGCTTTCTGCAGTTACGAGGGAGGGGAGTCCAGCTTTGCTGGGAAGCCAACAGTGAAGAGAAAGTAGTCTTCCGTTTTGAGCTTTCGTGTTTGACGGTCGCTCAGTATCAGATTTTGTCGATACAGACGGACTTGCCGTCTTTGCTTTCCTGTGATTTTATAGTTAGAGCGGTTAGGCACTGCACTGTTGCGAACTTATACGATTCTGGACTTCACCTCCGGGTAGGAAGCCGTCATTGAATACGCACTTCTTTTGCCTATAATATCGAGACGTTATCTGAACTCCATCCCTGTGGCTGGGAGTTCGCGTTTCTCGTCTCTAGAACACAGAGAGGAGAAGACAATATTAGATTTTACTAGTCAGAGGATTGCCTTCTGCAGCCCTAGTGTTTGAATGAGTTTTTTTTTAAATATATTTTCTGGCTGGAGCTCTTCTATCGTCACAGATGTGTACGACAGCCATAACTCCGACATACCGGACGCAGTACGGTAATATTTGCCAATTGCTTCATTTTATTAGGGCTATAATGCTAAACAGCGGTGATCCACTGAGGTTGCACACCACTGTAGATCATCTTTGAAAGTAGTTTCTTCTAGTGTTCGGTACGTAGGTGATGTCAGTCGTCTCGCGTTATTGACATTAGATCGCGTAGCCATAAAAAGGGGCAGAATTGGGCACTAGATTAATCATATTAGTTAGGAAATCAATTTGTATCTCTTTATGTTCATTGGACATTGATATATAAACATTTGTAATATATAAAGGGGTTTTAATCCACAATAAATGTATAAGCAAAAAAGGCATTTATCATTTGTAGTTACTAGTTCCCTTAATTATTCATTTATGTTGATGTTGTAATTTATATGACAAAGAGCAAGAAGAAGGAGATATCACCATTAAAAGATCCTAACGTCTGCTTCAGGCCGTAATCAGACAGGACTAAATCTTCATCTTCCCGTTCAGTATTTTCCTGTGCGCACATTCATTTTACACCCATCTGAAATAGCATCTTGGAGTGTCACGTCGCGATTAAAAAACGCTGCTGAAGGTGGAAATGCAATGGGAAAGCAAGTCGTCAGCCGTAGACGGATCACCACACCAGGAGCGATACGTAGCCCTAGTGCCGGAGAGGAACAGACATATCACTGCTGAGTAGATCGCGCCAGACTTTACAACCGATACTGGTACACGTGTCTCTGGCAGAATCATTTCGAGGCAATTAAATTAAGCTGGTTTGTATGCTCAGAAGCCCCTTAAATGCATCACACCTCAGCCACCTCATAGTCGATAAAGTGTCGTTGGTGTAGGTAGCATGTTGGTTGGGGTCAGCAACAGTGGTCCAGAGTGAAATTCATCGATGATTCCCGCTTCACTGTGGCAAGTGATTCTGGCCAACAGGTAGTGCGGTATGGGCTAGGCAATTTTGTGTGCGTAGGCATTGTGGACGCTGACCGAACACCGCTGCATATCTCTGCTCAAGGTACCGTTACAACACAGCAGTATTGCAGGGAGATTATTTTGGGTAATGTTTTTCTGTTTAGGTGTGCGGTAGGCCTCGACTCCCTGTTTATGGACGCCATCACCCGGCCATGTCGGACCTCTGAGTTGCCAGACACACTAAAAAGTGAAGATACTGAACGTGTGGAATGGCCTCCAATCTCCCCGAACCTATAGAGCGTGCCTGGGATTCTCTTGGCAGACGTGTTTCCGACCGAACACTTCCTCCACGAACCGTACAAGAAGTGAAGACTGCCTTGAGAGAGGTTCAAATGGCTCTGAGCACTACGGGACTTAACATCTGAGGTCATCAGTCCCCTAGAACTTAGAACTACTTAAACCCAACTAACCTATCACACACATCCATGTCCGAGGCAGGATTCGAACCTGCGACAGTAGCGGTCGTGCGGTTCCAGACTGAAGCGCCTAGAATCGCTCGGCCACCACGAGAGAGGACTGGGACAACATCCTCCAAAGACACTGACCTGTGTAAAATATGAATGTTATTTATGTCTGTTTCCCTGCTTTCCCACGTGGTGTCATCTGTACCATTATGCGTATAAATATGCCAATCCACCTCTATTACGTATGTCATTGCCTGTGATTATTTCTGTTCAACAACAATATCTCTGTCCCTTAGCAATTGTCAAGCAGCGATTTATGTGAATACAGTATTACAATAGACACACTCTAATCTCCTGATACGATCTGCAGCTGAATTTCCACCATTTCTCATAGAGAGGATATGTGCAATGAGCACCTAAAACTTCACTTTTCATGGTCTAACATCTGCTCAAAATGAACATAATGTACAACAATGTCTCCAACATATTCAGGTTCAGCAGGAATTCTCGAATTTCTCAGCAACACAAACGTGTCATGCTGTCAAATGCCTACAGACAATTTAAAAATACTTCTGTTGATAGCACCTTATCTGAAAAAAGACTGTACTGAAGGCAGGATGTATCTATTGAATTAAGCTCATCGTTGCCGGCCGCTGTGGACGAGCACTTCTAGGCGTTCCAGTCCGGAAGCGCGCTGTTACTACGGTTGAAGATTTGAATCCTGGCTCGGGCATGGCTGTGTGTAATGTCCTTAGGTTAGTAATGTTTAAGTAGTTCTATGTCTAGGAGACTGATGACCTCAGATGTTAAGTCCCATAGTGCTTAGAGCCATTTGAACCAATTACGCTCGCCTCAGCTACTGTTTTAAGTAAGAATACGTGAGCAGTTGGGAACATCCCAGGAAAACGTGTTAATTTCTAAAAAACGACTATGGTCTCAAAATAACTGAAGAGAAATTAAGAGTAAATTCTTCTTATTATTATTGTTCAATAAGTAAACAAATAAATCAGAAATTTTCGTATCAAGGTAACATTTGTCCTCTAACGGACCACGTGGAAACAATTCCACAAACAATTTAAATTAGTACAAAAAAGGGATCACACATAATCTTAAATTCCCGTTGTAACACTTAATAAGTGAGACAGCATCATGTGCCATGCACTTTCATTTACGATATTTTGTTAATATTTAAACTGAGACCACTTTTTCACATTATTCCTATAAGCCAACATTGGGCCGAGGTACTAAATACAAATGTTATGTTGTTAATTTCCAAACACTATTTGAAACTTAGATATGCTAATGTCACCCAAACTCTAAATTAATGTAAGTTCAGTGTAATTAAACACTTCTTGTATTGTATTGTATTGTATGGTATTAAACGGGGGTCCTAGGAACGACGGAGAGGATTCGTCCCCGCCGTAGCCCTCAGAGATAAGGGGAACTAGCCGGCATTCGCCGAGGTACATGGAAAACTGCCTTGAAAACCACCCTCAGGCTGGGCAGCACACCGGACCTCGAAACTAATCCGCCGCCGCGCGGGATTAGCCGAGCGGTCAGGGGTGCTGCAGCCATGGACTGTGCGGCTGGTCCCGACGGAGGTTCGAGTCCTGCCTCGGGCATGGGTGTGTGTGTGTGTTTGTCCTTAGGATAATTTAGGTTAAGTAGTGTGTAAGCTTAGGGACTGATGACCTTAGCAGTTGAGTCCCATAAGATTTCACACACATTTGAACATTTTTGAACGAATACGCCAGGCGGATTCCTCGGGACATTTAGACTGCGCGGGTAGCCGGGGGGGGGGGGGGGGGGGAGGGGGAGGCGCTAAATGTCTTTACCTTATGAACGATAAAAATGTCTATGCTTGAAAAACCGAATCAATTTTTATTCAAAGAATTTAAATCAACAGTATCATATCCTTAAAGCAACAAATTTAAATGATAATGTATTCCTGTCTCAAAACTAACAACTTACGTAAAATAAATCCGAAAATCCAGCCCTACATGTGATCCTAGCTGACCCCATAGTACACGGATCTGTATCCTTCACGTGGCATAAAAATCTACAGGAGGGCACCAGGCGAGTCTAGAGTAGGCTGGGGTTTCCCCACATCCAGCTGCTGGCGATGTTTCCATATGGTTGGTTGGTTGTCTTGCGGGAGGAAACCAGCCAGCGAGGTCATCGGTCTCATCGGATTAGGAAAGGTCGTGCCCATTCAAAGGAATCATCCTGGCATTTGCCTGCAGCGATTTAGGGAAGTCACGGAAAACCTAAATCAGGATGACCGGACGCGGGATTGAGCCGTCGTCCTCCCGAATGCGAGTCCAGTGTGCTAGCTACTGCGCCACCTCGATCGGTAACTCTTCCACATGCCTCAGCCTGTATTGTGAGTGCCTTTCTGCATTAGTACCGGTACTTCTCCAAAAATCAGATAGAGAAACAATGCTCTTTGCCACCATTTAATACAGAGTTCCTGGCTGGCTATGGTACTATAAAGCCAGCCGGAGTGGCCGAGCGGTTCTAGGCGCTACAGTCTGGAACCGCAGGACCACTACAGTCGCAGGTTCGAACCCTGCCTTGGGCAAGGATGAGTGTGATCTCCTTAGGTTGGTTAGGTTTAAGTAGTTTTAAGTTCTAGGGGACTGATGACCTCAGCAGTTAAGTCCCATAGTGCTCAGAGCCATTTGAACCATTTTTTGGAACTATAAAATATTTCAGGTTTGTGGTCGAAGGCTACATCTATCCGACATTAATGGCCATCGACTGCTGGCGTTCCTATTTTTACTGCCCCAGAACAAATCGAAGAAACTGAATAACTTGGCCTCAGCCATGTCGGCTATATATATACTACTTATTGGCGACATAAGAAAATGTATTCTGTACAGGGACCCGAACCCGGGTTTCCCGTTTATCGCAAGCGGTCGCCTTGACCACTTGGGCTATCCGTGCTCTCCTTCCGGGGCGACTCAAACTTCCATATGTCAAGCTGTACCATAGCTTGCATGTCTTGATGAATAGACATTAATAATGACAAACAGTCGTCCACCATTAATTCGAAACAACTTCGCTGAATACAAATAGCTTGGCCCCAGCTGCGTTCGGTATTGATGTGCTACCTATTGGTGAGAATTCGAAAATTTGTGTCGAACAATCCGAGAAGTCCAGAGGACGATAATATTACAGATCACGAGTCTTCATAGTCTTTCTCACAGCTGTAGGAATACAGAGTAAAGCTTCGATCATTTGGTGATGAGTGTAGCGGATGTGACATACAGATGTTTGGATCGGCCAGGGAGTCTGGATCCATCACTAGCGCAGTTGAGATACGTTATTCGCTTTCAATTAATTTATTTCGAATCAATTTCAGACAGCTGTATGTTATCAGCAATACCTGTTCATCGTCTGAATTTCATTCATCAGTTCACAAGTGACGTACGGCACGCCATTAGTGTCGAAAATGCGGTTTCTGGCGCTCTGCCCAGAATCGGTGGTGTATCTCAGGCATTCGTACGCGCCATAAAGTGATTCTGGAGAAACAATACTGGAAGTTCAATTTCATCTAGAGTTAACAGAAGGACAGGCCTGCGTTATAAGGCATTTCATGCCTTCAGCAGTCGTCGGTGTTGCCTGATAGACCTTCTGTTTTACTTTTCGCCACAGATAAAAGTATACAACTGTTAAGTACGGTGAGTGTGCAGAACATTTTGCATTTACTGAACGACTGTTCCAACACCCTCCAAACTTTCTCTTGAGTGCGTCCGCCATTTCAGGTGTGGAGTTGGACAGACATCCGTCATTTTCGTATCACACTGATTTCCTTATATCCAGTGAGATGTCTTCCAGAAGCTGGTGCCGCAGCATGCGTTAGGAACTCGAAATACTTGCTTGAATTTAGATTCACATCAATAAAAGAGGAACCAGTGATGCGAGTCCTGAAAACACACACCAGATGTTGATAGACCAAAAGCGTTGTTTTTATCCACTTCTTTGAATCAGCGTAGATATTCAGCTGACAATTAGCGTACACTGCGAAGATTTATTTACCCACGATTTTTAAACGATGCTTTTTCCTCGAACAAAATTTTGCGTAGCTGTACCACATCAGTTTGCACTTCCCGTTGTAATATCCACGACTATATTTTACTCAGAATAATTTTCGCGACAGAATTTGTAAGGTGTCAGGCAAATCCAACACCTTCCATGAAAACCCTGACATGATAAGCAAATCCGGCAGTATGTCACATAGCTCCGAATAAATCCTGACATTAAATTAACCAAAGTAATACGATCAACGAGTGAGCAAATGGAATACCACAGACTAACAAAAGAACGCCTAAATGCATGTCATACCTTCCCACCGTGAAAAAGACGCAGTTCAGAGGCGAGAAACGAGAACAGAAGCCGAGAGCAGAATCGCGTAGGCTAGGAGGCCCTACGATAAGGGACGGACACCCAAGTCGCCAGCTGACCGCCAAAACCACCCCTCAGCCCATGTTAAATGATAGAGGCCTCCAGAAGAACAGTATAGATCTTACGATAACGCTAAAAGGGCCACACCAGCTGCAAGTTTTAGCGTGAGACTTTTTCGCGTCTCTGTTACATTGCAAACGTTAAAAACATTGCCCCACCACGAAAAGTGTAACGTTTCTCATTGGATAGACAGAATTTTGTAGGCAGAGCTTAAGGTTAACATTGAGACCCTGATTGGTCAGTTTAAAACACAGCCAGATAGCTTTTTTTAAACCAACTTCGGTAAATTGCAGTAAGGAGAAGTTAGTAGAGTTGCTTCCAAGACGGCGAGGTGTGGAGCTGCGCCGCCCGCCGCCCCCTGACGCTGCCTAAACACCGACAAGGTAATGAACGCATGCGATGCCATATTTTTGAGTGCATAAGGCTTCACTCAGAACTGCAGAAGTCTCATCTGTTACATCCCCTTTTTACGTAATACTAGTGTCGACTGTCAAATAAATCTCATGGTGTTCATATTTTCTACTTGAAGTTAAAATCTGAAACGCGATGATTTTTCTGCTATATAATTATTGAGAAGCCACATCAGCCACTGTAATTTACGAGAAGTTAGATATGTAATTAAAGATAATTGAGGGTCACTGTACACCATTTTGATAGTTTTCTCTTTTTATGAAACTTAACTTAAACCTAGATTATAGATGTGATATGGCATAGGTCATCCTTCGATCCATTGTAGAACTTGGAAACCCATTCAGGGAATATTCTTCCACATTTTTGTTGAACACAGTTGGTTTTTATCATCCTGTATTCAAATATTTCCTTTTATCAATAGTGCAATTTATAAACAATGTTCTGTGAGTAGAATAAAATTGCCAGTGGTAAACTTAACTGCTTTTTCGACGTTATTTTACCAGCTAACTAAAAATAGGAAAGCCTTGAACCTCTTCCACTAAATTTAGTTAGTATTAAGATTCTTTTACAGGGAGTGCAGTGGAGCTGACGCTGAAATCATGAAGTATTTGATTATATCATCGCTTAAATCTTCTGAACTCTACATGTCATGTGTGGTCTGGCGTCTCCTTACAAGCAACAGGTCCCAGGTTCAAACTAGTCAATTCCCTAAAAAACACGCTCAGAGCGTCGTTGCACGAAAGTGGTAGGGGGACACGACTTAGAACTTGTGTGTGGAATTTGATCGAACATTATCGTGTTATCAATCAAAAGGACTTCATCGACACTAAACAATAATAATAAATAATTATTATTTGTGTAATAATTTAATTTTCTGTGTCAATAATATCTCAGACACGTTCATAGAAAATAGACAATGAAAATCATCTTTGTTATCTATGATAATTGTAGATCAAAGACGCTTCTTCTTCGTACCATTGAACTGACTTGATGCGATTGATGTAAAACTGAGGTCTGTAAGAAACTGTAGTGTGTTGTTAATTAATATTTGCAAACTAGAGTTACTTTAGATGTGAAATGATATTTATTTATTTCAGAGTTTAATCCATTGTAATTCTCAACCTATTTAAGTGTTAATTTTTCCGCTAAGCTACTAGGGAGTGCAGCCATTAGCGCAGTTTATTAGTAAATGTGGAAAAGTAATAAGCGATTTTCATTGAGAATATTTTCAAATGTTAATGCATAATGAGGCTAAACGAAAATAATTTAATATATATTATTTGTTTGTGGTAAAATAGGATCCAAAGAGTCAATCGATAAGTGATTGTCTCATGTCAGCTGCCATCTTAGTAAAATATTGCAGCGGCAGTTTGAATAGAAATTTTATCAGACACAAATGTTGTTGGTTATAAATAATTACTATAATAATTGTGGATTGGTGGCCCAGAACCTACTTTGAAAAAAATTCAACTTAGATGGAATCTTTAAATACAGTGCAAAAATGGTTCAGATGGCTCTGAGCACTATGGGACTTAACTTCTGAGGTCATCAGTCCCCTAGAACTTAGAATTATTTAAACCTAACTAACCTAAGGACATCACACACATCCATGCCCGAGGCAGGATTCGAAACTGGACCGTAGTGGTCGCGCGGTTCCAGGCTGTAGCACGTAGAACCACTCGGCCACTTCGGCCGGCTAAATACAGTGGAGGTAGCACGTTACGTAATATAAATTCTTATCTGCTGATGTATGAAGCTTGATTATTTCGCACTACTTTCACTAAATATTTTAACAGGAAAAATACGTCATTGTTGTGCACGTGTAGTATTCTGTGACAAACTTCTTTTTGCTAAAGAGAAGTGCTCCCCCTCATATAAAAGTAGCATTAAATTTGATAAACGATCTCCAATTTAGAGCCATTTACACTACTTTACAGACAACATTGCTACACAAATCTCAGGTGGAGATTTCTTTAGCAAGATGATTATTACCCGTGAAAAGCAATGTTCAGATCAAACGACTTGTTACGTTGATAATAGGTAACTGGTTTTATTGGTGATCTTGCTGAAATAGCACAACACACGAATACTGTGCACGCCACACCGTAGATAACGTTCGAAAACCTGTAATCAATTCTGGAAGTCATTGCCCTGAAGCTGAAGATGCAGCAAAATGTCAAGAGAATGCAATGCGATGGAAGAGATGCCTCTCAGTGACAACTGCATTGAGTGTTACAGCTGCTAAAATATTAGTTTTATTTCATTCATCAACTGCTCTTCATTTTTCTTGGCGTATTTTGTTCTCCACACTTCCAGTTTCTAGAGCTTTTTAATAATATTTAGAAATACAGATCAAGAGTGCTTGGCACGATATGGATACTCTTCAGCATGTAACAGTACCGCTGATCTAATACGTTAAATAAATACGCAATTGCGAATAAGGACACCAATTAGCTGTAGGATGGAATGACGACAATGAAAATTTCTGCGCGACCGGAGTTCGAACCCGGATTTCCCCGTTATCGCCAATGGTCGCCTTACCAGTTGGCTATCCGTGCACGACTCACGACCAGCCACAAACTTCCGTACGTCGTCAACGATGCGTCTACTACCAGTGCTCTTACAACCATTATCTATATTCCCGTACAGGTCAGACGTTGTAATTGAAAGTCGCTTGCCCGATATCGACAGATAAATACGATATTGCAGTGGCTTTGTTATTCTGATTACGATGCAAAGTTCCTGTGGACATACGGAAGTTTGTGTCTGCTCTTGAGCCGTGCACGGGTACCCAACTGGTAAGGGGAGCACTTCCGATAAGCGGGAAATCCAGGTTCGACTTCCGGTCCGGCAGAAATTTTCATTGTCGTCATTCCATTCTATAGCTAATGGTTGTCCTTATTCGCAGTTATGAATTCATTTAAAGAATTTCAAAGCGGCTGTAGTCACTGCAGTACCTGTTCCTTTGGACAGGCACGCATGTCCAAAGGAACATTGTAATGAGAATAACACAGGCTCTGCGATATTGTTTCGCTGTTCTAATAGTTTGGCGAAGTGGGCCGTAAACGATATTAACTTTTCCGACTGCAATGTACATCGTGAATGATCCACTAGCCTTAAGAGCAAGTTTGCTATAAAGGCAGAGCACTGACTGATGGGCTTCGAGAGCACACGTGAAAACAAGAACCATACGTGAGTTTCGTGTCTGCTTACATTTGGCGTAATAGGGCAGACGTTTGTGGAACTTCTTCTCCTGACGGCGGGGCAGTGGTTTTTGGCTCTGTTATTTTGATACCATTTGATTAAGTCCCATACAAATTATTTGTTGAAGCTCTCTTGGAAGCTTCTTTCAAACGCCACATGGGAAAGTATGTAGTTGCTTAAGAAAAGTCGTTGTAGTAATACGGGGACTACAAAAGATAAAAATTACTTGCGAACGTCACGAAATTCCCCATATTGTCCGCTATAACTTGGCAAAACCGCAACTCGATACATTTGTTAACCCTGGCTGTATTTGAGGTGGCGTATCTTCGCCATGTGTCAAACAAATGATTTTTAGTTACCACGTGGACATTAACCAGCAAGACTGCCTTTCTTGTATCCTTGTTCGTTACGAAGACGTCAACAGCAGCTGCGCCCTATGTTTTTTATTTTTTATTTTTATTTTTATTTTTTTTTTTTTTTTCTGCGGCGATCCACTTTCTCTCGTCAAGACCTGCTGAAAACCGTGTAACAGCATACCATTCACTTAAAATTGACGTTATTAAGAGGAGACGGTGGCAGAAATAATAAAAATTTCCAAATTGTTTTTATTTGCTTATTTGATAGTAAATATAATTGGGATTATTATCCCAAATTTTCCCTTGAAATTCGAACTACAAATGGCATACAAAAATTGAAACCCGAAGCAGTGTAATGTGCCAAGCCCGCTTTTCAATATACCAAATGGAGGCAAAATTTTATTGCAGAATTTGGCCTGTGAACCTAGAAAATATAGCTTTAGAAGGCTGTGATTTTTTGTATACATAACAGCAGTGTTGTAAAGAAGGCTGTGGAGCTGTTTTCTGGTTCAATAAGTGTGGTATAGAAGGCTGTGGAGAGTTGTAAATAAGTTTGGTGCTGTTCAGTGGAATTCGAATGATGCTTGATTTATTGTGCCATTTTTGTGCAAGGTTGAATCTGTTGAACACTTTTTACAATGCCTAGGCCTGGTAAAGTATTTAAAAAATATAGTAAGTCCCATATTTCTAATATAAAGCGAAATACTGACATTGAGGTTAGGGTTGGGCTTGCAGATGTAAACATTAGCTTGCCTCCAAGTGTACCTAAAATAAAACTTGGGACATGGATTGTGCCAGAAGAAACAAATCATGACAGAAATACAGGTTTCAGAATTGTGGATCTGGAAATGGTGGCAGAAGCACTTAGAAAAGCCTGTGAGTGCTCTGTTGTGCACATTGCACATTCAAGACATCAAAGGTCAGTAATAGAATCTATGAAGCCAATATGAGATTTGCTTATGGACTAAGATGTATAGGGATTGGAAGAGATGGAGTAAACCTTTTATGTGGTATTATGAACACGCCTGGTCCTCCCCTAAAATTTTCTGCAATGAATACTGCTCTCCTCAATGCATTTGCAGAAGTAAGTGAAGTGAGCATGAAAATGGCAGTCCTGGGGGCAATTCAAGAAAATTGTGAAGCAACTAATAGCAACGATATAGCAGTTTCCTGTGACAGTTCCTGTATGATGAGGGGGCATACTTCACTGCATGGAGTTTAAAAAATCATTAGTGTCGACACTGGAAAAGAATTAGACTTAGTGGTGATGTCTAAATATTGTTCTGCATGTTCCTTGCACAAGAAATATGTTTATGCAGGTAAAGAAACAGAATGGCAAGAAGCCCAGAAAGCTGTTTGTAGCAGAAATTATGCCGGCTCCAGTGGCGGGATGAAAGCTGCAGGTATGAAATTAATTTCCCATAGATCTTTGCAAAAGTATGGAGTAAGATACGTACAGTATTTAGGAGATGGAGACTCTAGTGCTTTCAAGAATGTAGTTGAAAGTCAGCCCTATGGAAAAGATTGCACTATTGAGAAACTTGAGTGCTTAGGCCATATTCAGAAGAGGATGGATGGATGACTCCGAAGACAGTAAAGGCAAGCTACTAGAGGATGGGAAGCCACTGGAAGGTAAAAACAGACTAATAAAGAAGAGAATTGACAGCCTACAAGTCTATTATGCTGCTGCAATTAGAAGTAACCTCACAAGCTTGTATAGTATGAGGAAAGCAGTATGGGCCATTTGGTTTCATTACTTTTCAACAAACACTACACCTTGACATGGCCTCTGTTCTAATGAATGGTGTAAATTTTTGAAAAGTAAGGAAAGTGGCGAAGCTTATACCCATAAAATAACCTTCCTTATGAGGTTTCAATGGCCATTAAACCAACTTTTAGAGCACTGGCATCACCAGAACTGCTAGAAAAATGTCTGCATGGGAAAACACAGAACCCAAACGAAAGTTTCAATGCTGTTATTTGGAAAAGATGTCAAAAGACTGTGTTTGTTCCCAATTTGGTGGTGAAGATTTCTGCTTTGGAAGTTGCAGCAGTGTTTAATGATGGGAATGTGGCAAGACTTCACATCCTCAGCAAGTTGGGCTTTACACCTGGAGTCTTCACTGAGCAGATACTGCAGATCATCGATAAGCAAAGAATCGCGAAGGCGGAGACTTCAGTCCAGAACATACAAAAATTGCTAGGCAAAGGAGCAGAGAAGCTAAAAGAGCTGTCGAGGATGATGAGGAAGAAATGTAATATGGATATGGGCAGTTTTAGCTAAGGAATGAAATATTTTTTTTTTATATTTTATCCAAACTTTAAAATGATTTTTCTGCAACTTAAGGTTTTCTGCTTTCAGGAACACATATATCAGAAACTGCTGGAAGAATTGCAATGAAATTTGGCACAGCTATTCTTTTACTTTGAAGTAATATTTAAGTGGAACAAAATTTTAATGGAGATATTGTATACAGTTTTGCGGTTGATAATGCATTGAAAAGTTTGCTTGTAAAAATGTTCGAATCCAAAATATCACAGAAAATAATAGCATTAATTTACTAAAACGTTACTGCATTTAATTGTACACCTATTAGTGTAGATCATTTTACTATTAAAAAAATTGCCAAATTAGCCTCGAAATTATGAAAAAGTGTACCTTAAAATAACAATACAATAAAAAATTCAAAATTATCTCATTGCATTAGATTGTTATTAAAAATTATGATTTTTAAAAAAAATCATATTATATCTCTATACATAAGTGTGCAAAATTTCAAGGAGATTGAACAAAAAATGGCAAAGATATGGATTTACAAAAATATCAGTGTAAGACAGTCATCGTCTCCCCTTGAAACGTAACACGTAGACTCTCCATTATTAGCACACAGTGCAGGTACCTGGGGTAATGTAACACGTTCACTTGCAGAAGTTGACAATAAACAAACGGGAACACTAGAAAAATGTACACCGCATATTCAGTCAGACGAAGAAAAAGTAGAAATAATACTCATCTGTGCACAATGTTAGCAGAAAAATAACTGAAAATTTTTTTTTTGTTTATTTACAACACGTGTATACATGTAGCATTGTACTATAGCACTTTTAAATAATGTGTTGTGTACAGCACAGTCCTTGATTAAGAACTGCTTCATCATTATTTTTTTTCGCATTCGGGAGGACGACGGTTCAATCCCGCGTCCGGCCATCCTGATTTAGGTTTTCCGTGATTTCCCTAAATCGCTCCAGGCAAATGCCGGGATGGTTCCTTTGAAAGGGCACGGCCAACTTCCTTTCCCATCCTTCCTAATCCGATGAGACCGATGACCTCGCTGTTTGGTCTCTTTCCCCCCCAAACAACAACCATTATTTTTCTTTTTTTGGCTTGAAGGCAGGCGCAATCCTAATGCTACTCGAAGGAATTTTACAGAGAACGATATCTTGACAAAGACCTACACTCCTAACGTGTTTCTCGTCCTTTTGCGACGATTCAAGAAATGAGATTTTCAGCGAAACTTACGTTCTCTGAAGACGAGTAGTATTTCTATATTCACTTCTTTGGTGTACAGTGTATTCACACAAACCTTCAAGACAGCTGACTGATTGACCGGTGTGAATTTTCCCTGTGCTTCCACTTGATCACCGCCAACACATGTTATAGTAGGTACCCGCACTATGCGCTACCACGGGAAACTAATTAAATTTTGTGCTACGTTTTTAATGACATCACGTTCACGTGAATTGTCCACTGTGATATGTTTTCGAAGAGGTCTTGAGCAGTGGAAGTGGATTATAGGATAAAAAAATATAGGTCGCTATTTAAATAAGACGTGGTGCTCTTCATACACTACTGGCCATTAAAATTGCTACACCACGAAGATGACGTGCTACAGACGCGAAATTTAACCGACAGGAAGAAGATGCTGTGATATGCAAATGATTAGCTTTTCAGAGCATTCGCACAATGTTGGCGCCGGTGGTAACACCTACAACGAGCTGACATGAGGAAAGTTTCCAACCGATTTCTCATACACAAACAGCAGTTGACCGGCGATGCCTGGTGAAGCGCTGTTGTGATGCCTCGTGTAAGGAGGAGAAATGCGTATCATCACGTTTCCGAATTTGATAAAGGTCCGATTGTAGCCTACCGCGATTGCGGTTTATCGTGCTGCTCGCGTTGGTTGAGATCCAATGACTGTTAGCAGGATATGGAACCGGTGGGTTCAGGAGGGTAATATGGAGCGCCGTGCTGGATCCCAACGGCCTCGTATCGCTAGCAGTCGAGATGACAGGCATCTTATCCGCATGGCTGTAACGGATCGTGCGGCCACGTGTCGATCCCTGAGTCAACACATGGGGACGTTTGCAAGACAACAACCATCTGCACAAACAGTTCGACGACGTTTGCAGCAACATGGACTATCAGTTCGGAGACCATGGCTACGGTTACCCTTGACGCTGCATCACAGACAGTAGCGCTTGCGATGGTGTACTCAACGACGAACCTGCGTGCACGAATAGCAAAACGTCATATTTTCGGACGAATCCAGGTTCTGTTTACAGCATCATGATGGTTGCATCCGTGTTTGGCGACATCGCGGTGAACGCAAATTGGAAGTGTGTATTCGTAATCGCCATACTGGCGTATCATCTGGCGTGATGGTATGAGGTGCCATTGGTTACACGTCTCGGTCACCTCTTGTTCGCATTGACGGCACTTTGAACAGTGGACGTTACATTTTAGATGTGTTACGACCCGTGGCTCTACCCTCATTCGATCCCTGCAAAACGCTACATTTCAGCAGGATAATGGACGACCGCATGTTGCAGGTCCTGTACGGGCCTTTCTGGGTACAGAAAATGTTCGACTGCTGCGCTGGTCAGCACATTCTCCAGATCTCTCACCAATTGAAAACGTCTGGTCAATGGTGGCCGAGCAACTGGCTCCTCACAATACGCCAGTCACTACTCTTGATGAACTGTGGTATCGTGTTGAATCTGCATGGGCAGCTGTACCTGTACACGCCATTCAAGCTCTGCTCGACTCAATGCCGAGACATATCAAGTCCGTTATTACGGCCAGAGGTGGTTGTTCTGGGTACTGATTTCTCAGGATCTATGCACCCAAATTGCGTGAAAATGTAATGACATGTCAGTTCTAGTATAATATATTTGTCCAGTGAATACCCGTTTATCATCTGCATTTCTTCTTGGTGCAGCAATTTTAATGGCCAGTAATGTATATTACTAACGAACAAAGTTACATGAAAGGGATTCATGCCAGTTCATTTCCCTCTGGCAGCTAAACAATATTTGCTTGGTAGTTTTGTTTTTTGCGTCTGTACAGAATTTTCTGTGCTACTGGCAGTATAGTAAGCAGCGATTTCACTGAACTGATTTATCAAAAATTCGTAATATCGATACTTCAGAAACTTTTGTCTTGTCTGACTGGGTCTGCCGCGGACGCCACTCGACGTGAGGTGTGTGTGTGTGTGTGTGTGTGTGTGTGTGTGTGTGTGTGTGTGTGTGTGTGTGTATTATTTGGCCGAGCCCTGGAGCCCATTAGGAGGCGGCAGTGGCAGCAGAGCAGCCGCGCTGCCCCGTCTGAGGCGGTGGCGCCGGCCCGGCTTATGCTAATTCTTGATGGGCTGCGGCCAGGTAAGCCGGCCCCAGCAGTGACAGCCGGCTGCTCGCCGCCGCACCTGTCGCTCACCCTGCTGGATTAGCCACGTGGCGTGGCGTGACGTGACCTGGCAGCTGCGGGGACTGCAGGCTGCGTCAGACGTCGCGGCCGCCCTCGACGACACTCACGGCTGCTGGATACCATCCCCCTACCAGCACTACATTTCCAACCTCACATTTCTCCGAAATGAAACAAAATGGGGTAATATATCCGCCGTCCGCGGATAGGAAAATCTCAGAGTGTGAGCTATAGCGGTTTTATTTAAACTAAAATCTTCCTTCAAAATTTACAAAACAATATTCGTAAGGTAGGACTGATCCTTCAAGTCTACCAATAACTAAATCAGAGATTCTTCCAAACATAAACTGTCTGTAGTAACCATACAACTTCACCAAACCAAGCCCCGGGCGTCTCGTGAAGAGCGGCGCGTAGTCCACGTCGCCGTCTCCTGAGCCCGCGTCGGTGGACGATAACGCGGCGGCTACGATAACACCAGTGGGCTCGCTCGGCGTGAAGTGCCTCTCCAGGCTCCTGCGCCAGCCTAAATACTGCTTGGCGCATGGATATGGCTGGCTCTGTTTGCAGTCACGTGTCGAGCGGAAGGAAAGAGGTCAACGGCTGTTGCGCCGTGGACGCCTCCTGGTGGTCTGGGAAACGTCTGTGCATCCGGGACGACCGGCCAGGATGACCCCTACTCGGTCCGGGGCCCGGTGTACCAGTCTGCTTCGCGGGAAGCGAGAGTTGCAGGCGCTTAGTCTGAACACAGTAGGGGGAAAATGCGATATACAGATTTATTCGAAGTTGTTGGTAACGCTTCTACAACTCAAGCACAATTTCCCTATTTCTTGTTTTTATCACCCCTACTGTCATTATTTCGCCTTTTCTGTAACTTATTGTACATCGTACATTGCTCATTCCTCAATGCACTTTTTATGTTTTACTTACAGCAATGTAAATAAGTATTCACACACTAGAGCGTGGAAAAGTAAACTGCCTTTATTGACAATACGAAACCCAAAAACACTAATTGGATATGCACTATACACATTGGCCAGTCGCCAATGCAGCTATGCTGGTATATAGAACGAGAATGAACAAGCTTTTACAAAACAAAATACAAAAACGTCTGCCAAGTTCTCTACTGCTGCCGGCCGGGGTGGCCCAGCGGTTCTAGGCGCTACAGTCTGGGGCGGTTAAAGTTTGTTACCGTCTCTCAAACCCCCTGAATTTATCCTCACTTTTATCGTGGCACAAATGTCTACGATTTTAGTATGAATAACAATAAAATATAGCCGGCCGAAGTGGCCGTACGGTTAAAGGCGCTGCAGTCCGGAACCGCAAGACCGCTACGGTCGCAGGTTCGAATCCTGCCTCGGGCATGGATGTTTGTGATGTCCTTAGGTTAGTTAGGTTTAACTAGTTCTAAGTTCTAGGGGACTAATGACCTCAGCAGTTGAGTCCCATAGTGCTCAGAGCCATTTGAACCAATAAAATATATGTAAGATAAGGAGAGGGATGTCCCAATCGCTGTTCAATCGTGTACTACAAAAGATAATCAGGGAATGGAAGAAAACAATAGGAAAAAAAGGAATTTAAAAAAATCATAATTCGTATGAAAAGGGAATCTTCTGAGCACTGATTGATTGGCTTTCGCAGACGATCTTTCCAGCTTAGAATATCTATAGAATATGAAACAGAGCAGATAAGCCAACGACAGACATTTTCAGAAGCAGACCTATGCATACATTCTCAGAAAACAGAGTATACGACAGACGCTATGATGGTATCAAAATATGAGGAAACTTAATTTGTTTCCATGATAAACCAATGTGAGCAGCGTGTGACATGTATTGCTGCGAGAGTTTTGGACGGTAACTCACTCGAATGCACTGAAGATGTCCATCAATAGCTGAAATTTTTATATGCAAAAATAATTTTAGAAAGCCAATGAGATTGTGACTGGTTGCTGTCCTTGCAAGAAAGTGATTATGGAAGAATAAAGACGGCTACAAAATTTAAATAGATGGAATGACAGAACCAAATACTACGTACAAAGAAGCTAAATTAGCACGGACGAAGAAAACAGAACTTGATTTTCAATAACAAAAACACCTTTATATTTCATAATGCTTTGTCTTAAATACAGAAAAACAATTAGATGAAATAAAAAAGAAGGAATGTAGTCAGTAAAATCTTGGCACCAAAATGCGACAACGAGAAATAAATATTAAGGAATAATAAATAAGTTTATGAAACAATAGAACGAATATTAGACTCGATAAGGAAGAGAGGAATTGTATTTTATGGACACCTAAAAAGACTAAATGAGAAAAGAATAACTCAGGGAATCTTACATTTTTCGACATAAACAAAAAAAAACAATCAGTGAAGTGAACAAATGTAGTACAGCTGAGGGAAATGAAAATGACGGAGGAAGAAACGGAAAAAAGAGAAGAGTTTAGAGCAAAAAATAAACGTTTCTAAAGCTTCATGGAGAAAACAAAGAAAAAGGTGCAATATGGAGAGAGGGCAGGCCGGCCGCTGTGGCCGAGCGGTTCTAGGCGCTTCATTCAGGAACCGCGCTGCTGCTACGGTCGCGGGCTTGAATCCTGCCTCGGGCATGGATGTGTGTGATGTCCTTAGGTTAGTTAGGTTTAAGTAGTTCTAAGTTCTAGGGTACTGATGACCTTAGAAGTTAAGTCCCATAGTGCTCAGAGCCATTTGAACCATCTCTACTGCGCTGGGCATTAAGTATTCATACACCAACAGAAAATGACACTTCTAACGAAGCCAGAACATGTTTAGTTCTTCGTATGCATACCCTTCCGATGTTTTACTTCTCGCAACCTACGTGGCATGGAATGGACCAATTTTCTTGTAGTTTCCGATGTGATACCTTCCCATTCTCGAAGGAGAACCTCTTTCAAAGAGGCCTTACTACGGATGTCGTGTTTTCTCACTCGTGTTTCCAGATCACTCCACAAGTGTTCGATGGGATTCAGGTCCGGACTCTGAGATGGTGTTTTAAGAATGTGTCGAGTGTTATAGAGCAACCACAGCCGGACAATTTGCGCCGCATGTTTAGGATCATTGTCCTGTTGGAAGTAATAATTTCTAGGAACACCCAAGGCGTCAACACTCTGTTGTGAGTTCTGTTTGAGAATGTTCATATACACAAATCTGTCCATGGTACCTTCGACAAACACTAATTTTCCGACACCGGAGGCTGACCTACAGCCCACACCATCACTCCACCACCTCCGTGCTTCACCGTGGGTTGAATGTTGTTTCGGTCGAGGTCTGTATTCTGTCTTCTCCAGACCAAGATCCTACCATGATTGTGCACGATATTAAAAAAAGAACCATGGACCTTGCCGTTGGCGGGGAAGCTTGCGTGCCTCAGCGATACAGATAGCCGTACCGCAGGTGCAACCACAACGGAGGGGTATCTGTTGAGAGGCCAGACAAATGTGTGGTTCCTGAAGAGGGGCAGCAGCCTTTTCAGTAGTTGCAGGGGCAACAGTCTGGATGTTGACTGATCTGGTAACACTAACCAAAATGGCCTTGCTGTTCTGGTACTGCGAACGGCTGAAAGCAAGGAGAAACTACAACCGTAATTTTTCCCGAGGGCATGCAGCTTTACTGTATGATTAAATGATGATGGCGTCCTCTTGGGTAAAATATTCCGGAGGTAAAATGGTCCCCCATTCGGATCTCCGGGCGGGGACTACTCAAGAGGACATCGTTATCAGGAGAAAGAAAACTGGCGTTCTACGGATCGGAGCGTGGAATGTTAGATCCCTTAATCGGGCAGGTAGGTTAGAAAATTTAAAAAGAGAAATGGATAGGTTAAAGTTAGATATAGTGGGAATTAGTGAAGTTCGGTGGCAGCAGGAACAAGACTTCTGGTCAGGTGAATACAGGGTTATAAATACAAAATCAAATAGGGGTAATGCAGGAGTCGGTTTAATAATGAATAAAAAAATAGGAGTGCGGGTTAGCTACTACAAACAGCATAGTGAACGCATTATTGTGGCCAAGATAGACACGAAGCCCACGCCTACTACAGTAGTACAAGTTTATATGCCAACTAGATCTGCAGATGACAAAGTAATTGAAGAAATATGTGATGAAATAAAAGAAATTATTCAGATAGTGAAGGGAGACGAAAATTTAATAGTCATGGGTGACTGGAATTCGGTAGTAGGAAAAGGGAGGGAAGGAAACGTAGTAGGTGAATATGGATTGGGGCTAAGAAATGAAAGAGAAAGCCGCCTGATAGAATTTTGCACAGAGCACAACTTAATCATAGCTAACACTTGGTTCAACAATCATAAAAGAAGGTTGTATACATGGAAGAAGCCTGGAGATACTGACAGGTTTCAGATAGATTACATAATGGTAAGACAAGGATTTAGGAACCAGGTTTTAAATTGTAAGACATTTCCAGGGGCAGATGTGGACTCTGATCACAATCTATTGGTTATGAACTGTAGATTAAAACTGAAGAAATTGGAAAAGGTGGGAATTTAAGGAGATGGGATCTGGATAAACTGAAAGAACCAGAGGTTGTAGAGAGTTTCAGGGAGAGCATAAGGGAACAATTGACAGGAATGGGGAAAAGAAATACAGTAGAAGAAGAATGGGTTGCTTTGAGAGATGAAGTAGTGAAGGCAGCAGAGGATCATGTAGGTAAAAAGACGAGGGCTAGTAGAAATCCTTGGGTAACAGAAGAAATACTGAATTTAATTGATGAAAGGAGAAAACATAAAAATGCAGTAAATGAAGCAGGCAAAAAGGAATACAAACGTCTCAAAAACAAGATTGACAGGAAGTGCATAATGGCTAAGCGGGGATGGCTAGAGGACAAATGTAAGGATGTAGAGGGTTATTTCACTAGGGGTAAGATAGATACTACCTACAGGAAAATTAAAGAGACCTTTGGACACAGGGAACCACTTGTATGAATATCAAGAGCTCAGATGGAAACCCAGTTCTAAGCAAAGAAGGGAAACCAGAAAGGTGGAGGGGTATATAGAGGGCCTATATAAGGGTAATGTACTTGAGGACAATATTATGGAAATGGAAGAGGATGTAGATGAAGATGAAATGGGAGATACGATACTGCGTGAAGAGTTTGACAGAGCACTGAAAGTCGAAACAAGGCCCCGGGAGTAGACAACATTCCATTAGAACTATTGACGGCCTTGGGAGAGCCAGTCCTGAGAAATCTCTACCATCTGGTGAGCAAGATGTATGAGACAGGCGAAATACCCTCAGTCTTCAAGAAGAATATAATAATTCCGATCCCAAAGAAAGAAGGTGCTGATAGATGTGAAAATTATCGAACAATCAGTTTAATAAGTCACAGCTGCAAAATACTAACGCGCATTCTCTACAGACGAATGGAAAAACTAGTAGAAGCTGACCTCGGGGAAGATCAGTTTGGATTCCGTAGAAATGTTGGAACACGTGAGGCATTACTGACCCTACGACTTATCTTAGAAGCTAGATTAAGGAAAGGCAAACACACGTTTCTAGCATTTGTAGACTTAGAGAAAGCTTTTGACAATGCTGACTGGAATACACTCTTTCAAATTCTGAAGGTGACAGGGGTAAAATACAGGGAGCGAAAGGCTATTTACAATTTGTACAGAAACCAGATGGCAGTTATAAGAGTCGAGGGGCATGAAAGGGAAGCAGTGGTCGGGAAGGGAGAGAGACAGGGTTGTAGCTTATCCCCGATGTTATTCAATCTGTATATTGAGCAAGCAGTGAAGGAAACAAAAGAAAAATTCGGAGTAGGTATTAAAATCCATGGAGAAGAAATAAAAACTTTGAGGTTCGCCGATGACATTGTAATTCTGTCAGAGACACCAAAGGACTTGGAAGAGCAGTTGAACGGAATGGACAGTGTCATGAAAGTAGGGTATAAGATGAACATCAACAAAAGCAAAACGAGGATGATGGAATGTAGTCGAATTAAGTCAGGTGATGCTGACGGAATTAGATTAGGAAATGAGACACTTAAGGTAGTAAAGCAGTTTTGCTATTTGGGGAGAAAAATAACTGATGATGGTCGAAGTAGAGAGGATATAAAATGTAGACTGGCAATGGCAAGGAAAGCGTTTCTGAAGAAGAGAAACTTGTTCACCTCGAGTATTGATTTAAGTGTCAGGAAGTCGTTTCTGAAAGTATTTGTATGGAGCGTAGCCATGTATGGAAGTGAAACATGGACGATAACTAGTTTGGACAAGAAGAGAATAGAAGATTTCAAAATGTGGTGCTACAGAAGAATGCTGAAGATTAGATGGGTATATCATATAACTAATAGGATTGGGGAGAAGATACGTTTGTGGCACAACTTAACTAGAAGAAGGGATCGGTTGGTAGGACATGTTCTGAGGCATCAAGGGATCACCAATTTAGTATTGGAGGGCAGCGTGGAGGGTAAAAATCGTACAGGGAGACCAAGAGATGAATACACTAAACAGATTCAGAAGGATGTAGGTTGCAGTAGGTACTGGGAGATGAAGAAGCTTGCACAGGATAGAGTAGCATGGAGAGCTGCATCAAACCAGTCTCAGGACTGAAGTCCACAACAACAACATTAAATTTTCTTTCATAACTAAACAATACAGTATCCTAGAAATCTGCTGTCTTGGATACATGCTGTTTCGCTAGTTCCATCCTCCACTTCCTGTTCTTTTTGCTGATGCAGGGCTTTCGTCTCGGGACCCTGGCTCTGTAGCGCGAACGATTGAGAATGGTACGAACTACCCTTGGAGTGATGTGGTCATGTACATATGCGGATAATGCCGACCCTGTCGTTTTCGGGTATTTCTTGATGATTCTTGGTAGCATTCTGGGTCTCTCTTGCTGTAAGCTTCTGTGGACGGCCGTGTCGTTCACTGTTTATTACTACATGTCTGTCCTTTTATCGCTTAATGACAGATTGCACAGTCTCTCGGTTTCGTCCTATGATGTTCGCAATTTCGGCATACGACTTGAAGATATTGGGCGACAACGATGTTTTGTTCCTCAATGGTCCTTTCCTTCTCCTTGCGGCCCATTCTTCTGTTCCACGGTACCCATGTCCGACGTGCTGTTGCTTCACGGTCGCCACACGACTACACAAGTGTCGCATGCACGCCGGGGCTGCGTCAGCAGTTTGTTTGGTTGAAAGTAGTCCGTTGTATGAATACATTTCGCCCTGTCGTAGACCGTGCGGAGTGTAACATATTATATTTTCCTAGAATAGACTCATGGCATACGGGAAGCTTCATTACCAAGAACATGGTTATCCGACGCTACATCATCGTACTTATTCGTATCGGCGCTGTGGGTGATTTACTGTCCCAACACACCATCGTAGTTTGTCACCACCTATTGTATGAATACTTATTTCCATGACTGTATTTATTTATTTGCCTTCAGACTAGCCGGCCGAAGTGGCCGTGCGGTTCTAGGCGCTGCAGTCTGGAACCGCGAGACCGCTACGGTCGCAGGTTCGCATACTGCTTCGGGCATGGATGTGTGTGATGTCCTTGGGTTGGTTGGGTTTAATTAGTTCTAAGCTCTAGGGGACTAATGACCTCAGAAGTTGAGTCCCATAGTGCTCAGAGCCATTTGAACCATTTTTGAACCTTTGGACTATTTCTTGTGCATCGCCATCCGAAACATATGTCTACATTATACTCATAAATGTAAGGATAAAGTATATAAATGCATAATTACAGATTTAAAATCTCAGAGAATCAAAATACTTTCCACAATAAGTTTTTAACAAAGAGCGTCGAGCCGTGGTGCCATATTTTGCTTCGCTTGGGTCTTGTCTGACGCCATTGGCTCGAGTTTGCTATCGATTTACTATCTGTTCAGTAAGCATCTTTGATCGAAGTCGACCTAGGAGGAAGTGCTGGCTGTGTGGTGTGTCGCCGGCCGGAGTGGCCGAGCGGTTTTAGGCGCTACAGTCTGGAGCCGCGCATCCGTTACGGTTGCAGGTTCGAATCCTGCCTCGGGCATGAATGTGTGTGATGTCCTTAGGTTACTTAGGTGTAAGTAGTTCTAAGTTCTAGGGGACTGATGACCTCAGAAGTTAAGTACCATAGTGCTCAGAGCCATCTGAACCATTTTTTTGTGTTGTGTCTCTGGGTGGGAAGACAGTTGGTCTGAGACAGCGGAGTTGCATGGTTAGAGCCGAGTTGTTTTGTGACAGCGTTTTCCTATGTGAGAGCTGAGTTCGGCTGTTTCAATCAAGCTGGTCTGCGAAAGCCTCGTCCGTCCGACACAAGAAATTGGCTGTTGGACGAGTGGTGTGTGGGACGTGTCGGACGGCTGGTGGGTCTGCCTTCGTCGCGTCCTCCAGCTAGTGCGGGCCTCCGGCTGTGGAAAGGGGCAACTTTGCAACCGTCCGATCGTTGGTTAGTGACACCGCAATTTATCGGGTCGTATGGACTGCCGCTTCACGTTGGTCGCAGCCTGGTTCGTGTGCTTCACCCTGGACCGATCTGCCGGATACGTCACACGACTGTCTAAAAATTACCATCTCAAGGGACCTCTTGCATCCATGCAGCACCGACATCTTACACAAGATGAGTATTAAGTGTGGCTTCGTTTGACTACAGTAGTGATCGCTCTAAGCTTGTTGATACCAGTGCCTACCTATTTTAATTGTCTATTATAGCACTGAGGATGGTCACTAAGTGACCGAAAATCGATTTTGCGGATAATAAAACAACAAAAAAAAAATACGACCATTGCTGTTTCTCCTTCCAATTATATCCACTATCTGGTCTTGGTGCACAGAACACTCCATGGCGTCGCCAATCTAGTCTGAAAAGAGTAACATTGTAGTCATATTTCTCCATACTGTGGCTTTAAGATTTAAATTGCAGTATTTATTTCTTTGATTTTAAATTAAATTTTAACTTTTCAATAAACTGTTATTTGCATCAAATAATAACCATTTGATTATTGGACCCGGCCCTTCCCGTTTTCCTTATCTCCCGGTTATCCAGTTCACAATTGGCAGCAGTGCCTGGTAACGATACACGGACCTTTGGCGTATGGGCCCAGCACGCTTCCACAATTATGAACTGGACAATCGAGAGTTAAGGAAAACGGGAAGGACCGGGCCCTTTAATGAAATATAAAAAAAGAAAATATTTATTTGTTAATTATGTAAAAATGAAAATGGGGAAGAGAAATGTTGCTTTAAATATTTTTGTTATTTGCTCTTTCAGTACGAACTTTGTTGTAGAACCCCTTATTTACGTGTGGTAATAAAAATTCATTTAGACGGAATTAAGCACATTTAAAATTACGTGAACCTTAGCAACCCTCTCATGCTGATAAATTCATATTAACTGATTAAGAACATTTAGTTGAAAATTGTATAAATTAAATTTTTTACGTATTTCGGCCTTGGCACACATTTTCTAAATGCAGTGGTTTTTTAAATAGTTACTGAATTCTTTCCCGACGATAGCTATGGAACACAAGACTGTCTCTGTTAACATAAAATGGTCAAATATTGACAAGCCGACCTGAACGTTTAATTATCATTGACAAAACACACTTCACTATACGTTTAAGTTATTTGCTTTAGAAATTGAAAGAACCAACAGATTAACAACTTCAACGTTAATTATCCGCTTATGAATGCGCAAATGTAAAACCAGTAATAAATTCCGTCAGCCTCAGGATCACTGTAAAAGAAAAATATTTCGTAATTCGCTGCTAATTTTATCTGCTCCCGATTTACGGGTTTGGTTAATTTTTTAGCGGAACAATTTTTTAAATGTGCCGCCACTGCAAATCGTTCGGTCGCGGCACAGCCCAGCAACACCAAAGATAATCGCTAAAAATGCTGAAAATTCTTTAAAGAAATATTATAGATGACATGGGCAAGCTAATTTACATTAGTAATACACAATTTTGATAAATTATAATGTATTTAGACCACCACAATAATTAAACTTACATTACTTTGTAATTTCTCCTCTAATGGCGGCTAAAGATAGATACAGACAAAAAAAAGTCTACTCATTCATAAAATGCTACGTCACAGGTTCCTCTCTCTCTCAGCTCTCGAGGAAGACGACAAAGAATCCACATTATGTATACCTATTTATACTATTGCTGATTGTTAATGTCTCTTTGTAATCTTACAACATTATTTTCCTCTGTGGCTGTATTTTACATTTTTTTATCACAGATATTAACATATTTCGTAATTGCATTATGAGTATTGAAATATTACAATCATGAATACATCGAGAATATTATTACAGAAAATATTACAATAATAACGAATGTCCTTTATACAAAATTAAATAATATTTTTTTAAACAATTACAGTACATACGAATTGCTTCATAGCGGCGTATATAGTACAATTAAATGTCATTTCATTTTATTAAAAGTGTGTGTGCTGCCAGGGAACGTTACAGTCCACAATTCAACTGGTTATTATTTTATACAAATAAAAATTTATTGGTAAGTTAAATATTAACAAAGAAATAAGTATTGCAGTTTAAATCATAAGTCCCCATCTGAAAAGAAATATAACATGCTTTTAATAATAATAATAAAAGGGCCAGCTACGCTAAAGTTCAGGTGAAATTTTCAATTTAATAAGTAAAACAGAAGAAGCTGGTTCACGAAGGTGGTATCTCATGCGCATCAGTGTTGTCAAACGTTCCGATCTTTCATAGACAAATTTGAGATACGAAAACAAGAGGTGGTTTATATCAGCTTCTAACACAGAAATGAACTCATATGCAGGAGAACCGTAAATTTTCATTCTAAGTCGATGTAGAGGGAAGGAGAGGTAAAAGCGGAATTGTATGATTGTGGACATTGTTGATTCATCCGAGTATGTCTTCGTAAACCACGGCCGTTCAATAATTAGAGGTTTCAATGCCGCAGAATAACCACCTGTGGGATTAAAATACTGTCAATGGATATCAATGATAAGAACTGCTCATGGCATTGCTATCCTCACTGAGGTTACAGAAGAATTACATTATCTGTTGAATGGAGTGAACATTCAATGAGTACAGCAAATCGAAGAAAGACAACAGTAACGAGAAAAAAATAGAAATGAGAGTAGCGAGATACTTAAAATCAAAGTTTGTTATCACGAAGTAGACGATGTTAAGGTATTCTGCTACTCTGGAAGCAAAGTAACCCATGACGGATGAAGCAAGGATGACGTCAAAAGCAGCCTAGCACTGGCAAGAAGTGCATTCCTGGCCAAGAGAATTCTGCTAGTATCAAACATAGATCTTAATATGCCGAAGAAATTCCTAAGAATGTACATTTGGAAAACTGCATTGTTTGTTAGTCAATCATGTACTGTGGGAAAACCGCAACAGGACAGAATTGAAGCGTTTGACATATGGTGCTACGGATACATGTCGAAATTAGATGGACTAATAAGATAAGGAATGAGGCGTTTCTCTGCAGAATCGTAGAATAAAAGAAGTACTTGAAACAGACATGAAGAAGGGGTAGAATTATGAGACATGTGTTAATACATCAGGGGATAGCGTCCAGAGCACTAAAAGGAGCTGTAGAGAGTAAAGCGTGTAGGGGAAGGCAGAGACTGTAATACAATGAACAAGTAATTGAGGGCGTAGTGTGTAAGTCCTACTTTCAGATGAAGGGTCTGACACAGGAGAGGAATTCGTGGGGGGCTGAAACAACCTATGCAAAAGACTGATGACTAAAATAAATTCCACCTTTCATTTTTACTGTCATACGAATGTATCTTGTTCAGTTTATAAGATACGTTCATCGCTGTAAGAGTCTATGAGATGCTGGACTGGTGCACAAAATGTGCATTATTTTGCAGTGAACACATATAGTGTTGTGGGGCGATCACTCTGTTGTAGAAATAATTCAAAAGCCAAGATCGCTTAAATACTGTTTATTGGATGACCGTTTCAACACACTAAAGATGCCATCGTCGGATCTGAATATCCAAATGGTTTGTAAATGTTAATCTACATTCAGATCCGATGATGGCACCTTTAGTGTGTTGAAACCGATCATCCAGTAAACAGTATTTAAGCGATCTTGGCTTTTGAATTATTTCTAAATATGCATTAAGCATGGCTACAAAACAAGCATGCAAGTCACCTCTGTTTGAGCGCAGCATTCACAGTTTCCATGTCAGTGTAACAGTCAAGTCTTTCTCAAGGAATGAACTCAATGCGGCTGTATATATTTATTCAAATCAGACTACTGTTTAACTTGTAAGTTTTGTTTGCCCCCTGGATAGGCGGTGCGTGGGTCTGCTCCCGTGAACTGCTTCTTTACTGTAGGCCGAGAGTGAAGGAAGCGAGTTGGAGCAGGAGAGGTGAAGCACTTCGGTACTGCATGTAACTTCAACACTTTTAATAGAGTCTAAAACACAAGAAAATATCAAATGCATACATAACTTTGGCTAGGATGAGCACGTGGTTGTGAAGCCGTAGACCATGTCTAATCCTGTGAAGTTAGGATGACCTGTATAATCTCAAAACTACCAAATTCTCTTTGCTGCCCAAACTTTAACTGAACGTAATTAATACAAAGTCTCACTAGCAAGCTAGCCCACTCGGTAGTAGAAGCGATATTTCCAGGCCGTCTGCTCTTGATGAAATGGGGAAGAAATCAAGAAGGCACTCGATGAGCTCCACAGCGTCGGCCAGTGGGCGTTGTGGTCGGCGTAGTTAGTCTTCTCTCGTAGTGCCAACTTACGAGAGCGTGCACCTACGTTGTGACATCGTAACTATCGACGCCACAATAAGCACTGCATTAAATTCAAGATTTAAGTTCGAGTAGCAGCCTACACAACTTTCAAGATTAATAACTATTTGCACCTCCCCCCATGAACCATGGACCTTGCCGTTGGTGGGGAGGCTTGCGTGCCTCAGCGATACAGATAGTCGTACCGTAGGTGCAACCACAACGGAGGGGTATCTGTTGAGAGGCCAGACAAACGCGTGGTTCCTGAAGAGGGGCAGCAGCCTTTTCAGTAGTTGCAGGGGCAACAGTCTGGATGATTGACTGATCTGGCCTTGTAACACTAATCAAAACGGCCTTGCTGTGCTGGTACTGCGAACGGCTGAGAGCAAGGGGAAACTACGGCCGTAATTTTTCCCGAGGGCATGCAGCTTTACTGTATGGATAAATGATGATAGTATCCTCTTGGGTAAAATAAACGTGGACGATAAATAGTTTGGACAGTAAGAGAATAGAAGATTTCGAAATGTGGTGCTACAGAAGAATACTGAAGATTAGATGGGTAGATCACATAACTAATGAAGAGCTATTGAATAGAATTGGAGAGAAGGGAAATTTGTGACACAACTTGACTAGATGAAGGGATCGGTTCGTAGGGCACGTTCTTAGGCATCAAGGGATCACCAATTTAGTATTGGAACGCAGCGTGGAGGGTAAAGATCGTAGAGGGAGACCAAGAGATGAATACACAAAACAGATTCAGAAGGATGTGGGTTGCAGTAGGTACTGGAAGATGAAGAAGCTTGCACAGGATAGAGCAGCATGGAGAGCTGCATCAAACCAGTCTCTGGACTGAATACCACAACAACAACAACTATTTGCAAGTACAGTACTTTGAGTGTTATCATTGTTGTTCTTAAAATCTAATATCGACCGAAGTTCAGAATCATCGACATGCATGCAGGCGGCTGGAAAAGTTGTGTCGTTGGGTTTATTGAAAAGAAACAGACATTTAGCCTGGTGTAGAAGAAATCTTGTAAGTCGATCATCTCTAGGTATTCCCCTTCTACAGCCCGCCCACTCTATCTTATCCCGAGCAGAGCACTCAGTGGAAAGCCGCACAACCGTGTGAACAAAGGCAATCCTATTCGTGCAGTTCAGCCAACACAGAGCACCGGCCTGCATAAAAAAGGGACAGGAAAAAAAATCCCCAACTTTTCCGGCGGAGCAGCACAAAACACTTAAGTCCCCAAACGGCGACAGCAGAAAGTAATTTTCTACCAGGCTTAAAATACCCTCCGCGGCCACTCCAGGCTCCCTGGGCGGAAAAGCGAGCATGGCAAACTTTCTTGCGTTTTATCTCTTAATTTGGCGACAGACGGCAGGCCGGCCGGCGATATTAAAACACAGCGCGCGGCGCCGGGGCTGAGCATCGAAGCTTTTATTTGTAAGAAGAGGGGGCGGGTGGGGGTGGAGTGGGGGAGGGAGGAGCGGACCGGAATGAGCAATTAGCGAGATGGCCACGGGCGGCACAAAAGGACGCAGCCAGTCGCTTAGAGGCGGCCGCGACGCGAGCGCACGATAAGCTGGACCTGCAAAAATATGAGGTCCGTACCGCTCGCCAGGCGTGTCCATTAATTAGCTACTCGCTGGAAGCGAACTCTTCCGACTAATTTTCGTAGCTTGTTCAGGAATTTTGACCACATGTCTCTACATCCACATACATATCTATATTGCGCAACCCACCTAATGGTGAATGTTAGAGGTTACTTCTAGCATCACGACCATTTCTTCCCCCTACGTAAGCTCACCGGATGAATTGTTAAGCCTTTACAGATGGCGCAGAGATCGAGTCACGTGCTCACCTCCACGCACACTGCCTTTGTGTGAATATATGTAAGTAGCGACCAGTGACACATTTATCGTTAAAGCGGACATTGTACGTAAACATGAGTAAATAAAAGGACGTGACAGAGTGGCAAAAAGGGCAGTCGTCTTTCGCTGTGACGATAGCAGTACGCTGTGTGAGTTTGCTGGATTTGTTGTTGTTCTGCGGCGGACTGTCTAACGTGTCTACAGATTGTGGGGTGACACCTGTGGCCACGAAACACGACGTGACAATTGTGGTCGAAGAAAGGTCATGATTACAAGGAACCCTTTGAGAGTGAGGTAACAAGTTCAATCTTCAGTAAGGCTCATTTGAAAGTGCTGTGTTAACAATTATGACAGGAAAATTATTAGGTGCTAATGAGTCACCAAGTTCATCAAATGGTTCAAATGGCTCTGAGCACTATGGGACTTAACAGCTGAGGTCATCAGTCCCCTAGAACTTAGAACTACTTAAACCTAACTAACCTAAGGACATCACACACATCCATGTCCGAGGCAGAATTCGAACCAGCGACCGTTGCGGTCGGGCGTTTTCAGACTGAGGCGCCTAGAACCTGTCGGCCACACGGCCAGCTTGCAACGTTGCACTCAGATATTTAAGCGACGTCATCATGTCAAGCAGCATATTACTAATATTATATTCGAACATTTCTGGATTGCTTTTCATCGTAGCGATAGAAATTTAGCCCAAGTCATCCTTTGTAAGCCGGCCGGAGTGGCCGTGCGGTTCTAGGCGCTACATTCTGGAACCGTAAGACCGCTACGGTCGTAGGTTTGAATCCTGCCTCGGGCATGGATGTGTGTGATGTCCTTAGGTTAGTTAGGTTTAAGTAGTTCTAAGTTCTAGGGGTCTGATGACCTCAGAAGTTGAGTCCCATAGTGCTCAGAGCCATTTGAACCATTCATTCTTTGTCCTCGTGCAGTTACTCAGACATAACACTTATGTATACAGGGTGTCCCAGAAATGTTGCGACGAAGGGGTTGTAGGTGTCTTTAGAAAGAAATTGAGGATAGGAGGCTGTGTTCGGAAATATCATCCGACGATTCTACAGAGCGTGGAAGTTACGGCAACAGTGCTTGTCCCCAGAGCACCCTTTCGGCAGCTTTGACTTTGTCCGCTGACGGACCGTAGACAACATATCTCGCAGTGTGGTTTGTCATTCAGTGATCGCGACTGATCGTCACGATCACCATTGGAGAAGATGTAGCTAGGGCTGCAATGACGAGACTTGTTTCCTATGAATGCGATGCTCCGTTGCCTTGATGGATGATGTTCGTTAATGCGCTGAGAGCAAATACTTTTCAAAAGACTTCTAGGGAATCCAGTTACTACAGTGGTTCCTGTTTCATGTACAGATACGACTGAAATTCCCAGACGTTTGACGTATTGGGGCCTGAAGAAGATGCTACTGAGGTAACGAAAGTAGTACCCTTAAAAAGTGTTCAGAAATCACGATGGTACATATTTCTACAACAATTCGACGAGCCACTGTTCCGCATTCCTTGTATTTTTATGACGGATTTACGATTGCTGTGAAATGAGTACAGGGGGTGCTTGAGAGGGGACTAGACTTTTTGTGCCAATGGGCAAGCCATACTCACCTTCCTAGTGCCACAGTGAAGAAAGGCTGTACTCCACCTGCAGTTAGGCCAATTGTTCAGTCATGACCTTGTGCTGTGACAGTACTTGAGCTTTATCTTATTAGGTTCAAATGTCAGAAAATGGCCTACCATAACAAGAAATACACTACAACCCCAGCAAGTTGCATGTTACAGTTTGCTGTACATTTGTGCCTGTTAAAGGAGGATTTCCAAGCACTGAGCACTTTCTTTGTATTTGAATTCATTACTGCATTCATCTCTTGCAATGTGTTACGAATTCTTCCAGTCATCCCCAGACCACTTCATAAATCTTGAGATGACTACAATTGGTTGCTCCATTTGTTCATCCCTATCGGTGGGAGCGTTGTACAGTCAGTTATGTGGCAGTTTATTCCCAAACTGTCCCATAATCTGTTTTATACTTCAATATGCAGGTCTCAAAGTCAGTCAAGTGAGATCACTAATGCTTAATGAAAACTGCAAGCAATATTCAATATTGCCAATGATTGTATTTCTGATTATTTCTGTGAGTATTCCTCCTTTCATCTTGGCACGGTATGACAGTTTGCTCTTTTTTAAGAATTTTTTACTTGGCTTGCAAAAGGAAAGTTTTACTTGTGGGAACGGAATAGTCGTAAAGATATTCTCCACTCAGCCGTGTGGCTGAGGAGCATAGACGGCCAAGCACACCCAGCAGCAGCCTCGAATGAGGTAGAGCAGCATGTCATAAAACTGCACTGTGCAATAAGTGAAGAGGAATCGTTTTTAGCTAAGATAAAAATCTGAAAAACATGAGAAAACATTAGCCTTCGAAGTGTGAGAGCAGCTGTTAAGCCCAGATGTGACCTGCTGGAATGTTTGTTAAATTTTTAATAATGGGCACCATGGTTAGCTAATAGCAATATTTTCGGTTGGGGGGCGAGTTCCCATACATGCGTACGTGTATGTCTTTTTGGTGACCATGACTGAAAATCTGTCATGTAGTGCGTGATGTTTTCTACCTTTGTAGAGGAGAAATGAAGCTTATTGGTTAACAATGTCCACAATAGGAGGAAATTTTTAAGCTTACTTATTAAATTATCGTTCGTCTGAACTCACAAGGCCTGCTGCAATTGGACAGTGAGATTCTGATGCTGGCAGAACCACCGAAGATTTGTAGGGAAAAGTTAGAACACACTTCTCCTTAGGCAGCCACTGAAGATTCTTTCTCCAGGTTGTTCCAGAGAGCTGCAGAGTGAGATGTCTCCAATTTAGATCAGAATACGGAGGCTGATCTGAACTTTGAATTTTCAGCTACTACTGTACTCATCTTCTACCCTTGCGCTGCTTAGCTGCTTAAGAGTAGTAATGATGAGCTATCGTTACAGCCATTGAGATGAGGTTAATTGGCATCATGCTTTCGTTTTGCAGATCTAAACAGCACGCATCATGCACTTAGGAGAAAGTACTGGTGTTCGTTCATGCCTTTCTGGAACATTTTTTTTGAACCGCTAACCTTTTTCACAGTCAGTGGGGGTATTCATGACAGCTTTATATGGTTCTTTTATGTATCTACTCACCTGTACCAAGGCAATAATTGGTATTTGCAATCCCTGGCCCACTTTTTAAATGTCCGTATTCTGGATTGAGTGAATAAATCGTTTTTTGATGTCTTTTGGCAATAAAGCAAATTGCTATAGTGTTTGCTAGTTTCCTTTCAAAGGTGAATACATCCCTTCAATAAAATGCCCATATGAGGTGGGGACCAATACTTCCACGCTCAGTTGGACAACCCCCATTAATTTTCTTTTAATAAGCCGTCATTCACTGCGTGGCTTTGTTTCCTTTACATTTGCATAATCTTACGTGGAGCTCCTCCTCTTATGGGTCACTGGGGATAGGATATGCAGCATCGTTAGATGTTGGATTGCAACAGCAGCAAAATATGCCTACGCACCATGATGTATTTACCACACTCCCAATCATGGGCTATGGGTGAAATTTATGTTTAATTAGACGGAGGCTTAATCTACTAGGACAGTATTTCACAGCTCATAACCACACATTCCTCATCATATATATTTTTCAGTGCAACTTCTGCCATGTGAAAAACATGTTTGTACCTATCAGCCACTGATGTTGACCGAGCGGGGTGGCGCAGTGAATAGCACACTGGACTAGCATTCGGGAGGGTGACGGTTCAATCCCGCGTCCGGCCATCCTGATTTAGGTTTTCCGTGATTTCCCTAAATCGCTCCAGGCAAATGCCGGGATGGTTACCTTGAAAGGGCACGGTCGACTTCCTTCCCCGTCCTTCCCTAACCCGATGAGACCGATGACCTCACTGTTTGGTCTCTTCGCCCAAACAACCCAACCCCCTAATCCAATGAGACCGATGACCTCGCAGTTTGGCCTCTTCCCCCAAACAACCCAACCCCACTGCTGTTAGCGGCTGAGCAGATATTTCTCTTTCATCACGTTACAGTCGTTAGTTTATGGACTTCCTCTGAAGATGTTTCTTCTTTCAGTGTTATTGTACATTTTCGGAAATATACATCTTTAAGGTAACTTTGCTTCCATTCCCATTTCTTTTAAAGAACAGCGTTTTAGTCTCCATGTATGATTCAGTAAATTGAAAAATAAAAAAAGTGGTATCTCTGTCCCCAACGAACATCAAGCACATAAAAACCAGCAAAATGTATGACAGTTGTTAAATTAGGCACACACCTACTAAGGACAAGAAGATATTGTTGGAACTGTAAATATACAGAACAGAATGACATCTAATTCTAGTTGCTTACGGATGTACGAAACTTATTCGCACATAGCCATTGTATCAGATATGATACATATAAGTCATATTGTGCTCTCCCCCTTCTGCTTCATCCGTGGACTCACAAGCGCGAGCACACACACACACACACACACGCACGCACGCACGCACGCACGCACGCGCGCGCGCGCGCGCGCGCGTACGTATGTACACACACACAGACACGTCCGCACACGTTTTCTTTTTCGATGTTGAGTCCTTTAGCTTTGTGGTACGATCCCATTAACATGTATCTGGTGTTTAGCTTGAATATTTTTAATTAACGTACAATTGCACAGTCAAAGGTATCATGTACTACGTTTTTCCTTGTTGGTCTCCATGTGTAAGTTGTTCATCAGAACTGTACCTTCTTGGATGATGATAGTGAGTTATTGTCTGATGATGGTCTAGTAAACTGAAAACCGCTTAACTGAACAACACGGTACAACATTTACTGTTATACAATTATAAATGTGTAAGACTATCCGTCCAGATCGATTTTTAGTTGAATTACCAGATGAATATAGCTAGAAAAGCGGACGCCAGATTCATATTTGTTGGAGGAATCCTAACGAATAAAACAATATTTCAATCAACTGAGTACTGTTTGCTGGTCTGCAACACTATCAGATTAGTGTAACACAACAGGTACAAAAAGATTCAAGGAAGAGTCCCGCACTTCATCGTGGCACTTGTAACTCAGTGTGAGAGTTTCTTTTATTTTATTATTTCCTGTTATTTAGTTACTAAAACAGAGCGTATATTGTACATTAAACAGTGTATACAACACTTAATACATTTAGGTAAAATTAACAATACATTGATAGATTTCTGAATACTCTACTTTTCCAATAAGCAGAGTCTAACGGAAATCAATTCTCAAATGAGTCTAGAAAATGCACAGCCTTTGTTCATGCTGGCAGAAGATATCAGTTTTGCGTTTTACCGTTTGGGCTTAACGTAAGTTCTGCTGTATTTATTATGGCGACTAGGTACAGTTCTCGGACCAAATTCCTTGACAAAGTAACACTGTATGTTGATGATATGTCGGTTGCAACTGCTACATGGGAAGGACATCTTAAACGATTGGATCGAACATTACAAACATTTTCACAGGCTGGAGTCATGATTACTTTGCATGAATCAAAGTTTGATCCAGAAGAAATAAAATTTTGGTTCATGTCATTTCTCCTGCAAGGATAACACCTGATCCTGATAAGTTCACTGAAAAATTGTCCAGCTCCAAACATAAAATGGCAATCGGAAGCTTTTCTTGGCCTTCGTTCGTTTCTGTTCCTGGACAGTTACTTAATAATTCAGCACTGCTGAGTCTATTAAGAAGGAATGTCGCATGGCACTGGTCAGAAAATTGTCAAGCAGATTTCGACGTCACAATGAATGCTTCAGTAACTTCTGAAATCTTAAGTCATCCTGACATGAATTTAGATTTTTGCGCTGCCAAGGATTTCTTTTCGAGAATCGCTGCATGTCTATTTCAAATGCCTCGAAAGGACGAACTGCTGAAGTTAACATCAATAGCTTTGCTAGTAGAACTCTTTCAGAGTGTGAACGTGGATATTCGGCCTCAATAAGGGCGTTTAAGAATTTCAGTTACTACATTTGTAGAAAGTACATTAGGGTATTTTGTGACTGCCACGTTCTGAGCTTTTTATTACTACATTCCAGAATTATCAGGTAGACAGCTTTCCACAGGAGTACAGTTTCGGAATAATGCATGTAAAACGTAAGAACAATGGTTTGTCGCGTCTGCCGCCAGGGCTGACTGATGCATCACACATAGCAGGACAAAAACTTGATTACAGAATTTTTTTAATGAAAGACACCCATTACAAACAATACTATCTAGATATGTAACAATACGACTACATCACAAGCTAAAGATCCAAAGTGACGTAAAATAAAGACTCTCCTTACGCAAAACCCACCTGAGAAAATTTTACAACATTACAAATCTCAAAACAAGGGTTTATTTTGCAGCGTAATGTTTCTGGTGATGTCTGGTGTGGGTACATTCCAGATACTTCTAGAGAAACCTTAGTTTGGTATACTCTCTATATTTGGGGTCACTATGGTACCACAAAACGTTTAACGAAACTGAATTTATATTGCTACTTTGCTAATATGCGAAGGTCTATTAAACAGCTGTTAAAACAGGCCTACTGTCTTATAAATCAAAACCTACTAATAAGTGTCTCTACATGGAATTACACTCTAATGCCCGCATCTCGTGGTCGTGCGGTAGCGTTCTCGCTTCCCACGCCCGGGTTCCCGGGTTCGATTCCCGGCGGGGTCAGGGATTTTCTCTGCCTCGTGATGGCTGGGTGTTGTGTGCTGTCCTTAGGTTAGTTAGGTTTAAGTAGTTCTAAGTTCTAGGGGACTGATGACCATAGATGTTAAGTCCCATAGTGCTCAGAGCCATTTTTTGAACACTCTAATGAACACAGTCACTACAGATTGTGTCTCTTGATGTCAGCGGGCCAGTGACCTCTGGACGAGTGTTCTCAAGTATTTGCTAGTTCTGTATGACATTTTCTCCAAACATGTCAGGCTGTATGCAACGAGATCGATGGCAGCGTCTACTACTATTAGGAGGATCCTCAGATATTACATACAAACGGTAGGAAAGCATTTCACGACATTAGGTGCAAGAAACGGAAAGATTTTCTACAAGACAACAGTATTAAGCACATTCTGATAAGCTAGTACCACCACCAAAGTAACCTGGTAACCGCATTTTCAGAGAATGTAATCGATTTGTAAGAACTTATGCCAGTTCACAACATACACGATTAATAGACTTCAGTGGACCGTATGAAAATATTGTAAATCATTTACCTATCTACATAATACCATACACACCTGCAGAAACACTGAATAACCATAAGGAAACCAACGAACGGATAAACCCATTGCCACTTCTGCCTAAAGAAGAACCTGCTTCAGAAGAAAAGGTAAGGACCACACTTGTTGCACTCACTGATGATGCCATAATTAGAAAGAAACACATATGAGGGAAGGTTAGGTTATGTCCAGAACTATTTAGTTGGGGAAACACAACTACTTAAGTTTCACCCGAAGTCGTATGTTTTACAAAAGAGAAATAGCAAATGCCAATTATTTTGCACAGGATCCTACGTAATAATCAACATAGCATATCCATTTAGTTATTTTTTGGCCTTTCCTAAAAGTGGTAAAATTAAGACTTTATTGTCATCAGCACCTGAAAAGATATCTATATGTGTAATAGTTATGATTTTGTTCTCTGATTTGAGAAAGCATTAGGTATACTGACGTATTTTACAAATAACATGTGTGGAAACTGAAGCAAACAAACAACGAAACCTGTGTTTTATACTGTGAATTTTAGATTAATCGAATATAAAGGACTATATCAGTACTTAAAGTAATTGTGCTGTAATATGTACAGATTGTGTGACTGTAGCAAATACTGCTTTTATTTACTGAAAAAATTATTGTGTGATCAGAGGTCCTGTGGATCATTACATGAAACACTATATTTGTAAAGAAATTATTTTACGATCCTTCTTACTAGAGGTACAGTGTGCTTAAATATGGAATTAACAGAAAACTGAGATGAAAAGCATTGAAGTGTCTAACCAGAAAGTGTTAAATCAAAGGACTCGTGTTCTTTTCAGGTAAAGTCTAATAAGTAGTCCTCAAGTTTTTACTTAATTAAGATTTACTCATTAGCGGACAATTAATATAAGTAGGTGTATGTATTAGCCTTTAATTTCTGTTATGCACAAGAATGGCCACCTAACCATATCCTTGAACTGATCAAAACTAGTATGAGCTCGAGAAGACCACCGACAGTGATATGTATATATTTCTGATGGAATCAGTATCTTAAGGTGTAGATGCACTATGTTCTACTAATCTGTTTTTGAAAAATGAAATCCTTGAACCTAGATCAGGCACTGATTCATTAAATAGATAAGTAGTTGTAAGTAATGAGGAATGGACGAATATTACACTATGAAGTCGTTCGTATGCTATGATGCGATGTTCCTTTGTCTGAGCTGTTCTCTATTTTCGGTTTCCTTTACGTGCATTTTCGCACATACGCGTGTCGTTGGGCCGTGGAGATTTTCTACTTAGCGGTATAGGGAATACCTGTTGCCTAAATCTTAAATAGTGATGAAACCAGGTAGTGGAATACATTAAAGCAAAATCGGCTTAACCTCAGCTGAACATTTGCGAATAATTTGAAAGTCCAGTGTAAATATTTTTAGCCGGCCGAAGTGGCCGTGCGGTTAAAGGC
This sequence comes from Schistocerca serialis cubense, assembly GCF_023864345.2. NCBI lineage: Eukaryota > Metazoa > Arthropoda > Insecta > Orthoptera > Acrididae > Schistocerca > Schistocerca serialis. Next base: position 428,197,941 of record NC_064644.1, on the reverse strand, counting down.
GCTGCAGTCTGGAACCGCAAGACCGCTACGGTCGCAGGTTCGAATCCTGCCTCGGGCATGGATGTTTGTGATGTCCTTAGGTTAGTTAGGTTTAACTAGTTCTAAGTTCTAGGGGACTAATGACCTCAGCAGTTGAGTCCCATAGTGCTCAGAGCCATTTGAACCATTTTTTTTGTAAATATTTTTACACAGGACAATGAGAAGACAGAAATGAATATGAAATACTGACTTCTTCTTCTAAATACGATAAAAATAAGTCTCACTCCATGACTAATAGCGAGATATGCAGAGACGACTTACAGGTTCAACTGTTTAATGTAAATGACAAAGATATGAATTAAAAACCCTTCACTTACCAAGTGCAAACTTAAAAGACACGAATTTCTGCCTATGTAAGCGAAATCAGTGTATCTTTTGGTTTGAAAATTTGCTAAAATATACTGAGTTCAAGGGAATTTCAGCAATGAATAGACATTATACGGGGTGAGTCACCTGACTTTACCGCTGGATATATTTCGTAAACCACATCAAATACTGACGAATCGATTCCACAGACCGAACGTGATGAGAGGGGCTAGTGTAATTGTTTAATACAAACCATACAAAAATGCACGGAAGTATGTTTTTTAACACAAACCTACGTTTTTTTAAATGAAACCACGTTAGTTTTGTTAGCACATCTGGACATATAAACAAATACATAATCAGTGCCGTTTGTTGCATTGTAAAATGTTAATTACATCCGGAGATATTGTAACGTAAAGTTGACGCTTGAAACCTCCGACGTTCAGTTGCGTGTTGTAACAAACACGGGCGACAGTCGGCGAGCAGCATCTGCAGGGACATGTTTACGATGACGATCGTGTTTACGAGTGTGGCTGTATTGCACTGTTGTGGTTTCGTCTAGCTGTCGCAGTGTCCGCATGTAGTGCTTGCTGCTATTATTATTCTGCATTCGTCTCCGCACGCAGACCAACTGTAGTACACCGTGTTACCAGACGTCTGTGATACTGTAGTGTTGTAGGAACTGTGACCATGGTGTATTCGAACTCTGAAAAGGCGGAGATGATACTCATCTATGGCGAGTGTCGACGAAATGCAGCTGAAGCCCGCAGGGTGTATGCAGAACGGTACCCGGACACAGAGCATCCAACGTGCCCCACATTGCAAAACATCTACCGCCAACTGTATGCAACAGGTATGGTCGTAGCACGCAAACGGGTCCGTAACAGGCCCGTCACAGGAGCAGCGGGTGCATTTGTTGTGTTAGCTGCTGTTGCCATGAACCCACACATTAGTACACGGGACATTGCGAGAGCCGGTGGACTGAGTCAAAGTAGTGTCATGCGCATACTGCATCGTCACCGCTTTCACCCGTTTCATGTGTCGCTACATCAGCAATTACATGGTGATGACTTTAATCATCGAGTGCAATTCTGTCAATGGGCATTAACAGAGAATGCGTTGTAGTTCTACCTGTTTACCGATGAAGTGGGTTTCACAAACCACGGGGCAGTGAATCTACGGAACATGCATTACGGATCCGTGGACAATCCTCGCTGGCTCAGACAGGTAGAGCGACAGCGACAGTGGACTGTAAATGTATGGTACGGAACCATTGGCGACCACCTCATTGGTCCTCACTTCATTGCAGGGGCCCAAACAACTGCAACATACATCGCGTTTCTACAGAATGATCTGCCAACGTTGCTCGAAAATGTCCCACTGGAAACGCGTCGACGTATGTGGTATCAGCATGATGGTGCACCTGCACATTCCGCAATTAACACTAGGCTAACCCTTGACAGGATGTTCGACGGGCGTTTCATAGGACGTGGAGGACGCATAAATTGGCCAGCCCGTTCTCCTGATCTTGCACCTCTGGACGTCTTTCTGTGGGGTACGTTAAAGGAGAATGTGTACCGTGATGTGCCTACAACCCCAGAGGATATGAAACAACGTATTGTGGCAGCCTGCGGCGACATTACACCAGATGTACTGCGGCGTGTACGACATTCATTACGCCAGAGATTGCAATTGTGTTCAGCAAATAATGGCCACCACACTGAACATCTATTGGCCTGACATGTCGGGACACACTCTATTCCACTCAGTAATTGAAAACGGAAACCACGTGTGTACGTGTACCTCACCCCTCATGGTACATGTGCGTCAGTGAAAAAGACCAATAAAAAGGTGTTAGCATGTGGACGTAATGTGCTGTTCCAGTCTCTTCTCCGATACTCACGGTCGAACAGCGGAGGAGTGGTACTCAAGCGTCAAATTTAGGTTACAATATCCCCGGATGTAATTAACATTTTACAATGCAACAAACGGCACTGATTACGTATTTGTTTATATGTTCAGATGTGCTAACAAAACTAACGGGGTTCCATTTAAAAAGACATAGGTTTGTGTTAAAAAACGTACTTCCGTGCATTTTTGTATGGTTTTTATTAACCAATTACACTAGCGCCTCTCCTCATGTAGGGTCTGTGGAATCGATTCGTCAGTATTTGACGTGGTTTACGAAATATATCCAGCGGTAATGTTAGGTGACTCACCCTGTATAGTGCCATGTTAAACGGTCTTGTCAAATTCATTCTGAAGAATTTTGCCAACGCCATTCAACAGACTGGGTAATCCCATAGTTAGTATCACAGCTCTCTGATGTCAGAGACTTTCTGTGGTTTATTTACGATAGGATTTTATTTTATGAAAAATCCTAATGTCTCAATACTGTCTTGTACTCTCTCTCTCCTGTCGTAGCTGTCTCAGTAATAAGAGAGTATGTCACATTATGTTAATTTAGACAAGTTTGATTAGAATAATATGAATATTTGCTTTATTCGTTTGTATTGTTCAATTTACTCCTTGCCCTCATTTTATAGTTTTTAATGTTTCTCATCAAATACTAGTTGCTGGTCGTCTTAATATGATGATGCAACGGATCGGAGGCCATTGTCACAGCCTTAAGTGCTCACAACACGTTCCAAAAAAACTATCTTCATTTAACTACATGAAAACGAAGTCCGGTACCGATTTATAAGCGTTATTGTATTGCAAAGTTAATTCTGAAGGACGAAACTAATTAATCATCTCTACACGGTCACGCATCATCGTGTTGACGACAGGCCTACACCATAGGCTCCGCCAGTTTTCGTCATTCATCTCATGGTTATTTTTGTGTTAGCAGAAGATCCAACACCGTGTTACGAATGGAGGCCGAAATGCACGCGTTTTAGCTCACGCAGGCTGGCGTGAGGAGGGAAGAACTATACTGACGTGAGGTCTGGAACATGACAAGGAATGATAATTCAGAAAACGGACGTAATTAGTTTGATAACTTTAATCCATAAATGATGAACGTCGCTCTTGACGGTACATGATTCACAATATTATCTGTTCAGAATACATTCTTGAAGATAGTAATTATAGTAACGGAATATGGCACCTTGCTAGGTCGTAGCAAATGACGTAGCTGAAGGCTATGCTAAACTGTCGTCTCTGTAAATGAGAGCGTGTGTAGACAGTGAACCATCGCTAGCAAAGTCGGCTGTACAACTGGGGCGAGAGCTAGGGAACCTCTCTAGACTAGACCTGCCGTGTGGCGGCGCTCGGTCTGCAATCACTGATGGCGACACGCGGGTCCGACGTATACTAACGGACCCCGGCCAATTTAAAGGCTACCACCTAGCAAGTGTCGTGTCTGGCGGTGACACCACAGTTATAATCATCCTTTCCTGTCTTCTGAGGAACTTATAAAATAACAAAGTTTACTTGAACTAAAAGTGGAGGGGAGAGGCCGTTAAATCTTAGATGACGTGAAAACGAACCTTGTTATTATCCCGATATCTGCTGTGTTTAACGGCGATCAGACAAGTTTCGTGAAACTACAAGCAAATCACTCCTTACCATTTCGAGGCGAAAAAAAACATTGTGTTGATCGACCGATTAATATTATGACACACATATATATAACAATGACAGGGATAAGTACGAGTGTATCATTGTTTCTGCAGCTTTATGTCTTTCTTCAGACGCGTTAGGACCAAAAATTGAGAAGGGCTGTTCAGTAGCAAATCTTGTAATCGATCTATCAAAATTTGGAAAAATACGAAGGTATAGTTTTTAACATTTCATTCGAAACAGTTCATAACCAGTTGCACAAATTATTACATCACTTTTGTTGGGCTCTTGGCCTGGATATAAGGATAGCCGTCTTTCAGGAGGACGATTAAAAGACTTTTGATATAATTCAGATTTTATCGGGAGTATTCTTAAATCTTAGACGTTTGTGAATTGTCAGTGTGTATCGGCTCATTTTACTAATTGCTTTAAGTATGCTTGGTATGCACCACAATAAGCAGAGCAACTGCCAGGATTTTTTCTTTCACCACTGAAATTCTTTATAAATACAACTAGTAAATGCTTTGACGTGCCTGAAAGCATTGAATTTTCCTTCTTCAGCGGTGTCTTCTTAAGGAAACTGGCTGTTTTCGTCATTCAGATGAAATTTCGCATTATTGTGACGACTATGATGGATATCTAAAATATTAATTACTCAAAAATTGTCATAAGAACTGCTCTACAACAATTGAAGTACATGTAAGAAATATTTCATTTCAATAAATTAAAGTCACGATTGATGGAAGTCGTCTGTACTGTCACATCGAACACTGTCTTGACTCATTTGCTTCTGCTAGTTACCTTTGTAAGAATTGCATGTGCAACAATTTAGCTCAATTTAGCTGTTGATACGAACTGTCTCTTATTCAAAACATTAATGATACGTGGCTTTTTGTATAGTTTAAATGTTTCAGTTTTCATGTCTCATTTCAGATATTAACGCTACGCTCACGGCGGGTCACGCGCTAGGCAGGAAGGACTGTACAAACAGCTGTCAAAAGCGGTTCTTCCTGGGACAGAAACGAGTAACTTCAACAATTCTTAAAATCCAGTTGCGTCTTAGCAGATAAAATTTGACAGTACATTTCTTTCGTTGCATTCTCTCTGCATAAAAAAATCCAGTGTGAGTTTCGACATGTCAGATTGGACCATTCCCTTGTAAGTACACAGCTTTAGAAGCCATTCAGAAAAATGTAGCACTTGGAAAGCGTATGACCAAAAATGTGAGGCGCACATGTGATCGTGTCATGCAACTACTTTAAGAACTACACTCTCAGCAAACACACCTTTGACGAAAAAATGGCTCTGAGCACTATGGGACTCAACTGCTGAGGTCATTAGTCCCCTAGAACTTAGAACTAGTTAAACCTAACTAACCTAAGGACATCACAAACATCCATGCCCGAGGCAGGATTCGAACCTGCGACCGTAGCGGTCTTGCGGTTCCAGACTGCAGCGCCTTTAACCGCACGGCCACTTCGGCCGGCCACCTTTGACGAATTGATAACCCACACAATATAAAACCAAAGTACGTACTTACGATTGCCAGATTTCACTACGATTATAAATAGAGATCTGCAGAACGTGACTATGCGAGCATATAAATGAGTGAAACGCTATTATTTTCTGTCGTTTCCTCCTACATTTGGGACATCAGTCTTTTCTTACCACTATGTTCTCCGACAGCTAGGTGTCAAATTTGGAAACTGGTACGAGTGACCTTCAGTAAGTAATGAAATTTTTTTCTGAAAGCAGGTTCGTTTCATTCAGAATTTCAATACACCATACTATTCCCCAGTCTTTTGCTACAAAACCCTACCTTTCAATATAATTTCCGTCCGATGCGACGGCTTTACACCACCTTACGGGGATGGCATCTGTGCCCGAATGGTACCACTCTGCTGGTCGACATCAGAACCACCGTCTCGCTGGGTCAGTGATTCCCCCACCCTCACGATCCAGATACTGCTTACCGCTAAATGCATCCTTCATTAGGCCAAACAGGTGGAAGTCGAAAGGTGCGACATCCGGGCTGTAGGGTGGATGTAAAGAAGAGTTCAGTGAAGCTTTGTGAACTTCCCTCGAGAGCGCCGACTTATGTGAGGCCTTGCGTTGTCATGGAGGAGGAGAAGTTCGTTTGCATTTTTATGGCGGCGAACACACTTAAGTCGTTCCTTCAGTTCCTTGAGGATAGTACAAAACACTTCCGGTTTGATAGTTGCACTATAAGGGAGGAGATCAAACAGAATAACCCCTTCAGAGTCCTAGAAAACTGTCTCCATTACTTTGTTGACTGTACAACTTCGAACTTTTTCTTCGCAGGAGAGGTGGTTTGGTGCCACTCCATTGTTGTTGTTGTTGTGGTTGATGCAGCTCTCCATGCTACCCTATCCTGTGTAAGTTTCTTCATCTCCCAGTACCTACTGCAACCTACATCCTTCTGAATCTGCTTAGTGTATTCATCTCTTGGTCTCCCTCTACGATTTTTACCCTCCACGCTGCCCTCCAATGCTAAATTTGTGATTCCTTGATGCCTCAGAACATGTCCTACCAACTGGTCCCTTCTTTTTGTCAAGTTGTGCCACAAACTCCTCTTCTCCCCAATTCTATTCAATACCTCCTCATTAGTTATATGATCTACCCATCTGATCTTCAGCATTCTTCTGTAGCACCACAGACTGCCGTTTTGTTTCTAGTTCGAACTTACGAGCCCGTGTTTTATCGCCTGTGACGAAGTACGACAAAAAAAATGTCACGATCAGCATCGTAGCGCGAACGCAATTCCGCACAGATGGTCCTTCGTTGCTCTTTATGGTCTTCTGCTGGGCGGCGAGGAAGCCAGCGGGCAACACCTTTGAGTACCCCATATGGTAGATGAGTGTGTCTTTAGTACCAACAGAGACTGCCAGTTGTGCAGCGAGGTGTTCGTGCTCCGTCGATCACCTTGAATGAGTGTGCGCACTTTCCAACATTACAGAAGTCACAGCAGTGTGCCGCTGACAAGAGTGACTTCGGACAAGTTTGCGCTACTTTGTTGCGATAATGACAAGTTTGCGCTACTTTGTTGCGATAATGACGAACACCTCGGACAATGACTCACAGGGCTTTAGTTCACTGCCAGATCTCCGTAGGCATTCTGCAAGCAGGAATATCTGCGATGCTCTCGTTTTCCGTCAAAATAAACTCAGTGATAGCTTTCTGCCTGGAACGTACCTCGGTTACAGACGCCATTTCGAAGGCTACGTATATCGCCACCAGCTATTAGAACATTATGAAACTATAGTAGCTGAAGCAGGAATACACGATGTCCCATTAAAAAGACGGCATTTTTCAACCTAAACTGACCGAGAAAAGAATATGTTGTAATACTTACTAAATGCAAGTTGGGGCCGCGTGGGATTAGCCGAGCGGTGCGGCTGATCCCGGCGGAGGTTCGAGTCCTCCCTCGGGCATGGGTGTGTGAGTTTGTCCTAAGGATAATTTAGGTTAAGTAGTGTGTAAGCTTAGGGACTGATGACCTTAGCAGTTAAGTCCCATAAGATTTCACAAACACATTTTTTTTTGCAAGTTGCGAGTATAACAAAAGGGTGATAATGCTTTTCATAGACATAGAAAAGGCATATGACTCAGTTAACAGGGAAAGACTCTGGGAAGAAATGAAGGAAATAGATATGGAAGATGGATACATTAATGTAATAAAGACAATGTGCGAAGGAAACAATTGTAGAATTAGAACATCATTGGGGAACTCTGAATACTTTGAAATAAGACAAGGGCTTAAACAAGGAAGTATTCTGTCTCCTGCACTTTTTAATGTTGTGATGGAGGGAATGAATAGGGCAGTTAAAGATACTGTAAAAGAAAAAGACAAAAAGATAATTTTTGCAGATGATATGGTAATATGGGGTGATAAAGAAGTAGATGTACAGTTACAACTTGATGCGTGCAAGGAAACAATGAAAAGGTATGGATTAAAAATAAATAAAGCTAAGAGTGAGGTAATGGTATTTAGAAGAGACAAAGGGATCAACGGAAATATTACTTTGAATGGTGAACCCCTGAAAGTGGTAGACAGTTTCACTTGTTTAGGAAATGAAATATCTAGTGGTGGAAGAATAACCAACGAAATTAATAGGAGGTTACAGAAGGGAGGCAATGTCTACCAAACAATAAGACACCTGATTTGGAATAAGGAAGATTCAGAAAAAGCAAAACTCCTTATGTATAAGAGTTATTACTTTCTTATTGTCAGTCCGCAGCTCGTGGTCGTGCGGTAGCGTTCTCGCTTCTCACGCCCGGGTTCCTGGGTTCGATTCCCGGCGGGTCAGGGATTTTCTCTGCCTCGTGATGACTGGGTGTTGTGTGCAGTCCTTAGGTTAGTTAGGTTTAAGTAGTTCTAAGTTCTAGGGGACTGATGACCATAGATGTTAAGTCCCATAGTGCTCAGAGCCATTTGAACCATTTTGAACCTTATTGTCACCTGTGGAGGAGAAACATGGACAATGACAGAAAGGGACTGGAGCAGACTGCAAGCAGGGTAAATGAAATTTCTCAGAGCAGCTTAGGGAAAAACAAGAATGGACAGACTAAGGAAAGTAGATATCAGAAAGTACCTTAAACAAGAAAGCATGAGAGAAGAAATCGAAATAAAGAGACTAAGATGGTACGGGCAGCCAGCCGCGGTGGCAGAGCGGTTCTAGGCGCTTCAGTCCGGAACCGCGCGACCGATACGGTCGCAGGTTCGAATCCTGCCTTGGGCATGGATGTGTGTGATGTCCTTAGGTTAGTTAGGTTTAAGTAGCTCTAAGTTCTAGTGGACTAATGACAGATGTTAAGTCCCATAGTGCTCAGAGCCATTTGAACCATTTGGTACGGGCATGTTAAGAGGATGTGTGGGCAGAGACTCCCCAAAATTATGGAAGAACTAAAGATGGATGGAAAAAGACCTAGAGGGCGCCCAAGAACCCGGTGGAACACGGGAGTGAGAATATCTATGGAAAGGAGGAAGAAAAGTGGTGGAAGAACCGAGCCAAATGGAGAGGACTCGTCAGCAACCAGACCCGGAAGTAGCTGGAGCGGGATCCGGATATAGATAGACATACTAAATGCCACTCGTGTATCTAAAAATATAAATACTTCTATTAAAACGATATTTTTGGGGGAGGGGGAGTAATGACCAAATAACCCGACCCCCACGCCTCCTACCAACCCACTGGATTCCCGACTGGCGCACCCAAGTGGTTCATCGGCGCCCGGTGTGACGTCAGCGGCCAGTACACGCGCCCGCCCCGGATCGCTGGGGCAGAGAGTACGGCGGGCGATATCATCTCGCGGGCCCACTCGTGCGTGCTGATAAGCCTCCGCCCACAACACGGCCCCTCCTCCCCGCGGCCCCCGCCGCCCACTCACCACCCGCTCAGGCGGCTATTGTCCGCAAGCGGCTACGTAATCCGTCGTCCGCCTGCCGCTAGGGCAGCGCAGCTATCGCCGCACCAGAATTATCTGCCGCAAACTTCCGCGTCTGTGTGGCGACTTCACGGGTCTGAGCCAGCTGTCAGCGATCAGATACAATACAATGCTACCTTTGCCAACAGCTGGACAGGCGAGTTATCGGAGCGTACGATAAATCTGCCTGTCACCAGTACTTGTCAACGTATAGAATCCCAGCGAAACATCCACTCTAGAAGCACGACGGAGTAGAAAATATGTGCTTTTCTCTATCTTGTACCATGATGATGTGTCTCTCCTTCAGATGCGTAACAACGAATTTATTTGACCAAGATACATACATTTCGAAATCTTAATTTATCTGTTGTACTGTATATTTACCATTTCTATTGTTTGGCTCGTACACTACGATATATGTAGTTCCCATCCATTTCTAATCGAATTTCACGATGAGGTGCTTAGCCAACGATAGATAAAAAAATTTCTCCTCTGCTTTTCTACAAGCCGATATGCAGTGGGTTTTATATCATTTTAATTATTTTAATGAAGTCTTTATTTATTTGAAATTCTCTTTTTGTGAATATTCGCATTCATCTATTTGGTATGGATTCAAAATGATAATCTGAGGAAATGAATTAAACCTGAAAAGCAGTCGGACTTCTTTTACAAAATTGTGGAGGTCCTGTTACGAAAACAGTAAGAAATTGGAAATAGTGCAAAACAGCGCTCAACCATGACTATGCTAAAATCACGAATAGATTCTGTTTGTGGAAGTCGGCCACATTTATGTTTATTAAAAAAATTCCATTGAACTGTCGGGGAGGGTTACATTAAACCAGTAACACGACAAAGGTTCGCACCATCAAGATCGAAGGCGAACTTATCGGTAAGTACAAAGCGTGCCGGACCTTCACCAAGGCATCCACTTTTAAAGAGCGCGTATAGAATCATATTAGTGTGATGGGACTATGAGAACTGATGGAATGTGATGGCATGAACCGAAAGCTGACGTGGGACTTACCATGAAACCTTCTATCCTTTAAGACGTATATGCAGATAGTGCGATAATATGTTTTACAGGCAAGAAAGAACCAAACATCCAGAGCCTGAATTTGTTCAGTGGTTCCAGGTGGTATAAACTGGAATGCCACACACACTTTTCGGGAGAGATAGTTTTCCCTAAAGGATGAGATTTTCCCTCTGCAGCGGAGTGTGCGCTGATATGAAACTTTCTGGCAGATTTAAACTGTGTGCCCGACCGAGACTCGAACTCGGGACCCTTGCCTTTCGCGGGCAAGTGCTCTACCATCTGAGCTACCGAAGCACGACTCACGCCCGGTACTCACAGCTTTACTTCTGCCAGTATCTCGTCTCCTACCTTCCAAACTTTACAGAAGCTCTCCTGCGAGGAGAGCACACCTTAGCAGTGACTACAGAAATGTGTGGCTTATGGGCACCTATTCGACCATTGTATAGCAATCTTTTTAACCCCCTACACACAGTCATTGAGCTAACTGGACAGAACTTTGGAACTCACTGGTTATTCCTTCCGCTGATTTTGTGGGATTTCATCAGTTACCTCTCCAATACTCGACGATTTCTGTCAGTCAGTACATTTAGCCTTGTCCTGTTTTAGTGGTGGTTGTTCCTTCGCGTTTCCACTTCACTATCACATCACCAGAAGTCGACTTGGGCAGTTTTAGAAGGATTGGAACCACGTTCAGAGTTACTGATCACTCCTGGCGGACATTCTGTTGTTACCACTTCTCTGCTGACAATACAGAGCTTCGCGCCTCCTTTTATTCTTGCGAATCCGCCTCTCTTGACAATTACGTGTTACATCGGAGTACCCAGATACTTTTCGTTTCATAGTGTAAATTATTATATGGTAAATATTACATTAAAATTTTTAAAAGAAAAAAATGCCTCACTAGATTTTACAGTGAGGGCTGTTTGCGAGGGTAAGACATTTGGTATCTGAAGTTTCCTTCTAGTCTTCTTCAGGTTCTCATTATGGCTCAGCGCGCTCGCTGATCGCTAGATGTCACCATTCACTTCGCTCGTATCAGGTTTTGTCGTTTTGCACCAATTAACAACAGCGTTCTCTAATCCGCCTTTTGTGGGCTGATGTACCAGGAGTTGAAACCCATTGTAGAGTTGCAGCGCAATAAAGGAGTAATATTTCACCGCGGTGAATTGCTTATCAGTAGAGTGGACAATCCGAAAGTTGCCGAAAAGGTGTGGAGGAGAGAGTAGGATCTCCAGGCTCACTGACTGCTGAAACCCACATCGAGTGACTTCGAGAACTGAGTTTGAGTAACCGAAGAAACACTGTTGATGAAATGGCAAACCAAATACACATTAGGCATGGTTCCGGGTATAACACCACCCATAGCGAAATCAGCTTTCGTGAAATGTGTGCAGCAAGGTTCCAAAACAACTCAATGAAGAATACAGGCGTAATCATTTGAGAATCTGTCAGCAACTTGTGGTCTGCGATACTGCAGTGGCAGTGTTATTCTGAGTTATGATGCAGTGTTCCTTCGGACATTGGTGCATGTCTGAGAGAAGAGGCTCTGCGCTGACTACAGCTGTTATGAAATACTTTAAATGTAGTAATAGTAGCTTTATTCATCCGTAGATCTCTTTTTACCAGGACATACGAGTCGGACATGTCAAAGTATTTACAAGCTTAGACCAATTTGAAATAAGCAAATTCGTATACACATATATTTACAGACTTCTAGTTACAGTTATTAGATTTACTCCTGGTATACAATATGTTTCATGAATAACTTATTAAATAATGTAATGCCATATTGTTCACTCGTATCTCACTAACAGTCACTGCACGTTCTATACACACGTTGTTTCATAACTCTTCACTCACTACACACAAACGCCAGCCGCAGTGGCCGTGCGGTTCTAGGCGCTGCATTCAGGTTTGAATCCTGCCTCTGGCATGGATTTGTGTGATGTCCTTAGGTTAGTTAGGTTTAATTAGTTCTAAGTTCCAGGCGACTGATGGCCTCAGAAGTTAAGTCGCATAGTGCTCAGAGCCATTTGAACCATTTGAACACACACAAACACACACACACACACACACACACACACACACACACACACACACTGGTGATCTGTGGACCATTTTCTGTAATATAACTTCCTATTTGCTATCCTGAAAAACTGAGTCAGCATCCCTCTATAATGAGTCAGATGTTGAGTTCAGAAAACGGAAGAGGTGTTAGTTTTGTGTAATGTATAGCTTGGGGGTAACTTTTTCTGCAAAAGGAAAAAAGAAGGAAAAAAACACAGTGTCAAGGTGTTATGTGGAATGTTGGCTGTTTTATAACCATTGTTTTTATTTATTTGTATAACATTTCTTTTACCAAACCTCTAATCTGTTTTATCTAAGTAATCCTTCAATGTATAAAATGTATTGCATAACAGAAACTTTTTAGCTGCCTTTTTAAATAAGTATATTTTTGTAATTTCTTTTATCTCTGTTGGTAATTCATTGTACAGTTTCATTCCATGGTATAAAATGCTGTTATGAGCTTTATGTTTATTTTTTCTTGGCAAATATAAGTTGAGTCTAGCTCTTGTTCTATGACCATGGCCAGAACTGTTTGTGCAGTAATTACTAATGTTATATTTGATGTGTACAACTGAGTGATAAATGTATTCACACAGAGCAGTCAAAATCACCATTGTTTTGAACAGATCTTTGCAATGAGCTCGACTACTATTTTTTGTTATGATTCTTATGGCTCTCTTCAGAAGTTTGAAAATGGTGTTCATATGTTGCACATTTGTTCCCCAAAAAATAATGCCATAGCTAAGAATTGAGTGTACATATGAGTAGTATGTAATTAAAAGACACTGCATGTTACACACTGATGATAGGATTCTAAGGGCATAACATGCTGATGACATTCTGTTTGCAAGTACCTTTGTGTGTTCACATCACTTCATCTGAGGGTCAATACTCATTCCTAGAAGTTTTAGATTTGTTACATAGTTTATAAAGGTGCCATATACATTTAATTTAACATTGTCATTTTCCTTCTTCAAACTGAAATTAATTATATTAGTTTTCTTTATGTTCACTGTCACTTTATTGCTTATTGACCAATCGTATACTTTCTGAAGAGCTTCAGTTGAGAATATGGACATCAAATGCGTAATGGAATGACGACAGTGAAAAAATGTGCCGGACCGGGCCTCAAACTTGGATTTTCGGCTTAGTGTGAGAGGTCACCTTACCATCTGGCTATCCGAGCAGGATTCCCGGCCAGTACCATGTCTCTACAACCTGTACTCGTACATTCATTATGTATGTTCCCGTCCGAGATATGGAAGTTTGGTTCTGGCCGTGAGCCAAATGGAGAGGTGACCACGCGATAAGCGGGAAATTCGTGTTCGAATCCCTGTCTGGCACTATTTTTCAATCCATTATTCAACTGATGATTGTCCATTTTCAGTGCTGTGGATGCATTTAATGCACTACTGGATTATTATAGTAACCATCGAGATAAAACATGGGTTCTTCACTTTCAGCAGGAAAGCAAACGTCAGTACATGCCTTTTCTTCGACATTTCAAGGTGTTGGATCACCTTGTGTACAGAGTTAACACTGAATAGCTGGATTCCTATGCTGAAAAATAGTCACTGTAAAATTTGAGCTGTTGTAATAAATTAGAAAATTGTAGCACAGGTACTGTTTGACTAACTCTTATAGTTACAATGTTAACTTCTGCAAGGGATGGCATAAGTAATCGAGCGCACTAACATAGCTTGATTGCTCCCTAAGCCTCATTTCCTGCAGCGTGAAATGGACGGCACGCTCAGCTGCTTTCTGCTGAGATTCAGGACGCACCGTGCGTGGCTGGCACCTGCGATATCACGCAGTATTAGCATAACTCAATATGACATGCGCTGTGCCTCTGCAGAGCAAATATCGTCAACTTAGCCGTGTGTTCTCTCCCGGGAGAAAACTTGCTACCTCCGGCCGCTTTAAACTTCTGCCTCCCGCTGCCTGCGGAACTCAATATTCACTCACAGCGCCCTTTAATATGGAGGGGAGCTGAAGTATCAAAAGGCTATGACTCGGTGTGTCTCCATCCGAACACAAAAGGACGCGTAACTGGCTGACTCTCTTGTACCAGGCACTGGAGTAGCTCGGTGGTCTTGGCAAAGTCCTTGTCAAAGTTTCCTCGCTGTGTTGTAGATTACATGTTGCCACTTATACTTCAGGCTGTAAATTATCCCTCATGACACCTGTTAAAGTAACCACAAGAAAAAGACTTGTACATATTTATTAGTTATCCACGCGTACTATAAAAATGTACGAGTGCGTGTGAAGGTATCTTCCACATCTCCTCCTAAACCCCTGGATCAAATTCGACCAAACTTGTGTACACATACTTTCAGGCAATAATCGTTGTCGGGTAAGAACTACCATAGTTCAGAAGATATGACGACATAATGCAACGATATACGTGAGAACTGCTGCATCATGCATGGCGTTTAAATTTATTAGTTCTATACTACTAACTCTATTCGCAATAAATTTTGCAAACAGTATCCACATACACCGCTAAATGCCCCTACAAAATTATATCATGAGATTCATGAAGAACTATCGCATTGTGCCTGATTTTTTAAATTTATTAGTTTTCTTTTTTTTTAATTTTTGCTACTAACACTATTAGCGACACATTCTTCAGATAGTATCCACATATTCCGCTGAAAGTACCTACAAAATTATGTCATTGTATGACACAGATCATACAAACTGGGATGCGTGAAAAACTTCCACATCATGCATAACATCTAAATTCATTACTACTTTGCTATTAACACTATTCGCGACATATTTCGGAGATAGTATTCATATATGTCGCTGAATGTGCTTACACAAAAACATCATTGTAAAATACGTAGTTCAAGAAATATGACGTCATAAACACTGTACTCCAAGACACTCCTACAGTGGAATCAACTTGGAAAGAACACAGGAAGTTCCAGTTTTCAAGAAGGGTCGTCGAGCATATGCACGAAACTATAGGCCTATATCTCTGACATCGATCTGTTGTAGAATTTTAGAACATGTGTTTTGCTCGTGTATCATGTCATTTCTGGAAACCCAGAGTCTACTCTGTAGGAATCAACATGGATTCCGGAAACAGCGATCGTGTGAGACCCAACCCGCTTTATTTGTTCATGAGACCCAGAAAATATTAGTTACAGGCTCCCAGGTAGATGCCATTTACCTTGACTTCCGAAAGGCGTTCGATACAGTTTCGCACTGTCGCCTGATAAACAAAGTAAGAGCCTTCGGAATATCAGATCAGCTGTGTGGCTGGATTGAAGAGTTTTTAGCAAACAGAACACAGCATGTTGTTCTCAATGGAGAGACATCTACAGACGTTAAAGTAACCCCTGGCGTGCCACAGGGGAGTGTTATGGGACCATTGCTTTTCACAATATATATAAATGACCTAGTAGATAGTGTCGGAAGTTACATGCGGCTTTTCGCGGATGATGTTGTTGTATACAGAGAAGTTGTAGCATTAGAAAATTGCAGCGAAATGCAGGAAGATCTGCAGCGGATAGGCACTTGGTGCAGGGAGTGGCAACTGACCCTTAATATAGACAAATGTAATGTATTGTGAAATATTGAAATAAGGATCCTTTATTGTATGATTATATGATAGCGGAACAAACACTGGTAGCACTTACTTCTGTAAAATATCTGGGTGTATGCGTACGGAACGATTTGAAGTGGAACGATCATATAAAATTAATTGTTGGTAAGGCGGGTGCCAGGTTGAGATTCATTGTGAGAGTCCTTAGAAAATGTAGTCCATCAAGAAAGGAGGTGGCTTACAAAACACTCGTTCGACCTACACTTGAGTATTGCTCATCGGTGTGGGATCTGTACCAGGTCGGGTTGACGGAGGAGATAGAGAAGATTCAAAGAAGAGCGGTGCGTTTCGTCACAGGGTTATTTGGTAAGCGTGATAGTGTTACGGAGATGTTTAATAAACTCAAGTGGCAGCGTCTGCAAGAGAGGCGCTCTGCATCGCGGTGTAGCTTGATGTCCAGGTTTCGAGAGGGTGCGTTTCTGGATGAGCTACCGAATATATTGCTTCCCCCTACTTATACATCCCGAGGAGATCACGAACGTAAAATTAGAGAGATTCGAGCGCGCACGGAGGCACTCCGGCAGTCGTTCTTCCCTCGAACCATACGCGACTGGAACAGGAAAGGGATGTAATGTCAGTGGCACGTAAAGTGCCCTCCGCCACACACTGTTGGGTGGCTTGCGGAGTATAAATGTAGATGTAGATGTAGAAGGAAATCCCTGACACCTGGCAGCGCTTTTGACAGCTTTCAACTGCCAAGCTGAAGCGGTTGTAGGCGAAAACAGTATCCGTCGGTAGAGCTACGAAGAGCCGTTGCCGTAGAGGTGGACACGCAAAGCAGCTGTACTTACACATTTGTACGTTACGCCTATTTCTTTATACGACTGTTTCATAATTCAAAGGTGTTTCCACGAATACGTGGAAATGAAATTTTTTCGATTTTACTCTACACAGTTAATTTTTTGTTTATGTTTTTAATAGAAAATTGGCAAAGTGCACAACCTGGCAATGTCGGGTTCGTCAACTAGTATCTTTATAAAACAAGCTCTTAAGTCAAACTGAATGTATCGTGAAAATATTTGCTACACTTAGCACGTCAATGTGTCTTCTATAGCCTCCTTCTGGCGTTATAAGTCAGTGGTAAAGTCCTACTCTAACACTGATACGGCTCAACTTCTGTCCTCTGTTGCCAGTACTCAACTGAATTTATTGTCCTTCAGCTTACACCATACAGCCAGCATATATAGATACTGACAGAAAATTAATGTTAGAATATTTGTTTGTTTGGACGCACATACGTGTTGTTGATAGTAAATACATAGTCACAGATCACGGAACCTGCGGCTACAGTGAATCCGTACATCGCGTAGAAAATTATGTGATCTTCTGTTTCTAACACAGTCGTCACGCAGGTTGACAACGGATGACCAAGCTGCAGAAGTTCTTGTAAAAGGACCATATTAGTTACAGGCTTCTAGGGCATCCAAATAAAAGTTTATTTGCGCCCTTTTCTTCTCTACAAGAGCAGAAAGGTGTCTGTAAAGCCTGTAAAGATATTCACGGAAACGTCTGGGCTTAAATTTGAGTCTGTCTCAGAGGAAGTATCAAATTTGTAAGAGGTTTCGTGTAGCAGTGGACTTACTGGTGAATTGCAGGGTACTTCTTGCCTTTCTATCTTTTTGTTTCCCCCCATTCCCGTTGCCAGTTTGTGTGGGCCATGTCGGTAATCCGTACTTGGGGCTCCAGTCCATGGGGGATAGGGGAATGTTGCTATCGAAGGTCCGGTTCCATCTATGGACCGGTTCGATATCCCTGTGGATACCGACGATAGGGCCATTCTAGCGATCATTAAGTGTACTCCGTGCTGCCAAAGATTCACCACCTCAGTGGTGAGTTGTTCGACATGAAAATTAGTGAAGAAATGAAAGATTGGCATTACGTTCTTGTAACTGACTAGTATTAATGATTGAAACGTCGTAGTGTTATAGAAATTGTGATTAAATTTCTGCATTCATCATTGGAAAGCACGAGTAATTCACACCATTTTGTGATATTCACAATATAAAGTTATATATTGTGGATGGAGACTATGTGTTGTTAAGCGATGCAGTGTGAGTTGAATAAACCACCTCCGATTTTATTTAATCTTTGACCCAAATAGGCCACTACGAACAAAATTTAAGTACTTTTGTAAGTGTTTTGATAATCATTCAAATGGCTTTATATTGGCATTTATTATGTTGACCTGTCGCTGTCAGCTAAAACTGAAAAGCATATTTGGTGAAACTGGAAAATGTTGATGGTACAGTTGATGATATGCTGTCGTTAGGAGATAGAGAAGGAGTAGCAATAATAGTTACGGTGTTTTCTTGGATTTAACACTTTGCATGTGAGATATTTGAGAATGATCCCACGACTGGACAGTATTTCATATGAAGACTCGTGTGGGATGTTTATAAAGGAAAATATTTCTAATATCCCGCCACTTTAGCCATACGGATTCAGAGAGTAGTGGTGATACTATTACTATGGTACATACTACTTCACATGGAGATTGCCGCTATCGGAAATAAATATTCAGTCAGATGGGCTGACCAGCAGTTCGTATCTTGTCGATGAAATCTTCGTTCACTAGTTCTCAAATACAACTACTACCTCAATTTTCTAACATATGTATGGTTTGAGGCTCTTGTTGTGGTCGCTGTGCAGATTCATTCTAAATAATTAGTACCGATTTTGGTTCACGTTATTTGCTGTCGTAGCGTTCCCTATTGATTGCCTTATCTCTCTCAATGCACTCCTCCCATCCCGTGCCTGTGCAGCATATTCCTGCAACCATCATCTCAGAGTCCTGTCTACCACAGACACTATACTTGCAGCCGAGCCTTGTAACCCGTTCCCGCACATATTATTACGATGAAACGACTTGTGAGTAGCGTTGGCTCTACCAATGGTACTTCAAACGTGTGCTGTACGCTATCACGAAGGATCTGGCTCGTCTTTTTTTTTTAACACACTTGATGGGCAATATGTATTAAACTATTACATCTGGCATCGGCTTCTCTACATTCTGTTTTATATAGTCATTCCACTTCACATCGCTCTGTATGATTACTTCCAAGCATTTTACGGTTCTTACTTTCTACTGATATGTCATCAATGAAGTTACGGACGTCCACAGTGTCTATATAGAAAGAGTGTAATTTCTTTTGAAATATGAACTCTGTGCCTCCATAGTGTGAAAGTTACATGGAAAGAGTGTACTTTACAAACTAGCATCAATGGTTTTTATAAATTTCCAATCATTTTTACCCTGGGTGATGACCACCGTGTCGTTTGGTGCCGGACATATTTTGGGCAGCCACATTTCGATTTTGGCAGCCATATTGGGTCATAAATTATGCTAACTAAAACAAGTGATCATGGTAAATCATGTGGCCGCCATTTTGCATCATAAATTATAGTTAACGGCAATAAATTATCGTAGGAATGATTCTAAATAAACACTGAATAATACTATGTTATACTAAGCTACCAGCTAACTCATCTGCAAATTCCGTGCAGAATGTGACAGAGATTCTACCAACACCCTGGAACCTTGTTACTCTTAGCGATTTCAGCTGTTTCTCAACACCACTGGGATTAATATACACTCCTGGAAATGGAAAAAAGAACACATTGACACCGGTGTGTCAGACCCACCATACTTGCTCCGGACACTGCGAGAGGGTTGTACAAGCAATGATCACACGCACGGCACAGCGGACACACCAGGAACCGCGGTGTTGGCCGTCGAATGGCGCTAGCTGCGCAGCATTTGTGCACCGCCGCCGTCAGTGTCAGCCAGTTTGCCGTGGCATACGGAGCTCCATCGCAGTCTTTAACACTGGTAGCATGCCGCGACAGCGTGGACGTGAACCGTATGTGCAGTTGACGGTCTTTGAGCGAGGGCGTATAGTGGGCATGCGGGAGGCCGGGTGGACGTACCGCCGAATTGCTCAACACGTGGGGCGTGAGGTCTCCACAGTACATCGATGTTGTCGCCAGTGGTCGGCGGAAGGTGCACGTGCCCGTCGACCTGGGACCGGACCGCAGCGACGCACGGATGCACGCCAAGACCGTAGGATCCCACGCAGTGCCGTAGGGGACCGCACCGCCACTTCCCAGCAAATTAGGGACACTGTTGCTCCTGGGGTATCGGCGAGGACCATTCGCAACCGTCTCCATGAAGCTGGGCTACGGTCCCGCACACCGTTAGGCCGTCTTCCGCTCACGCCCCAACATCGTGCAGCCCGCCTCCAGTGGTGTCGCGACAGGCGTGAATGGAGGGACGAATGGAGACGTGTCGTCTTCAGCGATGAGAGTCGCTTCTGCCTTGGTGCCAATGATGGTCGTATGCGTGTTTGGCGCCGTGGAGGTGAGCGCCACAATCAGGACTGCATACGACCGAGGCACACAGGGCCAACACCCGGCATCATGGTGTGGGGAGCGATCTCCTACACTGGCCGTACACCACTGGTGATCGTCGAGGGGACACTGAATAGTGCACGGTACATCCAAACCGTCATCGAACCCATCGTTCTACCATTCCTAGACCGGCAAGGGAACTTGCTGTTCCAACAGGACAATGCACGTCCGCATGTATCCCGTGCCACCCAACGTGCTCTAGAAGGTGTAAGTCAACTACCCTGGCCAGCAAGATCTCCGGATCTGTCCCCCATTGAGCATGTTTGGGACTGGATGAAGCGTCGTCTTACGCGGTCTGCACGTCCAGCACGAACGCTGGTCCAACTGAGGCGCCAGGTGGAAATGGCATGGCAAGCCGTTCCACAGGACTACATCCAGCATCTCTACGATCGTCTCCATGGGAGAATAGCAGCCTGCATTGCTGCGAAAGGTGGATACACACTGTACTAGTGCCGACATTGTGCATGCTCTGTTGCCAGTGTCTATGTGCCTGTGGTTCTGTCAGTGTGATCATGTGATGTATCTGACCCCAGGAATGTGTCAATAAAGTTTCCCCTTCCTGGGACAATGAATTCACGGTGTTCTTATTTCAATTTCCAGGAGTGTATATGCAAGTCGTATTTCCTATGGTGCAAGAATCAAACTGGAGTAGTACTTCTGTAAACATTCGGGAGGACTACGGTTCAATCCTGAGTCCGGCCATCCTGATTTAGGTTTTCCGTGATTTCCCTAAATCGCTCGAGGCAAATGGCGGGATGGT
Organism: Schistocerca serialis cubense; assembly: GCF_023864345.2. Lineage (NCBI taxonomy): Eukaryota > Metazoa > Arthropoda > Insecta > Orthoptera > Acrididae > Schistocerca > Schistocerca serialis. Next base: position 428,176,707 of record NC_064644.1, on the reverse strand, counting down.
TCCTTTCAAAGGGCACGGCCGACTTCCTTCCCCATCCTTCCGTATTCCGATGAGACCAATGACCTCGCTGTTTGGTCTCTTCCCCCCAAAACAAAACCAAGCCAAAACCAAACCATTCAGTAAATTTGTTTTTCCTCTGTTTTCTGGTTTCTATATAATACGCCTCGCCTTTTCCACCAACCTCCACTTTAAGCGGATGATAGGAATATTTTGAGAAAATTATGCTGGCTAGGCAAATGCTACGAAATTTTCTGTTTTCAACCTTAGAGTATCATGAAATTTTCACCACGACGTCCTTATGTTGCATTTATCTAATGCTTCCTCCTGGAGGTGGGTAATAACGATCGAAGCAAGTAATGGTATAAATAACGCCATTTTGCCACATACGTAATAGGTGTCTATTACAGGCAGCCCGTGGTTTCAGTACTGTGGTACCGGCCGCCATCGGATCGGCCGCACTTCCAAATATGCGCCCCGCCAGTTACGCCGCCACGTTTCCTACAGCCTCCACCGCTTCACGAGGCCGCTGCTACGAACGGCTACGCCGTAGCCAATGAGACGCAAGCATCCCCTCTCCGGAGCTGTAGCGGCGAGTGTTCTTCTGATCGAACATTCATGTACTGATGCCATTTTGTGTGTGTGCCAGTTGAACAATATTTACAGACTTTTGTAGTGGCCAGGCCTCGATATCTTCTGCATAGACATTGTACTGAAGAGTGACAGATTTGTAAAGCTTCTGTGTCTGTATATATTTCTACACTCAAATCTACTGTTGTCAACTGGCACTACAACTACAGCAACAAATTTTGTGCTATTTTTACTATTTGATATTAGAGGTAGAATAAATTAATGTCCGAATTCTCTGTTCATAGACAGCGTCTTTTCCTCGCTCCTGTATCCACTAAAGAACCACAAAGCGTGCAAAGGAAGACATAACAGACTGGCGTCGAGGACAAGGAAGTGGAACAAGGAGCTTTGGACACATGAGAAGGATTATTTTTTTTTCCTTCTGTTGAATTCTTTTTTGTGTGTGTGCGTATATAAGTTGCAGTACATAAGTTGAAATATTTAAGCTGAGATATTTAAGTAATCAAGGCAAACAGGGGAGAACAACATCTAAGTGCTGAGCAGCGTCTAACATTTCTTATTCACTTTCAGAATCAATGAATAATGGAACTTCTGTCAGCAGTTTCTTGCTTCGTACAAATGCAAGCAGCCCAACAGCGAAAGGTACCAGAGGTTAAGAAGGGATTCACCTGCCGCCACCGCCCTTCTGACAGTTCGACGAGCTGAAGGAAATATAGAAAGAACGCATTTCACAGCTGCATCATCATTTCGACGCCTACAAGTGAATTATGTCATGCATTCTTCTTTTCATGTGTAGGAGTGTACACCTACCACCTCCTAGTGAAACTGTTTCCCCTCAGAGAGCCTGAAGCCCAGCTCTACGAGGTCATAATTGCAAGATTAGACGAATTTTTTGAGAGTCAGATACACGTTGCTCCTGCACGGTAGAAATTTTTCCACATGCAACGTCGTAGTGATCAGTCCTATAAATAATGGACTGGGGAAATGCAGGGCATGACTAGAGACATAAATTCAATTGTGTCTGTGTCGCAACATAACAAATGCTTTCAGAATCTATCAGATCAGAGATTGAGGGCCAAAATTCTAAAGCTATCGTTGCACGCGAAGTTCAAGATTGGCAGAGCAGGATTTTTGTCTACCAGTTATCGCTTTATTTAAGGCAAACAACCCGTGCCCCAGCCACAGCCTAGGCCCCAACACTCGCAAGTCAGCACCGCGCGAACATGCCCGGACACCCTACATAAAGCGTTTGCCGTGCTGGTGCAGGAGTCGTTACACTGCTCCAGCTCCGCACAAAACGAGTCATGTGTCAAATCCTACGCCATACATGATCGGAAGAATTGCTTCTTCAGACAAGCTGAACGCTGTGGACATACAACACTGAACTGCCCGTCCCTGTGTTTCACACTGGAATAAAACAAAGCAAGAAGGACGGAAATCAATGTTATTTCATATTCAGATTCTGCGCCTCCTCCTACTCAACTACCAGACAAGCGTAGACGCAAAAAGCGCATATCTATGCGTTTAATGTGAGTACCACACGGTTTAAAACGGCTCTCGCAACCTTGAAATTCACGAATGCTACTGTTCACGTGGCTCCCACCGTCGAAGGTTCGAGTCCTCCCTCAGACATGTGTGCGTATATTGTGCTTAGCGTAAGTTAATTTATGTTAGATTAAGTAGTGTGTAAGTCTAGGGGCTGATGAACTCAGCAGTTTAGTCACACAGGAACTTACAAAAAACTTCCAAAAAAATTCACGAAAACACTCTAGCGCACAGGTGAAAACAGAGAACAGTTTTGCACAACACGGAATGAACAATTGTGTTCATAGAACATATAGTAAATTGTGGATTACGTTGCAAATTTGTAACCAGTCAGTGCCTTTCAAACAAGATACCGGAGCTTCTGTCACGTTGCTTAATCTAAATATATGCGATAAACGTGGCCAACCACCTTTGCAAACGTCAAGTCTGCCTGTTTCGGAGACAGCATTTCAGTGCTTGCAACGTGCCACTTACCTGCAAAATACGAAAATACAACTAAAGTCCTTTTCACTGTAGTCGGCTTATTCACAGGCTAAAATATTTTCGGAATGTATGCGTTTGATTCCTTCGGATTAGACATACCAGACAATGTGCACGCCATTGAGACAAAAATTTCCCATGCCACCATTCAACAACTCTGCGACAACATCTGTTCGTTGATACCCTAGGATGTGTGAAAGATTTTCACTCTCACTTTACTCAGAAAAGTAATGCACAACCCAAATTTTCCCACACATGGCCTGTGCAGCATGCATAGTGCAATGACGTGGCTACAGAATTTCAGAGACTGGAACTGCGGGTATCTTAAATCCTATTTTAGCATATCTATAGGCATCACTCTTTGTCGTGTTTCGCAACCCAAATGGGAAGATTCGTCTTTGTGTTGATTTCAAATGCGTGGCAAATTTACAGTCATTGATTCCACTCGTTCCCAAGTATACAGGAAATTTTGGATCGGCTTGTAGGAGAACATATCTTCTCAAAAACTGATCATCCAGAAGCCAATCTTCAATTGCTGTTGGTCGAAGAGACAAAAAAATTTTTTTTGTAAATGCACATGTCCGCTTGTTTGAATATCAATGACAACCTTTCGGAAGTGTTAGTGCCTGCATTGTTTTAAAAATTTCTCGAACAAGTAATGTTCAAGTTACCTTCTTGTTTCAATTATCTTGTCTCTGGACAAACAGCGGAATGACGCCTTAAAAATTTAGACTGTCTTCTTCCAAGTTTTAACTGAGGCCGGCCTCAAATGTAACTTGCATAAATGTTCTTTTTCGACACAACGACTGAATATGTAGGACATAGCATCGACGAAAACTGTGCTCGTCCTTCGATGGAACATCTGAAAACAATTTAGCAATTGCCATCTCCTACGAATTTATATGAGCTGTAATCCGTTCTTGGAAAAATGACTTACTACATAAGTTTATTCGTAACGTGGCACAGATTGTCATGCCTCTGAATCGCTTCACAAGTAAAAATGTTCCGTTGTATTGAACAAAAGACTGTGACCAAACTTTGAAAAGACTGAAAAATTCATTGTTACGTTAATCTTAACTAATGCACTTAAATCACTTGTGCTTGGAGTCGATGCCTCGTCCCAAGGCAAGGGCCAATTTTATCCCACAAAATTGGCAAAACAGGATGCCCCATCCCATTGTCATCGAAAAGTTTGAACACTGCGCAGATTAATTACAGTCAGCTGGAGAAGGAAGCCTTGCTATAACGTATGGTGTCACCATTTTTCATCATTACCCGTACGGCAGAAAACTTTTCGTGATCGCAGACCATAAGCCTTTGACTTCACTGTTTCATCCGTCGAAAAAAGTTCTCGACAGCATAGCGCGAGAGCTTCAACGTTGGTCGCCTATTGTCAAATTATCGGTATGAAATTATGTATCGCCCGAAAGAGCAACACGCAAAAGCCGACACTTTGTCTCGTTTACCTGTCTGCATAGATGCAGCTTTCGATACATCTGAAGCTTCTTGTTTACTTATTGATTCTTCTGATCCGCAACCTCTGAATTATTTTCCTATTGATTCATGGCAGATCGCACAAGACGCAGTGTAAGACTAATCACTAGACTGCTAAAAACTCGCATTCGCTAAGATTGGCTATATTCTCAGAAACTATTTCCGATCCCTTTGTGCCAAGATACTTTTGCACCGGAACATTTTATCTCTTTTCAGTGATGTGATTTTGCTTCAGACGCCTAACGAACAGACCAGAACATTAATCCCTAACCCTTTAAACAGCAGGTGTTAAGTCTTCTATATAGAGGTCACTGCCCATTCAGTCTGGAACTGCGCGACCGCTACGGTCACAGGTTCGAATCCTGCCTCGGGCTTGGATGTGTGTGATGTCCTTAGGTTAGTTAGGTTTAAGTAGTTCTAAGTTCTAGGGGACTGATGAGCTCAGCAAAATTCCCATAGTGCTCAGATCAATCTGAACCATTTTTAGAGGTCATTCGGGAACAGTTCACGCTAAGCATCTGGCACGCCAACATTGTACGTGGCCTGGTTGAGATAAACAAATAGGATGTGTGTCGCATTTCGCAGGCAAAGTGGCCGCTCCGCACCAGGAATTTTTCTCCTGGCCACATTCTGGTACTCAGTAATGACGACTCTGTATAGACTTTGCTGTCCCCTTTTGGCAAACACGTTGGCTGATTACCGTCGATGCCACTAGCAAATACACTTTTGTTACCCAAGTGCGTTCGACCAATGCCGCTAGCACTATCAAGGCGCTCGCTTCTGTATTCTCTCAAAGGCTTGCCACGAACTATTGTTTCTGACAATGGACCTCCTTTTCCATCAAAAGAATTTGGACAATTTCGTAAACACAATGGAATAGAGCATGCCAGGGCAGCACCACTCTCGCCACAGTCTAACGACGAGGTCGAAAGTTTCGTTGAAACGTTCAAGACGCGGACATCAAAACTTCGAGCTTCACATTCACGTGAAGATAGCTAACCGATATTTCTGAGTTTTTGTCGTATCTAGGTTGCTCCTCACATAGGGGACGCCAGTAGACCTTTCTGCATTTGATTCGTCCTTACCGCTCTGCTTCAGCTTCAGATTTCACCATGAAGTTTCGCCTGTGAGTCAGAGTTCACTATCGAGTGTGTACCGAGCCAGAATTATGGGAATCCAGCGTTGTTTCTCATATCAGCTGGCAGAGCCAGTATACTACTCACGGCAGCGCAAGCACGCATCAACGCCACCAAAGTAAGCTGTGAATGCAGTGATCGTGCAGTAGATCAAACTGTTTCAGATTTCTTCACTGCACGAAGTCCGACCGCCGTGGCGCAGCAACATCCATCCGTGGTCACGTGGCCTCCTACGAGTGCGTGCCTCCATCCGCAGCCGTCTCACCGGTGGAAATCTCCGCCTGGCCACTTGTGTCAGGACAACACGTCTCCCATCCATGGACATTAACGCCGTCACCATCGGCTAGTCGCCGGCACCCTCTGCGGCATCCTGGAGCACGCAAAACACAACGTTGGGACAACATGGACATGGGTTGGTCTGCTCCGCACTCCCCCCCCTCTGGTAGCTACCAAGTTGGGCCGGGAGGGTTACTGTATCGGGCGACATCTGGCCGGCGCATTTTCAAAAACGCGCACCACCAGTTACGCAGCCGCGTTTCCTACAACCGCCACCACGCCACGAGCGAGCTGCCACTAATGATTACCCCGCTGCCAATGAAATTGCCTCTCACTGGCAGCGGCATAGCCGTTCGTGGCAGCTCTCTGCAGCTCTAGCGGTGAGTGTACTTAAGTTCGAACATTCATACATTAACCACATTTTCTGCGTTTGCCAGTTGAATAGATAACATTTACAGACTTTCATACTGGTCAGGGCTCGACATCATGCCATTCTGCCTGAGAATCACCACAGCATGCAGTTGTATACTTTTCTTACGACGTCACTTTCCATCCCCTCCCCCCCCCCCCCCCCCAACGTTACTAGGCGGCGTTCAATCCAGCGGTGAGCAGTGTCATAATGTTTTTGGCCCATCGGTGGCAATTACCGAAATTACCGTATACTAGTGCATTTAGCATAAATTCGCTACAGTGGACAGAATCGCCAAAGCTAGATATTTTTGTATTGTACACATGATCAGTCGATTAGTTAACTTTCGAAGCAGAATAGAGATATACGGAGACACGGAATCGAGACTGAAGATTAGGCTACTCTGCTGATTCCTTCGTTGTAAACAGTGGAACATGGGAATCCTGTCGAGGTCAGTACGACTCCCTTAAGCTCAAGTTTCTGAGCCTTGTAGAAACCCATAAAGGTTTTTAAGCTGCCGAAACCATGCCCTAAACCTTTGCTATAGATTCTCTGTAAATCGAAGATAGAGGACCCCTGTGGGTGGGGAGAAGTCGCCTTCCCCAAAAGACTGTTACAATTGTGCCGTACAGGGTGACCAAAAATCAGTCCCCCCAAGCAGTGCAGAGCAGAATCAAGTGATTTGCGCGACTGCTGTTTGTTTGGTTTTTTTCATTAGTTTTCCTTTCTTTGCCACGTATAGCGTTAACGCATTTAGTGAAAATAAACGCTCCTCTGGGCAGTCTGCGCACTGAGTCGCCACTGATTTACGAGGCGCGCTGCGAAAGAGTCAGTATGACTTCACTACACGACCTGTAGTTGCTCATTGTGAAGCTGGGTAGCGTCAGTGGGGACTCGGCTACTTACTTTTCGGTTTGTAGAAAGCCTTGTTTTATGATAAGGCAACAGAAGAAACAAGGGTCGAAAGGGAGAAGATAGGGAATCCAGTATTAGAAACAGAAATTAAATGAACTTTGGAAGACTTACAAGTTCTCACGCCCCCCATCGGTAATGCTGGAATTCAATGTAGTGTTGCCCCACCCTTAGCCTTGATGACAACTTCCACTCTCGCAGGCATACGTTCAATCAAGTGCTGGAAGTTTTCTTGGGAATGGGAGCCAGTTCTTCACGGAGTGCTGCACTGAGGAGAGGCATCGATGCCGGTCGGTGAGGCCTGGCACAAAGTAGGCCTTGCTAAAGGTGTTCTCTAGGATTCAGGTCAGGACTCTACGTAGGCCAGTCCATTATAGGGACGTTATTGTCGTGTAACCACTCCGCCACAGGCCTTATATTATGAACAGGTGCTCGAACGTATTGCAAGATGCAATCGCCATCCCCGAATTGCTCTTCAACAATGGGAAGCAAGAAGGTACTTAAAACATCAATGTCGGCCTGTGCTAGTCCCGTGCAACTGTCATCGTAGTTACAGTGGATCCTGATGCAGTTTGGTATTCCTGTGTGATGGTCTGGATAGATGTCTACCTATTACATATTACGACCATCTTCAACAGTCGGCGGTCTCTGTCAGTCAACAGACGAGGTCGGCCTGTACGCTCTTGTGCTGTAGGTGTCCCTTCACGTTTCCACTTCACTGTCACATCGGAAACAGTGCATCTAGGGATGTTTAGAAGCGTGGGAATCTCGCGTACAGACTTATGACACAAGTGACACCCAATCACCTGACCACGTTGGAAGTCCGTGAGTTCCGCGGAGGGCCCCATTCTGCTCTCTTACGATCTCTAATGACTACTGAGGTCACTGATACGGAGTACCTGGCAGTAGCTGGCAGCACAATGAAACTAATACGAAAAACGTATGTTTTTGGGGCTATCCAGATACTTTGACCACATAGCGTATGTTAAGATATCATGGAATTACTTCCATGGTACTAGAGGGAGCTGCAGAGGGCAAGACTCTAGGGGGAGACAGAGATTCTAATACATCCAGCAAATAATTGAGGGCATAGGTGGCGATTGCTAATATGAGGTGATAAGTTTGTCATAGGAGAGGAATTCATGGCGTTCTGTAAACCGAAGATCGAGCAGAACTTTGAGTGGGTAGGGTGGTTGGCGGGTGCGTAGTGGCGGTCGCCTATCCCAGAGGAATCCTTTAATTGCCATGCAGGGTGACCAAAAATCAGTTTACTACCGCGTAGCAGTGCAGAGCAGCAAGCAGCGATTTACACATATCCGGTTCGTGTTTTTTCTCATTATTTTTGTCATTAATTTCTTTATTACGTTCAGTGTTAACACTTTTAGTGGAAAATAAACACTGCCGGGGCGCGTCTGTGCACTGTGTTGCCACTGATTCAGAATTCGCCCTGAGAAATGGTCAGTATGACGTCTTGAAACAGCCTTTAGTTGCTCATTGTGTGGTAGGTGAGTAGAGAGGGAGGTGTGGGAATCTCTTCCTTACTTTTCGGTTTGTAGACGTACATGCGGCTAACCGGCATTTCAAGGTGCGATCTGTTGTCCACTACATGTTTGAAAAACATCACCCTATATCAACAGTTTTAAAAAACGTTAGCTGGTCGGTGTGGCCGAGCGGTTCTATGCGTTTCAGTCCGGAACGCGCGACTGCTACGGTCGCAGGTTCGAATCCTGCCTCGGGCATGGATGTGTGTGATGTCCTTAGGTTAGTTAGGTTTAAGCAGTTCTAAGTTCTAGGGAGCTGATGACCTCATATGTTAAGTCTCATAGTGCTCAGAGCCATTTGAACAATCAAAAAACTTTGGCTGCTAATATTTAAAACCATTGAAAAATGTCTGAACTGCTTTCTGATTATTTAAATTCTGCAATACATTACTAAAAAAATATAATTCATTGCATCTTTTGGGGCGTCTATGCATTGCTACAGGTTATTTGAAAGTTATTCCCGAAGTGTAACGGGAACTTCTGGTAGAAGAGTTGGGATGTAGCGCCACATCGTCGCGGCTCATGTTTGGACGGCGCGCTTAACGAGATGGGGCAGCACAGGGAGGCCCTCGGCTGTTGCCATTGCCTGCGCCAGCTCGCTATTGGTGGCCAAGCAGAGGGCCGCCAAATGTAATTGGACACCGCAGCCCAGGTGTGCCCTCCTGTCCCAAACACCTGCCAAAGTGCCGCCAACAGCTCCAGTGCATGGAACTGACTTCTGCTCTTAGGAAAACAAAATGCCACTTCACTGAGAGCCCAGGAAATTTTAAAGTGCACTGTAAATAGGCCACGCTCTGAACATTCATTTGTCAGTGTAAACTGATGAAACGTCAGTTTTTGCTTCACTTATAGGAGTAAGGGTAAGTAGTGGCACCAGAGAGTACGTAGTGTGCTAAGGACTGTATGTAAATGAAGAACGAGCGGGTAAGCGCCAACTTGTCTAGTTATCTATGTCACAAGGAGCTAACACAGGCACTTCCACAAGCTTATAATGCTCCTCCCTCCTCTCCTGCTGTGAACCTTTTTAATCGATGGCGATGATACATCTGTACCTATGCAAATACTCCGCAAGTCACAATACAATGCATGGCGGAGGGTACCATGTACCACTGTTACTTATTTCCTTTCCTGTTGCACTCGCAAATAGAGCGAAGGAAAAATGAGTATCTTTATGGCTCCGTATGAGCCCTAATTTCTCGCATCTTATTTTTTGGGCCCTTACGCGTAATGTACAGGGTGATTATAATTAAACTTTCAAACTGCTGTAGAAATAACACCATTAGTCAGAATGGCGTCAAATTGCAACGGAATATTATCGGAGAAGTGGTGTAAGACGTGTATATTTCTATTGTCTAATGTCAAATCACAATTTATGAAAGATGTTTATATTTCATTAATAGGATTAAGTAGGACTAATTAATATTTGTCATGTTGGAAATAATTGTGGTAGCAGGGAACGTCTGCACCAAAGTATTGTTGACAAGAGGGACCGCTACGGATACATTTTAAGAAAAGAGCGGGAAAGACCGCGCATTGATACATTTTGTAATGGTAGCAGGGACTGCCTGCACCAGAAAGCATTGTTGGCAGGAGGGGCCGCACTAGGACTCAGTAGTAAGCGAGAAGTGAAGCAAGTCGGTAGCAGGTCTGAAGCGATAGGTTGAGAGGAGTAGTGTGCCTGCCAGCCACCAGCTATGATTTACAAGAGATCATAAACGGATGTACAGAGACATCAACTAACTATTAAGAGGAACTAATATTATTGAATTATTTTCTTTGCGAAACTCAAGACTACTGAAGGTATGTTTGCGCAATGCTAGTTGTAAGATTATTGCAAAAAGTAAGTCCCATTTGAACGTTTGTAAAATCATTTCATTCCCAACAGTAAATATTTGAAGCGTTTTCAGAATATAATTAATTTTTGCCAGCAATGTTGCATTACTGATTATAATCCATCCCAAAAACCATCAACATAAAACTTTGCAAAAATTTTATTGTTGTCAAGAAAAAACGTAACAATGAATTACGTAACTTCAGTCAAATTAATTAAAGAATAACGTCAGCTTTGCTAATAAAAAATAACGTCAGCTTTGGTAAAAAATACAGCCACTTATGACAGCCCACCAGCAGTTAATAGAGTATAGTAAACCAGAGTACGTATATTCATGTCGCAGTGCGATGTAGCAGTCAAAGGGCGATCCAGTGACAGTAAAAAAAGGTAAGGAACAGTTTTGGGTTATTGCAGATAACGACTGAGGGCCACACGGCGACGACACATTCTATGTTTCGTCGAAATAATCCGAAAATCACTTTTAAAAAGCAGCAATTAAATTTGTATGCGAAGATTGAGAAAGAGAATAAATTTCAAAGGGAAGATTTCATTTGTTATTATTAAGCAAGAGATAGAAATCCTAAGGAAAGGTTTCATAGTTTACTGTAAAAGGGAAGGTTATCAATAACAAAAGAGGTATAGAGGAGACGGGAAGGTTTCAGTGGGGAAACGTATGACAGAAGAACAATAAATAATTACAAAATATAGCAGTAGATAGCGCTGTAAGCATCATAATGTAATAGCGGTCGACTACAAATGATAAATGAATCATACAACAACGCCTAGGCTGTACGTTTGACGTTAACCAAACTCACTGCTCAGTGTGAATGAGTGTACAGGTGTGTTACTGTTGGTTACGTAAGCCCACCACCACGGCAAGGTCATATCACATCGGATGGAAAAAATCGGTTTTTAATTGTTCTGAGGCCAAGAACCGCATAAAAAGCACAAATAACATCGGTTTTTAATTGTCATGAGGCCAAAAACCGCATAAAACTATCAAAATCAACTCGGGTTATTAATTTCCGTGTGACTGGCACAAAACATGTTCAATATCCTGTCCAACGTTTTCTGCAATAAGTTGAAATCGAAAAACAGCATGTTCCACAACTGATCAAAGTGTTTCCGTGGTCAGGTTCAGAATGTGTTGTGCAGTGCGTGCCTTCAGTGCAGGTAAGTTTGCAATCGGAACACTGACCATAACATCTTTCCGATAGCCCCATAGCCAGATGTCACACGGATTAATATCAGGTGATCGGGACGGTCAGGCAGTAGAGAAATGAGGCTGATAATTCTAGCATTTCCGAAATGGCGCTTCAGCATTTGCTTAACTGGATTTGCAATGTGCGGAGGTGCGCCATCTTGCATAAAAATGATCCCATCCACACATCCACGCTATTGGAGAGCTGGAGTGACGTGGTTGCGCAAAAGAGACTCATAGCGCTTACCAGTGACGGTACAGGTAACAGGACAGGAAGCACCTGTCTCTTCGAAAAAGTATGGCCCTATGATAAATGATGCCGTAAATTCATACCACACAGTGACCCTTTCAAGATGAAGTGGTACTGGTTGATTTGTGTGTGGATTTTCTGTTAAACAGTTCTGTGTATTGAAGTATACTGTCAGATGGAAGTGTCCACGAAATCTTCCAGCGGCAGTCATTGTCCACCATTCTAAAGCAAAGGTCTCTCTTGCTGGCATGTTAACAGGAAGCAACTGGCGCACATGGTAATTTTGAATGGATAGCAACGAAGGATGTTTCGTCGAATTTTAAGCACCATGCTCACGGGTATGTCCAGTGTTCGGGCAATTCTTCGTGCTCTACCCGTTTGCAAACCACCACTCGTCCCCTCCTGCATTGCTGTGGCCACTGCTTCCACTGACGTAGAATCAGTTCGTTTCCTCCCTCTACCAGATTGTACACCAGAAGAATCATTTTCTCCAGTCATCGTACCAACGCCTTTTTTCAAACCCTTCAATGTCCGGAACTTCCGCAGAGCGACGTGTGCACAGACATCATTCTTGTAATAAAGCTTTAAAGCAGAGCGTGATCCTGCATTGAGATAGTACCAGATCAGGTTGACGGAGGAGATAGAGAAGATCCAAAGAAGAGCGGCGCGTTTCGTCACAGGGTTATTTGGTAACCGTGATAGCGTTACGGAGATGTTTAACAAACTCAAGTGGCAGAGTCTGCAAGAGAAGCGCTCTGCATCGCGGTGTAGCTTGCTCGCCAGGTTTCGAGAGGGTGCGTTTCTGGATGAGGTATCGAATATATTGCTTCCCCCTACTTATACCTCCCGAGGAGATCACGAATGTAAAATTAGAGAGATTAGAGCGCGCACGGAGGCTTTCAGACAGTCGTTCTTCCCGCGAACCATACGCGACTGTAACAGGAAAGGGAGGTAATGACAGTGGCACGTAAAGTGCCCTCCGCCACACACCGTTGGGTGGCTTGCGGAGTATAAATGTAGATGTAGATGTAGAACGTCGCACAGGCGAAAGGGGGAAAAGCAGTCTAGCCGGCATATTTATACCAACTTCAGTGGGTCGTGCGCACGACAAGTTTTTTTTTTCATTTACGTATTCTGACACATACAGCGCCATCTATCGATCAATTTTCACATTATTTTTTTTCTTCTGCCCTTCGTTTTCCCGCTTCTCCGATAATATTCCGTTGGAATTTGAGGTCATTCTGACCCGTGCTGTTATTTCTACAGCGCTTTGGAAGTTTAGCTTTCTTTATAATCATTCTGTATGTTGGCGGCAGTTGAATCATTCGGCAGTCAGCTTCAAATGCCGGTTCTCTAAATTTTCTCAATAGTGTTTCTCGAAAAGAACGTCACTTTCCTTCCAGGGATTGCCATTTGAGATCCCGAAGCATCTGCGTAACACGTGTTGTTCGAATCTACCGGTAACAAATCTATCAACCAACCTCTGAATTGCTTCGATGTCTTCCTTCAGTCGGACCTGGTACGATCCGAAACATTCAAGCAGTACTCAAGAATAGGACGCAGCAGCGTCCTATGCGAATCCTCCACTCATTCCTAAAATTCTCTCAATAAACCGAAGTCGACCACTCGCCTTCCCCCACCACAGTCCTCACATGCTCGCTCCATTTCACATCGCTTTCCAGCGCTACCACAGATATATATACTACCTGACTGTGTGAAGCAGGGCATTAGTGAGACTGTATCCGAACATTACAGGTTTGTTCTTCCTACTCATCCGCATTAAGTAACATTGTTCCACAGTTAGGACTAGCTACCATTGATCAAACCAACTGGAAATTTTGGCTAAGTCGTCTTGTATCTTTCTACGGTCACTCAACTTCGACACCTTACCGTACACCACGGCATCATCAGCAAATAACCACAGACTGTTGCCCGTCGTGCCTGCCAAATCATTTATGTATGCAGAGAACAACAGTGGTACTATCACACTTCCATACATCCATACTCCGCAAGCCACCTGACTGTGTGTCGCGGAGGGTACTTTGAGTACCTCTATCGGTTCTCCCTTCTATTCCAGTCTCGTATTGTTCGTGGAAAGAAAGATTGTCGGTATTCCTCTGTGTGGGATCTAATCTCTCTGATTTTATCCTCATGGTATCTTCGCGAGATATACGTAGCAGGGAGCAATATACTTCTTGACTCCTCGGTGAAGGTATGTTCTCGGAACTTCAACAAAAGCCCGTACTGAGCTACTGAGCGTCTCTCCTGCAGTCTTCCACTGGAGTTTATCTATCATCTCCGTAACGCTTTCGCGATTACTAAATGATCCTGTAACAAAGCGCGCTGCTCTCCGTTGGATCTTCTCTATCTCTTCTATCAACCCTATCTGGTATGGATCCCACACTGGTGATCAATATTCAAGCAGTGGGCGAACAAGTGTACTGTAACCTACTTCCTTTGTTTTCGGATTGCATTTCCTTAGGATTCTTCCAATGAATCTCAGTCTGGCATCTGCTTTACGGACGATCAACTTTATATGATCATTCCATTTTAAATCACTCCTAATGCCTACTCCCAGATAATTTATGGAATTAACTGCTTCCAGTTGCTGACCTGCTATATTGCAGCTAAATGATAAGGAATCTTTCTTTCTATGTATTCGCAGCACTCCTGACGATATCCTTATCTCTGGTGAACACTCGCCGTCGAGGACAAAATATTGGGTTCTATTACTTAAGTCTTCGAGCCACTCACCTATCTGTCAATTTATTCCATACACTCGTGCCTCCGTTAATAACCTGCAATGGAGCCCCGTGTCAAATGCTTTCCGGAAATCTAGAAATATGGAATCTGCCTGCTGCCCTTCATCCATAGTTCGCAGTACATCATGTGAGAAAAGGGCAAGCTGAATTTCCAATGAGCGATGCTTTCTAAAACCATGCTGATTCGCGGACATAAGCTTCTCAGATTGCTGAGTATGCCGTGCGCAGACACGCCCGCGGAGTGTTTATTTTCCATTAAACCCGTTAGCACTATACAGATTACAGAAAAAGTAATTAATTCAACTAACTCAATAATTGCAACGAACAGTATCTACTTGAGTAACCGCACGCTGCCCTGCACTGCTCGGCGGGAAACAGATTCTTTTGTTACCCCGTAAATCAGTCGCAGCGTTTTTCTGTGAACGCCTACTCCCTCCATCATAAGCGCTGATCGCTCTTCCCTCTGCAGGCAGACTACACCACTGTGCCATTGTTAAATTTGCTACATCTTCATGATTAATTTTTAATTCAGGCTTAATAACTTGACGGAGGATACATGGAACCACTTTCAGAGTATTGCTCTACCGAAATAAAATGCCGAGTCAAAAACATATTCACCATTAATAATTTTTTCATAATGTGGGGCCATAGACATAATACATTTCTTTAAAGTCAGGATGGGCTTTTTCATAAGCTACTAACCTTACTTTTCCTCAGTTTCTCCCCCAACAAATTAATAAACCACTGATTCAGAATTCTCTCTCAGCTGCACCGCCGGACGTTGTGGCCGAGCGGTTCTAGGCGCTTCAGTCTGGAACCGCGCGACCGGTACGGTCGCAGGTTCGAATCCTGCCTCAGGCATGGATGTATGTGATGTCCTTAGGTTAGTTAGGTTTAAGTAGTTCTAAGTTCTAGGGGACTGATGACCTCAGATGTTAAGTCCCAAAGTGCTCAGAACCATTTGAACCATTTAGTACCATCATTAGACTGTTTTTTTATTTTCAGTGTTACATTTACACGATCATGATTTCAGCTTTAAGGTGCCATTATCAAGTATTTTAATGTTATACAGTGACTAAGATGGCATACTGTCGTATTTAAAATTCACTATTAGACACATTGTCTAAGGGTCAATAATTCTGGTAAAAGCCTACTGCTTTGTTTTATCACTGAGTATACTCAATAGACTTTGTTTTATCACTGAAAATGACACTTTAAAGCCGAAATCATGATCGTGTAAATGTAACACTGCAAATAAGAAAGAGTCTAATGGCGGTACTGACTTTAAAGAAATATTCAGCCTTCTACATTTCCAGTTTTATTTTATTTTTGGTACCAGTTTCGGCGTTACACTACGCCATCTTCAGGCCCCGTGACGGACAAGGGAAATAGGGGCCAGTATAGTCATTGGTATCAGCAGACTTTTTCACAACGTTCATCAGCTACCATAGAAACCCAGGAGATTAGCAAGACACTATCAGTTAAAGTCAAAAATAAGCAAGCGGACAAAAAGGAGAACACATCGGTAAAATCCGTTAAATCACTAGCTTTTCTTCTCTTTGTGGTGAATATTTCATTGAAGATAGCCATAACACAGCCAAAAAATTCAGGTGAAAGTGGTTTTTCGCTCACAAAATAAGATTACAGACCTTTTCTGGCCATTGAAGCACGATTTGTTATTGCTGCAGGTTATAAAATTTCTTGTCCATGAGGTATGACTGACACAGGCCAGATCATTCGCACAGTGGACGACCACTGCATCGAAAGTCAAGGTTGCACTCGCTTTATGCAGCCAACCAAGGCCGCTATTGGTGAACGTTTTATCCCCGCGGGACATTCAACAGGGTATGATAAAACAATGTCTTTGGTCACAGCAACGTCATTTTGGTACTCCAGTATCAAATAACACTGGTCTATAAAATTCACCTTTCAAAAATTCTCGAGCTGCAAAAGAGGTTATCCTTATATATTCCGACCTGCTGAACAGGCACAGGTTTTTCAACAGTACTCACAGTTTTTGTGTAAATTGTACTAGACTCTTATCTAATTGTATTCGGTTTTTGTGTTGTTTAAACAATTTTATTTCGTCTGTAAAGACAATGAAATGCTAATGAAATATGTTTCATACATACCTACATTAATTTTGACGTTTGCTGCGTCTATTATGTGTGGCACTACTATCCTGCAGTATTGTCCAACATTAGTCAACCGTCATATTTGTTCGAATTGCCGCTGATAACGTTGCTTCCGTGTAGATATGGTCAGATGAAATCTTTGCCAATGTCCATCGGAGACTTGTCCAAGATCACCAGCAGGAATTGTGAGTGATGCAACATGTGTTTTAACGACATGTTACAACTGAAATTACGGTAATACTGTGGCAGTTCGTTACTAACAGTATTTCCTCTGTTGTTTCCAAAGAAATCAGAACACAGTTTTTGAAAGAATTTCAGCAGTCCAGTTCAAGAGGGCTAAAAGCTGTGACAAACTAAGGATCGTAAATAAGCTGTCCAGTTTGAGGGTCTTTTATGTGTGGCATTACTATCCTGTAATAGTGTCTTTCACTGTAGCTTAACTCATCTCCGGAAATTTCTGAATAAGTACATAAAAGCAGGTCCACCTTTCTCCAATGCAGGAAAGAACGACTTCATAAGTCCAAGTTTTATGACAAATGGTGGTAACAAAATGTCTTTCAAATTTACCAATGGAACGCTTCCTACGTTCTTGCAACCATACTCCATTTGTGTACGGGCAGACCAAATCCGTCTGTCGTAATGACTCTTCCGATGACGGCTATCCCATCCGCAAAGGAACAGCAGTGTTTTGCGTAACCAGATTGTAATGCTGTAAGTATTGATGTCAGCACAGATTTGCCATTTGAGTCTGTTATAAAGAATTTTATTAAACAAAAGTTCCATACTTCTGCATGTTTCCTTCAAAATAGTGGCATAAGCTACGGGAACAGGAGGAGATACATTGCTAATGTGAAGGAGTACGCCGGCCGCGGTGGCCGTGCGGTTCTGGCGCTGCAGTCCGGAACCGCGAGGCTGCTACGGTCGCAGGTTCGAATCCTGCCTCGGGCATGGGTGTGTGTGATGTCCTTAGGTTAGTTAGGTTTAAGTAGTTCTAAGTTCTAGGGGACTTATGACCTAAGATGTTGAGTCCCATAGTGCTCAGAGCCATTTGAATCATTTTTGAAGGAGTACGGCTTTGAGGTCAGTTTTGGAGCCATCAACGAATAGTCGTAATTCCGCTAACAGATATTTCATTCAATAGCATTAAACAGACCATTCACGTCTTTGTAGTAATCCTCTGCACTAGTGCTCACACTCGTAAATGTACAGCCGAACAAAGGGAGCATTTTCTCACCAGAGATAAGACAATAGTATTCAGGAGCAACAGACAACGAGCCACATGCATTCTTGCCATGTTGTAAAAGTTTCATTATAATAAAACTTTCCCGTAGTCGCGTAATGAAGGCGGTCTTAATACGCTGCATTTCTTAAGTCTCTACCAATTTGCTTTTTATAACCATTCTTGTGTAATGAAGTATTATTAAAACTGAGGGTGCTCACAAAAAAACCTATTCGTACTTTGCGGGGGGGTTCCAAATACATAAGAAACACCCATTCCCTTTCTTGAAAATTTTCCATTGTTGACTAGTGTAACTGCCGGAAATACGCCCGGGGGGGGAGTAATTGGAGCCCCATCACTTCCACGATTATTTGTTGCAAACGGCGAGTGACTATCCTGAGGACAGCTGAATGTCACTCGCGAATTTGCAGTTTGGGGTGGAGGGGAGGGGGCAGGGGGTGGAGGGACAGGGTGCAAGGGTAGGGTAGTCAGCCTGTCATCAGTATCTTAATGCATGTGCGAAATATACACATCCCTCAAATAATGGTCGATGGCTCACCTGAAGATTACTTCCTTGATTGCCAGTCGAGATATCGTGGATGTAGTAAACAACGCCGGCTGCAAGACCAAAACTTTCCTGAATTTTCAAATATACGTTTCCGACATTGTTAAAGGTCGGATTGTAGCCTATCGCGATTGCGGTTCATCGTATCGCGACACTGATGCTCGCGTTGGTCAATATCCAATGACTGTTAGCAGAATATGGAATCGGTGGGTTCAGGAGGGTAATACGGAACGCCGTGCTGGATCCCAACGGCCTCGTATCACTAGCAGTCGAAATGACAGGCATCTTATCCGCATGGCTGTAACGGATCGTGCAGCCTCGTCTCGAACCCTGAGTCAACAGATGGGGACGTCTGCAAGACAACAACCATCTGCACGAACAGTTCGACGTTTGCAACAGCATGGACTATCAGCTGGGACACCATGGCTGCGGTTACCCTTGACGCTGCATCACAGGCAGGAGCGCCTGCGATGGTGTACTCAACGACGAACCGGGGTTCACGAATGGCAAAACGTGATTTTTTCGGATGAATCCAGGTTCTATTTACAGCATCACGATGGTGGCATTCGTGTTTGGCGACATCGCGGTGAACGCACATTGGAAGCGTGTATTCGTAATCGCCATACCGGCGTATCGCCTGACGTGATGGTATGGGCTGCCATTGGTTACACGTCTCGGTCATCTCTTGTCCGCATTGACGGCACTTTGAACAGTGGACGTTACATTTCAGATGTGTTACGACCCGTAGCTCCACCCTTCATTCGATCCCAGCGAAACCCTACATTTCAGCAGGATAATGCACGACCGAATGTTGTAGGTCCTGTACGGGCGTTTCTGGATACAGAAAATGTTCGACTGCTGCCCTGGCCAGCAAATTCTCCAGATCTCTCACCAATTGGAAACGTCTGGTCAATGGTGGCCGAGCAACTGGCTCGTCACAATACGCCAGTCACTACTCTTGATGAACTGTGTTGAAGCTGAATGGGCAGCTGTACCCGTACACGCCATGGAAGCTCTGTTTGACTCAACGCCCAGGCGTATCAAGGCAGTTATTACGGCCAGAGATGGTTGTTCTGGGTACTACGCACCCAAATTGTGTGAAAATATAATCACATGTCAGTTCTAGCATAATATATTTGCCCAATGAATAACCGTTTATCATCTGCATTTCTTCTTGGTGTAGCAATTTTTATGGCCAGTAGTGTATCTTGCTGTGATTCCTAAGGGTGTGGATAAAAATGCTGAGGCCACCACAGGCGCACGGGAAGGAGTGCTAACCACATCGTAAGAGAGGCAAGTGAACAGCACAGAGAAGTCGCGAGACACGGCGCAGTAGGCAGGGGGGCCGACACAGGTGCGGCGCACGCGGCTGAGGCCCTGCAGCAGCGACAGAGTACCCAGCCAGCCTCCCCTCGTCGCGTCGGGCAGCTGGCGCGCCGCCAAGTTTGTCGCTAATCAAGTCAGCGCCGGCTGGCAGGTAGTGAAGGCGCGGGAGACGACTTCTGCTCCGCGGCTGCTGGGACGTCGACTCTCGCGACCCCACCTACCACTGCAGACTGCAAAAGGATTAACACCAAACAATACTTCGGCTCTTCGTACCAAATGAGGTGGACTCGCTTTCTGGTGTAAGGCGGTTCAAATTGCCCCATGTCATCCAGAGGTAAGGTTTCCACGGTTTCCCAAAGTCGCTTAAAGTAAATGCCGCTATGGTTCTTTTGAGGAGGACATCTCTCCCTGATGTTCGTTTGTGTTTGCTCTCCAACGACATCGTCGTCAATGGGACGTTAAAAACAACCTGCTTTTCTCCCTTCCTTGCGTTCTTCCTTCTTTTTCGATAATTATGATCCAGAATACTGAATTGTGAAACACCATACATTACCGTTAGGGAGGCTAGGAGAATTCCATCACGTTGTCTGTCGCATGGTCCCCTGTTTTGGTACTGAGTTTATCGCTAATCTAGTTTCATCCACTCCCCATTACTTTTGCCTTTCTTTGCTTTACTTTCAGTCCACATCCTGTGCTCATTAGCCTGGACATTTCATGTAAGATGTCTTGTGAATCTTACTCACTTTCACTGACCATAACAAAGTCGTTGTATCTTACTACTGATATCCTTTCGACCTGTATTTTATCGCTCCCGTGAGGTTAAATTTTATTTCCATTACTGTTTCTTCGACGGAAGGTAGGGGAGAAAGGCTCCAACATCGTCTTAATCCGAGCACTTCCTTCTTGGCCCTCCATTTTTATTTTTCCTCCTGTTCTTTATACGCATTGTACACTGTCCAGTCACTGTCATAAATCAGTGGACATCCAGTTACGGTACTTCCGTCCAAAATAAAGCCTTCGTCATCTATGAACTGCAGTCAGCATGGGTGCATGAACCAGACACCTGCTGCGGACGCCCAAACGGATCAACGTTCACTGAACGGTTGCTAAGCTGTTGGTAGTCCCTTGGTTCATCTCTAAGGTCAGTTGCTCAGTTCTTGCACGTCTGTTCGCCCATGCATATTCCCACTGCTGTCGACCACCTCTCTCGTCTGTTGCCCCTGCTGCACCACAGTTCCCTTGGAACCATTTTGGCACGTATGGTATCTATAGCCAGGGAAGCACGCAAACAGTTTATAAACTTAGCCGTTTCGGAAATGCTTCCAACACTGGTGTGAAAGCCAATAATCATAGCCTATTGGACTTCAGGTAAACGACAACAACTGCACAGTTTCCCTCATACCCCGGGCACGCTTTATTACCATCCACTGCTTGTGCTGCCACCTGCCGTCTGTGAGTGGTGAGTAGCAGTAGCGGTGATCACTTTAGTTTGACTGGACAACGTACACTACCGGCCATTAAAATTGCAACACCAATAAGAAATGCAGATGACAAACGTCTATTCATTGGATAAATATATTATACTAGAACCGACATGTGATTACATTTTCACGCAGTTTGGGTGCATAGATCCTGAGAAATCAGTACCCAGAACAACCACCTCTGGCCGTAACAACGGCCTTGATAAGCCTGGGCATTGATTCGAACAGAACTTGGATGGCGCGTACAGGTACAGCTGCCCATGCAGCTTCAACAAGATACCACAGCTCATCAAGAGTAGTGACTGGCGTATTGTGACGAGCCAGTTGCTAGGCTACCATTGACCAGACGTTTTGAATTGGTGAGAGATGTGGAGAATGTGCTGGCCAGGGCAGCAGTCGAACATTTTCTGTATCCAGAAACGCCCGTACAGGACCTTCAACATGCGGTCGAGCATTATCCTGCTGAAATGTAGGGTTTCGCAGGGATCGAATGAAGGGTAGAACCACGGGTCGTAACACGTCTGAAATGTAACGTCCACTGATCAAAGTGCCGTCAACGCGAACAACAGGTGACCGAGACATGTAAACAATGGCACCCATATCATCATACCGGGTGATACGCCAGTATGGCGATGACGAATACACGCTTCCAATGTGCATTCACCGCGATGACACCAAACATGGATGCGACCATCATGATGCTGTAAACAGAACCTGGATTCACCCGAGAAAATGACGTTTTGCCATTCGTGCACCCCGGTTCGTCGTTGAGTATACCATCGCAGGCGTTCCTGCCTGTGATGCAGCGTCAAAGGTAGCCGCAGCCATGGTGTCCGAGCTGATAGTCCATGATGCTGCAAACGTGGTCGAACTGTTCGTGCAGATGGTTGTTGTCTTGCAAATGTCCCCATCTGTTGACTCAGGGATCGATACGTTGTTGCACGATCCGTTACAGCCATGCGAATAAGATACCTGCCATCTCGACTGCTAATGATACGAGGCCGTTGGGATCCAGCTAGGCGTTTCGTATTCCCCTCCTGAACCCACCGACTCCATATTCTGCTAACAGTAATTGGATCTCGACCAACGCGAGCAGCAATGTCTCGATAAATCGCAATCGCGATAGGCTACAATCCAACCTTTATCAAAGTCGAAACGTGATGGTATGCATTCCTCCTCCTTACACGAGGCACCACAACAACGTTTCACCAGGCAACGCCGGTCAACTGCTGTTTGTGTATGAGATATCGGTTGCAAACTTTCCTCATGTCAGCATCTTGTAGGTGTCTGGTGTGAATGCTCTGAAAAGCTAATCATTTGCATATCACAGCATCTTCTTCCTGTCGGTTAAATGTCGCGTCTGTATCACGTCATCTTCGAGGCGTAGCAATTTTAATGGCCAGTAGTGTATGTTACCCGTCTTTCCCCAAAGCTTATTCCCATTTTCCTGAGAAAGTCGAACATATTGTACCATTTCACATTGTAAAACGCCTTTTCTACGTCTACAAAACCTATGGAAGTCTCTTGTTTTTATTAGTCTTACTTCCATTATAAAGGACAACTTCAGAACTGCTACTGTTCGTGCGTTTACCTTTCTTAAATCCAAACCGATCGTTATCTAAGAGAACCACAGCTTTCTTTTCCATTCTTGTGTATACTATTCTTGTCACCAACTTCATTGCTTGTGCGATAGTTTTCGCACTTACGTGCCCTTGCTATTTTCGTAATGGTGTTTAGAAAAGTTTAAAAATCTTATTAAACAATCAGCTCCTACAGCAATAACTGTTGGAGGCAAAGATTTCAGTGAAGTTAGCTATTGATTATTTAACGAACACAAAAAACTACTCTAACGCAGACTCTTTTAAGACTTCAGTATTTAACGAACAACTGATTTCAACATGTTCTCGTAAATGTGCCAAGAGATATGTGAGGAAACACTTACGAAACTAAATGGATTTCTATAATTAAATAAATCAAATAACTTTTTTGTGACCAAGGCTGTCACAGTATTTTACATAATTTCTGATTGTGAACTTCGTGTGCAAGGACGTCGCGTAAGCATATCACGCTAGCACAGTCGTAAAAAACGTACACATGGTTAAGACCCGAGAGGACGAGCCACACTTTGAAAGGTACAGCCATAATCTAAGTCCGGTGTGATGACAATAGTAAGAGATAATAGTACGGAACACGATGGCCAGTCACGGCGATGGTGTCCACGTCTTCTGTCAGAGGTTCTGGGTTGTGGCACAGACAGTGGTTCCGGGTGTGTTCCCGACAGATCAAAAGTATCTAGTCCAGGAAGCTCATGCGGAGTGAACTGTTTTCCCAGGGCCCATGTACAGGTCTAAATACAGCCCAGGACACAGATGGTTATGTTTCCTGTCACGAGTCCTGACTAAGAAAGCGGTACGTGAAGCCCCTTAGCTCACAATCTGGTGGGCAAGTGTAGCATGGCTGCCGTTATGCTTCGCCTGCAAGGAAGCCGGCCACCCGCGTAACAATGATGTAATCGTGTTGCTGGTAGAGTAGGCGTAAGGCCTCAATTCTAGGAAGAGGAGGAAAGACCGTAATCACACAATTTATTGTTATCACAGCTTCCCAATCTCAGAGATTTGTATCTCATTTTTGATCCTAACTTGCTTCTGTGACAAATGCTAGTGTCTCATTGGTATCTTGTACTTGCTCTGTCATATCGTCTTAGTAAACGTTGGTGTCTCATTATGACTTTAAATAACTTGAATCATTTTAATATGAAGATTTACTTTATTCGTTTATATTATTAAATTTATTCCTTTCATCGTCCAATAATTTTTAATGTTTTTCAGCTATAATTTGTTGTTAATCTTCATAACACTATGATTCAATGCATCGGCCGCCATTTTTGCAGCCTTAAGTGCTCACAGAACGTTCCGGAAAACGAACCTGTCTTCATTTAGCTTCATGATAACGAAGTTTGATGCCGATTTATGAGCGCCCTTTTAAATCAAAGTTAATTCTGACGCACAAACCTGGTTCATCAAATTTCCGCGGTCACGCTTCATCGTGTTGAGGACAAGCCTACAACACAGGCTTCGCCGATTTTGGCCGTCCATTTTATTATAATTGGCCTTTCTCTCTCTTGATTTTTATATTCACAACAAAAAATATTAACAGCTTACTAAACGGAAACAGCGATAATAAATGGCGATAGTGGCAAGACTTATAACTATTGTTTCTTTTTCTATGTTGCATGTACGACATCTCAACGCACAATTCTCATTTAAAAGGGAAAAAGAAACAAGCAATAAAAAGGGGAAAATTAGCAATAATCCCACGTAATTCCATTCATCAAATCCACGAAACATTTTTAGAATGTCGTCACGTCGCTATTTGAGTTAAGGGCAATTTACAACGAGAAATTTTAATTTCTCCCGCTGCCTACAACTTTTACTACTCAAATTTTCATCCAAGTCATTAATAACAATGTTTTCTGTGTTAAATTTTGGCATTGCACTGTCTGTTCTTTCTGTCAGGCACTACATAAACTACGTAGGTGTTACGCCAGTCGTACTGCAGCAAATCATACAACGTACACCGATGGGCAAAAATATTATGACCACGTGTTCAACAGCGTGATAGTCCACTTTTCCAACACAATACAGCATCGGTTCTGCTTGGCACGGATTCTAAAAGTCCTTGATAGCTGTCCAGAAGTATGTGTCACCTGTGGTCTACGCACAGATTACGCAGTTTTCCCAAATTACAGCACGGCGGTTAGTGGGCACTCAGCTGGCGCCCGGTATGTGTTCCATTGGGTACAGGTCAGGCAAGTTTGTGGGTCAAGACATCAATGCGAGTTCACTATTATGCCTCTAAAACCACAGCAGCGCGATTCTCGCCTTGCAACACGGACAGTTACACGGCTGAAAATGCCATCGCCGCAAGGGGAGACTTCAAGCATGAAGCGATGCAGGTGATCCGCAATAATGTTCATGTCGTTCAATGCTGTCATCATACCTTCGGTTACTACCACAGATCCCATGGAAGCTCAACTCAGTGTACCCCGTAGCGTAATTCTGCTCTGACCGTCCTACATCTGTGGCACGATGCATGCCACAAGGAGCCATTCGCCTATCATATGGACGCAATCCCGTACCCGGTGTAGTAAAAATGCGAAACATTCGTCCAAGCGACAAGTTTCTCTTGATCAATGGTGAGCTCTTAGGGCACTGCAATCGTACTTGACGATGTCGTTGCGTCAACAAGGGAACATGTAGGGTTCGTGTCCTATGGAACTCCAACAGTGGCCTTTGAATGGTGTGCTCCGAAACACTTTTGGCTGCACCAACATTGTCATCAGACCTGCCACAGATCGCTGCCTGTCCCGGATTACATAGCGGGCAATCCTCTGACTGCTGTGTTTTGTGATGAGACGTGGACGTCCAAAACCAAACGGCCTACTCGTTATCTCGCCATCCTTCATTCACTTTCCAGATGTGCTCAGACAGTAGAAGGCGAAAAGTCAACCACCTCCGCCGTTTCATTCTGTTTTCCAGCCTCAGCACGGCAGCATAGTGCCCTTTGTCAAAACCGATTGTATCAGTGGATTTCGAAATCAGCGGCGCATATCGTCTCTACAGTGACTACCCATTCGTTTGTTCTGATTATACTCTGTCACTTCTGTGTCATGTGCCCGCAACACCACCAAGAGGTATTCAACTTAGTGGTGGGCAGTGGTCACAATGTTTTGGCTCCTCAGTGTATAGCAACGACGCAAATGCTAATAACGTATCGCCACCTCGTGTACCATACGAAGTAATGACTGCACAATCGCTTTCTCCTGTTTTACTTGAAGAAAGTTTAATTCAGCGCAAGCAATCTCAGGTTTTTGCCCTATTCCGGGGCCAAGCAACAGCGCCGAATTTCAATTCTAACTAGCCTTATAGCTGCCACGCTGCTCATGTGACGTCACTTTCCACGTCACTCGAGTGTGGACAAGTCCCACGTGAAAGACAGGCAGTGGCGCGCACGTCACAGTACGTCACTGAAGGTCCTACAAGCGCCAGCAGCTGTCTCCGGCGTGGAGATGGTAACTATTTCAGACAAGTTTAATGATTCTGGGCTGCGCGTTTAAATGCATTCAGGTTCTGTATAGCACACGACAAAATTAAGTGCTTTAGTGGGTAGCTTTTCAATTAAATATTGATTTACCGTGGGCTATGCACGGTCCAGAGCGTTCGCGACATGTGGCGGACAAGCCGACTAGTTTGACGTCACAGGTTCGTTGCAGGTCCCGTATACCTCGTTAGCCCCGAGTGTGACGCACGAAAACAGAAATGTAAACATAAAAGAAAATACAATAATCGATACCATCCTGGTTACCAGGATAACGGGGCAGACAATTCCACGGAAATAAAGGCAACGGTTGCTGGAATTCACACCCCGTGAGGATAAAATTTTACTCAGATAAAAATATCCAGATGCCCCATGGTCCGCCTGATACTAGTTGACAGAATTAAAGATTGGTTCAAATGGCTCTGAGCACTATGGGACTTAACACATATGGTCATCAGTCCCCTAGAACTTAGAACTACTTGAACCTAACTAACCTAAGGACAGCACATAACGCCCAGCCATCACGAGGCAGAGAAAAATCCCTGACCCCGCCGGGAATCGAACCCGGGAACCCGGGCGTGGGAAGCGAGAACGCTACCGCACGACCACGAGATGCGGGCATTAAAGATTGAAGATTGTCCGATTAACAACTCACAATCAGATACCCATAACCAACTTGTGACAAATTACTTTAAATCTCTTTAAGCCCTATGCTGACGGTCGTATAACAGGATGGTGGCAACCACGGCAGTCACCCCGGTCTCTTAAGGTATAATGACAGTACTGATATCAGAGACGAGTTGACTGTGGATCAGCCTTTGCACACTCATCAAACAAGGGCTTTAGTGCAAGCTTCAATTCATGCTATAATGGGAAAAATTCTTGCCAAAATAGTTTTATACACAGGTGCTCTATCGAAAAACGTGTTTAAAAAGATTTAAAGTACACAATGTGTCGACCTACCCGGTAAGAATTTGGCGTTCCGTTAGAGCCTTAGGTGCTAAACAGTATATATTGTCGTCGAAAATGGAGTGACCTTATGTCCGTTTCCGGTTCTAAAATATCTTGTTCTCGAGTGCTTGCTAGGTGAGGATTTTTTCGAGAAATCGACGTAAAATTAGACTTTTCTTTGAATAAGTGCTAGGTACGCATCGAGGACAAAAACATAGTAGTGGATTTAATACAAACCCACGTAGAATATGGCAAGTACTACCAGGGAATTAAAATATTTTTTTAAGACAAAGAGTGTACTTCAACTCTGTTTCTCAGCTATGGTGAGAAAGACAGTAACAAAACTTATATACAAGGCAATGGTATCTTCTTATCTGGATACACAACAGCAATCAAATTTAAGAAACATACCTTTGAAGCACTTAAGTATTTTTGAGGAGCAACCTAGAGTAATAAATAGGTATGTGTACCACATAAACGTGATGCTACGAGACATAGTTTGCAGTAAATCTTACTCCATTCCGTATACGAAAAGAGAGGCTTTTGATCGATAAATAAGACGAATGCTTCAGTGGAAATTAATTGAATTGTTTGAAAATATTGTAAACAGTTAACACAATACACATCTGCAGAATTACTTAACAACCATAAGGAAAGCAACGACTGAATGTACCTGTTGTCATGCCTGCAGAAAGAAGAACGTGTTTTGGAAGAAAAGATGAGGAATACACCTCTCCCATTCACTGATATACCAGAATTAGAAACAAAATCACTTACGATTAAAGGGTAGGTCATGTTCAGAAATATTTACTTGGAGAAACAATACTAATTAAATCTCATACAAAATCGTCGCAACAATTACATCTACTTGATTTCTCTGCAAGCCACAGTTAAGTGCCTAGTAGAAAATTCATCGAATTTAAATCTTTACGTGCGAGTTCTGATTTCTCTTAATCTATTATGATGATCATTTTTCTGAAGAGACTACAACTCGGTTCGTGGTTAAGGGTGAATCCCAAGCTCACGGCTACGAATAATTGGGAGCGGAAACTTAATGTCATCAGAGCCATGTTAAAGGACCATAACATGCGATCGTTAGACCGACTGCAGAAAGTTCAGTTTATAAATACATACATGTTATGTTATGTTATGTTAACCGGGGACCTAGAAACGATGGAGAGGCTCCATCCCCGCCGCAGCCGCAGTGGTCCGCAACACCGCAACGACTACCTCAGTCCACTTCACCCCTCCGCCGCCCCACACCGAACCCAGGACTATTGTGCGGTTCGGGCCCCAGTGGACTCCCCAGGGAATGACTTCCACCAGTGTAACACCTATGTTGACGTGGTAGAGTAATGGTGGTGTACGCGTACGTGGAGAACTTGTTTGCGCAGCAATCGCCGACATAGTGTAGCTGAGGCGGAATAAGGGGAACCAGCCCGCATTCGCCGAGGCAGATGGAAAACCGCCTAAAAACCATCCACAGACTGGCCGGCTCACCGGACCTCTCCACAAATCCGCCGGGTGGATTCGTGCCGGGGACCGGCTCTCCTTCCCGCCCGGAATACATACACTACTGGCCATTAAAATTGCTACACCAAGAAGAGATGCAGATGATAAACAGGTATTCATTGGACAAATGTATTATACTAGAACTGACATGTGATTACATTTTCACGCAATTTGGGTGCATAGATCCTGAGACATTAGTACCCAGAACAACCACCTCTGGCCGCAATAACAGCCTTGATACGCCTGGGCATTGAGTCAAACAGAGCTTGGATGGCGTGTACAGGTACAGCTGCCCATGCAGCTTCAACACGATACCACAGTCCATCAAGAGTAGTGACTGGCGTATTGGGACGAGCCAGTTGCTCGGCCACCATTCACCAGACGTTTTCAGATGTTGAGAGATCTGGAGAATGTGCTGGCCAGGGCAGCAGTCGAACATTTTCTGTATCCAGAAAGACCCGTACAGGACCTGCAACATTCAGTCGTGCATTATCCTGCTGAAATGTATGGTATCTCAGAGATCGAATGAAGGGTAGAGCCACGGGTCGTAACACATCAGGAATGTAAAGTCCACTGTTCAAAGTGCCGTCAATGCGAACAAGAGGCGACCGAGACGTGTAACCAATGGTACCCCGTACCACCACGCCCGGTGATGCGCCGGTATGGCGATGACGAATACACGCTTCCAATGTGCGTTCACCGCGATGTCCTCAAACACGGATGTGACCATCATGATGCTGTAAACAGAACTGGATTCAACCGAAAAAATGACGTTTTGCCATTCGTGCGCCGAGGTTCGTCGTTGAGTACACCATCACACGCGCTCCTGTCTGTGATGCAGCGTCAAGGTTAACCGCAGCCATGGTCTCCAAGCTGATAGTCCATGCTGCTGCAAACGTCGTCGAACTGTTCGTGCAGGTGGTTGTTGTGTTGCAAACGTCCCGATCTGTTGACTCAGGGATCGAGACGTGGCTGCACGATCCGTTACAGCCATGCGGATAAGATGCCTGTCATGTCGACTGCTGGTGATACGAGGCCGTTGGGATTCAGCACGGTGTTCCATATTACCCTCCTGAACCCACCGATTCTATATTCTGCTAACAGTCATTGGATCTCGACTAACGCGAGCAGCAATGTCGCGATACGATAAACCGCAATCGCATTAGGGTACAATCCGTCCTTTATCAAAGTCGGAAACGTGATGGTACGCATTTCTCCTCCCTACACGAGGCATCACAACAACGTTTCACCAGGTAACGCCGGTGAACTGCTGTTTGAGAAGTCGGTTGGAAACTTTCCTCATGTGAGCACGTCGTAGGTGTCGCCACCGGCGCCAACCTTGTGTGAATGCTCTGAAAAGCTAATCATTTGCATATCACAGCATCTTCTTCCTGTCAGTTTAATTTGGCGTCTGTAGCACGTCATCTTCGTGGTGTAGCAATGTTAATGGCCAGTAGTGTACATACTTAGCAAAATATATCATGTCGCAACCTTCTTACCGATACCGCAGGTCACCGCACAAATAATACCAGCTGCAGCGTGATGGTATGTGTGGAAACAAAATATCTTCAAAGTATCCTTCCACATGGCGACTTTGCAGAGGCACACATGAGGACTCGGAATTAAAGACTTGAAATCTAGATGTGATGCACTGATTCTAATAGATCCTGGGGATAGGAACGCTCCTATTAATGTAGCACATATAGATGCCAGCCTAGATTACGTCCGAAAGTACTATGTCGATTCCAGCTATGCAGGGTGTTACAAAAAGGTACGGCCGAACTTTCAGGAAACATTCCTCACACACAAAGAAAGAAAATATGTTATGTGGACATGTGTCCGGAAACGCTTACTTTCCGTGTTAGAGCTCATTTTATTACTTCTCTTCAAATCACATTAATCATGGAATGGAAACACACAGCAACAGAACGTACCAGCGTGACTGCAAACACTTTGTTACAGGAAATGTTCAAAATGTCCTCCGTTAGCGAGGATACATGCATCCACCCTCCGTCGCATGGAATCCCTGATGCGCTGATGCAGACCTGGAAAATGGCGTATTGTATCACAGCCGTCCACAATACGAGCACGAAGAGTCTCTACATTTGGTACCGGGGTTGCGTAGACAAGAGCTTTCAAATGCCCCCATAAATGAAAGTCAAGAGGGTTGAGGTCAGGAGAGCATGGAGGCCATGGAATTGGCCCGCCTCTACCAATCCATCGGTCACCGAATCTGTTGTTGAGAAGCGTACGAACACTTTGACTGAAATGTGCAGGAGCTCCATCGTGCATGAACCACATGTTGTGTCGTACTTGTAAAGGCACATGTTCTAGCAGCACAGGTAGAGTATCCCGTACGAAATCATGATAACGTGCTCCATTGAGCGTAGGTGGAAGAACGAAACTAAATGAGCTCTATCAAGGAAATTAAGCGTTTCCGGACACGTGTCCACATAATATCTTTTCTTTATTTGTGTGTGAGGAGTGTTTCCTGAAATTTTGGCCGTACCTTTTTGTAACACCCTGTATAAGACTTCCACCAGCACAAACCAACACAAGAACCGTCTATGATTATATTATCAGAAATTGCCTTCACATCGCAATTCAGGTAAAATATCCCACTAAAAACTGGATGAACGTTTGGAAAAATATCAACAATAAAATTCTACCAACTAGAGTCAGTTCCGTATGGTATGACGTCGTAAACGAAACCATACCCACAGCGAAACGATTATGGAAAATCAAATTGAGACCATCTCCATACTGCGACAAATGTCAGCTTGTAGAATTTTAGTGCACGTGTTCTTATGTGAAAATAGAATCAGAATTTGGAACTGGACTAGGAAGAAATTAGCACGTATCAACAGAGCCGTACAAAGTCATATACCGATAATTGAAGCTTTACAACCCGTCTGGAAATATTACCCGTCCGCAAAGAATAACAGTTAATCGTAGCTTCTGGGACAGTTTGTGTTTTACATGTTAAGAAACGAAACTTGGAACTTAGTAAAGTACATGTTTTATGATGCAGAAGAACATTTTAAGTTGAAGAAGAGTAACAAATATAAGGAATGGTTTCAAAGTTTTTTTATCTATTGCTTTATGTGGACTACAAAGAGGTGGACAGTTTTATTGATTAGAAGCAGAATAATTATTCTTTCTTTTTTATTATTCCTGAAATCTTCTTTTATCTTAGTTATAAAATGAGAACTAATTTGGCAAAACCCCTAAGGCTCCGAACTTTCTTTAATTAGTTGAAAAATATATGGCTTCCTTACAGACATCAACGCATCCACTGCATAAAAAGTTAAATTGTGAAAATGTTAGTGAATGAATGTTTGTTATGGATTTTTCCGTCACCCTTCTGCCTGTTACGTTCTACAAGGAACTCACGCCATTGGAAGCGGCAATCTGTTATTTAATTTACCTTAATTACTATTTCAGTTTTGTTCTACAATTTAAAGTATATATGGGAACAAACATGGAGTTCATGGGAATAATGGAGCAACTCAGTGCCAGGTATGGGGGAGGCATTGTGGGCAGGCCTCGGATCACAGACCCCTGCACTCTTTTCCTCCACCTGCCTCGTGCTGAAAGTCTTCTTGAAGCCAGTAAAAGAAAAGATACATTACAGGTATGTGGGGTGGCATCGTGGCCAAGCTTCATAATTCTTGACCTCTGCCCTCTTTGCCACCACCTGCCTGTCACTCACCTGCACAAAAAAAAGATAGTGCAGTAGTTAACTCACAAAAAAAAAGTAGTGAAATGGTCGGCGCGCCTGCCTCCTAACAAGAGGTCCAAGTTTGAACCCGGGTTGGCCAAAAACTTTCATTTGCGCCGTTGCTGTATTTCAACGCCCTGTGGGAAAAAAATGTTGTGGGAAAAAAATGTGACATGCACTTGAGTTGTCAATAGCCAATTCACGAAGTATCTTATCTTAGACACTGATGTTATACTTTGGTCTAAGATGATCGATAACGGTCGAAACTACTTATCAAATTTCCTTTGCCCCATCTTGGTTAATGAAGATGTTATACAGATTGGTCAGGTGAAAATATCACTCGTGTGGTGGCACCGCCAGACACCACACTTGCTAGGTGGTAGATTAAATCGGCCGCGGTCCATTAGGTACATGTCGGACCCGCGTGTCGCCACTGTGTGATCGCAGACCTAGTGCCACCACAAGGCAGGTCTCGTGATACGAACAAGCACTCGCCCCAGTTGTACGGACGACCTAGCTAGCGACTAGATGTATGAAGCCTTTCTCTCTCATTAGCCGAGAGACAGAATAGCCTTCAGCTAAGTTAATGGCTACGAACTAGCAAGGCGCCATTAGCCTTACAGTGATTGTAATTAAAGTCTCCCGTGTATCGTCAAGAGCGATGTACCACAATGATTGATTAAAGATAAGTATTAATCCAGCTACGTACTTTTCTTCATAGCATTAATTACGTAGCCTGTTCCAGTACTTCACGCCCGTCTGCGTTAGTCTAGCGTGCATTTTCAGCCATCTCGAACTACAAGGTGTTGGCCCAGCTGCCGACACATCAACTCGCGCTCTGAGAAGTCCATACAAACTTAGTTATTTACACAGACAGTTCATCCATTCCGCGATTCGAGAATCTCGTTGATTTTTGCCTGTTTTCGAAATTGCTACTGGCAAGATATCGGTCACGGGTGTTGCTGTTGTTGTTGTTGTGGTCTTCAGTCCTGAGACTGGTTGGATGCAGCTCTCCGTGCTACTCTATCCTGTGCATGCTTCTTCATCTCCCAGTACTTACTGCAACCTTAATCCTTCTGAATCTGCTTAGTGCATTCATCTCTTGGTCTCCCTCTACGATATTTACCCTCCAAGCTGCCCTCCAATGCTAAATTTGTGAGCCCTTGATGCCTCAGAACATGTCCTACCAACCGGTCCCTTCTCCTTGTCAAGCTGCGCCACAAACTCCTCCCCAATTCTATTCAATACCTGTTCATTAGTTATGGATCTACCCATCTAATCTTCAGCATTCTTCTGTAGCACCACATTTCGAAAGCTTCTATTCTCTTCTTGTCCAAACTATTTATCGTCCACGTTTCACTTCCATACATGGCTACACTCCATACAAATACTTTCAGAAATGACTTCCTGACAGTTAAATCTATACTCGATGTTAACAAATTTCTCTTCTTCAAAAGCACTTTCCTTGCCATTGCCAGTCTACATTTTGTATCCTCTCTACTTCGACCATCATCAGTTATTTTGCTTCCCAAATAGCAAAACTCCTTTACTGGCTTAAGTGTCTCCGGTCACGGGTACTGAAAAACAAATGCCAAAAGAAATTCTTTTTATTATATGATACGAGGGCCGTTCAGAAAGTAACCTCCGGTTGATTTAAAAAAATACACCAAGTTAAATAAAAATATTTTAGTACATACATCTTACAACTACATCTTTGCACTATTTTTCTACATAGTCTCCATAGCGATTGAGGCACTTATCGTATCTCTTCACAAGCTTTGAAATTCCTTCTGCATAAAAATCACCCGCTTGTGCCTGGAGCCAGGCCTGTGACCGCATCTTTGAGCTCTTCGTCGTCATCAAACCGCTGTGACCCGAGCCATTTCTTCAAATGCATGAAGAGGTGATAATCACTTGGCGCCAGGTCTGGGCTGTAAGGTGGATGGTTGATAACGTCCCACTTGAAGGACTCAAGAAGGGCCGTTGTTCTGCGAGCAGAGTGAGGACGGGCGTTATCGTGCAATAAAACGATACCGGAAGTCAGCATACCACGGCGTTTGTTCTGTATAGCCCGTCGTAACTTTTTTATTGTTTCACAGTACACGTCTTGATTAATGGTCGTACCACGTTCCATGAATTCAACCAACAACACCCCTTTGGCATCCCAAAACACCGTTGCCATCAGTTTTCTGGCAGAAAAATCTTGCGAGGCTTTTCTTGGTTTGGTAGGCGAATTTGAATGTGCCCACATCTTTGATTGTTCTTTTGTCTCAGGGTTCACGTACTTAATCCAGGTTTCGTCACCGGTCACGATTCTGTTTAACAATGGTTCTCCTTCGTCCTCATAACGTGACAGAAAGTCTAATGCAGAGGCCATTCTTTGAGTTTTGTGGTGGTCGGTAAGAATTTTGGGCACCCATCGTGCACAGAACATACGATAACCCAATCTTGCTGTCACCATCTCGTACAAGAGAGTCTTAGAAATCTGTGGAAAACCAGTAGACAACTCCGACATTGAGAAACGTCGATTTTCACGAACTTTTGCATCAACTGTCTGAACGAGTTCGTCAGTCACCAATGATGGTCTACCACTCCTCTCTTCATCATGAACGTTTTCTCGTCCACTTTTAAATAAACGTACCCATTCACCGACAACTCCTTCACTCATAACTCTTGGTCCGTACACGGCACAAAGCTCACGATGAATAGCTGCTGCAGAATATCCTTTGGCTGTAAAAAACCTTATGACAGCACGGACTTCACATTTGGCGGGGTTTTCTATTGCAGCACACATTTCAAACTGCCACAAAAACTAAACTAGCGCAGGTACGACGTTCACTCGACCACGGCTTGATGCTGACTGACCTGTTGAGTGCGTGAACGCACAGATGGCGTCGCTACTCCCCCCACAACCCGCACTGTGACCAATCGGAGGTTACTTTCTGAACCGCCCTCGTATAATAACAGATTTAAAACTTTCATATATCTTCCTTTGCTTGTGCTGTGAAACCTTCCTTCTTGGCGAATTTCATTACTGTAGGCCAACGGGAATTACACTATAGGCTTTGATGAGAGAGTTGGCGAGTGTCAAAATATGACATAAATGACCGTATCATTTGACTGCAATGATTTAAAAGTTTCAAGATTTTACACCGTCATGGAACCGTAGGCCTTAGTATGTGACATGAATTTTAATTTGGTACGTCAACCTCTTTCTGAAAAAAGCACTTTTAACAGTCGGATAGATAGTCGGACAACAAAGTGATCTTGAAACGGTTCCGTTTTTACCGACTGAGTTACGGGACCCTAAAAAATCAAGATTTAGTGAAAGGCTAACACCAAGTATCCCAGTCGCAGCTTCATTATTTGTAGTTGTTAATAAAACCTAATGGTCAGTCCTTCCAGAAATAAATAGTTGTGGTGTCCACTTCCTTGCTACAGTTAAATAATTAATTATGCAATCTTCGGGAACTTCACAGTAATACACCCTGTCTGACGAAATAGGTTACACGATACCGCTCGTGACAAGAGTCTCCTCGGTTACGGTGGTAGCAACTGTTATGCAAAAGTGCTGTCGCATAGAGTGGTTCCAGCAACTGAGACACTCTCCCGCCTTCTGACAGCTGAAGTAACTTTACTCAGAAGACTAGCCGCGACACTAACGCCCACCTAAACGCCGCCGCAAGCTGGCCAATTTAACGAGCGGAAGCAGATTAAAGCGCAAGAAGTGGCCACTCGCAGTTCTTTCATTAAATTTTATTGGCCTCGGCAGCGAGACTTGAGGTCGCAATTAAGTTCTGTACGCATGTTGGCCAATATTGGCTCAGCACTCGGAGTAGGGCGGCGTGGTTCATTGCGCAATATTGGCCACCCTGCCGGGACCTTGGCGCGGCTTCCACCGAGTCTTGAGCCGGGCTCTGCCTTCCTTCGTCCTCGTTCTCCACCCCCGTTTCTCTGCTCTATGCTTTCACACCCTGCTGCCTCCTGCGTGCAGGCTAGTTGACTACAAATAAGACTCTAGCCTTTGTCGCCTCGCTCTTCAATATGCATATCAAGATGACTATCGCATCTCATCCAATATGACGCTTCCTTTCACGCATTACCTACATTATTTATATAGCTCAACGAGTCCTCCTTCAGGTGTGTTCTTAAAGTCCTCGCCTACTTGGGCTTTTTTCAGTTGGTTGCACGACAAGATGTATGAACTTCTTCTTTGAATTTCTGTCAGCAATACGCACGTAGTGACCTGCTAGTACTCCTCGAGTTCTGTTTTCAGTTGAACTGTAAAAATACGCAAGTCTAATAATTAGTTTTACGTTATGCCATAAGAATTACTTCCCCCTGATCATAAGACCTGTAAATTGCTATGAGTAAGTAAAAATTATTTACGTGGTACCACTTGAGGTACTCGTCACTCTCTTTCCTTTCTTCTTCATTTGAACTTACAAAAAAAAATCAAATCCTTTCCTGACAGCCACGTTAAGAGGTCGTTGCCATACAGTTTTTAGAAATGTCAAAGACCTGCAGTAAATAACGATAAAATTCTTCGTTTTTTATGAAAAAAGATTGTCTTCTACTCGTGTAATGACCGAATTGGGGTAAACTGCACCACAACTCTTAACCGACTGACACTGGATAAATAATTTGAAGGGTCGCATTAAGACTCGTGAGATTGTTCAGAACCTCTTCTGACTAGCAGGCATCTCAATAACATAGCTACATCACAGGGGAGAGATGCCTATATCGTACCAGCGCCAATTTTGTATCCTCACGATAAAATTCTTACTTCTCGTACTATCCGACATTTTCTGAAGTCAGTATGAGCTACGTGCTTCTTGGAGCTATATTCTCAGCTACGAGTTGCTGTATCTTGAGGAAAAGATATTCTGAGGGCAAGGTTGATAATGCTGTAGTTTTCATTTACCTTTTTTTGTATGTAGCGAAGAGAATTTCTGTTATAAGGTAATTAGGAACATAATGTGTAATTTATGGGTGTATATACATTACATAGTCCTGGTTTCAGACTCTCATGAATCTATATTCATTGTAATTCGTCTGTTTTAATATGACAAAGAGAAAATAGCGCCGTTGTCTATAATATACCGCTATAAGTTTCCAATATTTTGCGGGTACAATTTAAGAAAGTTATTCGCATAATTACCTTTAAAACATGCATTTAGTGCAATCAATGCAACATAATGTTTAGAAGTGATGTGGTGAATTTTCTGAGGTGTTCTCCATCCTAAGTTATTAATAAAATAATTGTAAGGAGCAGTCAAATTAAAACTTGACAGACAGAAAATATGAACAAACTATTTATTATTTCAAAAGTAATCACCATAGCTGTTAATACATTTATCCCTCTGTTAGACAAGATGCTCAATGCCTTCATGGAGGGCCTGATGACCCTGTAGTTTGGTACCTTCATGGAAAATTGTTTGCGGTTGCCTATGGAACCAAGATTGTGCCCAGGCGTACGCCTCTTCATCCAGAGAAAATCGATGGCGACAGATATCTATCTCCAGGGCTCCAAAAACATGGAAACCGCATGTCGAGAGATTGTGAATGTGGAGGAAGCGCAACGGATTCCCAGCGCAACATTATCTGTCTAGTCGAAACAAACTTGGCAACAAGTGGGTGCACCCACATGTATCCAAGTGTCATGTCCCAACACAGTATGGAGGGAAGAATGGGGGTTACAGGCCAATCTGCAATTTCTGAGCGGTTAGACCAATTGCAGAAAGACAAACTTTCAGTGAAGGCACACTAATTGTCTACAGTAGCGCCAACCATCGTCGCAAGGCACCTAAGACAATCGCGAATTTTAAGATCGATGGGATGCGTGCACCAGGAGGCTCAAGGATACTCGAGAGTCTGATTAACTCTGTTTATTTGCAATCAGACAAACTACTACACTGAAAGTCAACTCTAAAAATTAGAAAGAGCGAAGAACGCTACTAGTTGCACAGCAGAAGTAAGTGTCTGAGCCCGTGTAGTGAGCACTAACAGGAACACCGAAAAAGCTAATACTAGCAGCGTTTTAAGTACAAACTGTGCGAACAGCACTCAGGGGAGAGAAACAGACTTCTCGGAGCTTACTGAAGTTATCGACGGGCAACACGGAGTTGGTGTCCTGATGATCTAACTGAGATCTTCCTGTGATTCCAAAAATATGGTTTTTTAAAGGATTGTGGAAGAGCAATATTTCTCCCTTCCCTCCTCAGCCAATCCGACGAGTGGCTTTGCACCTCAAGGGCGTTTCTGGCTAACCACATTCAGATTTCTCCCCTTCTGCTACTCGTTACGTAGAATTGTATCTGTACAGCCACAGTGTTCAGCTGAAAGCTAAACGGCGCTGTTCTGCCTCTGATGGCCAACAGCAACATTGTGTTACGTCGCTTGGCCCCGCCCAGTGACCTTTCGTCAGTAAGGGGACCCCTGTTGTAGAACTCTGAACTGCGTAAACCCACCGTCGCTGTAGGAACAAGTATCAAACTTGCTGTATTCACTAAGATGTGCCTTTTTGTGACCATCTTCTACTATGATGCCTTACAACAGCGTCTAGGCGCTGGATGGACTTACCAGTTAATTCAAAAATGGTTCAAATGGCTCTGAGCACAATGGGACTTAACTTCTGAGGTCATCAGTCACCTAGAACTCAGAACTACTTAAAACTAACAAACCTAAGGACACCACACACATTCATGCCCGGGGCAGGATTCGAACCTGCGACCTAGCGGTCGCGCGGTTGCAGACTGTAGCGCCAGTTAATTCCCTGAAGTGAAATTTCTCCCCTTGAACAGTCTCTAGCATTACTTATGACCTCCGATAACCTAAACGCTACCACTTTGCCTGCTCTCTGCATTGTGTCTCCGATTTCCTACACACATCAAAACAAGTTTTGCATCACCTGGGTTCCGAGAGTTCCGGAACCAATACAGAAAACCGGAATGGAGATCAATGTAAACATCATTTCCCCCCTTTTTATTGCTGATGAAAGCCACGCATTGCTTGTTGTACCACGATACAGCGAGACCTTCAGAGGTGGTGGCCCAGATTGCTGTACACACCGGTACCTCTAATACCAAGTAGCACGTCCTCTTGTATTGATGCATGCCTGTATTCGTCGTGGCATACTATCGATAAGTTCATCAAGGCAGTGTTGGTCCAGATTGTCCCACTCCTCAACGGCGATTCAGCATAAATCCCTCAGAGTGGCTGTTGGGTCACGTTTTTCGTAAACAGTCCTTTTCAATCTATAC
The DNA here is from genome assembly GCF_023864345.2 of Schistocerca serialis cubense. Classification (NCBI taxonomy): domain Eukaryota; kingdom Metazoa; phylum Arthropoda; class Insecta; order Orthoptera; family Acrididae; genus Schistocerca; species Schistocerca serialis. The sequence goes on along the minus strand of NC_064644.1, from coordinate 428,137,013 downwards.
CAGGCATGTTCGATAGGCATCATGCGACCCTAATCTAACGATGTCGTTATCCTGAAGGAAGTCATTCACAAGAAGTGTACGATGGGGCGCGAACTGTCGTCCATGATGACGTTGCCTCGCCACTATGCTGCCGATACGGTAGCACTATCGGTCGGAGGATAGCATTCACGTATCCTACAACCGTTACGGCCCCTTACATGACCACCAGCGGCGTACGTCGGCCCCACATAATGTCACTCCAAAACAGCAGGGAACCTCCATCTTGCTGCACTCGCTGGACAGTCTGTGTAAGGCTTTCAGCCTGACCGGGTTGCCTCCAAACAAGTCTCCGACGATTGTCTGGTTGAAGGCATATGCGACACTCGTAGGTGAAGAAAACGTGATGCCAATCCTGAGTGGTCCATTCGGCATGTTGTTGGGCCAATCTGCACCACACTGCATGGTGTCGTGCTTGCAAAGATGGACCTCGCCATGGACCTCGGGAGTGAAGTTGCGCATCATGCACCTATTGCGCACTGTTTCAATCGTAACACGCCGTCCTGAGGCTTCACGAAAAGCATTATTCAACATGGTGGTGTTGCTGTTATGGTTCCTCCAAGCCATAACCCGTAGGTAGTGGTCATCCACCCCAGTAGTAGCCCTTGGGAACAGGCCTGAGTGAGGCATGTCCGACCAACATGGCTTTGGTTCACTCCGAAATGCCTGGACACTTCTCTTGTTTAGAACCCCTCCTGGCACAAAGTAACAATGCGGATGCGATCGAACCGCGGTATTGACCGTCTAGGCATGGTTGAACAACAGACAACACGAGCCGTGTACCTCCTCCCTGGTGGAATGAGTGGAACTGATCGGCAGTAGGATCCCCCCCACCACCACCACCACCCCCCTCCGTCTAATAGACGCTGCTCATGCATGGTTGTTTACATCTTTGGGCTGGTTTAGTGACATCTCTGAACAGTCAAACGCGCTGTGTCTGTGATACAATATCTACAGCCAACGTCTATCTTCTGGAGTTCTGGGAACCGGGGTGATGCAAAACATTTTTTGATGTGTGTATTTTGGGGTGCCCTTGCTCGCTTCCAACAGCCTTAAACTTAACAATGTACAAGTCATTATATTGCCAATATGTGACACAAGGCTGTTTCAAACAAGCTGCCAGAGTTTCGTTCAGAATCCCTAACATATCTTCTACACAGTCCCAATCTCTCGACATGCGATATCCACATTTTTGAAGCCCTGACCGTTGATTTCCTTCGGACAAAGAGAGGCATGCTTGGGCACAATCATTGTTCCATAGGCAACCGCAAACGTTTTTCAATGATGGCACTGAGCGTCTTGCCTCACTCTAGTATAAATATATTAAAAGATAAGGCGATAACGTTTGAAATAATAAACATTTTACTTATCTTTTTTCCATCCGTCTTATTTTCATTTCACTGCCCCTTATATTTCACCAGAAACGCGTTACGCAAAGTGGAGTACAGACGAATGGCACTTAATTGTAACTATATATATTCACTTAATTGTTGGTTTAGACGCATTATATATATATATATATATATATATATATATATATATATATATATATATATAAAAACAAAGATGATGTGACTTACCATACGAAAGCGCTGGCAGGTCGATAGAAACACAAACAAACACATACATACACACAAAATTCTAGCTTTCGCAGCCAATGGTTGCTTCGTCAGGAAAGAGGGAAGGAGAGGGAAAGACGAAAGGATGTGGGTTTTAAGGGAGAGGGTAAGGAGTCATTCCAATCCCGGGAGCGGAAAGACTTACCGCACATACACAGATACAAGCAGACATTTGTAAAGGCAAAGATTTTGGCCCAAAATCTTTGCCTTTACAAATGTCTGCTTGTATCTGTGTATGTGCGGATGGGTATGTGTGTGTGTGTGTGTGTGTGTGCGCGAGTGTATACCTGTCCTTTTTTCCTCCTAAGGTAAGTCTTTCCGCTCCCGGGATTGGAATGACTCCTTACCCTCTCCCTTAAAACCCACATCCTTTCGTCTTTCCCTCTCCTTCCCTCTTTCCTGACGAAGCAACCATTGGTTGCGAAAACTAGAATTTTGTGTGTATGTATGTGTTTGTTTGTGTTTCTATCGACCTACCATCGCTTTCGTATGGTAAGTCACATCATCTTTGTTTTTAAATATATTTTTCCCGCGTGGAATGTTTTCCTATTATATATATATATATATATATATATATATATATATATATATATATATATATATGGGATATAAAAAGTTTGCCTTTGATAAAATGTTATCCAATAAATTTGAAAACGAACTGGAAGAGCATATTCTTACATTTGAAGAAACGATGTTGGGGTTAAACGTGTCGGACGTAAGGAAACTATGACAGAGCGGAACGAAACGAATTGCCCCATAATTTCAATGCAGAAGAAGCCGTGCCAAGGCAAAAAGTGGGATATAAATGTGGTGTCACCGCCAGACACCACACTTGCTAGGTGGTAGCTTTTAAATCGGCCGCGGTCCGCTAGTATACGACGGACCCGCGTGTCGCCACTGTCAGTAATTGCAGACCGAGCGCCGCCACACGGCAGGTCTAGAGAGCCTTACTAGGACTCACCCCAGTTGTACAGCCGACGTTGCTAGGAAAGGTTCACTGAGAATTACGCTCTCATTTGCCGAGACGATAGTTAGCATAGCCTTCAGCGAAGTCAATTCCTACGACCTAGCAAGGCGCCATTTATCCTTTGCTATGTATCTACTGAAGCATGTACAATAACAAGACCAATTTTCACCAATTGTGGATTAAAGTTAAGTATTCCAGCAGCTACGTACTTTTCTTTATAGCATTCATTACGTATCCTGTTTCAGACCTCACGCCAGCCTGCGTGAGTTCAAGCGCGTGCCTTTCGGTTACCCGTCACTGTGGACTGGCTGTCTTGTCAGTCCACAACAATAAGTATTGCCGAATTCGAAGGAATCTTCAGGGCCTAGCCAAGGAGCCTTTGAGCTGACGTGCAGCCGAAGAAAAAAAAACTAAAGGAAGGAAAGGAGAATAAAACTAGAACTACAGCTCCACCTGCGAAAAGGAAATGTTCTGGAGACTCTGTGGGGAAGTCACCACAGAAATTCATTCATGAAGCAGAGGAGTAGTATAGCGAATTGTACGAGGAAGGTCGAATGGAAGAAATGAGAAGATAGATGAAAATAAAAAATGTGGATTCATGAAAAGTGTTGGAGGGTGGGAAAAGGAGTGAAAACGTTCATTGCGGTACGAGTTAATATTGACGTTAAAACTAAATATGGAACATTTCCGTAAGCTTAATCTAATCTAACTTTCAGCTTGGGAACATAACGAATAAAGATAGTACCATTTATGCACCCACCGGTACAACTCAGAAAACTTTCTTCCTAATTTGTACTACTTGAAGACACTTAGAAAATTAAATTTAGTCTTATCAGTTTTTAAGAAATTCCATTCTTTAAATCATATACCAAGAACACCATCCTGTTGTTAAAGTTGGCATTGTTTAAACAATGTCGTAACTTACTGTTTGACCTATAGTAAGATCTCAAAAATGGTATTATGTAGACAACTCTCCCTTACATCTTGATTCTGGGTGAGTAGGTGATTTATTCCTCTTTTAATAAAAATTTGTATGGCATGAAAAGCTAGAAGATCCCAACGAAGATGGCTAGCCACCTAATTGGAAAGGTTTCACAGATTCTTCTCGCCCGTAGCACCTTCCCTTCGCGATGTATGAGACCTGTATGAGGAACTGTATCTGTTAGGTGTAGATGAGTGCAATATGTGTATGGGCGTAGAGCCTAGTGTCATATTCGTGTTGCAGATGATGAGAGGAGGGAGTGTGAATCCCTGTGCCGACACATAGGAGCCGGCCGGGGTGGCCGAGCGGTTCTAGGCGCTTCAGTCCAGAACCGTGAGACTGCTACGGTCGCAGGTTCGAATCCTGCCTCGGGCATGGATGTGTGTGATGTCCTTAGGTTAGTTAGGTTTCAGTAGTTCTAAGTTCTAGGGAACTGATGACCTCAGCTGCTAAGTCCCATAGTGCTCAGAGCCATTTGAAGCCATTGAACCATTTTGAACCGACACATAGGCAAATCTTCTCGAAGAGCACCAAGGGGGGCGCTGAGTTCAATGATGCCCCCATCTGATGGACGAATCACCATCAATAGCCTCACATGCCCTCAATTTATGTGACGCTGCCGATATTGGTGCTAAGACTGGTGATAACGGACTTTGCGCCACCACTCCTCTTCTACCCTCTGCCGTAAAGTCCAAGAAAAATTGTCAACAGCACGCAGCGTATACGGACGGTTATCCACTCAAGTACTGGCCACTTCCAACAGCGCTTCTCTTCGGTGATCAGACGGGAATAGGTGTATCCGCTAGGGCACGACCATCGACTCTGATTTGAGGACTCTAACGGAAAACGCTCAAGGCGACCCTTTAGACTCATATTTGATAAAGCTGGTGCCCAATATGAATGAGTTTTGACAATATTAGGTAACAGCCGGAAACCGTAGTCTCATTGTCATGTATGGGACACTTCACCGCAGCGTCTTCTGGAGCTGCTCACAGCGCCATTCATGTCAGCGAAGTGGAGCACCGATCGCCCGTCGGTGCTGTGTCAGGCCCCGTGGATATCTACTGTAACCGAGCCCATATGAGAGTCGGCCGCAGCGTCTGCGGTTGTCCAGGTTGGCCAACTGACGCTAGGGCTACCTATACCCTCGTACTCCCCACTGATGGCCGGATGGCCATGGCTGTCAGCACCAGGCCCCATGACGCGGAGTGGGGGAGACTTTAGTTCAAACAACCCCAGGAATGTGGGAAGGCGTCTGGATGCAGGCGAGTAGACGAGCCACGGTGGCACGGTGCATGGGGTCCAAGTGCTCAGGCAGTCGGGCAGCAGTCGAGGGTTCGAGGCCTGCTGACAGGCCCAGGTGTCCCATGATGACTGGCTGGCCCCACACTATATAAATATTGCCATCAGGAGGCTGACTATGCGAAGGAGAAAACATTGTTGGGTTCTTCTCTCATGTGAAAGCTTCTCGGAGAATGGTCAGTGTCCGAGGACTCGGTCATTGCCTCGCGAAGGTAACTCAGAGCATGGAAGTGGCTTGGTGCTGAGAGTGCTGTGACAGCATAGGTCGTTGATTTGGCGGTCAGCGCCCAGACTACGGCGCTGCGGTTACAGGCACCATTTGGTTCATTATCGCTCATCCTTCCTTAACTGAATTCGGCCATCTGGATTGCTGTTCGAAAGTTGACCACAACGGATGCACTGGAATATTTACAGTTCGTCCTCGAGTTCTGAGAGCACTGCTGTGGGTAAATTTCACTTTTGATGTCACTGTAAACTTTTGTCGTTGATGCACTAGTACTAGACACAAACACAGAAACTGTAGTTCGTAATTTGCATTGTACTAGATAAGTTAGTTCTTTCTTGGAGAGCAATCTTTTGGTTCTGCCACACGGGAGCGAGAAAGTATCGATGTGAGTTCCTAGAACTAAAATCTTAATTGCGTTCATCTACTCTTCCCTTCTGATCTTCTACAAGTACACTACTTAATTTACTACGCATCGCTAATGACTATCAAGCACAATACACTTTCTGTGGGCTAGGCCCTTCATTAACCGATGATTAATAGTTAGTTGTCACTGGCCCAAGGGAACCTTTCAGTTTTCACTTTGATCTATTGTATGTAGCGTATTTTATATTTCTCTAGTGAGGAAGTGTATATTCAGAACAGTAAGAAATCAAAGGTAGCCACGCTTTAGTCGCGTTCTAGAGACATTAAAGATTTATCCAGTGTCCCGAACTTCAAGAGCTCTCCGATATACTGACCCAACTACAGGTGCTACATCAGTATTATCTCTGCTGTCAAACAATCCTACTTTTCTCCTTAATTTTTCCGCAGCTACAGACACTATACCATCTCCACCAGTGCTATATTCAAATCCTTTTACTTCCTTTACTACCACACATATTCCTAACATTTGATAGACTTTCCTGCCAAATCACTTTCGATTGACTGTCTATCGTTGGTGCATCTACCTCTAACGGGAACATTTCCTGTCGACCTGGAGCTGTTCAGTGTATGTCGTGTCTTGCGGTTTCTGAGTGTTTGGTGTTTTGAGGCGATACCGTATGATGTGAAGACATTAAGGGCGTATCAGAAGATACCGTTCCGAAGCCTTATTCCTGTTCTAATTCATTGGCGCTGTAGCATGGTTTACGCTTACCTTTGAGCTAGTACCTATTATTAAATCATCCACAGACTGCATGTCCTAGTGCTCGAATCTTAGACACAGTAGCTATGATCTTGAATCCTGGGTGATGCCTATCTTTAATTACTGACATACAAGGCACTTACATAGTTCTTAAATACCCTAAAACATTCATTTAGTTCCATAAAATTCCTCTTTAAAAAGAAACTTATGGCTCTTCTAGCTTACCCTTAAAAATTACGCTCTATCAGCACTGGTTGGCGTAATGCCCTATTCGGTGACAGGTGCAGCACACTACACCATGCAACTCGGTGCATAATATGGAGTGCCCAGGTAAACTGCACTGGTGTTTTACGTATGTTTAACGGTCTTTTACAGAATACTATAACACTATCTAATCGCAACACCATAGAAAAATTATAGACAGGTTAAGTCCAACTACGTATGGAAACCCACGAATGGCTTTAAATTAAAGTAAAAGCTGCTACTTACAGATGTTGCTGTCGTCCACAGCGATTCTTCAGCACTATATCTTCATTTGGGTCTTCCTGCAGACTTCTCCTTCATTTCCTATGCTGTCTCTAACGCTTCGTCTCCCCATTAATCTTCATCCACCTTATTCTCCATCGATCAGTCGTCTTTTCCAGGCATCCCACTACTGACACCAAATGTGACGCAGTGTCGGGACAGCTTGGAGTGGGCGAGAGGTTCTGTACAACAGATAGTTGTTGCTCTAGCAGAAGAAGGCAGCCACGGGTGCAAATGACCCATATTGCGTATTATTTGCAGTCTTTCAGTCTTCTTGGCCATGATTGTTGATCTCTTCAACCTCAATGAGTGTGGAAAATACACTGCTGCAGTATCTCCCGGTGCACTCCAAGCATACAGAGAGCCCCATGATGCTCCTCAGGCTCCGTGGAGGTCTCATGTAACTGCGACCATCATAGACCCTGCTGCAGCATATGCTGTTGTCCCGGGGAAGATGGCCAAGTGACGGTATGTCAACCAGGATATCGCAGGGTGGATGGCTACGGTTGGTTGCGTCAGGCCCAATGGTGCAGGGATGGGAAGACCTTGTTCAAGCACCGGAACATGTGAAGGCGGATGGATTCCGGCAAGTAGACGTGTAGTGACGGCAGAGGGCAGGGCTGCCAAGAACCTGGCCGGTCAGGCAGCAGTCCAGGATTCGAGGCCCGACGACGTTTGGCAGCTACCTCACAGGTGCATCGTTCTCTTCACGGTAACTTTCAACACAGGTTGGGTGTCATAACGTAGCCTAAAGAGTGACTGGACCTGTGGGACACAAATACTGCTGCCAGGTGGCTGATTATGCAGACAAGGTAGCTCTGACACATTATTCTGTCACGTGGAAATTTCTCCAAGGTCAGAGAGCGTCCAGGGGTTTGGTCATCGCTTCAGGAAATTGGTCAGTATGCAGAAGCGGCTTGCAGCGGAGGACTCTGTGATGGAATGGGTAGCTGACTGCAGCAGTCAGTGTCATGAACATGGTGCTCTAGCTACAGGCATCATTTGACTCATTACATATACAGCATAAAAGGCTGGGTTCTATTAGACAGATAATTGTTATGCCTACCAAATTTTTGCAAAAATAGTTGAATAGTATTGAACGATGTCATACAGTGCCGAATGCCTTTCAGAAATACAGAAAGACGAAATCTGCACGTTTGCACGATCCTTTTTTCTCAAGATATTGTTTGAATAAAGTAAGATGTGTTTCACAGGAGTGGTTTTCTTTACTCAGCTTTTATTCTATGGGAGTTTTACTTCATAAATTAAGCCACGAACAAGCATTATCTTCTGTAGCGAATGGTAAATCGTCATCTTTACAAGCCGCTAGATGCAAACTAGAGACATTGTAACGTGCCAGAGGTTGTACATATCCAATTGCAGATCGCATGTGAATGACCAGTTTGTTACAACCACCTATCGAGTCACGTCACTCCTAACAGAACTGAACCGTTGCAAATGGCATCCACTGCGGGGATGACTTTGAGTGACTGTGAGCGTGGGAATAGTGAACAGTGAATTTTGGTTTGTGACACTAATTTGGTGAACAGTGTTTTGGAGATGATGTACATTAACTTATGGTACCAATATCAGTAAAGATCATTAGCGGAAGTGATTTTGACAATTTTTGTTGTGATTTTAACATTACACAATATTTCAGTGACAGTAAATGTTTTGAGACGCTGCGCAATGCCTGAGGAATGTAATTGATTTTGTGGGATGCGATGCAAAAGACTGAGAAACAGAATTCAAGACTTCGGATACAACGGAACGGACCTAATCGGACGAAGAACATGACAACAGCGACCAACCGGCTTGGTACAAAATTGCGTTCTTATAGAACAACGTCTCAGTTATGTGACTATATTCGTGATTTCCGTCACATGTGTCACAGTTCGTTGTAACTGACGGAAAGTCATCGAGTAAAGCAGAACTGATTTCCGGCGTTCCCCAAAGGTAGTGTTACAGGCTCTCTGTTGTCTCTTGTCTTTATAAAAAAAATTAGAGAACAATCTGAGCAACCGTCTTAGATTGTTTGGAGGTTATGCTGTCGTTTATGGCATATTAAAGTCATCAGAAGGCCAAAACCAATTCCAAAACGATTTAGATATCTGTATGGTGCGAAAATTGGCAATTTATCTTACATAATGAAAAGTGTGAGGTTGCCCACATGAGCGCTAAAAGGAATCTGTTAAACTTCGGTTACACGATAAATCAATCAAATCTAAAGGTCAAAAATTCAACTAAATACCTAGGACTTACAATTACGAACAACTCAAATTGGAAAGAATACATGGAAAATATTGTGGGGAAGGCGAAGTAAAGACTGCGTTTTATTGGCAGAACTCTTAGAAGATGCAACAGGTCCACGAAAGAGAATGCCTAACTACGCCTACCCTTCCACTTTTGGAGTACTGCTGCGCGGTGTGGGATCCTTACCAGAAAGGATTGACGGAGTACTCAAGAAAGTTCAAAGAAGGACAGCGCATTTGTAGTATCGAGAAATAGGGGAGAGAGTGTCACGGCCATGATACAGGATTTGGATTGGAAATCATTTTTCTTTGCCGCGGGATCTTCTCACGACATGTAGTTCACCTAATTTCTCCTCCTAAGGCGTAAATATTTTTTGACATCGATCTACACAGGGAGAAACGATCATCATAACAAAATATTGGAAATCGGAACTCGTAATCATCTGCAGTGGAATAATAGAAAGGGTGAAAATGCTTCGATAAATCTTCTGCCAGGCACCTAAGTGTGATTTGCAGTGTAGCCATGTCGATGTAGACACTGGTGTCGAGCGAAAAGTGATGATGAATTATCTAATGAAAGAGGGTGATAAATGTTATTTATCATCAAGATGGTATGATGAGCTTTCTCACATAATTCTGGGGATCAAATGAAAATTCCGTAAAAGCAAATAAATGATAAGCTAATCAATGTCAGGCAGGATCTCAGAAAAATCTTGAAGAAATTAAAAATTCCAGTAAATCCAATAAAGGAGAAATTGAAGAGCAACTAAAATTTCGCAGTGAAAAAATAAATGTCAAAACAGACTGAAAGATGAAATTCGCTTGGAAACCTCAATACTACTGAAGGATTATGATGCGAGGCGAAATTTAATAACATGCTTTTTCAGGAGAAATATCTAAGACTACAGAATTGTTTAAAGTACATGAGCTTCGAATAACTTGTTTAGAATCTAATATTGTACAGGTAGTGAACGGTCAAAAAACAGCTAATGAGAATTGTGAAATAATTCTTACCAAGTAGAGCATGAAAGTAGAAAAGGTCTGCAAAGCTCCATTTGATGTAAAAGCAGGCAGAGATCCGTTTAAAATTCAGTGCAACGTGAATGCAAGTGAACTTCATTTCGATCTGAGACAGTTTCACTGAAAAATTAAATGTAGCCCGGTTGAAGGTGTACAATTGGTGGTTACTTTATCAACCACATTAAAGTAGAAATACCAGATTTATTGAAAAGCAAATATGAAAAAACGTGCTCCTACCAGAAATCAACGGGATGCGAGCACGAAATCTACACTCCACGTTACTTGGGAAGATAGATCACGGCAGGAGTCTTGTGTGTCATATGTATTATTTGGATGATGTCCGATTACCGATGCTGACGAGTAAGGGACCGCTTAACACAAAATTTTTGTGGTTACTGAAAAGGGAATGACAAAAATGGCCTAAGAAACTAAGATTTGCTGAAACACCTGAAAAGGAGCTTGTGAATACATGCAAAAATAATATAAATATAGTTAATACACAATGCAGAGAGTAACTTTGATAAAATATACCGCGCAGAAAAACGGCAACCGAGCTTCAGATTCTGACGAGAATGATATTTCGCACTACAGTGTAGTCCAAGACGTAGACGGCACAGAATTTGATCGTTCTGGTAACTCATGCGTAAATCAAGGGAATAATAAGCTATTGAAAATTTATGCTTAAGAAAACAGTGATTACTAATGGAGCGAGGACGAAAAGTGACAATATAAAGAAATTAAAACTTATAACAGAAAGATAAATCAAAGCTATGATGATCTGATAACTGTCGACGAGAATAGCGTTGCAGTTTACAAACTGATCCACCTAATGAAACTGATAATAGAAAATAAAGAGAATGAAATCAATAACGAAGGGGAAAAACAGCAAATGAGGTTATTGGCAAGACGTGGTAAAATCTGAGGTAATTTGTACCTTGAAAAGTGTATTACTAACGACTACATGGTCCCTAGCAACTGGTTAATATACATCATTTCGTGTATCACCAGGAAATCTTCCACTATTCGATAAATTTTTCGAAATGTTAAGCGAATTTTTGTCTATCACCACGTCTCCAAAACTAAAAGTAAATCAGTACTCTAGAGAGAAATGTGAATAGCCAACAAAACACACAAATATTAAAGTTAGATAACCCACAACACGAAAATATCTCTAAAAGAACTAGTAAGAGGTGCAGGACAAATGTTCAAAGCTAAGTATAAAAGACGCAGAGAACAATCTATAGTTGGGATAGTACAGGTAACACACCTTAAATAAGTAAATAAGTATCTTAACACATGGTGAACAAGATATCAATAACTATAGTTAAGTTTGCGACAGGTATACAGACATACACCAGAAAAGAATGAACAGACATATTTAACAGATGAAATTGGGGGGCGTGATGAAGTGGTTATCAAAATAAGATACGAGATATCAGAACTTAAGAGTAGCTCATTCAGTCGAATAGGGAAGCAGCACAAGATAACTGCCCACATTACTAAGGGGCAGAGGAGCTTAATGAATGTAATGATTAGCAGTGCAGTACACTGTATTATAGATTTTGTGCAGAAGTTATTCAGTGAGTGGCCAGAAATTTCGTCACTTGAAGCAATTAAGGTGAAGAGAAACATACTAGGCGATGACTAATTTTGGCAATAATTAATGAAGAAGGATAAGAATTTGATAAGTAAACAAGAGCGTATATGAATGACAGATTAACAAAGGCATGAGGTATAAAAAGAGTGTTAACAGTTGGCGTCACATTCATCACATGAAGAGAAAACGTTGCAGTTGTAGGAACGGGATTTTCTTGTATTATGAATAACAAAGGCAATTAATTTATTTACTGAAACTATATAGTGAAGCACCAGTAAGAACTGTTACTTTACATACAGAGCACTTGCTTTATTACGAAGCATCAATAAGAACATTTCTTTTGGGAGAGATCACTGTCAAGACGAACACACTCGTCATGTACCGAATTGAGTTACAAGAATGAGTCAAGAGAACTTGTAATTGGATCAGTGTAAGACATGGTACACACCAAGTACCATGCGAATAATGCTTGCAACAAAATCTCTCAGTTCGAAAGAAGCCATTTTAACGAAGAAAAGAACGGATCAAACCAGCATTGTAGCAAATGCGTTAAAAAGTACAATGATATAATGATTGTTTAATGTGTAGAACTAAAATAGTGTTTATATTCCAGGGAAATGAGCAGAGGCGAAGCGTAAGCGGACGCTAATTGGTTTGTTCATGAGGTAGTGTCAAGGCTGGCCGACAAAAGGGAAATTTGTTCACAGTAGGGCGTCTGAATCCTTAGGACTGACTGGAGGCGAAGCACGCAAAAAAAAATGGGAAAGAACAAAGGTCAATAGTACAGCTGGCTGCTTGTGCGGCATGTCAGACTCAACATCAGACAATATCCTTATGATACTGTCCATTGTAGCTGAGCAAGAAGCAGAGATGGAGCAACTCTGGTCAGATTTTAGGACAGGAATAAGAGATTTGAATTTTTAGTACAATTGGAACAACAATAATAAATGTGAATAATTAACACAATTACTTTATAGGTTTGATATGACACTACTTGCAACTAATTAATGACTTCTGTTGTATAAGATAAGGCTAATTGATTCACTTGATGGTGACGGGAGGGAGAAGGAAACATCACCAGTGGAATTCCCTAGTATTATTGAGAGAAGATATGAACAATGCCAGTAACATCTCACCCTCCACTGGACCCACACTTCAGATGATTGCTATTGAAACAGTTAATGTTATAGTTGAAGAGACATTCTTTTTGTGAAAGGGGTGTCAAACGCCCAAAATACGTAAGATTAGTTTCGTTTTGTGTATCATGTTTAAGTATTAAGATTTTGTGGGACAATAACGTCAAAGCGCCGAGAAATGAAGAGTGGTAATACAACAGACACACATGCATGGCACGGTGTTGGAATAATAATTTATGAAAGGTAGCATAAATATTTTTACAAAAAGTGACAATGTTATTTTATGTTATGATGGGACTGAAGTCTATTAACCTTAAGCAATGTCACTACTAAATGAGAAAGCATGTCACGATTTAAAACATGGGAGTGGGCAAAGCCCCTTCCGCCTTAATAATTTTCAAAACTTTTATTGTTTCCGAAGGTTTCCCGTTTTGAAACAAAAACACATTTAAGAGAGGTATCTCTAACATTTATGGCAAATGATTAGCCCTCAAACTATGATGTTGTGCAATATGTAGCAAGCCATATGTCAGGAAGTCTTTTATGAGGTGGAGGCGTCCTAGAGACAATTTATGGTGTCACAATTCGTCTGGAGACAGCATATCCGTTTACTATTGCCTGAGGAAGCAGACATTTATCAGGCAGCCAGAATTCTTCCGGTCCCTGATTGGCCATAGGGTTTGACGCAGAAACTCTAGTGTCTGGTGAGAGTCGAGTGGCAGCATTCACAGTGTGTAGCCGTGCACCTTAGGTCATTGCAACGAAGTTTATTAAATCTTTTACTTATACGATTCAAAGTGTTAATTGGATCATGAGGTTGCATTATTAGAGCCAGGTGGCGATGGCCATAGTGAACAGCTGCATACGTGATGGCAGTATCCAATTGTTAAGAAGTATCACATTATTAGAGTTGGTTAGCAACACTCACAGTGAACAGATGCATATGCGAAAGCTGCAGACAACCGTTAACAAGTATCGCATTATTACAGCGGGTTGGCAACACATGCAGTGAACAGATATGTACGTGATGGATGTAGCCATGTGTTAACAAATATCACGTTATTAGAGTGGGTTGACAACACCCACAATAAACAGTCGTATGTGATGGCTGTAGCCAGTTGTTAGATGCGTATCTGACTGCCGAGGACAAGTGTGTCGCAAGTGCTAAGTTTCGTTAGCTGGATGAGCTGTAGTATGCATAATTTTGTTCACTGCTCAGAATATTTACGGAAGAGTGCTGTCAAGCGGTATCGGATTTGTACATTGACAAATCGTACGAGTGATAGAGTGTGTAATCATATGGTGTGAACATTTGGTATGCTAACCACCCTGTGAAAAGGCTTCCAACACTAATTAAAAATAAGGCATCTCTGAAATAATACTGAAGTGCTCTTTACTGCAAAGTAGATAACTTCCCTATGATCTTAACCCAGCAGCACCACTTCCTAAACGAAGCCACAACAAAGCATTACGTTCTGCAGTGAATGGCGCATTATCATCTATACAAGACGCTTGGTGGAACTGGAAACATTCCGAGATGTGACTGTACATTTTCAACAATAGTCCTTACATGTACTGCCCGTCTGTTACTACCAGGGCACGTCTTCGTCAACGGATTGAGGTGTTGTAATGTATTCAGTGTAAAATATAACTTGAATTTCTTCAGAATATGGTACTTTGATCGCTTCAAGTAGCCTAATTTTTATTAGTACCATGTGTACTAATATTTATATGACTCGAAAGATGGAGACTGTGTCGAGAGCACATTTTATAAATGACACACCCATGCTCCATGCATTGTCAACTCACAGAAAATTTGTCACTAGCGCACTCTGTCCTGTGGAGTGGTACATCTTTGTAAACAGGAATTTTCTGCTCATGTTGAGGTATTATGTGGTGACATCAATCAACCAGCTTAGGCTAGGGAGTCTCAAGTGACTAACGTAGGTAGTAGGGACAGTGAAATGTGTGAAATTGTTCTAAATGTCTTATTAGAAAATTGCTTTGAACAGTTAAGCAGAGAACCGACTCCTGAATGATTAGTCTTAGATCTGCTGGTGTCAAAAAAACACGAACTTTTCCACTAAATTAAGTACAATAGAGAATAAGTGATCTTAAGGATGTGCAGGCAAAGCTGCAAAGGATTGTTCGACAGCTTCGTTAGAAAGCTGCTACGAAAGCAAAGAGAACTCAATGTAAATTAACATGTAACCAAAGCCTTACAGATGAACAAAAATTAAACGAAGCTGAAGTTAGTGTAAGGAGAGCCATGAGTCAAGCGTTCAGTGAATTCGAAAGTAAAATTCTGTGTATAGGGCCAAGGGTGGGGGTGGGGAGGTGGTGTAGGGGAGTGTATGGGTATGTGGGTGCATATTCATGCTTGATGTCCACATGTCGTCATCTTTTCTTATTTCAGAAATACTGAGCCAAATGCCACAAGGCTGGAGGTAAGTAGTGGGAAGATATACAAGGGGTGGAACCTGACCGTCATTTTGCGGGACAATGCTCAAGCACGTACAGTGCAAGCTGTTACTGATTTGTTTGACTGATGGGGCTGCTAAGTGCTATACCACCTACTGCACTCCCCTGACTTAAGCCCTCTTGAGTTCAACTCGATTTCTAAACTGAAGGAAACACTTCACGGCATTCGCTTCAGAACTGCTACAAATTCGTCTGGCAACAGACCGCGCAATTCGAAGTGTCAACACAACTGGCACTGCTAAGAGTATCCTAAGACTTCCTCAACACTGGCAACGGGTTATAAACAAATGCCACAAGGCTGGCGGTAAGTAGTGGGAAGATATACAAGGGGTGGAACCTGACCATCATTTTGCAGGACAATGCTCAAGCACGTACAGTGCAAGCTGTTACTGATTTGTTTGACTGATGGGGCTCCTAAGTGCTATACCACCTACTGCACTCCCCTGACTTATGCCCTCTTGAGTTCAACTCGATTTCTAAACTGAAGGAAACACTTCACGGCATTCGCTTCAGAACTGCTACAAATTCGTCTGGCAACAGACCGCGCAATTCGAAGTGCCAACACAACTGGCACTGCTAAGAGTATCCTAAGACTTCCTCAACACTGGCAACGGGTTATAAACAAAGCTGGTGACTACTTTGAAGGTCAGTAAAACTTCGAAACATGTATCGATTTTGTACGAGCTGTAAATAAATAGTTGCCACTATTAAAGTTCCGGCCCTTGTATAAGGGATAGTCAGGTCCTCAAATGAGGCACCCAGCTCTCATGTAGATGAGTATTTAGAAGAATATTCTTTGGCCTTTCTCAGCTATAGGCTCCCAGGGCTGGACTTCGATTGTGAACAAATGAATACTTAAGTGGTAATTCATTCCACAATAATAATAATTTAAGCTTGCATGCAATGTTTATCAGATGTTATTCTTATATCTAGGAAAATTGATTAATCACATAGCTATATCAGAATGGGTAGATGCTACAACCAATGGCATTACCTAACTAGAACCGAATATCAAGATGACCATTATGGCAGCACATTTTATGACGCCATTCACAGCCATAAGTTACCAGTTTTAGACTCCAGTTGTGGATGGATGAATATGTAAGTGGTAATTCATAAAAGTCATTCTATAATAATAACAGTGGTAATAATGATTGCATTCAATGCTGATCAAATATTTTTCTTGTTTCTAGGAATTTTGGATAATGACACTGCCTAACCATAGAGTGACGGAGCTGAGGTGATATCCTTTTTGAGAAACGTGCCTCAGTTGGACTCCGATGATGAGAGAATGAAATCTGTACGGACTGGACAGGTGCAGACTAAAGCCTATATAAGCACCAAAAATTATGTAGACTTACATATTGTTCTTATCTATCATGCTTGTCTTTTGCCTTGGATTCTTCAATCGCACAATACGCATCTATTTCGTTTCTTACACAGGAATGTTACGAAGATAGATACTTAAGATAACAGCCAAGCCAAGACACTCACGATCATCCCGGCCTCAACTGTCACATCCACATCAGCCAACACCAGCACGACCACCTTGCTCAACTCGAGCACAACCACCTGGGCCGATGTAGTCATGATCACCTACCTAGTAACTGACTGTCGATGAGTGCTGCCGACCGGTGTGGCCGTGCGTTTCTAGGCGCTTCAGTCTGGAACCGTGTGACCGCTACGGTCGCAGGTTCGAATCCTGCCTGGGGCATGGATGTGTGTGATGTCCTTAGGTTAGTTAGGTTTAAGTAGTTCTAAGTTCTAGGGGGCTGATGACCACAGATGTTAAGTCCCATAGTGCTCAGAGCCATTTTGATGAGTGCTAGTTATAGTAATCTACCAGCCAGTAGCACTTTTCTGGTGCGTCCTATAGCGTCAACGAGCATCAGTTGCACGCTTCAACACTGCTTTGCCGTACTCAGTGATTAGATGTGCATTTAAGTAACATGTCTCGTATGCCTGTATTGACAAACTGTATACCAAGATCCGATCCATATTCTAAATGATTGTCTACCTACTTTGGGAAAGGAACTTCCTAAAATTGTAACTGATATGCAGTATCCCACCATTAAGTGCATTACAGCGTTATCCTGTGAACTCACGCATCCCCCCAAATTTGATGGCGATCTCTAAAAACAAACAATTGTGCATATATGGGGAAAAATGGCGTGGTATTGTTGGCACCCCAGTTTCCCAGAGGTCTGAGGATTTCACCTTGAGTGTCATAAAGGCTCAATTCTCTGAAACTCACGACAGAGTGGTCTGAAAAATCTAAGTAAAATACTTCACCTGGACAAACACGCACATGTTTTTGATGCATTAAATGGGGTATACTCCTATTTCCCTCTTCCAGAGGAAATACCTAGACAATGGAGTGTCAGTAATGTCCAGAATGGTGATGATTTATGTTCTGAATGGTCGCTGCTGACTTCTGAAAGAAATTACAAGACAAATGCACGGAATATGCTCGATACCAAACAGATAATATTCGTGGCTGTATAACTGTGCTGTTATTGATGTCTAAATGAAACTCCAGGATGTACCGAAATCTCAGAGGCAGAATACAGAAATATCTGTTTATTTTTACGGCATAGGGGTAAACATAAAGAATAAGGTTTCTTGACCCCTACACTTTTCCAGTTTCATTTGTTGGCACCCACAACATGTATATTTGCTGTTATTTTCTTAGAGGAGAAAGCGACACTACTGCGAGATCAAGAACATGCCCTACCTAATTTCCCCAGTTTGAGTGAAAAAGATCATAAACTATGTTATTGTCACAGATGTCTCAACTCATTTACTGTGAGTGAACAATGAACACAGAATCTGCTGGACTGCTCAATACATGATCCATTAACTGTGGATATGCCTATTGAGGCAAATAAGTTCCTAAATTTTAAGAACCTCCACCAACAGGAGTGTGTCTTCATTGTTGTATATGCTGACTTTGAGTGCCTTCTCATCTCTGTGACTTGTTCTGAAGCTCTTCTAGTATTGTTCTCTTCTTGAACAAAGTAACCAATCTATAATAGGTTTTAAAAGATTTGTTCTTCTTTTTAATTTTCGTATTGCGATATTTAACATTTTCGCTAAGTGTTTCAGTTATTTCGGTTTTCGTATTATATTTTTCAATAATGTCACTCAACATGATAATTCTCGCAGACTTGTTTTTCAGGAGTTTATTGATCATTTGAATTTTCATATTTCGGCTTTGAATACTATCATTCATCGTTTACATTCAGCAAAATAACGTTTAATACTTGCACTGATATGTTCAATTTTTACAAACCACTGTTTGGTCTGTGTATTACGTCTGTGGAAAAAATGTAGGACATGCACACAATTTTGTTAATACTGTAATGAATAATCACGTAATTACCTTACCTTTATATATAGATGAGGGTCCATTGTGTGCAATAGACTGACATAGCTACATATTAGTACACTATCTTTTTAAAAGAAACTACATAATCCATCATTCACTTTTCATTACTGAAAATGACTCCAGCAATCTCTGTATATGGTTATAAACTCATTGATGTCATGTCAGTTCATGCAAGGGCTTGATAAATATGTTTTCAGTCCATGCTGTCTTGTTTCAAAGCTATAATAAGGTTTGCATCATCACTTACAAACTGCTTCAGTATTCTGGGGTGTGTTTGACTCAAATAAAAGATGTCTACTTCCACATGACTCCTAAAATAGATCCTGGTTTTCCACAGCAACATTGTCAAATATAAACACAGTGATCGAGTTTACTCTTTCCGGCTGTGGGATATCATCACTTTCATTAAATGCCAGGCACGTCACACCATCAGTTTCAGATACTATCTCCTGTAACACTTGGTATTGGGGCTGAAACAATGTTTTTGAAAATACATGCATCTACTCGAAGTGAATACCATCAGGGTGTGTTTGCAGTGACAAAATAACATTGCTCTTGCTGCAGTCTGGTGGACTGACATTCATCGATCACGTATTAGCAGGAAGGAGTGTTCCATTCTTCTTCTTGTGGTTTTCAGTAGGACCAGGTAGTTACTATGATGTCCTTGTGACGAGGGTTTTCTATCAACTGAGCCATGGCGATGACTATACGTTTATGTTAGCATACAGCTGTTACTCTATCTTTCATTTATAAAGTGTTACATACAGTTGGATAAATGAACATACTTAAATAAGAACGTAGTTTCCAGAATGAGATTTTCACTCTGCAGCGGAGTGTGCGCTGATAGTTTCATATCAGCGCACACTCCGCTGCAGAGTGAGAATTTCATTCTGGAAACATCCCGCAGGCTGTGGCTAAGCCATGTCTCCGCTATATCCTTTCTTTCAGGAGTGCTAGTTCTGCAAGGTTCGCAGGAGAGCTTCTGTAAAGTTTGGAAGGTAGGAGACGAGATACTGGCAGAAGTAAAGCTGTGGGTACCGGGCGTGAGTCGTGCTTCGGTAGCTCAGATGGTAGAGCACTTGCCCGCGAAAGGCAAAGGTCCCGAGTTCGAGTCTCGGTCGGGCACACAGTTTTAATCTGCCAGGAAGTTTTAAGAACGTAGTTCTTCACTTACTTCTATATGGGCAGATTCGAACATATTTGCGTCTTCTGACGCACAGCATGTATCATAAGGATGAGCAATGATTATCTTCTCGTGGATGCAGAGTTTGGCGTGCTAACTTCATGAAAAAGGCCCATATTTTCTCACAGAAACTGCACACATATGGCTGCCAGCTTAGTAGTTTGTCTAGATTATGGGTTCCCAAACTTTCCTCTGACGGATCGCTTTGAGAATCCTGGTACTTTGATGGAACACCTTGTTTATTTTGAAGGTTAATGAAGTTAACGGTATTTTATGAAACGAAAAAACTTGTTTTATTTAGTAGTTACTTAAGTGTTATATCATAACAAAATTTCAAACAATTAAGAAATTGTGTCAATAAAACGCCATGTTATTAACTTTTTTGCGAAGCACTTATTCTCTTCCCACAGAACACCACTGTTGCGTGGAACACAGTTTGGGAATCCCTGGTCGAGAGCATGCTGTATCGCTTAACCGGCATCCATTAAATTTTTAAATACAAATGACTGCCTTTCTTTAACTACGAGGGCCATCCAGAAATTAAAGAACGTTTCGCCATACCCAGACATTCTTTAATAATACATACATACATTGAATATACACCTTTCAGCACATACGTTATCTATTTTCCCACATAGAGTCTCGTTAAAAAGTGTCTAAATAATGGGTGGTTATACGTAGTGTGGGCTTTATCTCCCAGGGTAACAACTAATCATATATCATTGTCTCTTCGCACAGCTGTAGGAATGTAGAATACCACTGCAGGGTGGACGGTCTATAAAAGATATTGAAATTGTTTTCCAAAACAATCACATTTACGAGGTGCGACAATAAAGTAATGAGACTAATGTGAAAAAAAAGTTGCTTACCGTTTTAGTCAAGTTCAGTGTTGTCTCCTTCAAAGTAGTTCCCTTCTGATGCCACACACTTTTTCCAGCGCATCTGCCATTGATGGTAACATTTCTGGAACTCGTCTTTTCTGTAATATCCTCTAAGATGCACTTCACAGCTATTTGGACATCTTGAGTTGTTTGAAAATGGTGTCTCTTGACGGCTGTTTTGACTCTTGGAAATAAAAAAATGTCGCATGGAGCGATATCTGGTGAATAAGGTGGCTGTGGTAGTACTGAAATTTGTTTTGAGGTTAAAAATTGCTGTACTGACAGAGCAGTGTGGGATGGCGCATTATCATGATGCAGAATCCAATTATCAGCAATGTTGGCACAGACACGAAGAACTCTTTTACGAAGTCTTTCTAAAATTTCTTTGTAGTAATATTGGTTAACTGTTTGTCCAGGAGGCACCCACTCTTTATGAACAATTCCCCTGGAATCAAAGAAGCACACAAGCATGCATGCCACTTTCGACATGCGAGCTTTTTTTGGTCTGAATGATCCCTTTGAGCATCATTACGAACTTTGGCATTTTGTCTCTGGATTGTACTGAAAAAACCAACTATCATCACCAGTGATAACACGGCTCAACAATTCTGGATTGATTTCCGTTTGCTCTAACAGATCGGCTACCACATTTTTCCGTGTTTCTTGCTGTTGTGGTGTGAGATTTTTGGGGACCATTTCCGCACAAATCTTTCTCATACAAAGATCTTCAGTTATTATTAGACGAACCGTTTCTCGATTGATGTTCAGTTCTTCTGCAATCATTTTCACGGATAATCTTCGATCAGATCGTACGAGTTCACGCACCCTGGCCAAGTTGACATCCGTCCGTGAGGTTGATGGTCGTCCACTGCGATCTTCACCTTCAATATTCGTTCTGCCTTCACTAAACATTTTATGCCAATGAAGAACTTGAGTTCTTGACATAACCTCCTCTCCAAAAGCCTTCTGAAGCTTGCGGTAAGTTGTCGTCGCGTTTTCACCCAATGTATCGCAAAAAGAAATGGCATACCGTTGCGCAATGTTATGCAGTTCCATTTCCGTGACGAGAGACACAAACACGTGTTAACTTATTACAGCACAAGTCACGACTGAGCAGTTGCATCGATGTGCGGCTTGGACTAGAACCAGCTTATAGACCAAGGTCAAAGATATTGTGCCTACGCAATCCTGCAGGTTTGCCACTTCTTGCAAAGAAAATCAGTCTCATTACTTTATCGTCGCACTTCGCATATGAGTCTGTGATTATGGTAGATAATGTTAAGCAGTACAACACGTCAATAAAACTACATTCCGGTAGGAGGAATCCCTTATGGAGTTTATTTTTTTCATTTTCATCTAGCTAAACGAAATAGACTACAGAAACGGCCGCTTCTTTTATCAAAACCACACAGAAAGTTCACAAAGCATCGAAGCATCCAATAGATTCAAGGGAGTATTAATTTTATCAGCCTTTTGATAAGGTCACAGTGTGATGCCCCGTGCCTTTTCCGTAGTGCCGTTGAGGTTTCGGTGCTGGCGCAGACGCGTTGGTGAGTGAAAGTACACCTAAGCGGCGGATCGCGGTATATCTTCTCCACTCCGGCATTACTTTGTAGAATTAATTAGGGTCTCTGCGCTAACAACTCCCGCGAGACGAGGATTAAACGAGTATCTGCTGCAGCTGGCATAAGCGCCCCAACTTCTCAGGCTGCCACAGAATATTCCGGACCCGCACATCACTTTTCGCGTTTATATTTGATAACACATTTCACTTTTCGTTATTTATTTTGAACACTGCGTCAAGGCTAGAGAAAAAAAGGAAACGCCTGAACATTTCCTTTCAACAAGTAATTACCAATAACATCTACACATACACTCCACATGTCACCTTACGGGGTGTGGTCGACAATACTTCTACTATCACTTGAATGGTGTCGGAAAACCACAGTGGCCACTCAAGTTCAAACAAACTGCAGCAACTCAAAAACTGACGGCTTCTGTATTTTGGGACAATGAAGGGGTCCTACACGTCGATTTATTTCTACGTATTCATTGCTTGTGCATATTCTCCTGGCAGTCCACAACCGCTGAAGAGACAAGCTTCCCCATGTGTTGCTGGACCATGCAGTCCGCATACTGCACTTCAGGTAAAGCTGGCTCCGACCGACTTTTTCCTGTTTCCAAGACTGAAGGGGCGTCTTGGTGATAAACGCTTCGCAAATGATCAACACCTGAAGGATGCTTCCGTGACCTGGTGGAATTCCAGGTGGCCACATTGTATGAGGAAGGTATACATAAACTGGTGCCAAGGTACGACAAGCGAAGTCAGAGGCGACTATGTGGAAAAGTATTCAAAAAATGACTCTAAGCACTATGGGACTTAACATCGATTAATCCCCTAGACTGAGAACTACTTAAACCTCATCCATACCCGAGGCAGGATTCGAAACTGCGACCGTAGCAGCAGCGCGGTTCCAGACTGAAGAGCCTAGAACCTTGCGGCCACAACGGCCGGAAGATAAAGTATGTGACGAAATGTGTACGTTCAGTTTCTGTATTATTATTAAAGACTGTCTTGGTATGGTGAAGCGTTCTTTAATTTCTGGACGGCCCCCGCAGTTAAAGGAAGGTACCCATATAATTTAATTTTTGATGTACTAATAAGTTTAGATGTATTAAAATTTTATGGTCGAATTTTATACGTTTAATAACGCTAGATGGAGCAGTGGGGCCTATCAATAACTTCCCAAGGCGCAGGGCTAATTGTACCCAAAAATTCAGCTTTATAACGTCAGTCATTAATTATTTAATTAAAATCCACAAGATAGCGGCTAATGAGAAGCAGGCGTTGTAAACTTTGAACTTGGCCACTTCGCTGAAATCTCTTCTCCACTACATACAGCGGGGGCCAACTGGCTGTCTTTGCAATGGTTGCTCAAGGATCCAGGCGCTGGCTCGTCGGCGGAGAGTTGGTAACATACAGCCTTACCTAGTCTCCTGTTTTTTTCAAACCGAGATACAGGTAGCAGAAAAATATAGAAAAACAAAAACCACAACACGTTCTACGAAAGCCATTGGCTATCGAAACAGCTTCCAGTAGTCTCGGAATGGTTAAACACAGCTCCTGTACAGTTTTCAGGGGAATCTTATACCATTCTTCCTGCAACACTGAGGACCGTTCAGGAATGGACATCTATCACACACTCTTCTCTCCAAAGTAGACCACAAAGGCTCAATAATATTGAGATCTGATGACTGTGGCGGCCAGGATAGATGCGACGATTCATCCTCGTGCTCACAAAACAAGTCTCTGGACAATGCGAGCTGTGTGAACCGGTGTTCTGTCGTCTTGGAACACAGCATTACCATTGGGGAAAATTGTATTGGGGCATGGACCTGATCGGCCAGGTATGATCACAAAATCCTTGGCAATAATGCTACTTACAGAATACTCATGGGGTCGATAAAGTACCACAATGTGGCTGCCCCGCCGTGTTTCACTCTTGGAATGTTAAGTTGAACAGAAGTTGGAAATAGTGTAAAACAAGACACCTCAGTCCAAATGACTTTCTTCCACTGCTGCATGGTCCAGGTTTTTACAGCTTTGGTGTTTCCCTGTTACGGGCATTTGTAACACTGACGAGTGGTTTTAGAATTCCATCTCGGCCTGTAATTCTCTGCTTATGGAGCTCCTTTCGTATTGTTTTGGGGCTGACAGGGTTCGCGATTGCGACATTCAGTTCTATAGTGAGTTTTTCTGCTGTCGTCCCTTCATTTTTCGTCGTATTCCTCCTCTATTCCGTCTATCGTCCAAGTTGTGACATAGCGGATGATCCTTTTTCCAGTTTTCCCGTATGACGTATAAATTTCCGATATGGTGCCTCTTGAAACAGCAGAAACTTCGGCTGTCTCTATTATGAAAGCGCTCACCGTACGGGCACCAACAATTTACCCTCGGACATTGTATGGCCCAAGAATGTTAGCCAAATTTTATGGTCCGCAGCTCGTGGTCGTGCGGTAGCCTTCTCGCTTCCCACGCCCGGGTTCCCGGGTTCGATTCCCGGCGGGGTCAGGCATTTTCTTTGCCTCGTGATGACTGGGTGTTGTGTGCTGTCCTTAGGTTAGTTAGGTTTAAGTAGTTCTAAGTTCTAGGGGACTGATGACCATAGATGTTAAGTCCCATAGTGCTCAGAGCCATTTGAGCCATTTTGAACCAAATTTTATGCCATTCAGTGTCTAGATGACATGATGACATACATAGCACAAAAATTGGTTAGATATAGTTTAAAGAATGAAACAGGGAACTGAAACTAACTAAACTCCTCCTGAACAGGCCATGAAGGCCCAACGGTACCGCCCGGCCGCCGTGTCATCCTCAGCTTACAGGCGTCACTGAATGCGAATGTGGAGGGGCATGTGGTCAGCACACAGCTCTTCTGGCCGTATTTCAGTTTCCGAGACTGGAGCCGCTGCTTCTCAATCAAATAGCTTCTCAGTTTGTCTCACAAGGGCAGAGTTCACTTGCCAACAGCGCTCGGCAGACCGGATGGTCACCCATCCAAGTGCTAGCCCAGCCCGACAGCGCTTAACTTCGCCGACGGGCACCAGCGTTACCACTGCGACAAGGCCGGTGGCATGAAGCAGGGAACAGGATAAGTAAATTCGAACAGGTGGGAGTTTATAAAATACAGTATGCAGCGTGTGACCCGAAATATACGGGGTGAGTCACCTAACGTTACCGCTGGATATATTTCGTAAAGCACATCAAATACTGACGAATCGATTCCACAGACCGAACGTGAGGGGAGGGGCTAGTGTAATTGGTTAATACAAACCATAAAAAATTGCACGGAAGTATGTTTTTTAACATAAACCTACGTTTTTTTTAAATGGAACCCCGTTACTTTTGTTAGCACATCTGAACATATAAACAAATACGTAATCAGTGCCGTTTGTTGCATTGTAAAATGTTAATTACATCCGGAGATATTGTAACCTAAAGTTGACGCTTGAGTACCACTCCTCCGCTGTTCGATAGTGTGTATCGGAGAGCACCGAATTACGTAGGGATCCAAAGGGAACGGTGATGGACCTTAGGTACAGAAGAGACTGGAACAGCACATTACGTCCACATGCTAACACCTTTTTATTGGTCTTTTTCACTGACGCACATGTACATTACCATGAGGGGTGAGGTACACGTACACGCGTGGTTTCCGTTTTGAATTACGGAGTGGAATAGAGTGTGTCCCGACATGTCAGGCCAATAGATGTTCAATATGGTGGCCATCATTTGCTACACACAATTGCAATCTCTGGCGTAATGAATGTCGTACTCGCCGCAGTACATCTGGTGTAATGTCGCCACAGGCTGCCACAATACGTTGTTTCATATCCTCTGGGGTTGCAGGCACATCACAGTACACATTCTCCTTTAACGTACCCTACAGAAAGAAGTCCAGAGGTGTAAGATCAGGAGAACGGGCTGGTCAATTTATGCGTCCTCCACGTCCTATGAAACGCCCGTCGAACATCCTGTCAAGGGTCAGCCTAGTGTTAATTGCGGAATGTGCAGGTAACTTTAGGTTACAATATCTCCGGATGTAATTAACATTTTGCAATGCAACAAACGGCACTGATTACGTATTTGTTTATATGTTCAGATGTGCTAAGAAAAGTAACGGGGTTCCATTTAAAAAAACGTAGGTTTGTGTTAAAAAACATACTTCCGTGCATTTTTTTATGGTTTGTATTAACCAATTACACTAGCCCCTCTCCTCACGTTCGGTCCGTGGAATCGATTCGTCAGCATTTGATGTGGTTTACGAAATATTTTCAGCAGTAATGTTAGGTGACTCACCCTGTATAGGAAAGACGAGGAGGGAATGTTTGGCAAGATATATGGAGTATGAAGACGCTCCTTCGCTGACAGTTTGGTCGATAGTTGCCAGATATATATATATATATATATATATATGGCACCTGTCATCCCCTGAAAGGCATAGAAGAGGATCTATACGTGGTGCACGTAAATGAGAAAGGAAAGAAACTTGAGCTACCTGTGGGCCTTGAAATAGCAATTGACCGAGTTAGGTTTGAAAATGTACTAAATGTACAAATGGGAGACAGTGGTACTGCTTTCTTCAATAGTTTTTTGGATATGTTTAAGACTACCATTATTATGGCAAATGCGAGTGGTTTTACATAGATAAGCAGTGGTATGTTGTCTCTTCAAGTCCTTTGTAATATCTTTGGAATGCTATGGAACTGCTGATGACTCAGTGCAGTCTGTTGGAGCTGTACACATGTTCAGTGAACAAGCCGGTGTACGGAGAGGCAGGTGATAGCGTTTCCCGCTATACGACAGTGAAACTTTGAGGGGGGCCGTAACATGGATAAGTGGAACAGAGAATTCTCTTTTGTTTATTTTTTTTTTCAAGGTAAGACAATGACCTCATCTCCGAAAAACTTCATTTGTTTTTAATTTTTGACTTTGTGTACTTCTTACATGCATATTTATGTAGGGTTAAAACTGGCAGCCAGTTGATAATAGCCTGACTCCCGAAACGCGTTGGTGATGATTACATTCCTAAAATTAGTGGTCGTATGCTAAATTAATTATA
The DNA here is from genome assembly GCF_023864345.2 of Schistocerca serialis cubense. Classification (NCBI taxonomy): domain Eukaryota; kingdom Metazoa; phylum Arthropoda; class Insecta; order Orthoptera; family Acrididae; genus Schistocerca; species Schistocerca serialis. The sequence continues at coordinate 428,109,672 of NC_064644.1, read as the reverse complement.
AAGATTATCTTCACAACTACCACTGGTTCTTAAGATGGATAACGTTAGAACACTATAAGTATATTTTGTTGTTTACTATGTCTTCTGGTATTGCAGTTTTAATGTCCGTCAGTGAAAACATTTTGAGAAAATTTTCATTATCGTTGTAAGAAGGGGAACTATGGAATACAATTAAGTACAGAGGATTCGCTGTACACACAATAACTGAAAGATTTGTCGGTATTAATTGCAATTATTCATGCTGACGATCTTATGTTGATTTCTATGGGAGAAACGGAGTTGCAAATAGAGGTCCATGTATTTAATATAATGTTTTACGAATACTACGTGATTATTTCACCGCAGAAAACTAAACTAACAGCTGTTATAGGTAAACACACAAGTGCGACCAAAACTGTCGTTGTCAATCAATTAATGGAACATGTGAAACATTTCAAATATCTTAGATGTTATATAAATTATAGTTATAATAAAGACGCACTAAACAGGGTGAATAAATTTTTAGTATATTTTAAAAACTATCAGAAGCCATCTGGAAACTGAAACTCTAAACGAAACGCTATCAAGATTTATGAGTATGCTTCTCTAACTACATTACTCTGGGGAAGTAAATCAACAGTGGCAAATAAAAAACAAGAAATACTTATCCAGAGTAAAGTGATAGTATTTCTAACAATTTTCAAGGACTCTAAAAGAAGAGATAGGAACAGCAAAATTTTTATAGAAATGAAACAAACATATGAAGCGTAAAAGAAAAGTAAGGCAAAATAAGAGACGGTGGACTGACCATCAACAAAGAATTTATCTAGGAGAGAATTGCCAGTAGCAATAATTAAAAAGAAACCAAAAGGAAACGAGACCCCAGAAGGCTGAGGAAAAGTCATGTGAAAAGTAAAGGAAAGGACCACATAAAAGGGAACGAGTTTGAAAGGTTGACAGTAGCAATAATGAACTGTAAAGAAAAATACGCATGATAAGGTTTACAAGGTAAACCGAAAAGCCCATCTAGAAGGATGGGCTCTTGAAGGGTTACCATTTACAATAATCAGATGCAAAAATTAAAAAAAAATGTACCATGAAAGATCGGGGAAAAGAGGTACACAAAGAAAAGGAAGAATAACTTCTGAAAGTTTACAACTAACAAAAATGAACCGCAAACCGAAATGGGAATGAGGTAATGAAAGACTGAGGAAAATATGAGTACTGTAATATTCCGTAAACAGCTTAAAACCGGAAGTGTAGACAAAGTAGGTGAAGAGTAATTCATAGTCGTCTGCAAGTGTGGCGTCGACAAGGAGTTGTGGCTGCTACCTTCTGTGACAAGCGTAGACATACAGGTCCAACTTCTGATGCACAGCGCAAAAGAATTCAAATATCGCACAGCTCCGTTGGTTGGTTGTTGGAACACGAAACATAGAAAAATGTGCCTAGAACTACCTCGAGCCCATCCTGTGATCATTCTAACAACGGCAGGGATGTGGGCTCACGTAACACCGGAGTGCTCGCGTACACATTTCCCGCCTTGCTCTATGCGCTCTGGAAGATGTTCGTCAACTGCCCCTACGGAGCAGTTTCGACACATGGTGAAGATGATTCTGCCTGTGACTAGCAACATTTCTGGTTCTTGCACCCATGATTACTTTTCTTTACATCAAAGCATCCTACATACTGTATCGGGCAATTGACATACACTGTGTGATCAAAAGTGTACGTATACCTGGCTGAAAATGACTGTGGCGCCCTCCATCGGTAATGCTGGAATTCCATATGGTGTTCGCCCACCCTTAGCCTTGATGACAGCTTCCACTCTCGCAGGCATACGTTCAATCAGGTGGAATGGCAGCCCATTCTTCACGGAGTGCTGCATTGAGGACAGGTATCGATGTCGGTCGGTGAGGCCTGTCACGAAGTCGGTGTTCCAAAATATCCCAAAGGTTTTTTATAGGATTCAGGTCAGGACTCTGTGCAGGCCAGTCCATTACAGGGATGTTATTGTAGTGTAACCACTCCGCCATAGACCGTGCATTATGAATAGGTGCTCGATTGTGTTGAAAGATTCAATCGCGATCCCTGAATTGCTTTCCAACAGTGGGAAGCAAGAAGGTGCTTAAAACATCAATGTAGGCCTGTGCTATGATAGTGTCACGCGAAACAACAACGGTGCAAGCCCCCTCCATGAAAAACACGACCATAACACCACAGCCTCCGAATTTTACTGTTGGCACTACACACGCTGGCAGATGACGTTCAACGGGCATTCGGCATACTCTGACATCGGATAGCCATACTGTGTACCGTGATTCGTCACTCCACACAACGTTTTTCCACTGTTCAATCGTCCAATGTTTACGCTCCTTACACCAAGCGAGGCATCGTTTGGCATTTACCGGCGTGATGTGCGGCTTATGAGCAGCAACTAGACCTTGAAATCCAAGTTTTCTCACCTCCCGCCTAACTGTCATAGTACTTGCAGTGGATCCTGATGCAGTTTTTGGAATTCCTGTGTGATGATCTGGATAGATGTCCACCTATTACACAGTACGACCCTCTTCAACTGTCGGCGGTCTCTGTCAGTCAACAGACGAGGTCGGCCTGTAGGCTTTTGTGCTGTTCGTGTCCTTTCACGTTTACACTTCACTATCACATCGGAAACAGTGGACCTAGGGATGTTCATGAGTGTGCAAACCTCGCGTACAGACGTATGACGGAAGTGGCAGCCAATCACCTGACCACGTTCGAAGTCCGTGAGTTCCGCTGAGCGCCCCATTCTGCTCTCTCACGATCTCTAAAGATTACTGAGGTCGCTGATGTGGAGTACCTGGCAGTAGGCGACAGCACAATGCACTTAATGTGAAAAACATGTTTTTGAGGATGTCCGGATACTTTTGATCACGTAGCATATTAGAAAATACTGATTGATGTGTGCAACAAAGGAGTTTATCAAATAAAGACATAAAGTCTGAAAATGAGTCCATGATCATCTTTTGGCACATTACTTTACAGATCCGTCTTGATCACACAAACTTTTACACTTCACTATTACCGGTATCGGCGACTGCCATCTTCAGATCGTTACAAACAAAACAGGGTGTAACTTTGCTGACCCTAAATCTATAAAAGACCTGGTGCGGTATAAGAAAGATACAGAGTGTTTACATGATTAACAGCCATGTATACCAGCCATACATACCATAAAATATTCTGATGTACTGGGTGATCAAAAAGTCAGTATAAATTTGAAAACTGAATAAATCACGGAATAATGTAGATAGAGAGGTACAAATTGACACACGTGCTTGGAATGACATGGGGTGTTATTAGAACCAAAAAATATATAAGTTAAAGCTGTCCGACAGATGGCGCTTCATCTGATCAGAATAGCAATAATTAGCATAACAAAGTAAGACAAAGTCAAGATGATGTTCTTTACAGGAAATGCTCAATATGTCCCTCATCATTCCTCAACAGTAGCTGTAGTCGAGGAATAATGTTGTGAACAGCACTGTAAAGCGTGCCCGGAGCTATGGTGAGGCATTGGCGTCGGATGTTGTCTTTCAGCATCCCTAGAGATGTCGGTCGATCACGATACACTTGCGACTTCAGGTAACCCCAAATCCAATAATCACACGGACTGAGGTCTGGGGACCTGGGAGGCCAAGCATGACGAACGTTGCGGCTGAGCACACGATCATCACCTAACGACGCGCGCAAGAGATCTTTCACTCGTCTAGCAATATGGGGTGGAGCGCCATCCTGCATAAACATCGTACGTTCCAGCAGGTGTTTATCAGCCAGGCTGGGGATGATGCGATTCTGTAACATATCGGCGTACCTCTCACCCGTCACGGTAGCAGTTACTGACGTTTTCCTGTGCAGCGCCATCTGTCGGACATTTTGTGAACTTTTTTTTTGTTCAAATAAAACCCCGTGTCATTCCAAGCATGTGTGTCAATTTTTACCTCTCTATCTACATTATTCCGTGTTTTATTAAGTTTTCAAATTTATACTTACTTTTTGATCACCCGGTAGTATCAACGTCGAACTATACATGTAGGTTCGTAGTAAGTGCTGGTGATGATCAAAAAGCGTCCAGTATTTATACAAGAAGCTGAGGCCAGCAGAAGGCACTATAACAGGGTACTTGATTAACCAGTACTGTAAATGTAATGGTTAAAATGCAGTATGCGTAGTCATTAATTAAAATTACTTCTCATGGCACAACGAGCGCCTGACAATAAAACATGTACTGACATGCCGGCCTGAGTGGCCGAGCGGTTCTAGGCGCTACAGTCTGGAACCGCGCGACCGCTACGGTCGCAGGTTCGAATCCTGCCTTGGACGTGGATGTGTGTGATGTCCTTATGTTAGTTCGGTTTAAGTAGCTCTAAGTTCTAGGGGACTGATGACCTCAGCAGTTAAGTCCCATAGTGCTCAAAGCCATTTGAACCATTTTGTACTGACATACTATACGTGGAACTAAATCCATATTTAAAATCCACTTAAAAAGTAAAAATACCAATAATGTGAAGCTCCTAGCCTGGCTATGTAAAACATGTAACTGTGCAAATGCAAGTATAAAAAATTTAAGAATAAAATCACATCTATAAAACGAAATCTTCCAGCATAACAAAACAGTTACTGTAACCATAAGTGTAAGGTAATTAACGAAACAGTGACTATTAATTAAAAAATTAAAAATCAGTAGTCGATAATACATCCATGAGTTGCCTACATGTACATCTACATCAACATGGATACTCTGAAAGTCACATTCAAATGTCTGGCAGAGGGGTCATCGAACCACCTTCACAATTCTGTATTATTCCAATCTTGTTTAGCTCACGGAAAAAATGAACACGTATATCTTTCCGTACGAGCTCTGATTTCCGTTATTTTATCATGGTGATCATTTCTCCCTATGTAGGCCGCCGTCAAAAAAATATTTACACATTCGGAGGAGAATGTTGATGATTGGAATTTCGTGAGAAGATTCCGCCGCAACGAAAAACGCCGTTGGTTTAATTATGTCCACCCCAAGTCCTGTATCATTTCAGTGACACTCTCTCCCTTATTTCGCGATAATACAAAACGTGCCGCCCTTCTCTGAACTTTTTTGATGTACTCCGTCAATCCTATCTGGTAACGACACCACACCGTGCAGCAGTATTCTGAAAGAGGACGGACAGGCGTAGTGTATGCAGTCTCCTTAGTAGATCTGTCACATTTCCTAAGCGTGCGGCCAATAGAACACAGTCTTTGGTTGGCCTTCCCCACAGCATTTTCTATGTGTTCAAACCAATTTGAGTTGTTGGTAATTGTAATTCCTAGGTACTTAGTTGGATTTACGGTCTTTGGATTTGACCGATTTATCGTGCAACCGAAGATCAACGGATTCTGCTTAGCACTCATGTGGATGACCTCACACTTTTCATTATTCAGGGTCAATTGCCAATTTTCGCACCATACAGATATCTTCCGTAAATCGTTTTGCAATTTTTCTGTTCTTCTCATGACTTTACTAGTCGATAAGCGACAGCGTCATCTGCAAACAATCTGAAACGGCAGCTCAGATGGTCTCACAAATCGTTTATATAGATAAGGAACAGCGTAGGGCCTATAACACTACCTTGGGGAACGCCAGAAATCACTTCTGTTTTCCTCGATGACCTTCCGTAAATTACTACGAACTGTGACCTCTCTGACAGGAAACCACGAATCCAGTCACATAACTGAGACGATATTCCATATGCACGCGATATCACTACTAGGCTTCCAGAAATCCAGAAATACGGAATCAATCTGAAATCCGTTGTGAATAGCACTCAACACTTCATGCGAGTATAGAGCTAGTTGCGTTTCACAAGAACTTTGTTTTCTACAGCCGGCCGGTGTGACCGAGCGGTTCTAGGCGCTTCAGTCTGGAATCGCGCTGCCGCTACGGTCGCAGGTTCGAATTCTGCCCCGGGCATGGATCATGTTCTTAGGTTAGTTGGGTTTAAGTAGTTCTAAGTTCTAGGAGCGTGATGACCTCAGATGTTAGTGCTCAGAGCCATTTGAACCATTTTGTGTTTTCTAAATCACGCCTTTGCCTGAGAGTGCAGGGGTCGCGGCAATGCAAGCAAAACAGATATTATCAGTAGAGCTACAAAAATAACATGCCATTTTTTGGAGAACAACTCCAGATGCCCACCAGCGTGACTGCAGGCAGCCGCCCTGCAGACAGACGACAGAGGCATAGCTCCTGGGAGGCACAGTTAGCACGCATCCGCCTGCCTTTACCACGTCACGTGGCTGCAAATACGATGGTTGGAACTTAAATAGTGGCAACTATTTTTTCACAACACATACAAAAAAGTTACATGTTTGCACCTGTTACTGTCCTTCAAAGAAGTCACCAGCGTTGTGTAGAACCCGGAAGGGTGTCGCCAAGAGGAAGAGTATGCAACGCCCTGGCGTAGAATGAAGACAGTGTGGCAGTGTGACAGAACTCTCCATTACATTGAAAACAATATAGTCAACTTAACGCTATTCTTTGAGTTGTGTGAGCACTCAGATATCGATAGTAACAATATGAAGGCGACACATGGGAGCGCGATTCTAAGCATTGTTGTGAGACGTGGTATGTCTGCGAGAGTGGTAGTAGTAGTGTTGGTCGAGGGCTCGGAGACAGAAGACGTGTCACTCTGCCCTCACGTTGGTAATGGCAACTCTTACCACATTATAGGCCTGATTTCATCTATGTAGCCAGGAGTGATTCAGATGGTTTAACTACGCTTGAAGATGGAACTCAAGGTAAAATTCGCAAGCAGAGTGCAGAAGCAATTGCAGGGTTAGGCTAGTGGCTGTTGGTCCGAGTTTGCAATAATTCCATATTCTGCTTGTCAGTCAAAGAAGCCGCCTTATCCTCCAACTACTAATAATTGTTCTCCACATCTAATTAATATATAAAGGCTGTGGTTATTAAATGTTAATGAAATTTTGAAACTGAAATAATTTGTTAATCTGGCACTCATCCATTATTGATACCTATGTCATTGTATTTGTCATTGTCTATTATTGGTTATGGGTTATGATGATTCTGAAGTTTTAAATAGACCTAGTTTATGAAATCCCTTCTCACAAGTTACTTATAATTAACAAGACCCAAGCAAACTCCTTTTTATTAAATTCATTCATAGAAACAATAAGCTGTAGCCGCTGCTGCTGCATGCTGCTGCGAACTGCTATAAACCACATGGAAAAAGTCCGCGATCTAAAGAGGTGAGTGCAAACCTCAGGGACAGAACAGAGATACTTTGCCATCTTTTCGACGCGTTAATGTCGAAACGAGAGTCACAACATGTCATGTACTCTAAACCAGTTAATTCCGTTGCAAAAGTCTGATTCTGTCTTACTAGTAAATTTTTATTCAAAAAACGCAGTCAGATAGCTTAGGTATTCATTGTTACAGGTTCATTTGTTCCTGTAGTTTTTCATATACAAATACGCAGTCAGATAGCTTCTCAAAATGTTAGTTTTAAGTTTTTCATGTAACGATCTATTGAGAACCTAGACAGTTAAACTGAACCTCATACAATTCGCACACAGTGTTATGCAGCTTAGAATCCGTTTACTGATATTTCAGGTTGCCTATCGAGTTCCAATCCAAAAGAAAGCATGTGTTGACGGATGCGAAAATTACCGAACTATCAGTTTAATAAGTCACGGCTGCAAAATACTAAAGCGAATTCTTCACAGACGAATGGAAAAACTGGTAGAAGCCGACCTCGGGGAAGATCAGTTTGGATTCCGTAGAAATATTGGAACACGTGAGGCAATACTGACCCTACGACCTATCTTAGAAGCTAGATGAAGGAAAGGCAAACCTACGTTTCTAGCATTTGTAGACTTAGAGAATGCTTTTGACAATGTTGACTGGAATACTCTCTCTCGAATTCTGAAGGTGGCAGTGGTAAAATACAGGGAGCGAAAGGCCATTTACAATTTGTACAGAAACCAGATGGCAGTCATAAGAGTCGAGGGGCATGAAAGGGAAGCAGTGGTTGGGAAAGGAGTGAGACAGGGTTGTAGCCTCTCCCCGATGTTATTCAATCTGTATATTGAGCAAGCAGTGAAGGAAACGAAAGAAAAATTCGGAGTAGGTATTAAAATCCATGGAGAAGAAATAAAAACTTTGAGGTTCGCCGGTGACATTGTAATTTTGTCAGAGACAGCAAAGGACTAGGAAGAGCATTTGAACGGAATGGATAGTGTCTTGAAAGGAGGATGTAAGATGAACATCAACAAAAGCAAAACGAGGATAATGGAATGTAGTCGAATTAAGTCGGGTGATGCTGAGGGAATTAGATTAGGAAATGACACACTTAAAGTAGTACAGGAGTTTTGCCCTTTTTGCTCTTTGGGGAGCAAAATAACTGATGATGGTCGAAGTAGAAAGGATATAAAATGCAGACTGTCAATGGCAAGGAAAGCGTTTCTGAAGAAGAGAAATTTGTTAACATTGGGTATAGATTTGAGTGTCAGGAAGCCGTTTCTGAAAGTATTTGAATGGATTGTAGCCATGTATGGAAGTGAAACATGGACGATAAATAATTTAGACAAGAAGACAATAGAAGCTTTCGAAATGTGGTGCTACAGAAGAATGCTGAAGATTAGATGGGTAGATCACATAACTAATGAGGACGTATTGAATAGGATTGGGGAGAAGAGAAGTTTGTGGCACAACTTGACTAGAAGAAAGGATCGGTTGGTAAGACATGTTCTGAGGCATCAAAGGATCACCAATTTAGTATTGGAGGGCAGCGTGGAGGGTAAAAATCGTAGAGGGAGACCAAGAGATGAATACACCAAGCAGATTCAGAGGGATGTAGGTTGCAGTAGGTACTGGGAGATGAAGAAGCTTGCACAGGATAGAGTAGCATGGAGAGCTGCATCAAACCAGTCTCAGGACGGAAGACCACAACAACAGCAGCAACAACAACAACAACATCGATTTTCCTGTCACAGATGAACATAGGCATATTTGTTGCAGGAACGTCACATATTGGCTGCATATACGTTACATAATTTACAGAACTTGCCATCTTTCCGACGCGTTAAGGTCGAAACGCGAGTCACAAGCGGACTGCAATTTCGGTACAAGACCATTTCCGAGAAGACAGTGGTAACATTTGTTATGGGAAGGGTGCACTGGAGTAATAATAAAACCGTCGTAGACTGTAGTGACCAAGATGAAATTCCATTCCCTTCTCATTGTCTCTGTGCGTGGCTGCAGAAATACAATACTGGCCATTAAAACTGCTACAGCACGAAGATGACGTGCTACAGACGCGAAATCTAACCTACAGGAAGAAGATGCTGTGATATGCAAATGATTAGCTTTTCAGAACATCCACACAAGATTGGCGCCGGTGGCAACACCTAAAATGTGCTGACATGAGGAAAGTTTCCAACCGATTTCTCATACACAAACAGCAGTTGACCGGCGTTGCCTGGTGAAACGTTGTTGTGATGCCTCGTGTAAGGAGGAGAAATGCGTACCATCACGTTTCCGACTTTGATAAAGGTCGGATTGTAGCCTATCGCGATTGCGGTATATCCTATCGCGACATTGCTAATCGCGTTGGTCGAAATCCAATGACTGTTAGCAGGATATGGAATCGGTGGGTTCAGGAGGGTAATACGGAACGCCGTGCTGGATCCCAACGGCCTCGTATCACTAGCAGTCGAGATGACAGGCATCTTATCCGCATGGCTGTAACGGATCGTACAGCCACGTCTCGATCCCTGAGTCAACAGATGGGGACGTTTGCAAGACAACAACCATCGGCACGAACAGTTCGACGTCGTTTGCAGCAGGATGGACTATCAGCTCGGAGACCATGGCTGCGGTTACCCTTGACGCTGCATCACAGACAGGAGCGCCTGCGATGGTGTACTCAACGACGAACCTGGGTGCACGAATGGCAAAACGTCATTTTTTCGGATTAATCCAGGTTCTGGTTACAGCATCATGTTGGACGCATCCGTGTTTGGCGACATCGCGGTGAACGCACATTGGAAGCGTGTATTCGTCATCGCCATACTAGCGTATCACCCGGGGTGATGGTATGGGGTACCATTGGTTACACGTCTCGGTCACCTCTTGACGGCACTTTGAACAGTGGACGTTACATTTCAGATGTGTTACGACCCGTGGGTCTACCCTTCAACCGATCCTTGCGAAACCCTACATTTCAGCAGGATAATGCACGACCGCATGTTGCCGTTCCTGTACGTGCCTTTCTGGATACAGAAAATGTTCGACTGCTGCCCTGGCGAGCACACCATTGAAAACGTCTGTCTGGTCAATGGTGGCCGAGCAACTGGCTCGTCACAATACGCCAGTCACTACTATTGATGAACTGTGGTATCGTGTTGAAGCTGCATGGGCAGCTGTACCCGTACACGCCATCCAAGCTCAGTTTGACTCAATGCCCAGGCGTATCAAGGCCGTTATTACGGCCAGAGTTGGTTGTTCTGGGCTGTGATTTCTCAGAATCTTTGCACCCAAATTGCGTGAAAATGTAATCACATGTCTGTTCTAGTATAATATATTTGTCCAATGAATACCCGTTTATCACCTGCATTTCTTCTTGGGTGTAGCAATTTTAATGGCCAGTACTGAACATTTTAGAGTGAGGGACCTCTGATCTCGTCTTTCTTCTTTATCAAAGCCATATCTACCTGGGCCCAACAGTTATGGTAGGCGTGGAAGAAGGCGCAGCACGAGATGGGGACACGAGCGCGCGGGCAACTTCGCCGCGGCCGCCCCCGTCCCTGGGACGTGTGGTGCGGCCGGCGTTAATTGCGAGCCGGGCGGCGCTCAACAGGTCTGCAGGGCGCATGCGCGGCACGGACGCCGTCGCGGTGCCCCAGGCACGTTCTGCGACCGCAGCGTCCGCCGGCCGGCCCGCGGTCGCCGGCGTGCGCAGCGCCAAACCAGCACAGCGCACTCCGTCCGCCGGGCTGCCGGGGTGGACGCGTCAGCGTCGCAAACTTTTACAACTAGACTGCAAAAAAAAAAAAAGTGTTGCCCCGCGCTCCGGACTTGCATAGTTTGTATATCTCACTGCTCTTTCAACTACAGTAAATCGCTACGTAGCTTGCGCGCAGAATAACGTGGCCGATAGATGCGCAATCGGCGGGGCACGCCCAGGGAGAGCGGTCGTAGTGGAAATTGCGGCCAGGCGCTGTAGGGGAAATTCCGAGCACTAGAGGGGAAGCCGTTCTAAACTGGAGCACACGATCACATTTTTTTGTAAATACGTATTAAATGGAGCCCCTCCACGGACACACTTGCATGATGACCACTCAAAAAGATCTACTGTCACCTCTGCTTTGGTTAGTACCTCGAAACAATTCCGCTGAAGTTGCAACAAAAGCTACTATTTATTTTCTCCCGGCTTGTTAACTATTTATAACTTTCAAATAAGCGTCATTAGTGGCGAATTTTGAGCAAAGACCTACATTCCTCTTGTTGGCATGTTAAAATCTGCTTCTTTTGCCAACACACAGTAGAGTTTACACAACGTCACCCTACTAACATGTTGTGCAGGTGCAACTGAAAAATGGTTCAAATGGCTCTGAGCACTATGGGACTTGACATCTGAGGTCATCAGGCCCCTTGAACTTAGAACTACTTAAGCCTAACTAACCTAACACATCCATGCCTGAGGCAGGATTCGAACCTGCAACCGTAGCGATCAAGCGGCTCCAGACTGTAGCGCCTAGAACCACACGGCCACTCCGGCCGGCTAAAAAGGCCATCCTTGTAACCAAAATAAACATATAATGTCTTCACTTATGCTGTTCCAAAATCCACAGCATTTATCAGTAACCAGCTATCGATGGTCCTTAACCACTACATTCTTTCGACGAAAAAGTCTGTAGTTAGTGGAATAACATGGTAGATGAATAAATTTCACCATACAGTGAAATTCTCTGCTCTTTGCGTGCCATCATTTGCCAAAAACACATTTCAATATCTCAAACCATTTATGATTTACGAGAAGTTGTGGATGTTTCATTCTGGTATTATCGCTGGCATTTACTACCGCAAATGAATTTGCTACTTCAAATCAGTTGTCTTGAGATTGGTGACTGGTAAAGGTTTTCAGCCAGGTGTAAAGAAAAATTCTAGATGTTAACCAAATATCATACGCCATAAAATGTTACGTAATATGCACCAAACGCAAAATCATGGCGACCCCTATTTTTCATTGCAAAGTTTTTCGAATTTCGAGTTGTGGCTTACGTAAATCCAAGTATCACAGTAAATATGACTATTACCAAAATTAGGGGCATGGTATCATGAAGGTGACATGTAAAGCTACAAGTAGACCTAACGCAAAAATGATTTTTACTCCTTTATAATTTCCCGTAAAATGGTTTGAGGAATACTCCAAGACGTGCGCCGAAAGCGGTCAAACAATGTCGGCCTCCCCTTCCGAAAAGATGAATGAACTTGACAGTTGCTTTGGACGAAAATTGTTCACTGTTCATCGCCCACCGTATCCTTAGCGAATTCCACTACTACCAGCGTGTTCTAGGTAAATGTAAATCACCGTCCTTTAAAGATGCATTTACGCTGGCCACATTTTGAGGCAATATTCGGCAGCAACAGCGTTGTCGCAAACATTGCAGAAATGTGCCTGCAATACACGTCAATTTTGTGATAAGGCTGGGCAATATTGGGAATGTTCTGTCTGTTTAAGGGGGTTGCCGACGTGTTTCCGAGTGGCTTCCAATTATATCTACCAAGTGTGGAGAATATTTCGTATTCGAGGGCAACATCTGTCTCCTCTGTAAATGCTTTCCTCTCACTCTCCTTTTTGTTTCCCATTTCTCTCACTGACACCATTGTGGTCATTTGCCTGAACGAAAGCGGTATCATTTCACTTTTGTTCAGAAGTTAGTGCGTGTGTATATACCCATTTGTTTTGTCAGTCTACGTTAATTTGAGTTTTTTGTGTACAGAAAATGCGGAAGTGGAACTACAGAAAACTATGTATTTTATAAACGATTCATATACAAAAAGAACACTTGGACGTCGAAAGTTATGTATGCAAAGATCAAAGTCTGGAAAAGGATGAGCTGGGAATCTCATATTACGAAGTACACAATATATTCCGAAGTCTTCGAACCTACACTCCTGGAAATGGAAAAAAGAACACATTGACACCGGTGTGGTTGGTTGGTTGGTTGGTTTGGGGAAGGAGACCAGACAGCGTGGTCATCGGTCTCATCGGATTAGGGAAGGATGCGGAAGGAAGTCGGCCGTGCCCTTTCAGAGGAACCATCCGGGCATTTGCCTGGAGTGATTTAGGGAAATCACGGAAAACCTAAATCAGGATGGCCGGACGCGGGATTGAACCGTCGTCCTCCCGAATGCGAGTCCAGTGTCTAACCACTGCGCCACCTCGCTCGGTACACCGGTGTGTCAGACCAACCATACTTGCTCCGGACACTGCGAGAGGGCTGTACAAGCAATGATCACACGCACGGCACAGCGGACACACCAGGAACCGCGGTGTTGGCCGTCGAATGGCGCTAGCTGCGCAGCATTTGTGCACCGCCGCCGTCAGTGTCAGCCAGTTTGCCGTGGCATACGGAGCTCCATCGCAGTCTTTAACACTGGTAGCATGCCGCGACAGCGTGGACGTGAACCGTATGTGCAGTTGACGGACTTTGAGCGAGGGCCTATAGTGGGCATGCGGGAGGCCGGGTGGACGTACCGCCGAATTGCTCAACACGTGGGGCGTGAGGTCTCCACAGTACATCGATGTTGTCGCCAGTGGTCGGCGGAAGGTGCACGTGCCCGTCGACCTGGAACCGGACCGCAGCGACGCACGGATGCACGCCAAGACCGTAGGATCCTACGCAGTGCCGTAGGGGACCGCACCGCCACTTCCCAGCAAATTAGGGACACTGTTGCTCCTGGGGTATCGGCGAGGACCATTCGCAACCGTCTCCATGAAGCTGGGCTACAGTCCCGCACACCGTTAGGCCGTCTTCCGCTCACGCCCCAACATCGTGCAGCCCGCCTCCAGTGGTGTCGCGAAAGGCGTGAATGGAGGGACGAATGGAGACGTGTCGTCTTCAGCGATGAGAGTCGCTTCTGCCTTGGTGCCAATGATGGTCGTATGCGTGTTTGGCGCCGTGCAGGTGAGCGCCACAATCAGGACTGCATACGACCGAGGCACACAGGGCCAACACCCGGCATCATGGTGTGGGGAGCGATCTCCTACACTGGCCGTACACCACTGGTGATCGTCGAGGGGACACTGAATAGTGCACGGTACATCCAAACCGTCATCGAACCCATCGTTCTACCATTCCTAGACCGGCAAGGGAACTTGCTGTTCCAACAGGACAATGCACGTCCGCATGTATTCCGTGCCACCCAACGTGCTCTAGAAGGTGTAAGTCAACTACCCTGGCCAGCAAGATCTCCGGATCTGTACCCCATTGAGCATGTTTGGGACTGGATGAAGCGTCGTCTCACGCGGTCTGCACGTCCAGCACGAACGCTGGTCCAACTGAGGCGCCAGGTGGAAATGGCATGGCAAGCCGTTCCACAGGACTACATCCAGCATCTCTACGATCGTCTCCATGGGAGAATAGCAGCCTGCATTGCTGCGAAAGGTGGATATACACTGTACTAGTGCCGACATTGTGCATGCTCTGTTGCCTGTGTCTATGTGCCTGTGGTTCTGTCAGTGTGATCATGTGATGTATCTGACCCCAGGAATGTGTCAATAAAGTTTCCCCTTCCTGGGACAATGAATTCACGGTGTTCTTATTTCAATTTCCAGGAGTGTATATCAGATACGAGGAAAAAAGTTGCATAGGAAGAGAGGTAGTTCAGAAGGCTCTTCGTCCACATCATCCACATTTCATGCCATGAGTTTAATATTACATTGAGACGTGCCTGGAGCAGGAATTTATAATGTAAATACTAGTGTGTTTTGTCTGCTGATGAACAAAAATAAAACATAAATAAAACTGTATTCTTCTTTTAACCTTACCTTAATGAAATCCTTCAGTCCTTTTATCAAAGCACTGCATACGTCTGGAACGAAGAGGCTTATTGATGACTATTGCTCTTTAAAGAGGTAATTTAAACTTCTGTACAAAGTGAAATGTTGTATCTTCCATGGGGAGATCCTTAACAAGAATTAAAAGACACGGCTAAAAAATAAAATGGATTCTATTACACCTACAGTACAGAGATTTAATAACAAAAAGAAAGCTTCTCAAAAAATAATACAACTTCTCAGACAGTAAATAAACGTGGTTGAACCTGAAGACCATGCCACCGATAATCCCTAAGGACGGCATAGCTGGCTGACACGTACATCTAAGGATATGGCTAGAAATTCGTTGGTCCTGCTGCAGTGGCTTCCAACTGGGCTACGAGTGATGGGCTCCTAAGAGCGAAAGCATGAATTGGCCGAGACCTCCGGTGGAGTGAACTGTTGATGTGTTGGTTTTCACCACCCTACGTAGTCAGGGCGCTATGGAATTCATGCCGATCCAGTTCAACACATATGACACAGTGGAGAGCAAATTGATTCCTGGCATGGGGTACCTCTAGTAGCGCTCGTCCTGCTGTCCGTCGTCCTTGTTGTGATCGACACAGTCAGGGGAGGCAACGCCTTGAACATATGCAACATCGTGATGTCCCAGTGTCTGAGGGGTTACTGATCACTTTAGGCGAACGGCGGGCACTTGGCGTCCCTTCCCCACAACAGGATGAGAGAGATAGTAGTTGATTTCGCCGTCAAGAGTCGATTTCCCTGGCGACAGCAGGGCCCCCTAGCAGGAGCGGGTCCCAAGCACTCTGGCTGACGTCCATTGGCGTTGACAATGGAAGACCAGGGGAAGATGAAGGGGATATCAGAGGTAGTGTCTGGGCACTGGCGTCCCACTATGGCAAAGATGAGCCTGGAATGAGGAAGGGTCCTGAGTATGTGTTGGTTTCCAACGGCCCTTTCGTGGGGAAGACTTGATTCAGATGTTTGTGACAGTTTGAGCCTTCCAGAAATAGTACTTTGACCATCGCTCATTCCAACAGTTGCATCTGCCAGAGTCTGATGGCGGTTTTTTTAGGAGAACGTTGGGAACCAGACATTATCATGGATAGCCCGAGCGAGGTGGCGCAGTGGTTAGACACTGGACTCGCATTCGCGAGGACGACGGTTCAATCCCGCGTCCGGCCATCCTGATTTAGGTTTTCTGTGATTTCCCTAAATCGCTCCAGGCAAATGCCGGGATGGTTCCTTTGATAGGGCACGGCCGACTTCCTTCCCCATCTTTCCCTAATCCGATGAGACCGATGACCTCGCTGTCTGGTCTCCTTTCCCAAAACAACCCATTATGGATAGAAAAGCAATGCAGACGACTTCGTGATGACGGCTCCTTCAGCTGCTGTGGATGGAAAAGGCAGAGAAGTGATCGATGCAGCCATCCATGGAGTCGTGCAGCTGGACGTGTCCCCTCTAGTGGTGTAGATCGATAGGAGGCTAAAAAGGTGGAGAGAGCATCGTCCAGAGAGTGGTATGACGAAACTTCGATAGCTGATCCTTAGATGTTCGAACGAATCGCTCCGCCAGATCACTGGACGCTGGATGAAACAGAGCTGTATGGACAAAAGTAATTCCATTGGACAAGCAAAAGACGTGATTTCGGCCGACATAAACTGAGGCCCACTGTCAATGACTATTGTTTCTGGCGGTCCTTCAACAGCGAAGAGGTACATCAAGGTTTGAATCAAATGTGGAGATAATGTAGAAGAAAAAAATGATTCAAATGGCTCTGCGCACTATGGGACTTAACATCGGAGGTCATCAGTCCCCTAGAACTTAGAACTACTTAAACTTAACTAACCAAAGGATATCACACACATCCATGCCCGAGGCGGGATTCGAACCTGCGACCGTAGTAATCACGCGTTTCCAGACTGAACCGCCTAGAACCGCACGGCCACACCGGCCGGCCTAATGTAGAAGACTGGGTGATGTACGGGAAACCAGATCAGGCGAAAACCACAGTGACTCACTAATGACTAAAAAAGGGCCAATAAATTCCAGTGGGGTTGTGACCATGGTGTCGATGTCCCCAGCCACAGAAAATAGCGCTCAGTGGGGCTTTTTGTTTGCTTTGGCAAGATGTGCATGTGGCCACCAAGGCAGCAATGTCACTATCTCTTTCCAATGTAATTGTTGCCGTACCAGGCATTTTTTCAATACGACGCCCCAATGACCTTGGTGAAGCAGATGTAAAACCTGGTGTTGAAGAGAGAATGGGATGATTTCGTCCTGAAATAACAAGATATCAATGAGGGCAGATAATTGGTGTTGGCGATGCCAATAACCATGAACATTTGGGAGGAGTATTTCGCGAAGAACTATGTCTTCTGCATAACGTTAGGCCTCAATCTTAGTTTTTACAGGAGTGAGGAGAGAGCTGCTTCGTCTTCAGTATCTAAGTGGCATCAAACTTCCAGATCGGAATCAAGGCCGTATGCTATTCTATCAGCAACCGCGAAAGTAGGTTGGCGTTGACATGGTGGTACTGCATGTCTCAGGAATAACTAGGAGACGAGCCGATTTTTTGGGGATGTTGGCATCGGCACGAAATAGTAGCAACAGTAGCTTGTGGTCGGTCAGTATGGTAAAAACCAATTATAGACATAGTCATGGAATTTATTTATAGCAAAGACAATAGCCAGGGCTTCTTTTTCTATTTGTTCGCAGTGTAATGGGCCGACGTCAATGTGTTCGAGATGAAGGCAACCAGTCGTTCTACCCCACTGACTATATGCGAGAGGACAGCTACTACACCATAATGAGATGCATCTGCAGGGATGACCACAGACAGATGGGCTGGTGTAATGCCCACTTGAGGGCCTAGAAAGTGCAGTTGCAAGTCGTATCCAAATTCCATGCCACGTTTTTGCATAATAGATGGGGCAACAGAGAAACTACAGCTCCAACATGGGGAATGAATTTACGATACTAACTCAGCTGGCCCAATATGGATTGAAGTTGCTTGACATTCGTCTACGATGGTAAATCCTGCATAGGAAAGACATGTTTCTGCGTTAGCCAGATTTCTGAGTTGCTGAGTTCCACTTGAGGAACGAGAAACTGGCACTTACCTAAGTTACAATGAAGATTTGCAGCATGGAGGAGAGAGCAAAGAGTGTCTAAGTTATCAGCCAGGTCTTATGTGAACCGGTCCGCAACGATGATACCACGTAGGTAATGGACTGTGTCCGGTACTGCTTGCGTGAGGTGTCCTAAATATCGCTGGGGCGCCCACAATCCCAAAGGGGACGCGATTGTAGCGGAAGAGATCGAAAGGTGTGTTGATTACCAGCAATTCGCGCGACACCTGACCAAGAAGAAGCTGTAGATACGCATCCCTGAGGTCATTTTTCGCGAAGATCTCGCACCTAGCCAATTGAGTAAGAATCTCGTCCATCTTTGGAATAGTGTAAACATCCATAATGAACTGTACGTTAATTGTGTACTTGGAATCGCTACATATTCAGAGGGATCCATCCAATTTGTCGACCATCACAATGGATGTTGCCCAGTGACTACTGGAAACAGCCGTCAAGACTCCTGCGTTTTGCAAGCATTGCAGCTCCGCTTGTAACTTATCCCCCATGCCTTGAAGAAGAAGCGCCTGGCCGTTCGGGTGATATGTGCTTTCAATCCCATGAAGCCCATAGTAGAAGGCTCAAACACTGAATGATACTTCTCTTGAAGATTGAGGATGTAAGGTTTGTCAGTGCACTTCTAGTTCCAAAGCGGTGAAAAGGTCAAATCCTAATATGTGCACCGTCTCTGGGTAACGACGACAAGGAGGCGCCTTTACACGTTGTAGTCCCACATTGCAAGAGGGCTGTGAACTGTCCTTTGTCTGCCACACCAAGGAAGCGTAGTGAAATAGTTAACGCAGAAGGGAAACTGTTGGGGACGGTGGGCAGGGGATGCCTGTTTACCAGTACGCAGAGAGTCCATAGGGAGCATGGGCTGCTGCGGTACTGGGTGGTGGGTAGGGCAGGCCATATAGACAGAAGAAGGATCTTGTATGGAAGCTGACGCATGGATGGACTGCTGAATGCTTGAACCATCTGCAGACAATCGTCCAGTGTTGGTTCTCTCATCTACGTCTACATGTACATTTGTACTCCGCAAGCCACCCAACTGTGTGTGGCGGAGAGCACTTTACATGCCACTGTCATTATCTTCCTTTCCTGTTCCAGTCGCGTATGGTTCGCGGGAAGAACGACTGCCGGAAAGCCTCCGTGCGCGCCCGAATCTCTCTAATTTTACATTCGTGATCTCCTCGGGAGGTATAAGTAGGGGGAAGCAACATATTCGATACCTCATCCAGAAACGCACCCTCTCGAAACCTGGACAACAAGCTACACCGCGATGCAGAACGCCTCTCTTGCAGATTCTGCGACTTGAGTTTGCTAAACATCTCCGTAACGCTTTCAGTTTCAGTTAGTCTGTGCGTAGCCCCTTATCGGGTGCACGGACCAGAGCATGCCCCAAACGAGTGATGCAGCGTAAGGCTGTTTAGAGACTTCATTGGAACACCGAAATGTGCATTCCTGAGAAAGGCCTTGGAGTGCCACGATCCATTCACGGTAGGTCTGACCCTGTTGCTTACGGCAGCTGAAAAATTTGTGCCACACCAAAGCATTGTGGACGAGTCAAAACATTCTTGCAAGCAGAACTTTACTTCCTTATATGATAGAGCATGTGGTTGTAATTTGGGTTTCAATTACTGAAGAAAGTGCTAAACCTCTGGACCAACGTAGGCAAGAAGAAATGCCCTCCGATGGGCGTCCCTGAGATACCACATGCCAGAAAACGCTGCTCAAGGCGCGCCACGTAGTTCGACCAACGTTAGACTTTCTTGTCAAAAGAGCGAAAGTGCCGAGTTGCATTGCAAAAGCATTTAGCCCTGAGGTCCGGCCGAGAAGAGCTTTGGGAGCTATCGGAAGACGCTGTTGTAAAGCTTACTACGTGCTGCATGTCCCATAGAAGGAGCAACATCTGCTACATCATGTCAAGGGGCTCGGATACGGGCTGTTCGGTCACGGAGAAACAAGAAAAAGAAATCGAATATCAGGTGACCTGAAAGAATGAGGAACAAAAATGTTCAAATTTGTGTGAATACCTAAGGGACCAAGATGGTGAGGTCATCTGTCACTTACACACTACTTAAACTAAATTATGCTAAGAACAACAAACACACCCATGCCTGATGGAGGACTAACCAGCGGCGGGAGGGACCGCGCAGTTGGTGACATGGCGCCTCTAACCGCGCGGCCATTCCTCGCCGGCCGAACAAGAGAAAACACACACACACACACACACACACACACACACATAACCATGTGGGTCCAGTGCCTCGTAGCCAGTCTATATCTCCCACTGGGAGATACTTGATAAGAATAAAGAGTTGCAGATGAGCAATAACAAGGGTTCTATTGCACTAGCAAAAAAATTATGCAACTTCTCAGACATTAACAGGCATATGCCTGGAACACAAAGTGAATAAACGTAGTGGGAGCTGTAGACTACGCAACTGTTAATCCCCAAGGACGAGCATTCAGCGTAGTTGGCTAACAGATACGTCTCAGGATATCGCTGGAAAGTCATAGATCCCGCTGCAGTGGCTTTCGATCTGTCTCTGACTAACGGGCTGCTAACAGTCGGCGCATGAATTGGCCCACAGTTCTGGCGGAGCAAACTGCCGACGTGTTGGCTTGTGACGTCCAGCACATGCCTGTTGCGGAGGATTTCGTGCCGATCCAGTTTCGCAGACGTGACGCGGTGGAGGGAATAGGTCCCTGGCACGGAGCACTTTCGGTGGCGCACATCCTGCAGTCTGTCGTCCTTGTTGAGATCGACGCAGTCCGGAGAGGCAACGCCTTGTACATATGCATCCCTGTGATGCTTCCGTGTCCGAGAGGTTGTCAATACTTTAGGCGGTCGGAGGGTACACGGCGTGAAGGTTCATCGCTAATCGGGCTTAACTGCTATACACTAACCCACATTTGTATCGGTTTTAGCAATTCTTGGACCAATTGCTTGCATGAAATCATGTTATGACATTCTGGTACGATTCTGAAAAACGTATGTATCAAGCATCAGTTCACGAATTAAATTCTCTTACTTAAATAAGAATGTATCCACAACTCCAGTTTCTCTCGTTCTTTATAACTTAAGTAGTTGAGTATGTATTTATTCCAATCTTCTATTAGGTCATCTTCGCCTTCTTCCTCTCTATATCCATCTCCTCCACCTCCTCCCCCCTCTGTGTATCTCCTTCCTTCTCACTCTGTCCCCTTCTCTGTCCACCTCATACTCGCCCTATTTCTATCCATGTTCCCCTCCCCCTCCACCACGCACACGCACACATACTGCTGCTCACCTCCTCTATCACAAACCGTCTGCCCATCTCCTCCTCCTCCCTCTCTCTGTCCATCTGTTCCCCCCTCTCTCTCGCTCCATGTCATCCTTCCCCTCTCTCTGTGCGTCTTCTCCTTCCCCCTATCAGTGTCCATCTATTCCTCCTTCCCCTTCTGTCTCTCAATCTCCTCCCCCATCACCCTCCTTGCCTGTCACCCCTGCCCCAATAGAAGTTTGAAAGTTCTTAGGCCCACAGTATTCCCTTCCAGACGGTAAGTCATACACGTACAAAGTTTAAATCAAATCGTTCCAGTGGTTTAGAAGTAGATGTGAAACATACAAACATACATCAAGTTTTGTTGTATGTATGGGTTCGATGAAGTGAAATCAGGAGAGCCACACTCACTTACAATTGCTCACTTTCGTCTATTTTATGACAGTAGTGTGGCTCCATGTAAATTTCTGGCCCGCACATGTACTACTGCAAACATTCCCAGGTAACAGTAACCAGTAATGCTTCTGTCCATGTGGCTGCAATTACTGTGGCAGCAATTTTACCGGACAAGATTGTCAGGATATACACTGATCAGCCAGAACATTATGACCATCGACCCACTATCGATATAAACCCGTCCAGGCGATAGCAGCGTCACCTCACGAGGAATAACGGCTAGTCAGATACACGCACTGTGCCTGTAATATCAGTGACCGTGCTATCTGTGTGTAGAATACAGATTGTCTGAGGTCAGATTGCGATGGGCTGGAGCCTCGGCATCGGCATTTCGGACGGACTTTAATGCTGGGCAGAGTACAAGAGTGACTGAACACACAGTGCACCGAACACTCCTAACGATGGGCCTCCGCAGCCGACGACCCATGCATGAGCCAATGTTAACATCACGACATCGGCAACTACAACTAAAATGATGAGCACGAGACCCTCGGCTCTGGATGTTGGCGCAGTGGCAGAGCGTTTCATGGTCTGATAAAACCCGACATCATCTCCATCATGCGGATGGGAGTGCGCGAATCCGTCGTATTCCAGGGGGAACAGATCCTTGGCACCTGTACTACGGTACTGAAACATGTTGGCTGCGGCTCCATTATGCTCTGGTCAACATTCCCGTTGGCATCCATGGGTTCATTGGAGGTCGTGCAAGGCACCATGACGGCCATGGAATACCGTACATTGGTTGCATGACATTTACACCCATTCATGATGATCGTGTTTCCCCGCGGTAGTGGTACTTTTCAACAAAATAATGCTGCTTGTCACAAGGCCAAGAGTGTGAAGGAGTGGTTCGAGGAACACAGTGGCGAGTTCCAATCTATGTGCTGGTACCACAACTCGCCAGATCTGAACCCAATCGAACGCATCTGGGATGTATAAATATGTACGTAGCCTTCCGCGGCCAGTGTCACAGCCCATAAAATTTTTCTGAGTTTGTGACCAAAACGTCGGATGTTTTACGTATTGCCGGCCGCAGTGGCCGAGCGGTTCTAGGCGCTACATTCTGGAACCGCGCGGCCGCTACGGTCGCAGGTTCGAATCCTGCCTCGGGCATGGATGTTCCTGATGTCCTTAGGTTGTTTAGGTTTAAGTAGTTCTAAGTTCTAGGCGACTGATGACCGCAGAAGTTAAGTCCCATAGTGCTCAGAGCCATTTTTTACGTATTGACAATGCGGTCACAAACCCAGAAAAATTTTGACGTCTGGGATGTGATTGAAAGGCGCATCAGAACTTACCACCCCCCTCGCCGGAATTTACGGGAATTAGATGAGTTGTTCTTGCAGATGTCAATCTCCCACCAGCGACCTAACAAGGCCTCACTGCTTCCATGCTCCGACGCGCCGCTGCTGTTATTCGTGCCAAAGGTGCACATACCGGCTGTTAGGTAGGTGGTCATTACGTTCTGACTGATCAGTGTATTATCAGCAATATACAATTCTTAAGGCCCATGTAAATGTATCTTCAGGGTACCGTATCGACTGGAGTTCCCTAATTGCTCGGAATGTGGACATTCGCTGGCCATTACCTTCTCGACTATGCACGTCTTTCGAACGGAGCGCGATACATTTTCGACTGCAGGTAAGGTCATCCACACTCGGGACGAGAAAGCGAACAGACATGGAGATGGCTGAGTTGGTGACGTCATGACGTGGACTTTCACACTGCGGAGCATTCCCAAACGTGAAGAGAAATAAGACTTGGCAGATTTCTACTCCAAAGAGAGGAATGTGGCCAGTGAGATACAAGACCTTTTTCTACATTACAATTAGAACTGGGAAGACACCACATCGGATTACATCGTTTGCAGTTGAAGCCTGCATTTCGTGTTTTTGTATTGTGAATAATGTGGTATAAAAATATGCTGTTTCAAAGCTCGGGCACTTAAAGGATTCCAAAAAATGCATCGATTTTTATAGGTTTGTTACAATGGGTTTTGTTATAACACAATGACGGGAAATTAAATATCGGTCATTAAAGGATTTTTGCGTTTCTTGCTTTGTTTCATAACATGATAGATAAAAGTTTGCCTTTTCGGACTACACGAGCATACAGTACTTATCAAAACCGACTGGATTTTATTCCAGCCTCATGTAATAAAATGTCATTTACTGAAATCTCGGTAGTCAAAATCCTTAGACCATCATAAGATAAGAGACTCGGCCTCAAACAACGTGAGCCAATTGTAGTGTGCCAGAGACGCGTACTGTGAATCAAAATGTTACAGGATTGTGTATTGTTCCCCCAAGTGTTAGCGGATTTCGTGACTGTGTGTTTTCGCGCAGTAGCGCTGAGACCATTTTATCGCTGCTTAATAAACACTGCGATTAAAATAAAACCTCTCTGTAAATTACAGTATCTACGTAATGTTAAATGAACCGGACCGGCAACCTTTTGTTCTCCCTCTTCCTGTTCGGCCATTGTCCGGTACCGTCGCAATAATATGTGTTACGTACAGATTCTGTTTTTTGTACTCATTTTTCGTAATAATAATTATTTAATTTCATTGTGTTTATCATTACGAATAATCATACCTTTTTTCCTCAGCTTTTTTCATGAATTCGGTAAGAAAATGTGGCTTACTTTGTGTGGGGATGTCTGTTGGTGAATGACCGCATATTAACGGCACCAGTTGGTGTCATACGATTGGTTTTCTTTCAAAATCGAACCTGCATCTAAAATTTCACCTTTTGCAAAACGAAGTCCGATAGCTTTTAGGCGTAAATTACGTCCCAAAATTTTACTCGCCAACAGACAATCCAGCTAGAGAAGCCTAGCTAAAACATATCAATCATTATCTATGATGGTGGTAACTGCATTCCACATTTCAATATTTAAAAAATATTTTTAGATGATTTTTCAATTACATAATTTTCTTGATTTAATTGAAGGTTCAATTAACTAAAGCCAAAATAATATACACTCCCGGAAATTGAAATAAGAACACCGTGAATTCATTGTCCCAGGAAGGGGAAACTTTATTGACACATTCCTGGGGTCAGATACATCACATGATCACACTGACAGAACCACAGGCACATAGACACAGGCAACAGAGCATGCACAATGTCGGCACTAGTACAGTGTATATCCACCTTTCGCAGCAATGCAGGCTGCTATTCTCCCATGGAGACGATCGTAGAGATGCTGGATGTAGTCCTGTGGAACGGCTTGCCATGCCATTTCCACCTGGCGCCTCAGTTGGACCAGCGTTCGTGCTGGACGTGCAGACCGCGTGAGACGACGCTTCATCCAGTCCCAAACATGCTCAATGGGGGACAGATCCGGAGATCTTGCTGGCCAGGGTAGTTGACTTACACCTTCTAGAGCACGTTGGGTGGCACGGGATACATGCGGACGTGCATTGTCCTGTTGGAACAGCAAGTTCCCTTGCCGGTCTAGGAATGGTAGAACGATGGGTTCGATGACGGTTTGGAGGTACCGTGCACTATTCAGTGTCCCCTCGACGATCACCAGTGGTGTACGGCCAGTGTAGGAGATCGCTCCCCACACCATGATGCCGGGTGTTGGCCCTGTGTGCCTCGGTCGTATGCAGTCCTGATTGTGGCGCTCACCTGCACGGCGCCAAACACGCATACGACCATCATTGGCACCAAGGCAGAAGCGACTCTCATCGCTGAAGACGACACGTCTCCATTCGTCCCTCCATTCACGCCTGTCGCGACACCACTGGAGGCGGGCTGCACGATGTTGGGGCGTGAGCGGAAGACGGCCTAACGGTGTGCGGGACCGTAGCCCAGCTTCATGGAGACGGTTGCGAATGGTCCTCGCCGATACCCCAGGAGCAACAGTGTCCCTAATTTGCTGGGAAGTGGCGGTGCGGTCCCCTACGGCACTGCGTAGGATCCTACGGTCTTGGCGTGCATCCGTGCGTCGCTGCGGTCCGGTCCCAGGTCGACGGGCACGTGCACCTTCCGCCGACCACTGGCGACAACATCGATGTACTGTGGAGACCTCACGCCCCACGTGTTGAGCAATTCGGCGGTACGTCCACCCGGCCTCCCGCATGCCCACTATACGCCCTCGCTCAAAGTCCGTCAACTGCACATACGGTTCACGTCCACGCTGTCGCGGCATGCTACCAGTGTTAAAGATTGCGATGGAGCTCCGTATGCCACGGCAAACTGGCTGACACTGACGGCGGCGGTGCACAAATGCTGCGCAGCTAGCGCCATTCGACGGCCAACACCGCGGTTCCTGGTGTGTCCGCTGTGCCGTGCGTGTGATCATTGCTTGTACAGCCCTCTCGCAGTGTCCGGAGCAAGTATGGTGGGTCTGACACACCGGTGTCAATGTGTTCTTTTTTCCATTTCCAGGAGTGTATAATTAAATAATAAAAATAATAAAATTTAAAACCACCATTAAAATTGGCGACCGTGACAGGACTTGTTTATGTAGGTATAGATGGATGCATATGTATTATTGTGAATTTGATATCTAAAAAAATTTACATATTTCTGTTACATGAAAAACCACTGTAACGAGATACGAGACAATTTCAATAAGTTGGGTAATACGAGACGTGGAGCACGATCCTTAAAAGAAAAAACCATGACTTGAGACATTGCTGAAGCGCAGTAAGAAAGGAGGTAAGGACATTAATGTTTTCCTTTGCCCTGGTGTGCAAAATTCAGTTAGGGAGTGTTAAATTCTAAAAAACGTTGCATATTTTTTGTGAATTTTGCAAAACGTGGTCGGCAAGATGGCCACTGTCTAGAACGGCTGAGAATCGTCGCTAGATTGTTTTATTGTGAATCGCTATACATCAACAGTAATTGTTACTAAATAACATTTGCCGTGCATAAATTGAGGAGAATTAACGGTCAATTTTACTAAATTCAGCGAGGTGTATTTTTTAAATTCTTGGGCAAAGTCGGTAGAAACATTAAAATGGCTACACCGCCCAGAGTAGAATCAGACGTAGTCAATGACGAGCAAAATATGGCGAGTCACGAAACTTAAAATAATGAATTGTAGGTGGGTGAAAATGCACCTACGGCCGAACATACTGAAAAACCCACGCAGAGTGAATCAGTACCTACTAATTTCGCGGAACTGTTCAAATTTTTCAGAGAACAGATGCAAGGTTTACATCGCGCTGTTCATGAACAAAATACACACTTTATAGAAGTTCAGAAAAAAGTTACAGCAGTTTAGATGCAAAACTGAAAACTTCAGCCACTGAAATCAAAACTAGTATGAGTGGTAGTTTAGACGCAAAACTGCAAAATGTGACTAACAATTTAGATGCAAAACTGCAAAAGGTGACTGGCAGTTTAGACTCAAAACTTCAGAATCAGACTGCGGCCACTGAAATTCAAAGTAATATAACAACATTAGTAAACGAAAATTTGAACGCCGTAGCCAATCAGATACAAGAAAGTGTCGCCACGCAAATTCGTGACGACCTTGATAGAAAATTCAGTAAAATTGAAACTAACTTCAAAACTATTAGTGATAAATTTGACCACATGCGAAAAACATACAAGCAGTTACCCAAAGCTGTCAATGATGTAACCAAGCAGGTCGCGCAAGTTAATGCACACAAAGTACATTAGAAAATTCTGTACAGCAAATAGCTACAGGCACTCGCTATCAAACAGGAGAAATCTGTAGAAGCGGAGTTTGTAGAGAAAGGCAATCAGCTTACTCTTCACTTTGTATACTGTTTGAACATGAAAGACGACCAGTTTCAAGAATGTTTACGGAACGAACTGCCTGTAACCGTAAAGAAAGCGACAAACAAAGCTCTGTCTTCAGCAGACATGTTAGGTGAAAACACCGAACAGATTTCTGAATGAAAACGGACACTTAAACAAGAAGTAGACACGTTAAAAAGGGAGCTGGCAGCGATAAAAAAAGGCAGCAGGCGATGCTGATTTACGTGTCAATACGTTGCCAGAGAGGCAGACTGTGATATCTCGAGCAGCAACACCTAACAGCTGTTCGGCAACAATGCCCATTCCGCAACCCGTTCACGTAGCTTGTGAACAGGGGGCGGCCAGTTCCCTTTCTAATATACTTCTGGAAGAGAGTTTACTAAAATACAGACAGTTCCAAAGATTTACACTTGATCGCAAAATACCACAACCTGACATTTTTATCGAAAGCTTCCGTGGCATACTATCAAAATCATGGAACGATAAACAGCAAATACAGTTTATCACTGCCCATATTCAAGGTGAACAAAAGAAAAATCTGAAGTAGGAATTAAAATCCATGGAGAAGAAATAAAAACTTTGAGGTTCGCCGATGACATTGTAGTTCTGTCAGAGACAGCAAAGGACTTGGAAGAGCAGCTGAACGGAATGGACAGGGTCTTGAAAGGAGGATATAATATGAACATCAACAAAAGCAAAACGAGGATAATGGAATGTAGTCGAAATAAGTCGGGTGATGCTGAGGGAATTAGATTAGGAAATGACACACTTAAAGTAGTATAGGAGTTTTGCTATTTGGGGAGCAAAATAACCGCTGATGGTCGAAGTAGAGAGGATATAAAATGTAGACTGACAATGTCAAGGAAAGCATTTCTGAAGAAGAGAAATTTGTTAACATCGAATATAGAGTTAAGGGTCAGGAAGTCGTTTCTGAAAGTATTTGTATGGAGTGTAGCCATGTATGGAAGTGAAACGTGGGCGATAAATAGTTTAGATAAGAAGAGAATAGAAGCTTTCGAAATGTGGTGCTACAGAAGAATACTGAAGATTAGATGGGTAGATCACATAACTAACGAGGAGGTATTGACCAGAATTGGAGAGAAGAGAAATTTGTGGCACAACTTGACTAGAAGAAGGGATCGATTGGTAGGGCATATTCTGAGGCATCAAGGAATCACTAATTTAGTACTGGAGGGCAGCGTGGAGGGTAAAAATCGTAGAGGGAGACCAAGAGACGAATACACTGAACAGATTCAGAAGGATGTTGGTTGCAGTAGGTACTGGGAGATGAAGAATCTTGCACAGGATAGAGTAGCATGGAGAGCTGCATCAAACCAGTCTCTGGACTGAAGACCACAACCACAACAACATTGAAGGTGATGGCGCCTTATGGGCGAGTGAAGTAATAGATTATTGACATACTTACGAGGAATTCGAAAAAGCTTTTCTAAATAAGTATTGGTCTGCAAAAACACAAGAACGTTTATGGCGTGAGGTATATGAGCCCGAGGTGTACAATAGTAAAGAAGGTACACTGCGTAAATATTTTGAGAAACACATAAATAAGACGAAATACTGGCATGAGCCAATGAACAAACAAGAAGGCATATGGCTTTTAAAATCAAATTTACAAGTATCAATAAAAAAAATACTCCATGTACCAGATTGAGATGTAGATTATTTTGCGTCTGAAAACGTCCATTGGACCAGCTATAGTACCATCAGCTTAACATGAAAGGACAACACTGTAGTGCATATTTTCATGTCCACTTGTTTTTATACTTACAGTTTTAGCACCTTCAATGGCAACAGTTCTGCTACTCAGCACATCAAATGCCAGAAGAATTTCGTCCATATTCGCTTTTTGGCTTAGTTCGACACTGGTTTTCTTTCGATGTTGAATAAAAAAGCGATGGAAAGATGATATTTTCTCTTAATACTCTTGTGGCATTTTCTGAGATTCTTAGTTTTCGTTCGTATGCCAAGTCCACGACGCTTCATAGACCTGTAGCACCAACCAACTCCACGCTTAACACCTGTTATGTACACTGTAGCGTTAGTTTACGAGCGTGTATTTGAATCATTTTTGTATTAATTCCAAAGCAGTTTTTAAGGTGTCCTTTAAACCATCTCAATACGTCATTCCTAGTTTTGGCCATTTTGCATTCAGTCCTCTATTTGCACATTTAGTCTTCCTTCTTTACTAGCCCGTTAATCGAGAATGTCTTTTTTTTTAGGGCATCGTATGAACACCTTTTTTCCATTGCAAAACTAGCTACTAATAAAAATATTATACTGTTACCGATAACACAAATAACTTTCAGTTCAAGTTCACTTGCACCGTACACTGCAGTAATGCATCATAGACTACATAGCGCTCTGGGTTTGTGAGGGCGAGGCCGAAGGGAGACAATGTTAGGGAGCTTGTGAATCCCCACAACTCATGTTCGTCGCATCAGTGCACTGCTGTTGCCAGATAAATCCAACGTTGACAGATAGAGGCAGGTTCCCCGAGGCATCGAATATATGGCCATTTTAAAGACTGGCGGGAATTTTAAACCAAACACTGGGTATTTTTATATTAATTTCGACTTTAAGACGCATCTGAATTTTGGAGGTAATTTTTCGAAGAAAAAAGTGCGCCTTATAGTCCGCAAAATACAGTAGTCTACCTGTGAAGTTGCTGTTGCTGCTTGTCTACTGACAGCACAATATTTCTGTCCTCCTATGCTGGCGGGACTGCCTCACATGACATCTAGTCATAAGTTCCGCGTTACGTAGGAGGGTGTCTGGATACTTTTTAACAGATTTTTGTATTTTGAAGACACAGTCCTTAAAGAGCCAAACACACACACACCAACTAACTGACCAACAGACCTATTTCGTGTGCAACCAACCCACATTCCGATCAGCTTCACTCAGCGTTTACAATGTTGTCCTGTTCCTATCGCTGATTGTAAATTGTTTTTAGTAATTTCGTTGCGGTTATGTAGAAGTGACCCCGCTAGGTTCTACAAGGAAACAAAAATTGGAATTTGGCTTTACTGTTTTAGAGACAACAAGGCCAAAAGAAGCGGCTAGCGCAAAGAAAATATTCACCAACTCTCTTTAGCTAAGGAGCTGGCACATGATTACTTTCGTAATTATCTAACAACAGATAAAACATGCTTTCTGGAGCTGCTGAACATCATCACACCATTCATAATTCGCTAATGAGACAGGCAAGAAACTGAAAAAATAAGCTGTTAGCTACTTCACTACGTCTAGCCACTGGCAGACGTTGCGAGGACGCGAAACTAAGGGCAGTTTCATTCCCACAATTTTTATCTATAATGGTTGATGGAACCTACCTGCAACGTGATTAATAGTTGCCTGAGGAACTATATCATGGTAGATCAAACCAAATAAAATAGGGTGAAGAAAAAGTGCCGCATTTGGAGGTCTGCGTACGATTCCCCATCCAAATTCAAGACAAAGTTTATCTAGAAAAATCAAATCGTGTGCATTTTGAAAACACATCTGTAACAGCACCACCGTTTAAGATGGGAAAAGGTTAGCTTCGGTGCAGTACTTCTGAGTGCACAAGTTACAGCTAGGTGCTGGCCTGTTGACAGTGAGTTACGCTACCAGCAGTTGCGAAGTAGAATGGAGGTCACAGGGCCATAGATCTGCTGAAAAGAGTAAATGCAGTGGTTTGCATGGCACAAGTTATGGGCAGAAGGGACCCACTGGCGCAACCCAGGTGTTATGAGTACATGACTTGGAGAGGCACGTTAGCAAAACAGAGGCGCACAGGCGCTTATAAATAGGCGCCGGTTCATTAACAAGGCATTCAAGTGTGACAGCTCTCCTGGATGGTGGGGTTTGTCACACCACTGGCTAAACTCAGCAGCAGATGGGGTGCCAGTGTTCCAGTCCATGGATGGTGTGGTGTGTCACACTACTGGCTAAACTCAGCAGCAGATGGGGTGTCAGTGTTCCAGTCCATGGATGGTGGGGTGTGTCACACCACTGGCTAAACTCAGCAGCAGATGGGGTGCCAGTGTTCCAGTCCATGGATGGTGGGGTGTGTCACACCACTGGCTAAACTCAGCAGCAGATGGGGTGCCAGTGTTCCAGTCCATGGATGGTGGGGTGTGTCACACCACTGGCTAAACTCAGCAGCAGATGGGGTGCCAGTGTTCCAGTCCATGGCAGGTCACTAGTTCCACCCTTTTAGGCCAACTCGAGGACTGCATCCAGCCAGCGGTGGGCCACGCCATGGCTCACATCTGTGGCCAGTCTTGTTGGCTCCCAACACACGCCGGAGGCATCTCGAGGCGAGGGTCACAGATTCGGACACCGTATCGCAGACGCTTGTTTTCGCCGCAATCTTAGCCACGCCATCGAGGAAGCATGCCGCGGGCCATCTTGCAGCTAAGCCGTTTCGCAGACAGCGAATTGGAGTCCTCAGCATTGCGGGAAACGATGGTACAGACTGAGAGGAATGGGGGCACTGTAGCTACAAATAATAAATCACTTGGGAAACTCAGATGAGTTTTAATATGGCGCATCCTGGCTGTTTCCATCCTCATCCAACATTCCTCTACACATATATGAAAACGAGGAGCTGCAATAGTCATATCGTGCATTGCATCATAATGTACAGAGAAACATGTATCATCGCTATCTACTCTATCAGCCATCTTAGCTCACTGAGTAGATACTTGTGTCATCCAATCCACACCCACCATCAAGCCATGGTTCGAATCCTCGTCAATGTCCTTTATTATTTTTTAGACGTCCGTTGCGAAGTTCTCGTCATTTATAAACAGGACATCATTTTGTCACATGACAACAGCTTACCACACAACTGTGTGATCCACTAAACTGCATGCATGTGTCTACTAACTTCGCATTGCACAACCACAACTATTCCTGTCAAGTTCACATAGGGCGACTTCCCGATTTTGTACAGAAACAATGAATACGGTGATATGATTTTGGTGCTAGATGCATCCAATAACCAAACTGCTGCTACTCGCGCATATGCTGCATTGCATTCTCAAAGGCGCCTTCCTGATAAAGTTTTTCGTCGCCTGAAACAACGCCTCCGAGAAACCGGTAATCTTCGTCCGCAAGTAGTGGACAGAGGTCGTCCAGGGACTCGACATACTCCAGAAACAGAGGACAGGATTCTTGAAACTGTTCATGAGTCACCGCAGTGCACTGTCTGTGGTATTGCAATAAAGTTCTAGATATCTCAAAGACTGATTGAAGTGTTGCACGATGAAGAACTGCATCCATATCATTACACATTAACTCAAATTCAAATGGTTCAAATGGCTCTGAGCACTATGGGACTTAACATCTGTGGTCATCAGTCCCCTAGAACTTAGGACTACTTAAACCTAACTAACCCAAGGACATCACACACACCCATGACCGAGGCAGGATTCGAACCTGCGACCGTAGCAGTCGCGCGGTTCCGGATTGAGCGCCTTAACCGCGAGACCACCGCGGCCGGCTCTTTAATATTGCATTCGACGAGTACAGCTTTGTAAATGGCTTTTGCACTAACTGTAAGGTAATGAACATTTTATAAACAACGTGATATGGACTAACGACTCTAACTTCATTCGTGAAGCTATTTTCAACCTCCAAAACAGTCACTATTGGTCGGAGCACAACCCATATGTTATCCACGAACGCGGATTTCAGACATGCTTTGGCTTAACCTGTTGTCTATAATCGTGGGAGGAGTGCATTTGGGCCCTTACCTGTTGCCGGACACGTTGAACGTACCTTTGTATCATGCGTTTCCTTACAAAACTTTGCCTGAAGCATTAGCTGCACTTGGTGTTTGGCGACAGCTAGTTTCAGCAGATGCTACACCGCCATATTTTGAAAGATTGTGTCTAACTATTTACATGAAGTGTTTCCAGGGAAATGGATTGATCGTGGAGTTCCAATATTTTGGTCCCCACCTTGCCCGCACGTTAACCCACAAGATTTTTATTTGTGGGGACACTTAAAGGAACAAGTTTATAGTACTCCACCCATGAATGTATACGACCTAATAGCTCGCATGCATACCGCTTCGCCAATGGTGGAAGCAGGTGTGTTGCGTAGGGTCCGGCGAAGTACGAATGGCGAATGGTTTGCAAACAGAACGTGGTCGTTTTGAATATCTCTAAAATGAATGTTGCCCGAACATGTGCGTACCAGCTCTGTGTAGATAACCCTAGACGTCGAATTCACAGAATTGAATCATTGTGTGTACTCACAGCATAATGTGCTATCTAGTGTAGCCTGCCTGCTGTGTTTTTTATACCTCACTGAATACAGACGATGTTACTGAATGCTCTATTACTTTCTGTTGGTTATATTTTCTCAAGGACGAAGTAAAGTGGTCGTTTACGTCTGTAAAAAGTTCATGTTATGTCTTTATGTTTAAACAGAAACAGAAAGAAATACACAAAATATCGCGCTGTGAAGGTGTAAACTGAATATAGTTTGATGCTTTGATAGAAAAAAAATCTTTGGTCCCAACGCCACTCAACCGTGGTCGAGTTTGCCTATCATGCCCGTCACCCCCCTCCCCCCTCCCTCCCCTCCCCCCCCTCCCCCCATCCCCGGCATTGCTTCGTCTCTCTGAGCCAATGGGACAGATCCCGCACAGTGCAAAGTTCACGGTACCTGTTATTGGCCAGGCTGCACGCAGTTACAGCGTTTTCAGAGCCTTGTTTTTTGAATCACGTTTTTATTAAACATATTGGCAGCACTAGGTTTGCTGTATACACTTTGGTCTTAAACTAGGACGAGGAATCGCACGCTGACCGTCAAGTGTAGCACTTTTTCTTCGCCCTGTATACGTAGCATAAAAGACGTCCCCTGTAAGTTTAAGAAACTCATTTCAACTTACGAAAAGAAATAGTACAAATGGTGATGACGAACATAATCTAATCAGTACAATAACACATACATAAGAAATAAAGCATTTAGCAACTGTTATACACTAATGGCCATTAAAATTGCTACACCACGAAGATGTGCTACAGACACGAAATTTAACCGACAGGAAGAAGATGATGTGATATGCAAATGATTAGCTTTTCAGAGCGTTCACACAAGGTTGGCGCCGGTGGTGACACCTACAACGTGCTGACATGAGGAAAGTTCCCAATCGATTTCTCATACACAAACAGCAGTTGACCAGCGTTGCCTGGTGAAACGTTGTTGTGATGCCTCGTGTAAGGAGGAGAAATGCGTGCCATCAAGTTTCCGACTTTGACAAAGATCGGATTGTAGCCTATCGCGATTGCGGTTTATCGTATCGCGACATTGCTGCTCGCGTTGGTCGAGATCCAACGACTCTCAGCAGAATATGGAATCGGCGGGTTCAGGGGGGTAATACGGAACGCCGTGCTAGATCCCAACAGCTTCGTATCACTAGCAATCGAGATGATAGGCATCTTATCCGAATGGCTGTAACGGATCGTGCAGCCACGTCTCGATGCCTGAGTCAACGGATGGGGACGTTTGCAAGACAACAACTATCTGCACGAACAGTTCGACGACGTTTGCAGCAGCATGGACTATCACCTCGGAGACCATGGCTGCGGTTACCCCTGACGCTGCATCACAGACAGGAGCGCCTGCGATGGTGTATTCAACGACGAACCTGGGTGCACGAATGGCAAAACGTCATTTTATCGGATGAATCCAGGTTCTGTTTACAGTATCGTGATGGTCGCATCCGTGTTTGGTGACATCGCGGCGAACGCACATTGGAAGCGTTATTCGTCATCACCATACTGGCGTATCACCCGGCGTGATGGTATGGGGTGCCACTGGTTACACGTCTCGCATTGACGGCACTTTGAACAGTGGACGTTACATTTCAGATGTGTTACGACCCGTGGCTCTACCCTTCATTCGATCCCTGCGAAACCCTACATTTCAGCGGGATAATGCACGACCGCGTGTTGCAGATCTTGTACGGGCCTTTCTGGATACAGAAAATGTTGGACTGCTGCCCTGGCCAGCACATTCTTCAGATCTCTCACCAAATGAAAACGTCTGGTCAATGGTGGCCGAGCAACTGGCTCGTAACAATACGCCATTCACTACTCTTAATGAAATGTGGTATCGTGTTGATGCTGCATGGGCAGCTGTACCTGTACACGCCATCCAAGCTCTGTTTGACTCAATGCCCAGGCGTATCAAGGCCGTTATTACGGCCAGAGGTGCTTGTTCTGGGTACTGATTTCTCAGGATCTGTGCACCCAAATTGCGTGAAAATGTAGTCACATGTCAGTTCTAGTATAATATATTTGTCCAATGAATACCCGCCTGCCATCTGCATTTCTTCTTGGTGTAGCAATTTTAATGGCCAGTAGTGTAACTGTAAAAACTACCCTACGCTTTGCTGTTCATATTACAATGCTGGACATATCCGAATTTCTTTTAACACTTCTAATAATGAAGCAATTATATTCTGTGAATAAATGTCCATCGACTGTCTACATTTCGGTTTTTAGGTGTTGTTACCGATATGTATCGGAAATGAAATCTGAGATCTAATCTGTCGTTATTTCGATTTTTTAGCTTTCATTTCCGATAGGAATCGTAAATAAAACCTATTACCCGAAATACATTCATAAAATGTATATCTTTTGCTCTTCTTAGGTGCTACATGAAACCATTATCCAGTCACATAGAACTTTGTCATGCGGAAAGCCACAGTTGTTAAACATGATAATGAATGGAAATGAAATGATCTAGGAGACAACCGTAGTTGGTGATTTCTTTATTGTGACAACTGGTTTCGCTACCTTAAAACAGGGTACTCAGGTGAAAAGAGTGTCACGTTAGCACACTAAGGCGCCTCCAACACCTGACTGCACCCTTGCAACTACCACAGGTGCGCCACCACGCTATTCACCCCGATGCTCTCTTTTATTTTATTTTACAGCTTCCGCTCTACAGTGACTTGATTTTTGACTACGAACGTTGCGGCCGTCTTGATGCGTTAACGTGACACTGTTTCCGCCCGAAGATGGTGTTCTGATGCAGCGGAACCGTTTGTAACAATAAGGAAATCACCAGTTACATTTGCCTTGCGGTTCATTTCACTTCCATTAATTATCGAATCGTTAAAAAATGAAATAAGTGCTTCGTTTCTTGCATCTCTATTGTTATACGACTCGCATGAAGTGTCCTGCAACATGTGCAATCTCTAAATATTTCCTGGAACTCTGTAATTAAAGTTTCATCCTCCTCACCCACTGTGTATATTAGAACGGAATTTAACCAACGCCACCTAGATTAAGAGGGTCTGCACGCTGAGCAGCCCGCCTACGAAGAGCAGTCACACAAATCTTGTCCACCCAAAAGCAGATCTATTGCAAGGCACTTCTAGTAGCGCTTTTTTGCTATATGTTATGTTTTTAGTAACATAAATCACTATTGTAATAAAATCAATTAATTATTTCCTTCACTAATGCTCTAAACCTTGCATGTTTTGCCACTATAACCTTAATAAATAAGAACTACTCTAAAATATTTCGTGTTTGTAAATGCTGAATATTACAATTTATAACTATTTCTGGTGATATTTGTGAACTATTAGTTATCTTAATATTGGGCTAACTTTTTCTTTCCCAAGTCACGTTATTCAAAAACAAGTATTGTTAGCCCGAAATGGCCAAATAATAAAACACGGAAATAGAGCCCCTTATCTAATCACTTGGAGAGAAGACAAAAACCTCTACTCTTTCTGCCTTCCTTTCACCTCAGATTCTAGAACCTTGCCGTCAGTACTCTGAACCACCGATCCAGCACCTGCTAAAAGTAACGCGTTGTTACGTTTCTACGAGTTGCTCGGCTGACATAGTGATAACACCGACATATGTAGTGCTCCAAATCAATAACGAAACTATTTTTCAAAATACGTTACGTTACGTGGAGCACGACAGGGCCGACGATGATATGTTCATGTTCAGTATCAGGCTTCACTTTCACAGCAAGCAAACAACTAAAATGGAACAGACAATAACAACACGTTGTAAGCAAAAATTCGCAGCCAACTGTTACACGCATAACCTGTTGTGTTGGCAGAAGAGCCAAAACTGTGTTACTAGTAGAGGCCGAAATGCACGCGTTTTAGGTCACGCAGGCTGGCGTGAGGAGGGAAGAACTATACTGACGTGAGGTCTGGAACATGACAAAGAATTAGAATTCAGAAAGCGGACGTAATTAGTTTGATACTTAACTTTAATCCATTAATGATGAACGTCGCTCTTGACGGTACATGATTCACAATATTATCTGTTCAGATTATAGTAACTGAATATGGTGCCTTGCTAGGTCGTAGCAAATGAAGTAGCTGAAGGCTATGCTAAACTGTCGTCTCTGCAAACAAGAGCGTATTTCTCAGTGAACCATCGCTAGCAAAGTCGGCTGTACAACTGGAGTGAGTGCTAGGAAGTCTCTCTAGACCTGCCGTGTGGCGGCCCTCGGTCTGCAATCACTGACAGTGGCGAAACGCGGGTCCGATGTGTACTAGCGGACCGCGGCTGATTTAAAGGCTACCACCTAGCAAGTGTGGTGTCTGGCAGTGACACCACATAACCTATCAAGAAATTGACGATTATTGTCCTGCAACTTCGGCGAATTCAGCGACAGATTATTGAGACATTCTCGTAAAATCAAAACTGCGAATTCGCAGGGGTTAAATCCTCATATAGGGTTTATCTAGTTCAGCAGACACGAGTCACCCACTATGTTAAGGTTTATCTTCCATAACAAAATCTAGGAAATATTAATGACGATAATAATAATACAGCATACTACCAAAACAATAACACAGTAAGTGCCAAGATATTTGTATCTTTAAGGTTATGCTTCGTGTTAGTAACTTCAAACTACACTCTAATTATAAAGGAACTTAAATGAGTTACCTTTATTGTTTTCCTGATAGTTAAATGCTCCCTTGGGATAAACCGTTTCCATTTTTCTAATAACTTTTCTTCCTTTGGAGAAAAAACCTCGCACCTTCGGTTCTGTCGGATGATTTCCTTCACACACAGTCACACAAAATCTGTAAATCATTTTGTCTGTTATCAACACAAATTTGTACTGTACACCACATCAATGACATAAAAAACATCCTAAAACAGTTACATTGTGCAACGTTCACGTATTCCCAAGCTCAGTACAATGCTACACAAAACTGGTCGTTTGCTGTTGTTATGACCACTCTTGGTACACTCATCATTCTGCACGCAGGCAACGCACAGACATTCTTAACCTAGATGGCGTTGATTTAACCTCGAGCAGTGACAAAAGACGAACTTTTGTGGGGTGATTGGCACGACAATGCTAACTACAGCACAGTTTATCGGGTGATATGCGGGGGGTGGGGGGGGGGGTCTGTCGGATGGTGGATAGTCTGGTAATTTCCAAGAAAGATTGTCTATCGAAGTCGCGGGGTACAAACGACACTTATCGAACGTGCGATTGTAAATCGATCAAGCGAGTCTCGTGGCGGGCTTTATGATCAATTATTTGTGATCGTCATTTTTATCTGTTATCCGTCGTTCCTTTAGTTGCTCTAAATTACGCACCTCCGCGAATTATTTGTGAGTTGCTTGGGAAACCCAGACGATTTCTGTCGATCGTGAGTGTGATGCCCGGTGTTCCTGACGTTTCTTTGGCGGATTCTCTCACATGGAAAAATCTAATTCCATGCTTACCCAGACTAGAAAATTGTTTGACTTTTTGTTACATATATGGAGTACTACCGGACGACAAAAGGAGGGACTGTATGGACTGTGGTGGTGCGAAGTGTGTAAAACTTTGTAAGAGGAGCTTCGGTGCTAAAATACCGTTTCAGTTTCATTGTGCACAGTGCGGAAAACGAACGAGTTTCAGGAAGAACACGTAGTTCGACTCTTCCAAATTATCCATCCAGACCAACGTAATTCTATCTTGCTGGTTTCGAGACTGAACGTTGCAAGCAACAGCATCGGAAACTGAGTTATCTGCTAGTAAATATGTGACTATTTCGGGTTTTGCAGAGAAGTCTGTTATGTGGTAGTGATAAACGACAGTGTACCAATTGGTGGAGCGAGTAAAGTTGTGGAAGTGGGCGAATCTCATATAACTAGAAGGAAGAACCAGAGATGACGAAATTCAAAGAGAGAAATCGATCATATTTGGGTATCGGTGGAATAGAAAGAGAGTCCCGGAAGTGTTTCGTTGTGAGAGTATTGTCCCGAGACAAGGTCACTTTAGTGGGTCTGATAAAGTACTTCATGCTGCCTGGTTATAAAGTCAATACAGACTGGTTTCAGCCCTACAAGACTCTGAAAGCTGGAGGATTTGACCAGGAGTTCGTGAACCACTCTGTAGAGTTCGTGTCTTAGGATGATGCTAGTGTGCACACGCAGAATATCTAGCGGCTATGGAAATCTGTGAAGTCATCCATTAAAAGAGAAGGGCGTCCAGGAGAAAGAGACGAACTGTACTTGTTTCAGTATCTCTATTTCCAAAACTCGCGTTTGCAGCGAACAGTTAAGGCAAGTGACACTCTGCCAATACTCTTGCGTGATATTGGCAGAGTTTACCCAGGCTATGGCAAAAAGGGAATTGTCCCTGTAGCGCATACATCACATGGACATTCACATGACAACAACAATGACGATGAGTAAGGAAGTCGTCTCCTTTGTAATTACAAGTATTTTTTTTTTAGCGCTCTTCTTTTGTCGTTGCTGTAGTGACCACCGTAATCTGGCTCACAACGCCCGCGACGAGACTCGCATGATCGACTTCGCACGTTCGATATGTGCCATTTGGACCCCGCGACTTCGATAGGCAATCATTCTTCGAAATTACCGATAGTCTTACAATAACCGACCACCCGGAAGAGAAGTTGGTCGATCGTTTGGCAAAAGCGCCTAAACCCGTCCAGTTTGTCGGTCGCTTGGTTGGTGCGTGTGCAGGGAATAGGGCTCTTACTCCAACGTCATTATCGACGCGGCGCATTGTCGTCGGTCGCGCGGCAACGTCTGCGAGAGCACTAGGGAGAGCAGAAGAGGCGTCGGCAGCGACAGCGTGGAGATGGCGCGCCTGCGGCAGAGGACGGCATCGCAGGTGGCTCGGCACGTGTGGCGCCGCCCCTTCGTGGGCGGCTGCGCCGGCGTCCCGCGGCCCGTGCTGGATGCGCTGCGGCTCGGCGTCGCCGTCGGCTTGCTGCAGTCGCGCCAGGGCGCCTACCAACTCACCGTCGGCGCCTACAGGTCAGTCGCGTTTACTCCTTCGCGGCGCTGCTGTTCGTTATACACGAGTCCCCCGATGGTGCTCACAGACCGGTTGTTCCGGAGACCGGAGTCTCGTACCATTTCAGTCGGAATCTCTGACACAGTCCACTTCGATAAGTAGCGAGATACTTCCGGCAAAACTTTAACAAATGGTTCAAATCTACATCTACATACATACTCCGCAATCCACCATACGGTGCGTGGAGGAAGGTACCTCGTACCACAACTAGCATCTTCTCTCCCTGTTCCACTCCCAAACAAAACGAGGGAAAAATGACTGCCTATATGCCACCGTTCGAGCCCTAATCCCTCTTATCTTTGTGGTCTTTCCGCGAAATGTAAGTTGGCGGCAGTAAAATTGTACAGCAGTCAGCCTCAAATGCTGGTTCTCTAAATTTCCTCAGTAGCGATTCAGGAAAAGAACACCTCCTTTCCTCTAGAGAATCCCACCCGAGTTCCTGAAGCATTTCCGTAACACTCGCGCGATGGTCAAACCTACCAGTAACAAATCTAGCAGCCCGCCTCTGAATTGCTTCTATGTCCACCCTCAATTCGACCTGATAGGGATCTCAAACGCTCGAGCAGTACTCAAGAACAGGTCGTATTAGTGTTTTATAAGCGGTCTCCTTTACAGATGAACCACAGCCTCCCAAAATTCTACCAATGAATCGAAGACGACTATCCGCCTTCCCTACAACTGCCATTACATGCTTGTCCCACTTCATATCGCTATGCAATGTAACGCCCAAATATTTTATCTACGTGACTGTGTCACGCGCTACACTACTAATGGAGTATTCAAACATTACGGGATTCTTTTTCCTATTCATATGCATTAATTTACATTTATCTATATTTAGAGTTAGCTGCCATCCTTTACACCAATCACAAATCCTGTCCATGTCATTTTGCATTCTCCTACAGTCACTCAACGACGACACATTCCCGTACACCACAGCATCATCAGCAAACAGCCGCACATTGCTATCCACCCTATCCAAAAGATCATTTATGTAGATAGAAAACAACAGCGCATCTACCACACTTTCCTGGGGCACTCCAGATGATACCCTCACCTCCGATGAACTCTCACCATCGCGGACAACGTACTGGGTTCTATTACTTAAGAAGTCTTCGAGCCACTCACATACTTGGGAACCAATCCCATATGCTCGTACCTTAGGAGTCTGCAGTGCGGCACCGAGTCAAACGCTTTCCGGAAGTCAAGGAATATGGCATCCGTCTAATACCCTTCATCCATGGTTCGCAAGATATCATGTGAAAAAAGGGCGAGTTGCGTTTCGCAGGAGCGATGCTTTCTAAAGCCGTGCTGATGCATGGACAGCAACTTCTCTGTCTCAAGGAAATTCATTATATTCGAACTGAGAATATGTTCCAGAATCCTGCAACAAACCGATGTGAAGGATATTGGTCTGTAATTTTGAGGATCCGTCCTTCTACCCTTCTTATATACAGGCGCCACCTGAGCTTTTTTCCAGTCGCTTGGGACTTAACGTTGGGCAATAGATTCGCTATAAACGCAAGCTAAGTAAATGGCTCTAAGCACTATGGAACTTAAAATGTGAGGTTATCAGACCCCTAGACTTAAAACTATAACTAACCTACGGACATCACACACATCCATGCCCAAGGCACGATTCGAACCTGCGACCGTAGCAGCAGCGCGGTTCCGGGCGGTAGCATCTAGAACCACTCGGCCACATCGGCCAGAAAACTTTATCAACATCTGCAACCGACTGAAAGTCACTGATATACAGAGGGTGGACAAAAATATGGAAACACCGTGAGAAATGCAAATTGGTTCAAATGGCTCTGAGCACTATGGGACTTCTAAGGTCATCAGTCCTCTGGAACTTAGAACTACTTAAACCTAACTAACCTATGGACATCACACACATCGGTAATTTCCAAGAATGATTGCCTATCGAAGTTGGAGAGCTCCAAACGATTCACATCGAAGATGCGATAGTAAATCGATTATGAAAGTCCCGTGGCGCGCGTTATGAAAAATTATTTGTGATCGTCATTTTTATCAGTTTTGCGTTGTTTCTTCAGTTCGAGTACGTTACGTTCCCGCCATAATTGTTTGTGATTCTATTGGGAAATCGACTCAGTTTCTCTTCATAGCGAGTGTAATGTGTGCTTCTTCTCGAGTTTCTTCTGAGGACTGCCTCACATGGAAAACTCTAATTCCGCGCATATCCACTATAGAGAAATGCTTGACTTTTTGCCGGAAATATGGACTTCTGCCGGAGGACGAAAGGAGGGACTGTGTTGACTGTGGTGCTGCGAAGTCTGTGAAACTGCGTAAGAGGAGTGTGGACACTGAGATTCCGTTGCAGTTTCATTGCGGACTTCGCCTACACCGAACCAGCATCAGGAAAAATACGTGGTTCGAGTCCTCTAAATTATCGATTCAGATGAGCGTAATTCTTGTATCGTGCTGGATTCGAGATAATATGTTGCAAGCCACATCAGAAACTGAGTTATCGGCAAATACCGTGTGTGACTACTTCGGATTTTACCGAGAACATAATACCATTACATAACGCTGGCCATTGTGGCCGAGCAGTTCTAGGCGCTTCAGTCTGGAACCGCGCGACC
Organism: Schistocerca serialis cubense; assembly: GCF_023864345.2. Lineage (NCBI taxonomy): Eukaryota > Metazoa > Arthropoda > Insecta > Orthoptera > Acrididae > Schistocerca > Schistocerca serialis. The sequence continues at coordinate 428,066,072 of NC_064644.1, read as the reverse complement.
GCTACGGTCGCAGGTTCGAATCCTGCCTCGGGCATGGATGTGTGTGATGTCCTTAGGTTAGTTAGGTTTACGTAGTTCTAAGTTCTAGGGGACTGATGACCTCAGATGTTAAGTCCCATAGTGCTCAGAGCCATTTGAACCATTTGAACCATTACATACCGGTACCATAGCTGCTAGAAAAGGGGCTCAGTATGGCACCTGCCATTGTCGGGAAGAGACTGAAAGCGCAGGATCGCATTTTGCACAACAACCTCTCTTGATATGCTGCGCTTCAGACCAGAACGCGTGTGACTGTTTCCCTAGTAAACCCTGTCCTTCAGGTAGCCCCACAACCAGAAATCACAGGGAGTGAGACCAGGTGATCGTGCCAGCCAAGTACGTTTCCAATTGGGTTGCGGAGAAGCAGGTGAACTTTACGAGCCATGTGCAGTAGGGCCTCATCTTGCTTGGAAACTGTTGAGTTCAATGCGTCTCTCTCCTGTGGGGCGGGTATGACATGAAGGCGAAGCATATCGCAGTAACGCTGGCCACTCACATGCACGTCTTCGGTCCTTCGGGGCCAACGTATTCAAAAAATAATGGTCCAATGATGAACATAGCCGTGAAGCCAGACCAAACGGTGACACGTTCACCATACAGAAGAACTTCATGCACAATGACTGGAGGTGAAGATCCCCACAGTTGGCAATTCTGCGCGTTCACCTCACCCGTCACAGAAAAACCAGCTTTGTCTGTCCTTAAGATAGTGCAGTTCTCGTCAACATCAAGACCTGTGAGAAAGTGGAGAGACAAGTCGTTATGCGCCCTAAGGTGCAAGCTGTTGTACCATATGGGTCTTGTGCGGATACCATTTGAGAATCATTCGTAGCGATTTCTGTACAGTGGGATGTTGAACTGTTATGACACATCACGCACACTGCCTGACGATCGAGAATTGCGCGCAGCGTTGTCTGCCATAACAACAGCGATTTCATTGACCACCTGTGGTGCAACCGGTCGTCGGGCTCTTGCCGGAGCGACGCCCAGTTCTCCAAGTTGATTCGAAATACTTCATCATACTCGGCACAGCAGGTGGAGAAAGAGGAACCTTCCGTAATCTTTTCAGCCCGCGATATTCTCCAAGTACAGCTCAACATTACTGTTGTTTTGACAATAGAGCTTCACCAATAATGCCCTGCTTCTTTTGTCCCAGAACACGTTGACACGTCAACAAGTGTACTGTGACTGATCAGGTGTGTGAGACTATAATAATAATGAGCGTATGGCATTGGTGGCCAGGAGACCCCTCGCGGGGCGGTTCGGCCGCCGCGCCACAAGTTCTTCAACGCCACTACATCTGCATCTACATCTACGTCTACATACATACTCCGCAATCCACCATACGGTGCGTGCCGGAGGGTACCTCGTACCACAACTAACATCTTCTCTCCCCGTTCCACTCCCAAACAGAACGAGGGAAAAATGACTGCCTATATGCCTCTGTACGAGCCTTAATCTCTCTTATCCTATCTTTGTGGTCTTTCCGCGAAATGTAAGTTGGCGGCAGTAAAATTGTACTGCAGTCAGCCTCAAATGCTGGTTCTCTAAATTTCCTCAGTAGCGATACACGAAACGAACGCCTCCTTTCCTCTAGAGACTCCCACCCGAGTTCCTGAAGCATTTCCGTAACACTCGCGTGATGATCAAACCTACCAGTAACAAATCTAGCAGCCCGCCTCTGAATTGCTTCTATGTCCTCCCTCAATTCGACCTGATAGGTATCCCAAACGCTCGAGCAGTGCTCAAGAATAGTTCGTATTAGTGATTTCTAAGCGGTCTCCTTTACAGATGAACCACATATTCCCAAAACTCTACCAATGAATCGAAGACGACTATCCGCCTTCCCCACACTGCCATTACATGCTTGTCCCACTTCATATCGCTCTCCAATGTAACGCCCAAATATTTAATCGACGTGACTGTGTCACGCGCTACGCTACTAATGGAGTATTCAAACATTACAGGATTCTTTTTCTTATTCATCTGCATTAATTTACATTTATCTATATCGTACAAACATACCGCCGTCTGAGTCTCGTACAGATTCCCGTATGGATGACATAGTGATAGACATCCCTGGGGTTGTGAAGCAGCTGAATGGGTTGAAAATAAATAAATCGCCAGGTCCTGATGGGATTCCAATTCGGTTTTACAGAGAGTACTCTACTGCATTGGCTCCTTACTTAGCTTGCATTTATCGCGAATCTCTTGCCCAACGTAAAGTCCCGAGCGACTGGAAAAAACCGCAGGTGGCGCCTGTATATAAGAAGGGTAGAAGGATGGATCCTCAAAATTACACACCAATATCCTTAACATCGGTTTGCTGCAGGATTCTCGAACATATTCTCAGTTCGAATATAATGAATTTCCTTGAGACAGAGAAGTTGCTGTCCATGCATCAGCACGGCTTTAGAAAGCATCGCACCTGCGAAACGGAACTCGCCCTTTTTTCACATGATATCTTGCGAACCGTGGATGAAGGGTATCAGACGGATGACATATTCCTTGACTTCAGGAAAGCGTTTGACTCGGTGTCCCACTGCAGACTCCTAACTAAGGTACGAGCATATGGGAATGGTTCCCAAGTGTGTGAATGGCTCGAAGACTTCTAAAGTAATAGAAGCCAGTACTACTGCGACTTGCGAGTGAATGTGGATGAAATGATGATGAAAGACACACAACACCCAGTCATCTCGAGGCAGAGAAAATCCCTGACCCCGCCGGGAATTGAATCCGGGAACGCGAGATCACGAGCCGCGGACTGTGAGACTATGAATAACGATGACTGATGACGGCACCTGCTGGCCATATTGGAGGTGGACGGTGGCGCTCTGACGCACGGAAATCATGCTCCGCATACTCTGGACATCAACGCTACCAAGTTTGGCAATCGTACGGCGATTTCCGATTCATAACGCATTAAATAGGGAAAGTTTAATTACAGCTATCCAGCATTTGGTCAAGAACGGCACTTTTGCAATGCCCTCAATACGTTGCAAGAACAGTGTTCTGTGTAGTCACGACTGCATTATATCGGAGCTCAGTGAATTCAACCGAGGGCGAAATGTTGGTGCTCGTGTGGTGCGTGCTTCCATGACCAAGACAGCTTAAGTATCTGGTGTTTCTAGAGGTACGATATCGAACATTTACACTGACCAGCCAGGAGATTATGACCACGTACCTAATAGCTGGTATGTCCACCTTTGGAGCGGATAACAGCGGCGACGCGTCGTAGCATGTAAGCAATGACGCCCCCTTGGAAAGTCGGTGGACGGAGTTGCATCAAGTCACCTGCTGTTGTTGTTGTGGTCTTCAGTCCTGAGACTGGTTTCATGCAGCTCTACATGCCAGTCTATCCTGTGCAAGCTGCTTCATCTCCCAGTACGTACTGCAGCCTACATCCTTCTGTATCTGCTTAGTGTATTCATGTCTAGGTCTCCCTCTATGATTTTTACCCTCCACGCCGCCCTCCAGTACTAAATTGGGGATCCCTTGATGCCTCAGAACATGTCATACCAACCGATCCCTTCTTCTAGTGAAGTTGTGCCACAAACTCCTCTTCTCCCGAATTCTATTCAATACCTCCTCATTAGTTATGTGATCTACCCATCCGATCTTCAGAATTCTTCTGTAGCACCACATTTCGAAAGCTTCTATTCTCTTCTTCTCCGAATTACTTACCGTCCATGTTTCACTTCCATACATGGCTACACTCCGTACAAATACTTTCAGAAACGACTTCCTGACACTTAAATCTATACTCGATGTTAACAAATTTCTCTTCTTCAGATACGTTTTCCTTGCCATTGCCAGTCTACATTTGATATCCTCTCTACTTCGACCATCATCAGTTATTTTGCTCCCCAAATAGAAAGACTCCTTTACTACTTTAAGAGTCTCAATTTCCTAACCTAATTCCCTCAGCATCACCCGATTTAATTCGACTACATTCCATTATCCTCCTTTTGCTTTCGTTGATGTTCATCTTATACCCTCCTTTCATGACTCTGTCCATTCCATTCAACTGCTCTTCCAAGTCATTTGCTGTCTCTGACAGAATTTCAATGTCATCGGCGAACCTCAAAGTTTTTATTTCTTCTCCATGGATTTTCATTCGTACTCTGAATTTTTCTTTTGTTTCCTTTACTGCTTGCTCAATATACAGATTGAATAACATCGGGGATAGGCTACAGCCCTGTCTCACTCCCTTCACAACCAGTGCTTCCCTTTCATGGCCCTCGACTCATATAACTGCCACCTGCTTTCTGTACAAATTGTAAATAGCCTTTCGCTCCCTGTATTTTACCCCTGCCACCATTAGAATTTGAAAGAGAGTGTTCCAGACAACACTGTCAAAAGCTTTCTCTAAGTCTACAAATGCTAGAAACGTAGGTGTGCCTTTTCTTAATCTAGCTTCTAAGTTAAGTCTTAGGTTCAGTATTGCCTCACGTGTTCCAATATTTCTACGGAATCCAAACTTATCTTCCCCGAGGTCGGCTTCTACCAGTTTTTCCATTCGTCTGTAAAGAATTCGCGTTAGTATTTTGCAGCCGTGACTTATTAAACTAATAGTTTGGTAATTTTCACATCTATCGACACCTGCTTTCTTTGGGATTGGAATTATTATATTCTTCTTGAAGTATGAGGGTATTTTGCCTGTCTCATACATCCCATAAAGCAGCACATCAGTTGGAACATACCACTGTGTTCCTCGGACCGCTCCATCACAATCCTGTCGTTATGACGTGTAGCATTATCTTGTCCGAAAATGCCGTTGCAATCGGGAATCATGATCGTCACGAAAGGGTGCACGTGGTCTGCAACCAGTGTACGATACTCCTTGGCCGTCATGGTCCCTTACCGGAGCTCCACTGGACCCATGAATGCTCACGTGGATGTTCTCCAGAGCATACTGGAGCCATCGCCAGCTTGTCTCCGTCCCGCAGTACTGGTATCAAGGAGCTCTTCTCCTGGTAGTAGTTACCCGATGTAGTGGTGTTAACATTGGCACAAGTATGGATCGTGGGGTGCGGAGGCCCATCTTTAGGAGTGATCAGTGCACTGTGTGTTCAGACACATTTCTACTCTGTCCAGCATTAAAGTCTGATGTTAGTGCCGTCACAGTTCACCGCTTGTCCTTGTTTTACTAGTCTGCCCGGCCTAATGTTCTGGCTGCCCAGTGCAGGCTCAGACATGGTAATTGGATGTCTCTATAGGCCCCCTGGCTCAGCAGCTGTTGTGGCTGAGCACCTGAAGGATAATTTGGAAAATATTTCGAGTAGGTTTCCCCACCATGTTATAGTTCTGGGAGGAGATTTTAATTTGCCGGATATAGACTGGGAGACTCAAACGTTCATAACGGGTGGCAGGGACAAAGAATCCAGTGAAATTTTTTTAAGTGCTTCATCTGAAAACTACCTTGAGCAGTTAAACAGAGAACCGACTCGTGGCAATAACATATTAGACCTTCTTGTGACAAACAGACCCGAACTATTTGAAACAGTTAACGCAGAACAGGGAATTAGCGATCATAAAGCGGTTACGGCATCGATGATTTCAGCCGTAAATAGAAATATTAAAAAAGGTAGGAAGATTTTTCTGTTTAGCAAAAGTGACAAAAAGCATATTACAGAGTACCTGAAGGCTCAACACAAAAGTTTTGTCTCAAGTACAGATAGTGTTGAGGATCAGTGGACAAAGTTCAAAACCATCGTACAATATGCGTTAGATGAGTATGTGCCAAGCAAGATCGTAAGAGACGGAAAAGAGCCACCGTGGTACAACAACCGAGTTAGAAAACTGCTGCGAAAGCAAAGGGAACTTCACAGCAAACATAAACATAGCCAAAGCCTTGCAGACAAACAAAAATTACGCGAAGCGAAATGTAGTGTGAGGAGGGCTATGCGAGAGGCGTTCAATGAATTCGAAAGTAAAGTTCTATGTACTGACTTGGCAGAAAATCCTAAGAAATTTTGGTCTTATGTCAAAGCGGTAGGTGGATCAAAACAAAATGTCCAGACACTCTGTGACCAAAATGGTACTGAAACAGGATGACAGACTAAAGGCCGAAATACTAAATGTCTTTTTCCAAAGCTGTTTCACGGAGGAAGACTACACTGTAGTTCCTTCTCTAGATTGTCGCACAGATGACAAAATGGTAGATATCGAAACAGACGACAGAGGGATAGAGAAAAAATTAAAATCGCTCAAAAGAGGAACGGCCGCTGGACCTGATGGGATACCAGTTCGATTTTACACAGAGTACGCAAAGGAACTTGCCCCCCTTCTTGCAGCAGTGTACCGTAGGTCTCTAGAAAAGCGTAGCGTTCCAAAGGATTGGAAAAGGGCACAGGTCATCCCCGTTTTCAAGAAGGGACGTCGAACAGAAGTGCAGAACTATAGACCTATATCTCTAACGTCGATCAGTTGTAGAATTTTGGAACACGTATTATGTTCGAGCATAATGACTTTTCTGGAGACTAGAAATCTACTCTGTGGGAATCAGCATGGGTTTCGAAAAAGACGGTCGTGTAAAACTCAGCTCGCGCTATTAGTCCACGAGACTCAGAGAGCCATAGACACGGGTTCACAGGTAGATGCCGTGTTTCTTGACTTCCACAAGGCGTTCGATACAGTTCCCCACAGTCCTTTAATGAACAAAGTAAGAGCATATGGACTATCAGACCAATTGTGTGATTGGATTGAGGAGTTCCTAGATAACAGAACGCAGCATGTCATTCTCAATGAAGAGAAGTCTTCCGAAGTAAGAGTGATTTCAGGTGTGCCGCAGGGGAGTGTCATAGGACCGTTCCTATTCACAATATACATAAATGACCTGGTGGATGACATCGGAAGTTCACTGAGGCTTTTTGCAGATGATGCTGTGGTGTATCGAGAGGTTGTAACAATTGAAAATTGTACTGAAATGCAGGAGGATCTGCGGCGAATTGACGCATGGTGCAGGGAATGGCAATTGAATCTCAATGTAGACAAGTGTAATGTGCTGCTAATACATAGAAAGATAGATCCCTTATCATTTAGCTACAAAATAGCAGGTCAGCAACTGGAAGCAGTTAATTCCATAAATTATCTGGGAGTACGCATTAGGAGTGATTTAAAATGGAATGATCATGTAAAGTTGATCGTCGGTAAAGCAGATGCCAGACTGAGATTCATTGGAAGAATCCTAAGGAAATGCAATCCGAAAGCAAAGGAAGTAGGTTACAGTACGCTTGTTCGCCCACTGCTTGAATACTACTCAGCAGTGTGGGATCCGTACCATATAGGGTTGATAGAAGAGATAGAGAAGATCCAACGGAGAGCAGCGCGCTTCGTTACAGGATCATTTAGTAACCGCGAAAGCGTTACGGAGATGATAGATAAATTCCTGTGGAAGACTCTGCAGGTGAGACGCTCAGTAGCTCGGTACGGGCTTTTGTTAAAGTTTCGAGAACATACCTTCTCCGAAGAGTCAAGCGGTATATTGCTCCCTCCTACGTATATCTCGCGAAGAGACCATGAGGATAAAATCAGAGAGATTAGAGCCCACACAGAAGCATACCGACAATCCTTCTTTCCGCGAACAATACGAGACTGGAATAGAAGGGAGAACCGATAGAGGTACTCAGGGTACCCTCCGTCACACACCGTCAGGTGGCTTGCGGAGTATGGATGTAGATGTAGATGTATACGACATATAGGGAAAGCGGAAAAATATCAGCTGCTCTGTCACAAAGCGTATGAAAGTGTGTGTTGAGCGGTCGTGACGGATGTTCGTTGAAGAGGATTGTGACGAAAAATATGGGGACGACCACTGCAAAAGTCAGGAAATTGATTAACGAAATGTTATATTCTGCAGGGCATTCCGGTACGTAACTTTAGCGAAAAGCTGGATTAAGGAGCGATGGAAGAACGTCATTTGGCCGGATGAGTTTTAAGTCACACAGTTTGCAACGTCTAGTCGAGTTTCCGTCTCGCGTAAGTCGTCCCGAGGCTACTATTTGTTGCCGAGAGTGAAACGTGGGAGGGTTTCGGTGGTGATTTGGCCAGCTACCTCGTGGTATTCATAAGCTGCGACATGACGTGTATTAAAAAACGTGATCTATGTAATCTATCTACTAGTTGTATTTCGTTCCCATGTTTTCTGCAGATTTGTAGATCATCATTGATGACCGAAACCTATACTCTTAAGGACCAAAAGTTTTGTGATCAATGCCGGAAATAAAATAAATATATTCTACGCTCATGCTCATAAATTAACGATAATGCTGATACATGGTGAAACAACGCTCTGGTGGGTGGTTTGCGGGTTTAAATAACCTCGTGGTATGACCATGCCGTACATTTGACCTGCGGTTGTTGCACTGTGGTGCTGGCACACAGGGGTGTGTTGATGCACGTCAGAGTACGGTGCAGCGAGTAAGTGTGCAGACGTTTTCAGACGTGCTAATGGTGACTGTGTGTTGAAAATGGCTCAAATAACACATATTTATGACGTTATAAGGGGTAGAATATTAGGGAGACCAGAGGCTGGTCAAACACAGCAGGTCGTAGCACGGGCCCTCCGTGTGCCACAAAGTGTGATATCAACATTATGGCAACGATTCCAGCAGACAGGAAACGTGTCCAGACGCTACAGTGCGGGACGTCCACAGTGTACAACACCACAGACGGCCCGCAGACGGCCACGGGGTACTGTACGTAGCCTTGCTCGGGACTTTACCGAAGCCACTGGAACAGTCGTCTCCAGACACACAGTCTACGGACGATCGAACAGACATGATTTATTCGCCCGGAGACCTGCAAGGTGCATTCCACTGACCCCTGGTCACAGAAGAGCCCGTAAAGCCTGGTGTCAAGAACACAGTAGTTGGTCATTGGAACAGTGGTCACAGCTTATGTTCACGGACGAGTCCAGGTATAGTCTGAACAATTATTCTCGCCGGGTTTCCATCTGGCGTTAACCAGGAACCAGATACCAACCCCTTAATGTCCTTGAAAGGGACCTGTATGGAGGTCGTGGTTTGATTGTGTTTGGAGGCATTATGATTGCACGTACACCCCTGCATGTCTTTGACAGAGGAACTGTAACAGGTCAGGTGTATCGGGAAATCATTTTGCACCAGTATGTCCGCCTTTTCAGGGGTGCAGTGGGTGCCACCTTCCTCCTGATGGATGATAACGTACGGCCCCACCGAGCTGCCATCGTGGAGGAGCACCTTGAAACAGAAGATGTCAGGCGAATGGAGTGGCCTGTCTGTTCTCCAGACCTAAACCCCATCGAATACGTCTGGGATGCTCTCGGTCGACGTATCGCTGCACGTCTTCAAACCCCTACGACACTTCAGGAGCAAGAATGGGAGGCTATACCCCAGCAACTGCTCGACCACCTGATCCAGAGTATGCCAACCCACTGTGCGGCCTGTGCACGTGTGCATGGTGATCATATCCCATATTGATGTCGGAGTACATGCACAGGAAACAGTGACGTTTTGTAGCACATGTGTTTCGGGACAGTTTTTTCAACTTATCACCAATACTGTGGACTTACAGATCTGTGTCATGTGTGTTTCCTATGTGCCTATGCTATTAGAGCCAGTTTTGTGAAGTGACACGTTGTGTGTCACCACATTCTGCAATTATCGTTAATTTATGAGCATGAGTGTACATCGTGGTATTCCACGGCCCCCATTTTTGCTCTGCAATATCGCATTACTGCCAAGGATTATGTGACTATTTCCAATGATCATGTCCATCCTATGGTACAATATTGTGATCCCCAAAGGTGATGTAATGTTCCATGACGATAGGTCCCATGTGCACTCAACTCGCATCGTCCAGAACTCTTTTTGTTAGCATGGCACGAGGATGAACTGTTGTCTCCGCTGACCACCATAGTCACCAGATTTTAATATTACTGAACCTTCGTGGTCTACTTTAGAGAGTAGGGTGCATGATCGCTATCGACCTCCATCAACGTTATCTGGACTTTCCACTATTTTGCAGGAAGAATGTTGTTAGATTCCCTTGAAAACCATACTGGGACTGTATTTATCGATTTCGAGACGACTGGAAGCTGTTATGAATGCCAACTGTTTTCCTATACCGTGTCAGGCTAGGTAACACGTTTTGTTTTTCGCGTTTTCGTATTTTTGTCTAATCCCTGTATTGCATACTTATTTATGACACTGAAATATAGGCAATGAATGTAATTGGAGTGGCCAAAACATTATGACCACCAGCTTAACAGCTCGTTGATCAAACTTTGGAGCGCAATATAGCAGCGATTCTGCTTGGTAAGTTTCCTGGCGCTCGTGGCAACAAGTGCCTACACACGGAACACGTAGTTACGTATATTGCGAGGTGCTGGGTTGTAGGCGCGAAGCTGGTGGCGGATAGAGTTCCAGACCTGTTCCATCGGGTTCAGGTCAGTGGATCTCGTGGCTAAACTATCAGTGTGAGTTCCCTACCATGCTCTTCAACTCACTGAAGTACGATTCTGGCCTGCTGACATGGATAGTTATCCTGCTGGAAGACAAGGACAAATTATGACAAAGTCACAAACTGCTCCATCCACGTGTTCAAAAACACGAACCCTACACCTGGAACTGTGCTCAGATATGTCAATCGCCAAATTTTTTCAAGCCATGCGGATATATGTGAGAAGACGAGGAATGCCCAGCAGGATTTACACTAAGAATGATATTACCTTCCATGCGCTGCACACAGAGCTGATGGACCTCTGGCTGGCTCTCAAGGGTAGAAAGACGCGCCAGTACCTCTCCCAGCAAGATATTACACTGAAATTTATCGTCCCAATCGCGTCTTGGTGGTTGGATAGTGTGAACGGATGGTAGAATCTGTCAAATGATGCCTGCGGAAGATATTAAGACGGTCACAACCGAACGAAGAAGGTCTCAACAGCGTAGAGATCCGCCGGTCTGGCCACAGAAGGGTCAATGGGGACCGACCGTCCGCCGCGTCATCCTCAGACAATCCCATCATTTGGATGAGGCATGGATTAGTGTGGGATCGGCATATTGCTCTCTTTGGCGTTATCGGCTTTGCAGACCTTGCATCCAGATAGTCCTCAATTGGCATCACGAGGTTGACGGGTCCCCTATCCAGTACTCGCACCAAGCAAAAGTCACTGGCAGTAAACTTGAAACTGAACCCAGGCCCTTCGCATGGCAGCCAACTATGCTGACCACTCAGCTACAGAGATCAACCTTCAGCAAAGAAGCCGCACTATCCTCAAAACCAATTACAAATAGGAAGTAATCAGTTAACAGCTCTCGTTGGTATCCTGCATTTTGCACATTTTTCTTGAATTATCGTTTTAGCTTGCGTTACGGCAAGTTTTATGTTTCGTAGTACCAGATACACTACTGAGCTAAAACATCATGAACACCGCCCACCGCAAGACTAAATACCACCTAGTGGCATTGAGGGTAAGTGAAATGGTAAGGGAAGTTCATCATCGGAACAGACGAATGGGGAATAACGATACAGACAGCAAATGGGAAAATGCATTGACATTACCGACTTTGACAAAGACAGATTTATACAGTCCGGCACATGGAAACGTTGCAGGTCGGAAACTGTGAAGCTGGTCAGGTGTTCGCATGGTACTGTCGTGAGCATATATGGAAACTGGTTCAAGGACGATGAAACGACGAGTAGGCTACAAGGCGACGGACGTCGACGCCTCATCACAGAACGCGGTGATCGGAGACTTGCCTGCTCTATAAAGCCGGATAGGCGGTGAACTGAGGCGGATCTGACGACAGATTACAGTGCTGGTGCAGACTCAAATGCTTCAGAGTACACCCTTCATGGTACACAGGGCTCCCTATCATCCCTATGTGTCTCTTGTTGAAGCAACGTCAGCTCCGTTTGCGGTGGGAAGAGAATCATCCAGATTGGACCGTGAATCAATGGAGACGCGCATTAGGTCGGATGAATCAAGATTCTTGTTACCACATATTGATAATCCTGCCCAGATACGCATTCGCCCAGGAGAACGGTTGCTCGAAATATGTAGCGCGCCACGGGTTTATTTTGCAGTGTAGGACCTTGGCTTCAGTGAAACGTTTGGTAATAACCGAAGGCAACGTAACAGCTGTGGACCACATGGACCTTATTGCGGAATACCTGCATCCATTCATGCTTGACGTCATCCCAACTCACTGCACTCGCCGGACGAAATTTTGCGAGAGAGATTTTTTTATCTCTGGCATGTGAGAAGCTGTGCTGCGGAGCCCGAGTGCGCGAATTTCGCTGCACCCTGTATACCCTCTACTGCTAGTGCTACGACCTGCAACTTGTAAGTATTTATTGCACCTTGACGAACCACACAGTCTGTAGTCACATTAAAGTGACTGGACCGTGAATATAATCACTTTACAAGTTAAATACTTGACTACTATGTCAAGCCTTTAATGTAAGATTGTACCTCTTAATGAATAGGTTATGACAGCAGTTAACACTCCTGCCAGAGATTCAAGTCCTCTCTCGGGCATCGGTGTGTGTGTTGTTCTTAGCATAAGTTAGTTTAAGTTGTATTGTATTGTATTGTATGTTAACTGGGGAGCTAGAAACGACGGAGAGGCTCCGTCCCCGCCGCAGTCTCAGTGGTCCACAACCCCACGACGACTACCGCAATCCACTTCACCCCTCCGCAGCCCCACACCGAACCCAGGGTTATTGTGCGGTTCGGCCCCCAGTGGACCCCCAGGGAACGACGCACACCAGACGAGTGTAACCCCTATGTTTGCGTGGTAGAGTAATGGTGGTATACGCGTACGTGGAGAATTTGTTGGCGCAGCAATCGCCGACATAGTGTAACTGAGGCGGAATTAGGGGAACCAGCCCGCATTCGCCGAGGCAGATGGAAAACCGCCTAAAAACCATCCACAGACTGGCCGGTTCACCTGACCTCGACTCAAATCCGCCGGGCGGATTCGTGTCGGGGACCAGGCGCTCCTTCCCGCCCGGAAAGCCGTGCGTTAGACCGCACGGCCAACCGGGCGGGCTAGTTTAAGTTAGTTCAAGTAGTGTGTAAGTCTAGGGTTGGGTTGGGTTGTTTGGGGGAAGAGACCTAACAGCGAGGTCATCGGTCTCGTAAGTCTAGGGACCGATGACCTCAGCAGTTTGGTCCCTTAGGAATTCACACAGACGCACACACACACGCACACACACACACACACACACACACACACACACACACACACACACAGCATTTAAAATTTTTAAATTCGATCAATAATTAAGTGAAACAACAAAAACCTAGGTTTTGTTATCCCTGGAGCCGTTAGCTAGACAACTTGCAACTGGGAACGGTTGATTATTGTCGTTTAGGATAGTAGATAATGAAATGAGTGATGCGACTAAAAATATCACATAACTGCAGAATTTAAGCCCAGTGAACTGGCTGGTCGTCAGCTACACGGGGTGCTCCAGTGTCTAGTGAGAGTCTTCTATCCTTGCATTCCTGCACCATATTGAATGTCTTCAGACTGCTGCAGACATAGAAGTCGTTCACTCAAAACTCGCAAGTATCCTTGACGTAGCTGCATGGTACCTAATCAGTGTGGTACCAGTTCATCTCGATCTCAAATTGTCGCCATGGGCAGCAGCAGAGGCTGAATTTCGTTTCAAGATGATAGTTATCCTTATATTCTTTCTCCCAGTCCTTCTTCCATTCATATCCACCTTTCTTACAGCGTTGCTTGACTCCAGTCTATTTAGTAACAAAACTGAACTCAGCCGCACTGACCGAAATGGCATGTGTTACAACATGATATATCAGACTGACGTTTACGCCGTGACCGAGCGGTTCTAGGCCCTTCAGTTCGGAACCGCGCTGCTGCTACGGTCGCAGGTTGGAATCCTGCCTCGGGCATGGATGTGTGTGATGTCCTTTGGTTAGTTAGGTTTAAGTAGTTCTAAGTCTAGGGGACTGATGACCTCAGATGTTAAGTCCCATAGTGCTCAGAGCCATTTGAAGACCGGTGTTTACCAAACGCTGTGAAGCCGCTCATTACATAACGTGCATTGTATAATTAAACGTTCGTTCCATTCTGAGCCGATGTCAGTTGCCGTCTTCACTACCAAATGTTACCAGCACAAGCACGAGTACACTCATGTGTGCAATTCACACTTAAGTGCCTGGCAGAGGGTTCATCGAAATACACTCCTGGAAATTGAAATAAGAACACCGTGAATTCATTGTCCCAGGAAGGGGAAACTTTATTGACACATTCCTGGGGTCAGATACATCACATGATCACACTGACAGAACCACAGGCACATAGACACAGGCAACAGAGCATGCACAATGTCGGCACTAGTACAGTGTATATCCACCTTTCGCAGCAATGCAGGCTGCTATTCTCCCATGGAGACGATCGTAGAGATACTGGATGTAGTCCTGTGGAACGGCTTGCCATGCCATTTCCACCTGGCGCCTCAGTTGGACCAGCGTTCGTGCTGGACGTGCAGACCGCGTGAGACGACGCTTCATCCAGTCCCAAACATGCTCAATGGGGGACAGATCCGGAGATCTTGCTGGCCAGGGTAGTTGACTTACACTTTCTAGAGCACGTTGGGTGGCACGGGATACATGCGGACGTGCATTGTCCTGTTGGAACAGCAAGTTCCCTTGCCGGTCTAGGAATGGTAGAACGATGGGTCCGATGACGGTTTGGATGTACCGTGCACTATTCAGTGTCCCCTCGACGATCACCAGTGGTGTACGGCCAGTGTAGGAAATCGCTCCCCACACCATGATGCCGGGTGTTGGCCCTGTGTGCCTCGGTCGTATGCAGTCCTGATTGTGGCGCTCACCTGCACGGCGCCAAACACGCATACGACCATCATTGGCACCAAGGCAGAAGCGACTCTCATCGCTGAAGACGACACGTCTCCATTCGTCCCTCCATTCACGCCTGTCGCGACACCACTGGAGGCGGGCTGCACGATGTTGGGGCGTGAGCGGAAGACGGCCTAACGGTGTGCGGGACCGTAGCCCAGCTTCATGGAGACGGTTGCGAATGGTCCTCGCCGATACCCCAGGAGCAACAGTGTCCCTAATTTGCTGGGAAGTGGCGGTGCGTTCCCCTACGGCACTGCGTAGGATCCTACGGTCTTGGCGTGCATCCGTGCGTCGCTGCGGTCCGGTCCCAGGTCGACGAGCACGAGCACCTTCCGCCGACCACTGGCGACAACATCGATGTACTGTGGAGACCTCACGCCCCACGTGTTGAGCAATTCGGCGGTACGTCCACCCGGCCTCCCGCATGCCCACTATACGCCCTCGCTCAAAGTCCGTCAACTGCACATACGGTTCACGTCCACGCTGACGCGGCATGCTACCAGTGTTAAAGACTGCGATGGAGCTCCGTATGCCACGGCAAACTGGCTGACACTGACGGCGGCGGTGCACAAATGCTGCGCAGCTAGCGCCATTCGACGGCCAACACTGCGGTTCCTGGTGTGTCCGCTGTGCCGTGCGTGTGATCATTGCTTGTACAGCCCTCTCGCAGTGTCCGGAGCAAGTATGGTGGGTCTGACACACCGGTGTCAATGTGTTCTTTTTTCCATTTCCAGGAGTGTATTTTCATACTACTTCTCTACCATTCCACTCTCGAATGGCGCGTGGGAAAAAGCAACACCTAAATCTTTGCGTTCGAGCTCTGATTTCTCTTATTTTATTATGATGATCATTTCTCCCTACGTAGGTGGGTGTCAACAAACTATTTTAATATTCGGAAGAGAAATATGGTGATTGAAATTTCGTAAATAGATCTCACCGCAAAGAAAACCGCTTTTGTTTCAGTGACTGCCACCCCAAGTCGCGTATCATATCAGTGACACTCTCACCCCTATTGCATGATAACACGAACCGGGCTGCCCTTCTTTGCACTTTTTCGATGTCCTCCGTCAATCCTACCTAGTAAGGATCCCATACTGCGCAGCAATATTCCAGCAGAAGACGGACAAATGTAATGTAGGCTGTCTCTTTAGTGGGTTTGTCGCATGTTCTAGGTTTTCTGCCAACAAAGCGCAGTCTTTCTTTCGCCACAATATTATCTATGTGGGCTTTCCAATTTAAGTTGCTCGTAAATGTAATTCCTAGGTATTTAGTTGAATTGACGGCCGTTAGATTTGTGCGATATACCCAAAATTTATCGAATTTCTGTTAGTACCCATGTGGATGACCTTGCAGTTTTCTTTGTTTAGTGCCAGTTGCCACTTTTCGCACCATACAGAAATTCTCTCTAGATCATTGTGTAATTGGAGTTGACTGTCTGATGATTTTACTAGACGGTAAATTACAACGTCATCTGCCAACAATCTAAGGGGCTGCTCAGATTATCACCTAGATCATTTATGTAAAGCAGGAACAGCAGAGGGTCTATGACACTACCTTGCGGAACGCCAGATATCACTTCTGTTCTACTCGATGATTTACCGTCTATCACTACGAACTGTCACCTCTCTGAGAGGAAATCACGAATCCAGTCACACAACTGAGACGATACTCCATATTCACGCAATTTGATTAATAGTCGCTTGTGAGGAACGGTACCAAAAGCGTTCTGGAAATCCATCTGAGATCCTTTGTCGACAGCGCTCATTACTTCATGTGAATAAAGAGCTAGCTGCTGTGCGCACGGAACCATATTTTCTGAATCCGTGTTGGGTATGTATCAATAAGTCATTTTCTTCAAGGTGATTCATAATGTTCGAGTACTGTACATGTTCCAAAATCCTACTGCAAATTGAGGTCAGTGATATGGGTCTGTAATTCAGTGGGTTACTCCTATTTCCTTTCTTGAGAATTGGTGCGACCTGTGCTACTTTCCAGTCTTTACGAACAGACCTTTCGTCAAGTGAGCGGTTGTATATGATTGCTAGGAAAGGCGCTATTCTGTCTGCATGCTCTGAAAGGAACCTGATTGGTATACCATCTGGACGAGAAGACTTGCCTTTCTTAAGTGATTTGAGTTGTTTCGCAACACCTAAGATATCTACTTTTATGTCACTCATGCTAACAGCTGTTCTGGTTTCGAGTTCTCGAATATTTACTTCGTCTTCTTTCGTGAAGGAATTACGGAAAACTGTATTTAGTGACTCCGCTTTAGTGACACCATCATCGATAACATTTCCATCGCTATCGCGCAGTGACGGTATTAGCTGTTTTTTGCTACTGGTGTACTTTACATAAGACCAGAATCTCTTTGGGTTTTCTACCATATTTTGAGACACTGTTTCATTGTGGAAACTATTAAAAGCATCTCGCATTGACGTCCGCGCTAAATTTCGAGCTTCCGTGAAATTTAGCCAGTCTTGGGGATATTGCGTTCTTCTGAATTTGGCATGCTTTTTTCGTTGCTTCTGCAACAGTGTTCTGCCTTTTTTTGTGTACCATGGTGGATCAGTTCCGTCTCTTATTAACTTATGTAGTATGAATCTATTTATTGCTGTCGCTAGTGTATCTGAATTTGAGCCATATCTGGTCTACACTTACATAATTAGCTTGGAAGGAATGGAGACTCTCTCTTAGGAAGGCATCAAGTGAATTTTATCTGCTGTTTTTAATAGATATATTTTGCGTATATTTTTAGTGGTTTTGGTTGAAATGGTTTTAAGACTCATTAAAATCACCTTGTGTTCACTGTGGAAACAACCATATCCGTCATGACGCTCTCTATTAGATCAGGATTATTTGTGGCTAAGAGGTCAAGTGTGTTTTCGCAACCATTTACAATTTCGGAAGATGTTTTCTGTTTTCCATCGGCCTTGAGCATGTATTTTCGCCAACAAATCGAGGGTAGATTGAAGTCTCCACCAATTATAACTGTATGAGTGGGGTAGTTATTTGTAATGAGATTCAAGTTTTCTTTGAACCGTACATCTATTATATCATCTGAGTCCAGGGGGAGGGGGGGGGAGGGGTCGGCCGGCCTGTGTGGCCGAGAGGTTCTAGGTGCTTCAGTCTGGAACAGCGCTACCGCTACGGTCGCAGGTTCGAATCCTGCCTCAGGCATGGATGTGTATGGTGTCCTTAGGGTAGTTAGGTTTAAGTAGTTGTAAGTTCTAGGGGACTTACGACCTCAGATGTTGAGTCCCATAGTGCTCAGAGCCATTTGAACCATTTTTTTCGGGGGGTCGGTAGAAGAAGCCAATTATTATTTTGCTACGGTTATTGAGTATATCCTCTACCCAAAGTAATTCACAGGAACTATCTATTTCAACTTCACCAGAAGATAAACTACTACAAACAGACACAAACACACCACCACCTTCTTTATTTAATCTATCCTTTCAGAACACGGTCTGCGGCTCTGTAAAAATTTCAAGCTGGTGGTGGCTACATAATGAAGTAGGCTGTATTTACGTTGAATGGATTGAGTACTCTGATCCGAATGAACTGATCATTGACCGGAAATGGTTATGTTCGGCTACTTGGAGACCACCTCCAGCCATTCTTAGACTTCGTTTTTTCAAACAACGATGGAATGTTAATGGATGACAATGCTCATGTTACCTGGCCACAATTGTTTGCGAATGGTTTGAAGAACGCTCTGGACAGTTTGAGTGAACGATTCGATCACTCAGATCGCCCGACATGAATCCAATCCAACATTTATGTGACACAATCGAAAGGTCAGTTCGTGCACAATACCCTGCACCAACAACGCTTTCGCAATTAAGGACGGCAGTAGAGACAGCATGGCGCAATATTTCTGAAGCGGACTTCCAACAATTTGTTGAACATATGTTAAGTAGAGTTGCCGCACTATTCCGGGAAAAAATACGTTCTGCATGATATTATGAGGTGTTCCATGTCTTTCATCAGCTCAGTGAACGTATACTGTGTCAGTTCTTAAGGACTTGCTTAATGGATGACAAATTTATTCACTCTGGCCCTACACCGTATAATTCTGTGTCACCTGCTGTACAGCGTCAGAGGTAAACAATGCATGATTGTTAGACACTTCTTCCAAACTCCCAATGAACTGTCACCGACGGTTCGCGGTAACCTCCTGAGTGTAGCATCTGCCCAGTTTTCAGCTGTTGTCATTCGTTGTCATAGCAGTCGAACAATCCTGCGATGTGTGACCGAAATTTTCCACCGTAAATTATTACAGCATTTTTTCAGACATTACCATGAATCTGAAATTGATTTAAAATAATTTCTACCTCCCTGATTTTATACATTTCTACGCGAATTCTGAATTGCATCATAAATACAAACGGATCAACGTAATCTGTAAATATGTATTCTGTTATTTTTCGTGTAAATTCACATGTACTTCTCTGTAATTTCAACTATAAATATTAAGTGCTATGGTCTAATAGGTCAGAATTTATCTGTGTAATTTTATCGATCAAGAAGAGACAGTTGACGACGGTAGTCTAAGGTGAAAAGACGGGTAGATGGGATATGGCAGCTGGTTAACGAAGCTTTGCTGCTATTATCGGAACAATTATTATGAGAACCAATTACTTGTTTATTTGCGGTTGGCAATATTGAAGAAACTGACGCCACACAAATCAGGGTAAAATGTTGCACACGTGTTCTTTATTGTCTACTATAATTGTGTATGATTGAAGCTGAGACAACGTGGGTTCGCAAATGTCGGCAAATACTCCAAAAATGGATGAGAAATATTGACCATGTGACTTCACTGTATGATATACCTCGCCGCCATGGAGCGATTGGGCTTGGCCGTGAAGGAATGATTGTACGATACAATATTTGCATTCGAGCAAATTGTACAGATTTCAAATACCTTTTATAGGTCTGATCTGGTTGTTAACGCAGAAGTTACGAAATTATTATCCTCGCTGTGTTTTGTTTCCTTTTGTCCCTTCTTTTTTTGTTTGCAGGCTTTATTCGGCAAAGAAAACGTCCGTCATTTACTGGTAACGTCGCAATTCGTGAGCTTATTCTCATTTATTTGTGACGTAATACTGTTTTTGTTGTGCTGTACTCTGCAATAAACCAGCGGAAACGGCGAGATTGATAAATGAATAAATGAAATAGTAAATCCGACAGGCTCAACCGCTGCACGTACGGCGAGGTACGTCATGTGGCGAAGTCACATGTTCAATATTTGTCATCAGTTTCCGGGGTATTCGGGGTATTTGCGACCCCATGTGTCTTATAATATATTAGTTGTCTCAGCATCATCTATGTCGCTTCGGGGATTCTTAAAGGTTAGTAAGAGTCACTCTGTACATTTTACGTAATTACCCTCTAGGTCCAACCAGAGATTCTACTTGAAGTGGTTTAGTGCCTTATATGTCATCAAATTGTTTTTGAAGCAGCTATCTGGAGGAGAATTTTTTCTATAATTTTTAATGCTTCAATCGAAGACATGTCGACATATTGCCAACGTAGTTTGATATAGTGAAACACATGCCACACCACAGAACCAGCGACCATCTTTGGCTGCAGCAATTACATCTCAGGTGAGAGGAGTGACCTGTATCAATGGGCGGCTATTTTTGTAACAACCAACAGTTGAGAGTGTATATGTGTACTTTATAACACGTCACTGACAGGTTTTCGATATAGTTAATACCAGAGTCCTTTAGAAAAGTGTTAATTATTTAGAAAGTAAATAAAATATCTCAATACGTCCTGTTACGTTAATTGTGGAGAAAATTAAGCGACTGCTGGCGATCACATCTTTTGCTTTCCTGCATAAAGCTCATGTACGAAAATCCTGTCGCCTTGGACGAAGGATATGAAATCAGTTTTTATTCTTTCAATTTCTATGATTACATAACTTTGTTTAAGGACTAGTTCAGTTGCATCATTACGTTGGTATAATAACGAAAGACCGCACTTGTAATTTATGACGATGTACACAATGAAAAGAACTTCATTGTAGTTATTCCACACTAACTTATCAATTCAGTTAAAATTAATTGTGACAGATTGTTTAACAGAGTTTCAATAGTTTCACAACAGGCCAACATTAATACTCAATAACTCTGCCTGAGCTGAGACGTATTTTATTTTACCAACCTAAATACATAAACACTACTGTAATGTTACATTTGTATCTTTATGTGTGAGCTGTTGAGTGAGGATGTGTGAGAACTACGGTTTACCTTATCTTTGCAAATGAAGATATGGGACTTTGCCACATATTAGTTTAGAGTAAACATTTCTGCGGTTCTGAATAATTCCGGTAAAACAGCAGGTGGTGAAGAGGTGATCATTCTAATTTTGGTTAAGAACAGCGAACCCAGTTAATTAATTTTTGTGCCATGTAAGCAAGAGCTTGGGAGTGGTAAGGTCTGGTAGACCATAAAATAAATTCTTGTAAGATATTTATTTTAGCCCGAAGACGTGTTTCAAGGAAATTTGACACGTTATAACAACCAAAGAGGGCAACAGATAAAATTATATGGCTTTTGCAAAATTTAAAAAAGGGATGATAAGAAGTTTACCCTCAACTTCTTGTAACTTAACTTGAATCTTAACTCAATCAAATTTTATACTGACTGAATTAAAACGCAAAAAATAGTTTTACTGAATCCAAAGAGTCACGTAACGCGAATATATATATATATATATATATATACTCCTGGACATTGAAATAAGAACACCGTGAATTCATTGTCCCAGGAAGGGGAAACTTTATTGACACATTCCTGGGGTCAGATACATCACATGATCACACTGACAGAACCACAGGCACATAGACACAGGCAACAGAGCATGCACAATGTCGGCACTAGTACAGTGTATATCCACCTTTCGCAGCAATGCAGGCTGCTATTCTCCCATGGAGACGATCGTAGAGATGCTGGATGTAGTCCTGTGGAACGGCTTGCCATGCCATTTCCACCTGGCGCCTCAGTTGGACCAGCGTTCGTGCTGGACGTGCAGACCGCGTGAGACGACGCTTCATCCAGTCCCAAACATGCTCAATGGGGGACAGATCCGGAGATCTTGCTGGCCAGGGTAGTTGACTTACACCTTCTAGAGCACGTTGGGTGGCACGGGATACATGCGGACGTGCATTGTCCTGTTGGAACAGCAAGTTCCCTTGCCGGTCTAGGAATGGTAGAACGATGGGTCCGATGACGGTTTGGATGTACCGTGCACTATTCAGTGTCCCCTCGACGATCACCAGTGATGTACGGCCAGTGTAGGAGATCGCTCCCCACACCATGATGCCGGGTGTTGGCCCTGTGTGCCTCGGTCGTATGCAGTCCTGATTGTGGCGCTCACCTGCACGGCGCCAAACACGCATACGACCATCATTGGCACCAAGGCAGAAGCGACTCTCATCGCTGAAGACGACACGTCTCCATTCGTCCCTCCATTCACGCCTGTCGCGACACCACTGGAGGCGGGCTGCACGATGTTGGGGCGTGAGCGGAAGACGGCCTAACGGTGTGCGGGACCGTAGCCCAGCTTCATGGAGACGGTTGCGAATGGTCCTCGCCGATACCCCAGGAGAAACAGTGTCCCTAATTTGCTGGGAAGTGGCGGTGCGGTCCCCTACGGCACTGCGTAGGATCCTACGGTCTTGGCGTGCATCCGTGCGTCGCTGCGGTCCGGTCCCAGGTCGACGGGCACGTGCACCTTCCGCCGACCACTGGCGACAACATCGATGTACTGTGGAGACCTCACGCCCCACGTGTTGAGCAATTCGGCGGTACGTCCACCCGGCCTCCCGCATGCCCACTATACGCCCTCGCTCAAAGTCCGTCAACTGCACATACGGTTCACGTCCACGCTGTCGCGGCATGCTACCAGTGTTAAAGACTGCGATGGAGCTCCGTATGCCACGACAAACTGGCTGACAATGACGGCGGCGGTGCACAAATGCTGCGCAGCTAGCGCCATTCGACGGCCAACACCGCGGTTCCTGGTGTGTCCGCTGTGCCGTGCGTGTGATCATTGCTTGTACAGCCCTCTCGCAGTGTCCGGAGCAAGTATGGAGGGTCTGACACACCGGTGTCAATGTGTTCTTTTTTCCATTTCCAAGAGTATATATATATATATATATATATATATATATATATATATATATATATATATATATATATATATATACGAAGATTACAGCTGATAAACTGAAATCTGACTAATACTATACAAGTGTTTTACAACATGGAAATTCTGCCAGTGATATATCTTTTCAATTAAAAATGACTGTAGGCAAATCACTCTCGACTGAACGGATACAAATACATACTTCCGCCACCACACGAACTGGCGAAACACAGTACACGAAATAGCAGGGGGACACACAAACAATAGTGAGAAGCGTTCTTCACAACAGAGCAGGCCAGTTACGATGGTAAATATGCCGTCAAGTTCTGTGTGACATATCAATTGAGAACAATTAGTAATAACTTTAGCTGAATCACTGAAATTAGTACAATTCCGTGAAGTCCCGAGCGAGATTTTAAAAATGCACTTCAACGGACCTCAGATCATGACCAGGAAACATACTTTAGAGTAACATATTTGAGAGTACATAAGCGTAGCTTCAGCTTGTTTCAGATTAAATAATAATACCAACAGCCCCCAGAGAAGCAGCAGATTTGTTAACTGTAACCGCAACCGCCTTGTAGCTATAATCGGAGCACGACCAGGAGCCAGCTAGATATCAGGGGGCACAGTGTTCAATGTTTTCAAACGCAAGCCCCGTATTAATGACCTGCGTGAAGTCGCTCTGATACAGTTGTGGTCATGACGTTTGGCTTGGTCCTTTTGCCAGCAACGAATCAACTCAAAAACGTTCAGGGACATGTATAGCAGAAAACTAAATTTCTTCTCAAGACTGCACGTCCATGTAGTGCCCCTCTACCAATTAGGGACCGATGACCTCAGCAGTTTGATCCCATAGGAACTTACCACAAATTTCCTCTATGAACGGTCACCGATTGCGCATGCGTTGCTGTACTGACTGTCAGAGGTCCCTCCTGGCGGAAGACTCATACACTTCCCCGTAGGCTCGGCCGCACTGCCCTCCTGCGGTAAGAGACAAAGCTAGCGTGGCACGCTAACCAAAGATCTTTGGTATTACGAGATCAATTACGTGGACACAACGATATCGATCCGAGCCGACCACCTCTCGAACAGTGACCGTTAGTACAGGGCCCTTCAGAACTTAAGGACGAGATAATGTAAAATTACTTATTAGCGATTCGGTGGAAATAAAGGAAAATGTGGAGAATGTTGCCACTGGTCCTCCAGTCGTGGATAGAAAGCCATACGTCATGTGGAGTGAGGTCTGCGTAACTATATCGCCAAATGGAGCTGGGTCCACATTTCAAGGCAGTTGAAGGAACGGGAAAATCGCGAGTACTTACGGTACACTGTACTGGTTATTGTAACATGGCTTAGAGAGAAAGTTTGGATGACTACACGTGGGAAAGGATCATCAGGAAACTGGAAGGTGAAAGTGTGACGAGCGCAGCCCACTAGTTTGATACTGACCACGGCGTTGTTTCATGTGCACGGAGAGCGTACGGGATCCCCGGGCACCACAGACATATGAAGAGAAGGTGGTCGGCGACGCTCAACTACGGCAGCAAATGACCGTTACATTGTGCAACAAGCAAGAAAGGACTGGCTTCGAGCAGCAGGTGCAATTGCAACCGCGTTTTACAGGACTGTAAGGCGCGCAATCTCACGCTCTACAATGGACTTCATAGAGGTGGTCTTTATGCCCGATGCCAAGTTAGTTGTAGTCCGTTGATATCCGCACCTCGGCGCCATCGTTGGCGATGGTGCCAAGAGCATAGCGACTGGTCCAAGGGGAAATGGGGCCACGCGCTTTTCACACTGGGGTGAGAAGATTCAGTCTGCGTAGTGATTCTGGATGTACCCTGAATACAACATTGTCGAATATGATCGTTTCGGTGGTCCAGGTGTTAAGGGGTGTGGAGGTAGCTTATTCCATGGGCGTACTGACCTCTTAATCATTGAACACAGCACACTTACTGGCCAACATGATTGTGACACTGTACTCCTTTCCTATGTGCGTCCCTTACAGGGATGCATTTGCCCCTTATTTATTTTTAAGGATGACGATGCTCGACTGTATCGAACTCCATAGATGGGGGGGGGGGGGGGGGGCTCTTGAAACGAGTCCGCCTGCTTAGCTGAGTGGTACCGTGCTTGTCTACCATGCAAAAAAATGGAAATGATCGTATGGCATTGTTGGCTGGGGGACTCCATGCGGGGGAGTTCGGCTGCCGTATGGCAAGACCTTTTTAATTGACGCCAATTCGGCGACTTGCGGGTCAATGATGACCAAAATGATGATGAAGGACACACAACACCCAGCCCCCTGGCGGGATCTAACTAGGGCCCCCTGCGTGGTATGCGGAGACGCTACCGCTATTCTTTTTTTTATCGTTGTGTTTGGTCGTTGCGAACGTCACATGACATCCGTTCAAGTTCGTTTGTTGATCCTTCCACTCAGTTTTTTATTACAGAGGCCAACCAGCACTCTGACCGAACACGCTGAACTACCGTGCCGGCAGCTACGGAGGCGGACGCCTACCATGCATGGAGATTTCCTCCGCCCCTGGACTGGGTGTTGTCCTCATGATCATCTCATCCTCATCGACGCGCAAGTCGCTCAGTGTGGCGTCACATGAAATAAGACTTGCAACACGGCGGCCGAACTTCCCCGGATGGGGCCTCCCGGTCAAGAGTGCCATACGAACATTTCTTGGAACGAGAGGATATTCGGCGAATGGACTGGCCTGCCCATTCCCCAACTTATGCCCCATCGAGCACATGCGCTGGGAAGATGTATTAGATCCGATTGCGCCAATGACCATCCAGCAGCTATTAACGGAAAGCCGTATCACACGAACTCATTGGCAACCTTGTGGCGATCATGCATTGACATAGGTGGTGATCACACACACTATTAAGGAAGAAGTCACGCTTTCTGTAATTTCCAGAGGACCATAATAAATAGTGGTGACGAAGTATAACAATTGTCTCTAAATAAAAGTGTCATTCCTGTTTGTGTCATTGCTTATTTCCGTCAATTAACATACTGTAGCAGGATTGTTGCTTGGCTGTAACACATCAAGAGAAGTTTTAAACACCAGTGTACTTTATACATACCTACTGAAAGAACAGCACTTCCGTGTCAGAGGTAAACGATACATGGCCACTACAGATTTCAACTGAGCTTCCAGGAATCTATTCCCGATGGTGCCGTAACCTCTGTCCAGTTTACAGTTGTCGTCCACGTGTTCGACAGACTCTACGATGGTCTTGTGTTGTGGTGCACCTAGAAGACCCTCCGCCTACTCTCGTGGCTACGCCGCATGCCGGCAGGTGCCTGGTGAAGCAGCACGCTGACAAGATGGGGCGCCCCGCGGTCCCGCCCACGGCGGTGGGCTGCCTGCGGCGGTTGTCACTCGCTGCCAAGAAGGGTCGGCGCATCAGGCGCTCAACAGCCGCAGCCAGGAAGCGGCGACCGCGTATCAGACGCCGCCCCAGCGGCGCCCACCACCGTAGCCGCAGCCGCAGCCGCAGCCGCCAACGTAGCCGCACCCACAGCAGCCGGCGTGCTCGTGTCTGCTAGCCTGCTATGCCGGCGCCTCGTCGTGTCTTCTGCAACTGCCGCAAATTATATCCTCGTACTGACACGTCCTACGGAAAAATTGTTATGTGATATATTTGGTTACTTACGTGATTTCATACATACTGTTTTATCCATTAAATCCTTACAGATCAATTTTATTGAATATTAGTTATCATCAAACAACTCCATCTTGTTGAAAAGAAATGCTCTAAAACAGAATTAACAACTTTCGCTTGCTCTTTACCAATTGCTTTGTTTTATTATTACTCGCGTAACAACTAATATATGAGATAAAATATGTTGCTACGATAAGAGCCCCGAAATACCTCTTAGTGATGCTGTGCTGTGACTTTCTTTGAATAATTAATTTTCAACGAAACAAAATATATTATGTTCTTATTGTTCTGGATCTGGCTTTCTATTAAAGGAACATTTTTTCGTTACTGTAACTCGCCATAAACTTCAACATATCTTCCTTACTTCACTGTTATTGAAAAAGTTAATGAAAATTATTTCGTTATCAATACTGACGTTACAGTACGCAATGATTGTTCAGCATCAAAATTTTGCAGTTGATTTTTGTTAACTGTAGGACACCAATAAGTACCACCACTAACACGAGAACATGAGACTATTATCAAAGGAAAAGATGTTTTTACTATAATGTTTGCCAGACCAGAACTACGCACAGCAAGATTTCTTTTGTTATGACGGTAAATTATCTTTTTGCACTGTTAGTAACATATTATCAGCAGCCCGCGTCAATCTGTAAAACACATCATAAAATCTGCTGCTCTGCTCTGCAATTCCGGAAGCTGAAAGAAATTATTTTAGTTCACTATTACCTGCCCGCTTCTTTACGGTATGATTGATTTTATTTAATTCAGTTTGAACGCGCCGCGGCAGCGGCTCGTTCGTTCGTAGCGCAGCTCTGCACCACGAATAATATTTAATAACTGAAAATGTCTTAAAGGGATGGGAAAAAATGCCAGGCAATCTTAGTACAAATCATAATGCAAGTTTCCACTAAGTAACTCTATTCAAAACATTTAAACAAATTAAGTTATTACACACCTTTCCAAATCTGTGTGTAATGGCGTCCCTCTCACAACCTTGACAAAAGAACGCTACGCAAGCGTACAATATAACGTCACAGGTTCTTCCTACTCACGTAACTCCAACAAGCCGACAGAGAAATTAATGTTCGTTCTGTACTATTTATACTAGTCACATATTCTCATCTTTGTTTGATATTTAATAAGTATCGTCTGTGGTGGTTTCAGTACTCGCCGACACAGATATTATCTAAATAAAAAAACCTTGACAAAAGAACGCTACGCAAGCGTACAATATAACGTCACTGGCTCCTCCTACTCACGTAACTCCAAGAAGACGACAGAGAAATTAATGTTCGTTCTGTACTATTTATACTACTCACATATTCTCATCTTTGTTTGATATTTAATAAGTATCGTCTGTGGTGGTTTCAGTACTCGCCGACACAGATATTATCTAAATAAAAAAATCAGTACATAATTCTATACAAGAACAAAACATGACACATAATGCTTTCTCTTTATTACATAATATGTCTATTGCTAAGAGACTTTACACAACCTTTAAAATTATGACGCAAACACTTTCCTAATATGACTCAAAAGGGACTTTACTTATTAAATAATAACCACAAAAAATTCAACAGCGTACAGAACAGGGATACTGGAAGTAATGAAGCAGTAAAAGAGGATCTAGATATCCACAGGCAGCTCTGTGCATAAGATCATTGCCTCCGGAAGGCAAGTTTCCAGTTTCCTGGCCCAGACCATAACACGATTTTAATGCACCGGGAAGTCTCTAAACAGTGCGACGTGGTACAGAACAGAACATTCATTCTGGACTTGTGACTGATTACACCGCAGCCGCTCTTACCACTCCTATTAAACTTACTAGTCAATTACACCGTGATATACACTGAAGAGCCAAAGAAACTGCCTAATACACTACTGGCCATTAAAATTGCTACACCAAGAAGAAATGCAGATGATAAACTGGTATTCTTTGGACAAATATGTTATACTAAAACTGACATGTGATTACGTTTCACGCAATTTGGGTACATAGATCCTGAGAAATCAGTACCCACAACAACCACCTCTGGCCGTAATAACGAGCTTGATACGCCTTGGCATTGAGTCAAACAGAGCTTGGATGGCGTGTACGGGTACAGCTGACCATGAGCTTCAACACGATACCACAATTTATCAAGAGTAGTGACTGGCGTATTGTGACGAGCCAGTTGCTCGTCCACCATTGACCAGACGTTTTCAATTGGTGAGAGATCTGGAGAATGTGCTGGCCAGGGCAGCAGTCGAACATTTTCTGTATCCAGAAAGGCCCGTACAGGACCTGCAACATGCGGTCGTCCATTATCCTGCTGAAATGTAGGGTTTCGCAGGGATCGAATGAAGGGTAGAGCCACAGCTCGTAACACATGTGAAATGTAACGTTCACTGTTCAAAGTGCCGTCAATGCGAACAAGAGGTGACCGAGACGTGTAACCAATGGCACCCCACACCATCACGCCGGGTGATACGCCAGTATGGCGATGACGAATACACGCTTCCAATGTGCGTTAACCGCGATGTTGTCAAACACGGATGCGACCATCATGATGCTGTAAACAGAACCTGGATTCATCTGAAAAAATGACGTTTTGCCATTCGTGCACCCAGGTTCGTCGTTGAGTACACCATCGCAGGCGCTCCTGTCTGTGATGCAGCGTCAAGGGTAACCACAGCCACGGTCTCCGAGCTGATAGTCCATGCTGCTTTTGTAGGAGTCGCCACCGCCGCCAACCTTGTGCTCTCAAAAGCTAATACCGAGCGAGGTGGCGCAGTGGTTAGCACACTGGACTCGCATTCGGGAGGACGACGGTTCAATCCCGTCTCCGGCCATCCTGATTTAGCTTTTTCGTGATTTCCCTAAATCGCTTCAGGCAAATGCCGGGATGGTTCCTTTGAAAGGGCACGGCCGATTTCCTTCCCCATCCTTCCCTTACCCGAGCTTGCGCTCCGTCTCTAATGACCTCGTTGT
This sequence comes from Schistocerca serialis cubense, assembly GCF_023864345.2. NCBI lineage: Eukaryota > Metazoa > Arthropoda > Insecta > Orthoptera > Acrididae > Schistocerca > Schistocerca serialis. The sequence goes on along the minus strand of NC_064644.1, from coordinate 428,036,340 downwards.
CGACGGAACGTTAAACACTAATCTCTTCCTCCTCCTCCTCAAAAGCTAATCATTTGCATATCACAGCATCCTCTTCCTGTCGGTTAAATTTAGCGTCTGTAGCACGTCATCTTGTGGTGTAGCAATTTTAATGGTCAGCAGTGTATCGTGTAGGGCCTCTGCGAGAACGCAGAAGTGCCGCAACACGACGTAAAAGGGAGTCGACTAACGTCTGAAGTTGTGCTGGAGGAAACTGAAACCATGAATCCTGCACGGCTGTCCATAAATCCGTAAGAGATCTCTTCTGAACAGCACGTTGAAAGACATCCCAGATATGCTCAATAATGTTCATGTATGGTGAATTTGTTGGCCAGTTTGGTGTTTAAACTAAGAAGAGTCTTCCTGGAGCCTCTCTGTAGCAGTTCTGGACCTGTGTTGTGTCGCATTGTCCTACTGGAACTGCCCAAGTCCGTCGGAATGCACAATGGACATGAATGGATGCAGTTGATCAGACAGGATGCTTACGTACGTGTCCCGTACCAGAGTCTAGACGTATCAGGCGTTCCATGTCACTCCAACTGCACACGCCCCACACCACTACAGAGCCTCCACCAGCTTGAAGAGTCCCCCGCTAACATGCAGGGTCCATGGATTCATGAGGTTGTCTCCATACCCGTACACATCCATCCGCTCAATAAAACATGTTTCCAGTCATTAACAGCCCAGGCGAGGCGTAAAGCTTTGTATCGTGCAGTCATCAAGGATACACGAGTGGGCCTTCGGCTTCGAAATCCCATATCGATGCTGTTTCCTTGAATGGTTCGCACGCTGACACTTGTTGTTGGCCCAGCATTGAAATCTGCAGCAATTTGAGGAAGGGTTGCACTTCTGTCACGTTGAACGATTCTCTTCAGTCGTCGTTGATCCGGTTCTCTCAGATGTCGGAGATATGATGTTTTACAGTATTCCTGATATTCACGGTACACTCGTCAAATGGTCGTACGCGAAAATTCCAACTTATCGGTACCTCGGGGATGCTGTGTCCCATCGCTCGTGCGCCGACTATAACACCACGTTCAAACTCATTTAAATCTTGATAACCTGCCATTGTAGCAGCATAAACAGATCTAACAATTGCACCAAACATTTGTTGTCTTATATAGGCGTTGCCGACCGCAGCGCCATATTCTATGTACAGGGTGTTTCAAAAATGACCGGTATATTTGAAACGGCAATAAAAACTAAACGAGCAGCGATAGAAATACACCGTTTGTTGCAATATGCTTGGGACAACAGTACATTTTCAGGCAGACAAACTTTCGAAATTACAGTAGTTACAATTTTCAACAACAGATGGCGCTGCGGTCTGGGAAACTCTATAGTACGATATTTTCCACATATCCACCATGCGTAGCAATAATATGGCGTAGTCTCTGAATGAAATTACCCGAAACCTTTGACAACGTGTCTGGCGGAATGGCTTCACATGCAGATGAGATGTACTGCTTCAGCTGTTCAATTGTTTCTGGATTCTGGCGGTACACCTGGTCTTTCAAGTGTCCCCACAGAAAGAAGTCACAGGGGTTCATGTCTGGCGAATAGGGAGGCCAATCCACGCCGCCTCCTGTATGTTTCGGATAGCCCAAAGCAATCACACGATCATCGAAATATTCATTCAGGAAATTAAAGACGTCGCCGTGCGATGTGGCCGGGCACCATCTTGCATAAACCACGAAGTGTTCGCAGTGTCGTCTAAGGCAGTTTGTACCGCCACAAATTCACGAAGAATGTCCAGATAGCGTGATGCAGTAATCGTTTCGGATCTGGAAAATGGGCCAATGATTCCTTTGGAAGAAATGGCGGCTCAGACCAGTACTTTTTGAGGATGCAGGGACGATGGGACTGCAACATGGGGCTTTTCGGTTCCCCATATGCGCCAGTTCTGTTTATTGACGAAGCCGTCCAGGTAAAAATAAGCTTTGTCAGTAAATCAAATGCTGCCCACATGCATATCGCCGTCATCAATCCTGTGCACTATATCGTTAGCGAATGTCTCTCGTGCAGCAATGGTAGCGGCGCTGAGGGGTTGCCGCATTTGAATTTTGTATGGATAGAGCTGTAAACTCTGGCGCATGAGACGATACGTGGACGCAGCTGCAACACGGCGAACGGAAACCCGAGGTCACTGTTGGATCACCTGCTGCACTAGCTGCGCGTTGCCCTCTGTGGTTGCTGTACGCGGTCGCCCTATCTTTCCAGCACGTTCATCCGTCACGTTCCCAGTCCGTTGAAATTTTTCAAACAGATCCTTTATTGTATCACTTTTCGGTCCTTTGGTTACATTAAACCTCCGTTGAAAACATCGTCTTGTTGCAACAACACTGTGTTCTAGGCAGTGGAATTCCAACACCAGAAAAATCCTCTGTTCTAAGGAATAAACCATGTTGTCTACAGCACACTTGCACGTTTTGAACAGCACACGCTTACAGCAGAAAGACGACGTACAGAATGGCGCACCCACAGACTGCGTTGTCTTCTATATCTTTCACATCACTTGCAGCGCCATCTGTTGTTGAAAATTGTAACTACTGTAATTTCGAAAGTTTGTCCGCCTGAAAATGTACTGTTGTCCCAAGCATATTGCAACAAACGGTGTATTTCTATCGCTGCTCGTTTAGTTTTTATTGCCGTTTCAAATGTACCGGTCATTTTTGAAACACCCTGTACATATCTCTGTATTTGAATACGCATGCCTATACCAGTTTCTTTGGCACTTCGGTATAGTTTTTAAAAACCAAATGATATGATACATCTCTGCAAATATGATTAGTCTACATCATCAGTTTATATCTTCAATTACAACACAGGGTACTTCAACATGATTATAGCAATTACAGTCGGCTGTCAGTATACTACGCAGTAGAATTGAAGGATCACTTTTTTGAAGCATTTAATTCCCTCCCATTGCGATGCTTAAGTTTGAAATTTGTCTCAAAGGTGAGCACAACCTTCCTCCGTAATAGTGCAAAAGCGTGGCGTCTTGTGACGTCATCTTCGTGCTCGACGACGCTTCAAACTGCAACTTGTCGTTACATGCGAAAAAAGGCCACAGCTCAGAAGTTCATGTGACGTGCAAGATCGGTTAATGACGTCACCAACTTTCACCACAATTCTGCCCAGTGCCGCCATGGACGACGTATCATATGATCGGAAAGTCGTCACAACTCTTACTACTCACATTTCACCCCTTCTTTTGACACCTCTGCGACGGTGATCAGAATCGCAACGTCCAGCTTTGAAATGAAGCAGTTTTTATATGAGTGGCCGGTATAAACATTTCAGACACACTGCCGCTCAGAATGGAAAGGGGTGGCATAAATGGAGTCAATGAAACCACCCCTTTCCTTGGGACGTTGATTCCCACAAATCATATATCAATGGAAAACGACGGTTCACAGTGTAATGACCAACAAGAAGATGCTGTTGAGAACCTTCGACACCTCTGAGACCCTCGGACGTTTCAACCCTTCTCTAAGACATTGTGGGGCCGCATCCCCATTTTGTGTCGTCGTATGATGTAACCATGGAGAGATGCCAATTGACACATGCGTGAATAAAATGGCAAAGGTTCTTTCTAAGACCTCCTGCTTCAGCAGAACTCTTGGTGGCATCCGCACATCTTTATTGAATTTTCTTTTTTTTTTTTTAAATATTTGAAATAGAACCTGTAATAGGCGCCATTAACGCTAAGCAGAAGACGAAGAACATATGTCAATAACAATTACGGAGAAACTAAAAGAATGATCAGTATTGTTTTCACCATATCATAGGAGTTCTATATGACCCCTCTTGGTCACAAGGACAACTTAAAGCGATAATACATTTCACCTCGTACAATGTCCGCAGCTCGCGGTCTAGGGGCTAGCGTTGCTGCCTCTGGATCACGGGATCTTGGGTTCGATTCCCGGGCGGGTTGAGGATTTTCTCTGCCCGGGGAACGGATGTTCGTGTTGTCCTCGTCATTTCATCATCATCATCATCATTTGTGAGAATTACTAGATTGGATTGTGAAAAAGAAAATGAACTGTATAAAAACTGGGACTTTGTAAGGGTGCTGATGACCGAGCAGTTGAGCGCCCCACACACCAAGCATCATCGTCACCTCGCAATTTCTGATGCATTAGTGAAGCCACCCGCACGAGCGCATTGGAAGTGCACTTTCTGAGTTCTGGAACTGTTTTAGACAAGGGAGACACATACACAAGTGTTTTCGTATAACTCCATAAAAATAAAGCCGTGAATGTCAGATCCGAATACCATGGTGGCCAAGACCACATTCAAGTGCAAGTCTTCCGATACTCGCTCATTAGCATACTGTGAACCCTATGGCCGGCTATTGCAAGGTCCTACTGGAGGTGGTTTTCCGTTGCATTCCTCTGACCTTTCATGCGGCGTCAAGTTCATCATGCCAGTCTCTTCTACCGGGCCGTAGAACCCAATAATTCACTGACTAGCAACGCCCTTCGATTACCGAGACGTCTACGAACGCCCGGTTGCCTTACTTTGTAGGATGAACTGCCCCAGAGACATAGGCACTACGCCAACATTAATATTGCGCCATAAAAACACGGGAGAACTGCCGTAAGTCAGTAACATCTTGCCACGATATTTCGGCACAAAGTCTCTTGGCCATCTTCACGTGAGTACAGCTGTAAAAGTAATGGCGAATACGCACAGAGCTCTGATATTTAAAGTCAAAGGGGGCTGCATTGCGCATGCGCTGCGCATGTACTGTTTAGCGTTCACAACTCCGTGCGCTGCACCTGGCGCCCTCCGCGGTGAAAACTTGGCATTTCGATATCAGATCGATCTTCATCTTTACACCGATAACTATGTTGACTACGAAGTTTCTCTACAACGGGATTCAAAGCGGAATTTGACTGGTAACCGCTATCTCGATCGATAAGAATCTCGCTGTCAGACAATTTTATTTCTATGGATTCATTTATAATTGAACTCCAGAAATTTGATGTTTGAGCCACAATTTTTGTATCATTGTAATTCATAGAGTGGCCAGTAGAAATTCAATGTTCAGCGATTGCGGACTTGGTGGGTTGGAGAAGGCGAGTATGCCCTATATATGACTTGCCGCAAAATTTCAAACATCACATTAATATTGCATCGCTACGACACACAATAACACTAACGCTCCAAACAAAAGACATAGCAGTAAATTTCAGCGAGGTAAACGCTGCGTACTAGCACAGAAGATGCGACGGCCGCTTCGCTAAAGTCTCTTTGTCGTAAAGCACCGTTGGTTCTTTTTATCCATTTTCATTACGTCCTCGTTTGTCTCTCCTGTTCGCAGTCGGCAGTTCGCTGTTCCTGGCATTCAGTCCAATCTGTGACACAATAGATTCCCGTGGACAACCCTTAAAGATTCGCCTCACAGTTTTAATGGATGTTGTGCTCCACGGTTCACAACAATCGAGGAAGCTCTGGAACAAACATCATGGGACATGTAGTTGTCTCAGGCGGTCAAATACTTCGGGCGACCACAGTACGTCTAACGCTTCCGCGAAGTCAACCACAATATTCGTTGCTGCTGCAATTGTTCACAATGATCTAGCGTTAAAAGGTTTTTTGCTTTTCACATTTAACCAAATATAACATTGATGATGATAATTTATGGCAATGTTTGCAGACAAGATAAAGAGTGTAACCTTTAACACTAGATTGCGTACTCACGGCAGTTCTCCTTGGCCGTTTTCTGGTACGACTTGGAAAGAGAGAAAAAATGAATGATCGCCGATGCGTCGGTTCTCGATTGTGTTCAGGAGACGTACAGATTGATTGCGCGAAAATAGTTTCTCAAATGACCTCTTAACCCGGATTGCTTTCACGCAATCAGACTCTTCAATGAAATTACCTAAAGGACCTATTTGAATAATAAAAAAAATTGGAAATGAATGCAAAACAGCGAAATTTTGTAAAAAAAGTTGTCAGATCGCAAATTGAACACATTAATGGTCTCCCAAACACAATCGGGACACCACGATAAAGAGCGAACCTGTAACAAAGTTTATTTAAACATAAACATTATTTGTGGTTAATTTAAAGAAAAGAATAAGCATAGATTTTCTGTACAGTGAACCATCAATATATTCTCAAAGAACAAAGGCGTTAAACTATAAACATTAACAAATTTACAATGAATACAAAACTTACATTTTTATGTTTTTCTCATACATGGAGCAGTCCAACAATCGCTGCTTTTGTATGTGTGATATTTTGTAAAAATTAAATGTCCTGGCGCGCGCGTAAGCATTTTTTATCGTCACAAGGTTTACAAAAGCGTTTTTTTTTCTTGGTGATAACGTGGTTTTTCACAGTAAATGAAATATAACTTGTAGCGGTGCCACACAACACGTCTTAACAAGTCGGCGACCAAACACCAAAGGTAATGAAGTACATGTTAACATATCGGCGACCAGAAGTACAACTAACTATAAAGACTCTAGAATTTTCCTAACAAATGATAAACTGTTCTTTCTTCTGTTTCGCAGCTTCTTGCTATCAAGCGCTGCGGCATTGATTTTAAATATCTGCGCCCAGCGTGTCATAGTGTTTAAAAGTACCTTTTAAACGCTGGCCGCGCGTCTTGGTATAGGCGCACGTTATAAACAGATTTCTTTTCTTTACTCTCGCGTTGTCATGCTTAGTATCATTACAAATTACAGCTCGATGGCTGTCCTTTTCTCATATGCAAAATGTCTGAAATCCAATAATATCACAACATGTAGTTATCTCAGGCGGTCAAATACAGCGGGCGACCACAGTACGTCTAACGCTTCCGCGAAGTCAACCATAATATTCGTTGCTGCCGCAATTGTTGACAATGCTCGGAGCACAGTTAATTCTGTCGTCTATGGATCTACCCTGTCTGAAACCGGACTGGCTTTGCCTGGGGTCTATAGGACTGTAGTCTACTGTATCAATCACTCCTGTACTTTACTCACGGTGCTAAGTGGCCTATAGTTCTATCCATTATCGTCTCAAATACCACAGATTTCGCAGATTTCCAGACGAGAGGAATTCTTCCCTCTTTTAGTGCTTCATTCAAACAATGGAACAGTTTTGTTCTTTGCTGATTTCAGCTTTTCGTTATGAATCTGATCTGGACCAAGACCTTTTCCATTCTTTAGTGGAATGATAACGGCTACAACTTCTTCTTGTATAAATGATATAAAGGCATTTGGACTTTTGTGTGAGGAGTACATACTTTCTCGTGCATCTTCTTGATGATCATCAACCGTTACGCTGTCCTATTCTTAAGTTACTTAGCAGAGTCTCTCCACCCTCTGGTAGTAGTCCCATTCTGTTTATGCAGTGTATGTCACTCAGGTGGTGATTTTACTTTCTTTGTTACTACTGGATAGGGACTACCCATTCGTCAGTTAGCAGTTGCCTGTGAATATATTGGTTTGACTGCTTTTGCTTCGTGCTGTCTATGAGAGCGTAGTATTCGCTTCTCACTAATCTGTGCAACAATTGTCTAGCCTCCCTCTCCTAGGGGCCTAAAGCTCTGGCTTTTTTTTTTTTTTTTTTTCAAACTTCAAGTTCTGCGCTCCATGGCGTTCCATAGTGTCTAGCCGTTTTCTGTAATAAACTGGCCAAATTTTCTGCGTTTTTAAAATTACAGTGAAAGCGATTGTGTTCCTACCCCACACTCCGTCGGTGAAAACCAGGATCGGACAGAACCATTCCCATCGAAGTGCTACAAGTATCACGGTGAAAGACTCTCCAAGAATTGGTTTTGTAGCCCTCAGACTCATTTTCCAGGATGACGACAGTGGTGGCTGTGGATGGTTCAAATGGCTCTGAGCACTATGCGACTTAACTTCTTAGAACTAATTAAACCTAACTAACCTAAGGACATCACACACATCCATGCCCGAGGCAGGATTCGAACCTGCGACCGTAGCAGTCCCGCGGTTCCGGACTGAGCGCCTACAACCGCTAGACGGTGGCTGTGGAGCCAGCAATATTTTCATACACGTAGCTGGACAACACGCCCTACTCAGATATGGAGATTTAACTCATCAACTGCTTCCTGCATTAGCATACCACGTGCACATGTCACAGGAACATGCCACAGTGCAAATTTTACACTTGGGTTCATGTCTATTATAGGTCGAACACTGAGCATAGTTAGCGGCATTTCGCAGCCTATTGATGTTTGGTTGAATGTTGTATGAATATTACATGTAAATGAGGGTGATAAGTGAGATCCAAACAATTACAGAGGCATTTCGCTAGTACCAGTTACATACAAAATTTTCTCTAAGGTGCTATTAAACAGACTAGAACCACAAGCAGATCTGCAAATTGGGGAATACCAGGCAGGCTTCAGAAAAGGGAGATCATGCATCGAACAGATCTGGAACTTGAGAACACTTTTGAAAGTCAGACAGGCAAGAAACACTGTAGTTACCTTTGTGGACTTTAAAAAAGCATATGATTCCATAGACAGACAGACACTCTTTGACGTACTGGAAGAATATGGTATCGACAGAAAAACCAGGGCACTTATACAACAGACGCTTACAGACACTACCTCCAAGATTAAGTTCATGGGAGAAATTTCGGAACCCTTCCACATACACACAGGTGTCCGACAAGGAGACGGGCTCTCACCAATCCTGTTCAACATGGTGTTAGACAAAATTATCAAGCAGTGGGAGGAACAAGTTAAAGGAATACAGCTGGGAAGAACACGTGAAACCAAAACAATCATAAAATGTCTGACATTTGCAGATGATATAGCCATACTCAGCAATAATACACAGGAGGCAAAGGAAGCACTGGAATGCTTGCATGAAATAGCTGCCAAAACAGGTCTGCAGGTATCTTACGAGAAGACACAATATATGGAACGACAGACCAACAATGTACACACCATGCATACGGTATATGGATCCGTAGAAAGAGTCGAAAAATTTAAGTATTTAGGGGAGTACATACAAATGGGAGAATCAAACAAGGCGGCTAACATGGAACGAACGAAGAAACTCCAGAAGGCATACAAACTCACATGGTCACATTATAATAAGAAAAGCATATCGAGGCAGGCCAAACTTAGGCACTACAAAACAGTTGTATTACCAGAAGCATTGTACGCGTCAGAAACAACCACAATTGGAGCATCAGGCATCATAGACACAGAAAAAATAGAACGCAAAATTCTCAGAAAAATATTTGGACCAATTCACAGAGATGGCATATGGATGAAGCGACCTACCAAAGAGCTGTACCAGCACGCTGACAGACTAACAGACGCGATCAGAAAACGCAGATTAACTTTCTATGGGCACATACAGAGAATGGACAACAACCGACTTACAAAGAAAATTTTTGATGTAGTAAACAGCTCAAGCAAGAAAACAAATTGGTATCATGAAATAGACGAAGACTTAAGGCAGATAGGGATCAACAGGCAAATGATAGGAGACAGGAAATACTTCAGAAACAAAGTTAGGAGTGCAAAATTTATTGTAAAGGAGAGAAAGAAGAAAGGAACATTATGGACAGAGCAAAGGAAACAGGAGCACAGCCAAAGGATGAAGAGATTTTGGGAAGAGAAGAGGAAGAAAGGAAAGAAGTGAAAATTGTGTCATCATGTGATTTTCGAGTTCAAACACTGTCCATAAGGGCAACAATGAAATGAATGAATGAATGAACATGTAAATGATCGTTAATGCCAGTTTACCGTCTGAAGACTTTAGAGCTACTGACTCAGAGTGTGAGTCACGAAGTTTGTATGTTTTTGTTACCTGATCAAATTTCTGGAGAAGTACTATAGCTACGTTTCCATTTGGAACACCTATAGTTATCGATGCGTTAACTGGAAACTGAGGAACCTCACCATTCTTTGTATATGGCTCTTCAACTCAAACAACGTCCATCTCCCAATCTTCGAGTAACTTATGTATTTCAGCCATTACTCTTGTACACTTCGTAGCATTTATACGTGACCAGGAAACACCCGATTCGCTAAAGAATCGAACTCCCATGTGTAAAAGTGTTTTGATACCTTCATAATGAGTTGATGTGTTAAACGTTTTACGTTAAGCATTTAAGCGAGGAAAAGTATATATAAAGTTTGAAATGATGTTTAAAGTTTGTTGGAAGTAGCTAAGTCCTCTCTTTACCAATCACTGGATAAGTCTAGTTTGGGTAGTTTTCTCTCTGTTTTAAGCAAAAACTAGTTGTTTACACAGCTCAGTGTTTATGACGTCACATCTAATGAACTATGTCTCATACAATGACGTAGTATTGCACGTAGATTCAGTGGTAACCTGTCTGCTAAATGTTTTCGGGCTAGAACACTCAATAAAATTTCAACTGAAAAGATCGCTAAAGTCATTTATTCATATAGATGACGGGGTCCAGCAGTTCTCTGTTGCTGTCTTCTGATCTGCAAATTATGAGACCGAAAATGTGGATATAGTAGCTAACATGACTCTCACATATTATACCCAAAATTTACAATACATGGCATAGTGATAATCCTATGTTTACATCGTTACAGAATCTAATCCTTGATTACAGTAAATGGTGCTATACAACGTGTGTCGTGTCTGAATTATAATAGAAATTGGCAAGTCAGTTTTAAGGCAACGGCTATGTACGCACGCATTATTGCGCCGATTACAAGTCCTCACATTCATCACCACGTTACAACTGACAGATCTCAGCGTAAACCATGTTAGTGATACTTTTGGTAGTAGATTTGGTAGTAAAGACGTGAAAATTAAGAATCCTACCTGATGTGACAATTCTACTGCACGAACAGCAGAAGCGTCTTTTCCTTTCATCGTATTTTGAACGGTGACATCGAAAAAATGTTTCGTAAAGATTTGAAATTATGCCTAAGATGTGTTGCAAGTCACTACTGCACGAACAGCAGAAGCGTCTTTTCCTTTCATCTTAATTTGAGTCACTACTGCACGAACAGCAGAAGCGTCTTTTCTTTTCATCTTAATTTGAACGGTGACATCGAAAAAATGTTTCGTAAAGGTTTGAAATTATGCCCAAGATGTGTTGCAAGTCACTATGTTCTTCCGTTCACAAAACACTGTTGCCCCTAGAATCAGTTAAATAGGCAACAGCAACTGAGACCATATTTGAGCGTTGAGAAAGACGTATAGGTTAGATCATGAACTTTGACAAAGTTTTTGTGAAGTTTGGTCTGCGAGGCGTTCAGTAAATAATGCAACACATTTTTTCTCAGCCAATTACGGTTTTAAAAAAATGTGGAATTTGTTGTGGACGTCGTGAAATATTCCTGCTTCAGTTCCTGCAGTTTCATGAAGTTCCCATAGATGGCAGCACTAGACGTAGCCTTCAAAATGGCGTCTATAACGGACATGTGTTACAAGCGAAGAGCTGTCGTTGAGTCTCTTTTGGCGCAAAAGAAAAGAAACGCAGATATTCAAAGGCGCTTGCAGAATGCCTATAGATGCCTGGCATAGAATATAAACACGGTGAGTCGTTGGGCGACGCATCTGTGAACATCGCAGCCCGCATCTCGTGGTCGTGCGGTAGCGTTCTCGCTTCCCACGCCCGGGTTCCCGGGTTCGATTCCCGGCGGGGTCAGGGATTTTCTCTGCCTCGTGATGGCTGGGTGTTGTGTGATGTCCTTAGGTTAGTTAGGTTTAAGTAGTTCTAAGTTCTAGGGGACTGATGACCTAAGATGTTAAGTCCCATAGTGCTCAGAGCCATTTGAACCATTTTGTGAACATCGCAACAAGGTCGCGCAAACCTGTCCGATGTCCTGTGCGCTTACCAGCCGCACAAAGCAGTGACTCCTGCAAAGTCTGAATGTGCGGATACTCTCATTCGAGATAATGGACGGATCACAATCAAATATCTCGCTGCCCAACTGGACGTCTCTGTTGGCAGTGATGACACACACGTCTACCAGGTGGGTTCCTCGCCCCGTAACAGAAGGTCATAAAGAACAGCGGACGACCATATGTGAAGAATTGCTTGCGCGTTACGAAGCTGATCGTGACAATTTTTTCTAGAACATCGTCACTGGTGATGAAATATCGATTGATCATTTCGAACGGGAAGCAAAACGGTCAACCGTGGAGTGGCGCCACAACACCTCTCCTCTGACGGAAAGTTCAAAGCTGCAGCTCAGTCGGTAAAGCCAGAGCGATGCTCCTCTGGGACTCTGAGGGGGTTAATCTGTTTGATGTTCTCCCTGATGGCGCAACCATTAACTCTAGAGGTTCTAACGTTTTTGACGGCGATTTAAAGCATGAAGTAGACGTACAAACTTCCCATTTCTTTATACGAGGTGACTTACTTGAGTTTCGCAGCCGATTTTCTTTGCTGTCTGGCTAGCTGGCTGCAGGGAAAGTCTCTTGACTTCGTCTCCGTAGAATAAGGCTAGGTACAGGAATTTTTAAGCCTCTCTCTCTACTTGTGAAATAAGTAGATACACGAACTTTACTTTTCGTCAACCAGAGGTATATTTGAACTCCATACAGAATAAAATTCTCACTTCCCACATACGTATATGACTTCCAGTTAGTCACTCGCTTCGTCCAACGTCAGAAACATATTCAATTACACTACTGGCCATTAAAATTGCTACACCAAGAAGAAATGCAGATGATAAACGGGTATTCATTGGACAAATATATTATACTAGAATTGACATGTGATTACATTTTCACGTAATTTGGATGCATAGATCCTGAGAAATCAGTACCCAGAACAAACAACCACCTCTGGCCGTAATAACGGCCTTGATATGCCTGGGCTGTACAGGTACAGCTGCCATGCAGCTTCAACACCATATCACAGTTCATCAAGAGTAGTGACTGGCGTATTGTGACGAGCCAGTTGCTCGGCCACCATTGACCAGACATTTTCAGTTGGTGAGAGATCTGGAGAATGTGCTGGCCAGGATAGCAGTCGAACATTTTCTGTATCCAGAAAGGCTCGTGTAGGACCTGTAACATGCGGTCGTGGTGCATTATCCTGCTGAAATGTAGGGTTTCGCAGGGATAGAATGTAGGGTAGAGTCACGGGTCGTAACACATCTGAAATGTAACGTTCACTGTTCAAAGTGCCGTCAATGCGAACAAGAGGTGACCGAGACGTGTTACCAATGGCACCCCATACCATCACGCCGGATGATACTCCAGTATGGCGATGACGAATACACGCTTCCAATGTGCGTTCACCGCTATGTCGCCAAACATGGTTGCGACCATCATAATGCTGTAAACAGAACCTGGATTCATCCGAAAAAATGACGTTTTGCCATTCGTGCACCCAGCTTCGTCGTTGAGTACACCATCGCAGGCGCTCCTGTCTGTGGTGCAGCGTCAAGGGTAACCGCAGCCGTGGTCTCCGAGCTGATAGTCCATGCTGTTACAAACGTCGTCGAACTGTTCGTGCAGATGGTTATTGTCTCGCAAACGTCCCCATTTGTTGACTCAGGGATCGAGACGTGGCTGCACGATCCGTTACAGCCACGCGGATAAGACGCCTGTCATCTCGACTGCTAGTGATGCGAGGTCGTTGGCATCCAGCACAGCGTTCCGTATTACCCTCCTGAACCCACCGATTCCACATTCAGTCATTGGATCTCGACCAACGCGAGCAGCAATGTCACGATACGATAAACCGCAATCGCGATAGGCTACAATCCGACCTTTATCAAAGTCGGAAACGTGATGGTACACATTTCTCCTCCTTACACGAGGCATCACAACAACGTTTCACCAGGCAACGCCGGTCAACTGCTGTTTCTGTATGAGAAATCGGTTGGAAATTTTCCTCATGTCAGCACGTTGTAGGTGTCGCCACCGGCACCAACCTTGTGTGAATGCTCTGAAAAGCTAATCATCTGCATATCACAGCCTCTTCTTCCTGTCGTTTAAATTTCGCGTCTGTAGCACGTCATCTTCGTGGTGTAGCAATTTTAATGGGCAGTAGTGTACATTTATTAAAGAGTTGGCTTAAAAACCCTGACTCTAATTCACATAAATCATAAAATAGATCTCGCCTCTAACTAGGCTGGATGAAGAGTCCACAAGATTATTTTGTCAACTGTTTTTCTTTCACATAACAATAGTCAATGACACAACAGACACAGAACTGCATAAAAACTCCATGGTTCTTCCTCTAAAAGATCTGTGGATTGCCCGACAAGCACTTGCCGGCGCCGTTAGACCGCCGCGACTACTTTCTTCTCGCGACTGACTTTAAACCTGCACACACAAACATGCGACGAGCAGCAGGTAGGGTTTTACCATCCCACACTGGTAGCTACGTAATCGTGTGTTCGAGACAGCAGAAGGCTGAGTAGTTCTAGAATTTACACAGAAATTCTCGAATCACTACAAGGTACTGTGCTACCTTCAGGAAACTGAAGAAACAACTTCAGCGTTTCCGTCGCCACAAAGATACAAACGAACCTATCCTTCTCCGTGACAGCGCAAGGCCTTACAGAAGTCTGCGCACCGAAATGGAGCTCACAAAACGTCATTGGACCGTTCTTGCTCATCCATCTTACAGCCTGGATCTCACACATTCCGACTTCCATCTGTTCGTCCTAATGAAGAATAGACTGCGCGGGAGGCAGTACGCGAGTGACGGTGAGGTTATATTGGTGCATCAAGGCGTTGGCTCCGATGACGAACACTAAAGCGGTGCCACGCGATTATGTAGGCCCTTCCAGTAGGGTGGCGTAAGGCAGTCGCATTGACCGGATATCATGTTGCAAACTAGAGATTGGTAGCCAAAAGAGTGGGTAATAATATGACGTATTGGAATTCTGAATAAAACCAACATACTTTGAGAAAAAAAGTATTGCGTTACTTACTGAACGCCCCTCAAAGGTCAAGGACCTCTTGCGTGCTGGCGAGAACCTGCTTCGTTGTTTGGTTGATTGGTCGGTCTGGAGAGTAAAGGGACCAAACTACGAGGTCATCAGTCCCTTTTTTCTCATTCAAACAGATCTCGAGTTAAAAACATTCCCAAAAGGAGTGGGGGAAGGTAAAAGGCATAAAACTAACTTCGAAATACACTGAAAGACAAAACGACAAAAGCTAACACGAAAGGGGAAACGAACACTAAAAGGAAAAAGTAATGGAAGGTATTAAAATAGTATAGCAGATGACCTGGGCTGGCTGATCGCAAAATAAAAAGGATGAACCAACCATTCTGCAGCACACTAAAATCTGCAGCCTAAAAGGCAAGTCAAGATGAACACTATCGCGTAACGTTTTGAAAATACTGTTAATTCACACAACGATAACTGTGCCGTTATTCCTATTGTATGAAATGGTTTTGAAAATGCTCTTTATGTTTGTTAAACCCACGGCTAAGTACTCAGGGCACCATCGCCAGAAATATCATACGCATCCCAACGTGAAGTCGTCCGTCTTACTTACGATGGATTAAAAATCTTTCTTTAATATTACGCGATAATTCATTAAACACGATGCTTAATTTTTCTCTGTGGGGCTTGATGCTCCAGGATAGCTGCCTATGAATATGGCAACGTAAGCATCTATAGAAATTCCTGTTGATAAAAAAACTGTACCTCTGGCCTAATATGAATCGGAAAATATTACAGGAAGCCGTTTTCTATTTACTGAGATTATTCTTTTTAATACTTTTGGCATGAAATGACTATTAAAAGATCTTACATCATTTTTATCATTAATAGCGTTGCTACAACAATGAGCCTACACAAAAATGGCCAGGACAACATTTAATTATTACGTAACTAAATCATATTCAGGAAAGGTACTCGCTACTGAAAACAACACTTTTGTAACCAGTAGTTGCTTATATATTCAAAAGCAGAGTTAACCAACACTGCTTCTAGCGTAAACATATCTTGTTGACGAAGGTTATGATGACGGTGGCGAACATAACCATGTGAACTTACAAGCGTAGACACAATTGGTTACAGACCGTGAACAATAAGCGTCCGTCAGCTAGAACATCAGAATCGAAAAGACAATGAAACAAAAAACGCCTATTCTTTTAATACAAATGGACAAAGATCAAAATTATTTCCATTCGGAGAGCGCAGATCACGCTTCTTTAGTGTTGTGTATCGATAACCTGTTTATACTCCTTTTTTTTACCGGAGGCTATGCTATAACACACATAGGGAAAATACGAACACCAAGACAAACAAAATGCACAGAAAGAGTGACGAAGATGTAAAATGGAGGGAGGTTGGAGGCCTGTGACAGAAGACCAGACGCTCACTCTCAGATTATATGATAAAAACTCCGTTCACGAATAAAACGTAGAACTAAATCAGCCGTTGAGACATCATCGCCCAACACCGTAGGTATGGTGCTGGGAAGATTAAAAGTCCGCCGCAGAGTGGCTAAAATTGGACAGTTCAACAAAATGTGGACGACGGTCATATGGGAGCTACAGCGAGACAGGTGGGTCCTCGCGGCGGAGGAGCTTAGCATGTGCTAGCAGAGTACGGTTGATGCGGAGCCGGCAAAGGACAACAGAGTCGTTGAGAGTGGTTCGCATAGATGATCGCCACACGGTTGTTGTCTCCTTGATGACACGGAGTTTATTTGGTGTACTGATGGTTCGCCATTCAGTATCCCAGATCGCGAAAACTTTACGGCGGAAGACCGATGGGAGATCACTCTCCGGCAGGACGATCTCCAGAGTTGGTTTACCGGTAGCCTGTTTGGCCAGGCTGTCAGCGAGTTCATTCCCCGGTATCTCGACATGGCCTGGGTCCAAATGAAGTTCACTGAACGTCCAGTGTTGCCGAGGGCATAAACAGACTCCTGGTTAGTCATTACCGAAGGATGTCGAGGGAAGCACTGGTCGGGAGCTTGTAGCCTGCTTAAGGAGTCACAATCGGCCTGCCGGAGGCCTATTTCCCATCGGTCTGCCGCCGTAAGGTTTTCGCGATCTGGGATACTGAATGGCGAAACCTCAGTATATCAAATAAACTCCGTGTCATCAAGGAGACAACAATCGTGTGGCAGTCATCCATGCGAGCCACTCGCAGGGACTCTTTTGTCCTTTGCCGGCTCCGCATCGACCGTACTCGGATAACACCTGGTCACCGCCTCCGCCGCGAGGACCCACTTCGGTCTCGCTGTAGCTCCCATATGACCGTCGTCCACATTTTGTTGGACTGCCCAATTTTAGCCCCTCTGTGGCGGACTTTTAATCTTCCTACCTCCCTACCTACGGTGTTGGGCGGTGATGCGTCAACAGCTGATTTAGTTTTACGTGAGCCGGGTTTTTATCTTACAATCTAAGGGTGGACTGGTCTCCTCTCCCAGGCCTCCAGCCTCCCTCCATTTTACCTCTTCGTCACTCTTTCTGTGCATTTTGTGGTAGCCATCTACCAACTCTGCAGTACAAACACTGCAGCCATGCGGCAACGAGCGCTATTCAGTACATACAGCGTGAACGTAAGCGAAACCAACAAACCGTCGACCACTGAATCATCGGTGTAGATTATTTCTGAGCCCTGGAACTCGCCGAGAAGAGATTAAAATTGCCGGAGGAGGCCTCAGCTGGAACTGAGCCTTTTGGCCCATGCGATAGGTACAGACGAAGCTGTGGCCAGGGCATGCACTATGGAGGTGTACGTAAGTGGACCCGCAGGAAAGGTGATGGAGAGAAAGCGTCGAGTTCAGTAAGAAGCTATCGGAAACGGACGGATAGGGGATTCCCAGTTGTGGACCGCCGTTCTGGCTACACTTCTGTCGATCCCACTCAACAAGACTTGAGGGAGTGTTAGAGTTTCTGAAAAAAGACAGCACTATTTGTTTATCTATGCTTCCCATCTTCTTTATTTGCTTCGGCACTGATTTCATCAACATGAACTTGGTTTTGATTTGCTTGATGTAGCACATCTTCTGTGCTTAACGGTCAGAGGTGAATATTACAAGAGCACACCTATCATCGACGTATTAAAAAAGTACTGCGAGCCGTTCTTCTTTCCAGCGCTCTTCCATCACTTCGTTAGTTCTCATTCTCGTATGAGGAATTTGGTTTTCCTGCCAGTTTAACGCGCGCTGCCAATTCCGAAGTTGCACTGAAGGAAGTTTCTTTTATTTTGTGCCTACGATTACCTTTCCACATATCTTGCGTAGTTTCCAGAATGGAGAATTGATCTCCTAAACTAACTGCAAGAAGGCCATAGTCGGTTTTCGCGATGTCTCTTTGTAGCAGCGTTTTATATGTGACACATTGACTTCATTAACTTCCGTGGCTCGACCACTTCTTATCTCTAAATGCATCGGGAGGCATTCTAACACTTTGAGGACGTCTTTCTTTAAGTGATCGACTACACCACAGTCTGAACAAACTTGTTTTTCTGCTTTACAAAATTTGAGCAAATGTTTATAATTAAACCATTTTATACATTTTTGAACGACCAGTAGTCTTTGACTGACAGTGTTCTGTAACCGATGACAACTGTCGGGTGGTTAACAACATCCAAGTACTGGGGTAATCTCCGACACTTGGTGCACTTCCCCTGGGCCTTGTCTTGAATTTTAGCTTACGTTCGCTGTCAGAATCTTGTCTTTGCTGCTCAGTGTACCTACGACTGGTGGTTTCTCAATACACTGACACATTCCAACGACAATCTGTATCATTCACGGCTAATTACCAACAACACAATCTAACATAATCTCGAAGATAAAGGACTATTGCAGAACTATTCTCTGCGCGGACCCATCTCATCTGTGCTTTCACATTTGTTATGATTTAGCTACTCTGCTAACTTTTTTGTGAAAAATAAGAATAAGTTTCCTCCTCGTCGGAGCCGCATTGTTTGACCCATCCTTCATTTACCTCTTTGATAAAACCTTTTCGAATAAAGTTCGAAGGTTCTGCATTTGTTAAGCACACATACTTTTCAGTAATAACGAGTTTCAGAAAGTAAAAGCTTCTCAGGTATTTTTAAAACTGTCTTTTCAGGATTTTTCTTAAGGCTTCTTCTGCAGATACTTCTCGAGATTGCTTTTGGAACTTCTCGCCGTCCTCACAAATCAGTTGTGCAGTCGCTTGACATCTCAGTCGTTAAATTATTGAACCGTAGTTAAGCTTCGCTGACATTCATAGATACGTCCACTTTGTATATCTGTAGCATAGTATGTTTCATGAGATGCTTTGACGGTGTGTATTCACACACTGTTTTTTACTGGCTGCGTTGGATGTTTTTGAATTGCAGACGCTGTAAACGTCTCTCTTTTCTTGTTATTCTCTTTATTGTCTTAACGGCCCAAGGCGGCATTTTCCTGAGCGCTCCTTTTCATGGTGTGTTTTTACGGAAAAATAACATCCGTGTATTTCCTGCATGTTAAACACCTTTCGCATACAAGGCAGATATTCTTCTACGAAGGATATGACGCGCTATTTAGATAGGGAGAAGTTTTAGCGGACCACTTGTAGATTTTCATTTCATTGTATATTTGCAACGGCCTTGACAGCCCTCGGAAATGATGAATGAACGACAAAGTAACCATATTCACGGAGGTATTCCCTTCAATTGTCCCAAGAAGAAAACAGAAATGTAGATCTGGACAGGCACGCTTTATCTTGAATAAAAAACGTCTCTCAAATAGATGCGCAGTTGTTTGGTTATATCAGTGGTTACCAAGCTTTTCTGGTTCCCGACACCCTTAATATATTAGCATTTTTTCGCGGTGTCCTAAGTCAAAAAAATGTTCAAATGTGTGTGAAATCTTATGGGACTTAACTGCTACAGTCACCAGTCCCTAAGCTTACACACTACGTAATCTAAATTATCCTATGGACGAACACACACACCCATGCTCGAGAGACGACTCGAACCTCCGCCGAGACCAGCCGCACAGTCCATGACTGCAGCGCCTTGGACCGCTCGGCTAATCCCGCGCAGCCCAAAGTCAAAATGTTTGTCCAGCGCGGTTCATGTGCACATCTGATGATGCTAAACTGCTTTAAAAATATAGAAAATATACTTTAAAAATATAATAATGAATTAACCATGGAGTTTAAATACGCAAACAATTTACTAAGCTCATTTATCACTGACATAATTAATGCGATGGATGAACTTGTTGCTCACTACTTCTCAAATTTCGCAATCGTACTGAAAAATCTACTCTGTTTCGTGTTAATTTTTGTTCTATATCTATTTGTTCCATATTGCGATGGATGAACTTGTTGCTCACTACTTCTCAAATTTCGCAATCGTACTGAAAAATCTATTCTGCTTCGTGTTAATTTTTGTTCTATATCTATTTGTTCCATATTAGTTACAACGATTTCAGGATTCCTAGCTTCCCACAATTGAAAGTGTGCAAAATTATTAATGTTCGTTGAACTTTACCACTGAGCAGAGGATATTCGTCTTTTACTGACACAGAAAAATTAGGAATATCAATACTAACTGTCTTTTCTGTACTGCATCGAGACAGCACAGTAAGATTTTCACAGTAAGATTTCAGCTTCCAAAGAAATAAATGTAAATGGAAGTTTGAGTGTAACTGAATTTCGAAAGCGTTCCCATTTGTGGATATCATTAGCTTGAAATTTTTTTCTAATAATTTGATATGCTTGATAGCTGATCGAAAACAAATTTTGTATTGCAAAACAATCGATTTTATTGTAGTACACGTACTGGCGCAAAAAGGGAAAGCTGTCATCGATATTACACTACTGGCCATTAAAACTGCTACATCAAGAAGAAATGCAGATGATAAAGGGGTATTCATTGGACAAATATATTATACTAGAACTGACATGTGATTACATTTTCACGCAGTTTGGATGCATAGGTCCTGAGAAGTCAGTACCCACAACGACCACCTCTGGCCGTAATAATGGCCTTGATACGCCTTGGCATTGAGTCAAACAGAGCTTGTATGGCGTGTACAGGTACAGCTGAACTTGCAGCTTCAACACGATACCACAATTCATCAAAAGTAGTGACTGGCGTACTGTGACGAGCCAGTTGCTCGGCCACCATTAACCAGACGTTTTCAGTTGGTGAGAGATCTGGAGAATGTGCTGGCCAGGGCAGTAGTCGAACATTTTCTGTATCCAGAAAGGCCCGTACAGGAACTGCAACATGTGGTCGTGCATTATCCTACTGAAATGTAGGGTTTCGCAGGGATCGAATGAAAGCTAGAGCCACGGGTCGTAACACATCTGAAATGTAACGTCCACTGTTAAAAGTGCCGTCAATGCGAACAAGAGGTGACCGAGACGTGTAACCTATGGCACCCCATACCATCACGCCGGGTGATGCGCAACTATGGCGATGACGAATACACGCTTCCAATATGCGTTCACCGCGATGTCGCCAAACACGGATGGAACCATCATGATGCTGTAAACGGAACCTGGAATCATCCGAAAAAATGACGTTTTGCCATTCGTACACCCAGGTTCGTCGTTGAGTACACCATCGCAGGCGCTCCTGTCTGTGATGCAGCGTCAAGGGTAACCGCAGCCGTGGTCTCCGAGCTGATAGTCCATGCTGCTGCAAACGTCGTCGAACTGTTCGTGCAGATGGTTGTTGTCTCGCAAACGTCCCCATCTGTTGACTCAGGGATCGACACGTGGCTGCACGATCCGTTACAGCCATGCGGATAAGATGCCTGTCATCTCGACCGCTAGTGATACGAGGCCGTTGGGATCCAGCACGGCGTTCCGTATTACCCTCCTGAACCCACCGATTCCATATTCTGCTAACAGTCATTGGATCTCGACCAACGCGAGCAGCAATGTCTCGATACGATAAACTACAATCGCGATAGGCTACAATCCGACCTTTATCAAAGTCGGAAACGTGATGGTACGCATTTCTCCTCCTTACACGAGGCATCACAACAACCTTTCACCAGGCAACGCCGGTTAACTGCTGTTTGTGTATGAGAAATCGGTTGGAAACTTTCCTCATGTCAGCACATTGTAGGTGTCGCCACCGGCACCAACCTTGTGTGAATGCTCTGAAAAGCTAATCATTTGCTTATCACAGCATCTTTTTCCTGTCGGTTAAATTTCACGTCTGTAGCACGTCATCTTCGTGGTGTAGCAATTTTCATGGCCTGTAGTGTATCTTTATATTGATCGATATCATCTTTATTGTTATTTCATTCCTGTACTGGTGTCCTTTCTAAGCTTAAATATTGTAAGTTAACTTTTTTTCTTATAATTGGTCTGCTACGACCTAGCAAGAAGAGACTCGAAGCATTTAACTACTCAAAGATATTCTAAATGTATCCTAGTTTAACCAAAAACTGCGTTTCCACGAGGTGTTTCGCATACTCGCATTTTTCTTTCTCAATAAAAGTGCACATTTCTTGCCGTAACTGGAACGTAGGACACAAGAAGTTGTCTTAAGAGAGCGATTGTGAGTGGCAGTTGAAAACAAAAATGTGCACTCACCTGCCACATATTGATACACGTTTTACAAAAATCTTGCTCTCACTGGGCGCGTATTTTTACACTTTAGTATGTTCATCATACCTCTGTGTAATGCGGAACTGACCACTAGATGCCATCAGCAGCGGACCCGCCGTTATAAAAGGAGACGGGGTATCGCCTTGTCAGCTGAGAAGCAGCAACAGCGGAACAGCCACGTCGGGAGACCTCAATGATTTGGAACGTGACTGGTCGTTGAAAGTCACCTGAGCAACAAATCCATCAGAGATATTTCAACATTTCCAATGATCCCAAGTCAACTGTTGGCGAAGTGAAGGAACAACTACTTCAAATCCATGACCAGACAGACATCATCCGCTGACGGACAGGGACCGTCAGGCACTGCATAGGGTAAATGTAAAAAAGTGCATGACATCAGCGGAAGGAATCACTCGTGAGTTCCAAAATGGTACCAGAAGTCCAGCTACCACAGTGACTGTACGTAGGGAGTTAAAATGAATGGGGAGCAGGGGTCGAGCAGCTCCCGGAGTCCCGGTCTGCTCTTGAGGAATCACAGATATTGAGACACCTCATTAAAAGTGCCCCCACCAGAGTTAATTTTTTTTCCTTTATTGTCATTTTACACCTTACACAAGGTGGGCTGGCAGCGGCAACTTTACGCCGCTCTTAAGCCACAGGCAGGACAAAGAGAGAAAAACAATCAAGACACAGACGTAACATAACATAACGGTGGACAAAAAACAGTAGACACAGTAATTAAACACAGTAATTACAAAACACGAGGCCGTTCACACGCGAAGATAAACAAAGAAACTGTCAGCACTGTACACGAACACTGATGATTGAGACGACACACGTGAACGATGGAGCGTGGGCGGCGAAAACACTTAAGCACAAAAACGATGGCAGGAGGGAGAGGGGAGAGTGGAGGTGCCAGTGGCAGAGGAGATGGGGGGGGGAGGAAATAAGATATGGAGGGGTTAGGGGAAGCCTGGGGGGAGGAGGGTGGAGGAAAGGAGGAGGGAGAGGAGGGAGAGAGGGTGCCCTAAGGAAAAAAACACAGGAAGAGGAAGAGGAGGATCAAAGTTGATAGGAGGGATGGATGGAGGGCATGAGGGCATCATCAGGGAGGGAGAGCTGGTGGAAGCCATCTTGGGAGAGGGTAAGTAGAGTGGAGAAATGGAAAGCAGGTGGGACGTGGAAATACAGGCGCGGCTGCGGACGGGGGTGGGAGAAGATGGGAGAGACAAGTGGGTGAGGTGAATCAAGTTTACGGGAGGCATAGAGGATCCGTATCCGTTCGAGGAAAAGGAGGAGGTGTGGGAAAGGAATAAGGTCGTACAGGATCTGCGTGGGGGAGGGGAGACAGATGCGATAGGCGAGGCGGAGAGCATGGCGTTCTAGGATCTGAGGGGTTTGGAAAAGGTAGGAGGAGCTGAGATCCAGGCAGGATGGGCATAGCAGAGGATAGGGCGGATGAAGGACTTACATGTGTTGAGGGTGGTGGAGGGGTTCAGACCCCATGTACAGCCAGAGAGAAACTTGAGGAGACGGAGTCGGCGGTGTGCCTTGGCTTGGATTGTCCGGAGATGGGAGGGTCCAGGAGAGGCGACGGTCAAGGGTGACGCCAAGGTACTTAAGGGTGGGACTGAGGGCGATAGGACGGCCATAAATGGTGACATAGAGGTCGAGGAGACGAAAGGATGGTGTGGTTTTGCCTACAGACCAGAGTTAAAACATTCATAAGCGCAAAGGGTGGACACACCCCACATTAACGTCTACTAATACATGTATCGATACTTTGGAAAAGTAGTGTAGGCAAAGGAAATCAGCAAAATTCGTGGGAATACTACAAGTTTTAACAAAAATCTCCATACAGGGTGGTCCATTGATAGTGATCGGGCCAAAAATCTCATGCAATAAGCATCAAACGAAAAAACTACAAAGAACGAAACTCGTAAAGCTTGAAGGGCGAAACCAGATGGCGCTAAGCTTGGCCCGCTAGATGGCGCTGCCATAGGTCATCTGTGTTTTTTTCAACAGGAACCGCCATTTTTTATTACTTATTCGTGTAGTACGTAAAGAAATAGGAATGTTTTAGTTGGAAGACTTTTTTCGCTTTGTGATAGATGGCGCTGTAATAGTCACAAACGTATAAGTACGTGGTATCACGTAACATTCCGACAGTGCGGACGGTAATTGCTTCGTGATACATTACCCGTGTTAAAATGGACCGTTTACCAATTGCGGAAAAGGTCGATAACGTGTTGATCTATGGCTATTCTGATCAAAATGCCAACGGGCGTGTGATATGTGTGTTGCTCAGTATCCTGGACGACATGATCCAAGTGTCCGGACCGATCTCCGGATAGTTACGTTATTTAAGGAAACAGGAAGTGTTCAGCCACATGCGAAACGTCAACCACGACCTGCAACAAATGATGATGCCCAAGTAGGTGTTTGACCTGCTGTCGCGGCTAATCCACACATCAGTAGCAGACAAACTGCGCGAGAATCGGGCATCTCAAAAACGTCGGTGTTGAGAATGCTACATCAACATCGATTGCACCCGTACCATATTTCTATGCACCAGGAATTGCATGGCGACGACTTTGAACGTCGTGTACAGTTCTGCCACTGGGCACAAGAGAAATTACGGGACGATGACAGATTTAGCGACGAAGCGTCATTCACCAATAGCGGTAACGTAAACCGGCATAATATGCACTGTTGGGCAACGGAAAATCCACGATGGCTGCGACAAGTGGAACATCAGCGACCTTGGCGGGTTAATGTATGGTGCGGCATTATGGGAGGAAGGATAGTTGGCCCCCATTTTATCGATGACAATCTAAATAGTGCAGTGTATGCTGATTTCCTACGTAAAGTTCTACCGATGTTACTACAAGATGTTTCACTGCATGACAGAATGGCGATGTACCTCCAACATGGTGGATGTCCGGCACATAGCTCGGGTGCGGTTGAAGCGGTATTGAATAGCATATTTCATGACAGGTGGATTGGTCGTCGAAGCACGTTCACCGGATCTGACGTCCCCGGATTTCTTTCTGTGGGGAAAGTTGAATGATATTTGCTATCGTGATCCACCGACAACACCTGACAACATGCATCAGCGTTTTGTCAATGCATGTGCGAACATTACGGAAGGCGAACTACTCGTTGTTGAGAGAAATATCGTTACACGTATTTCCAAATGCACTGAGGTTGACGGACATCATTTTGAGCATTTATTGCATTAATGTGGTATTTACAGGTGATCACGCTGTAACAGCATGAGTTCTCAGAAATGATAAGTTCACAATGGTACATGTGTCACATTGGAACAACAGAAATTAAATGTTGAAACGTACCTACGTTCTGCATTTTAATTTAAAAACCTACCTGTTAACAACTGTTCGTCTAAAATTGTGAGCCATATGTTTGTGACTATTACAGCGCCATCTATCACAAAGCGAAAAAAGTGGTCCAACTAAAACATTCATATTTCTTTACGTACTACACGAATATGTAATTAAAAAATGAGGGTTCCTATTTAAAAAAACGTAGTTGATATCCGTTTAACCTATGACAGCGCCATCTAGCAGGTCAACCATAGCGCCATCTGGTTTCCCCCTTCAAGCTAGACAAGTTTCGTTCTTTGCAGACTTTTCATTTGACGCTTATTTCGTGAGATATTTGGCCCGTTCACGATCAGTGGACCATCCTGTATATTCTTCTGCAATTCTGCATATATTCCATTATAATTTCGCAAATAGCATGTAATAAAGCAGTATACCAAGTGTATAACCATGAAATCGGAATTTGGTTACAATAATTGTACGTCTGTTGTTTGAAACTTGTGCCGTCCCAGTGACATTTGTTTCGCGAAGGCGGCGTAAAATTTTCCGGGTATGTAGTACATATTAAATTTAATATTAGCGTCAAGGAATAAACTCCTTAAATGTAATAACTTCTATGCAATTAATAAGGGCGAAGAGCGCTCCTAGATTGTTCTTCTCTTCCTGTCTCTTCGCTTGTTCCTTGTAACAGGAAGCAGACATATTGTGCCACGAAAATAATATAAGCTTTTGTACTGTTAAACTTGTTAATATAGTACGTTGAAGTTTATATGTGAGTTATTTCGATGTACAGTGAGCCCTCTCTCATGTTCCTTGCATTGAATTAATTTTCTTAAGACGTTTACGGCTCCAGAATTTTATCGGCCACTGCTTCGGCGGACGCCATTACGCATTGACCTATACAGCAAAATTATAGCGGAAGCATAGAGATCGGCCGCTTTAACATTTAACAAACATTTTTTCACGCCAATGAGCCGCAGCGGAGAGCAACATTAGTTTAAAGATTTTACCTTTCAGCTTTCGCCGAGAGCCAGGATTCGATTCCCACAGCCTGAATATGATGGTAAGAGGAGTATTCTTCGGGTGTTGTGTGGGTCCACAATAACTTCAATATTTGAGTCCATGCTCTTAATACGTAGAGGCTAATTATAATACTGTGATTTTTCATTTAACGGTAATATTCTTGGAAGTAAGTCAGTTCATTATGTTTGATGATTTTACTGCTCAGTTGCGAGTTACGTAAAAGTAAAACCAATTTTCAAATAATTTTCAAAAATAGTTAAATATCTCAAAAGTCAAAAATCAAACTGTGTATTTAAATCTCTTTGAATGATAGGTTTCAAGTAAAAATCATTTAACAATTTTTGCATATCGGACCACACAATTACATTCACACGTTTTTTTTTTAAACACACCGAACAAATGAGAAAAATATATATAAATAAATAAATACACTCCTTCCGAAGAGCCACTTAAACCTGCTAAACAATATTTTATTCAAAATAGTCTCCATTGGTATTTATTCATTTCTTCTACCTCTCCAGCAGACTGTGAGTGCCACGGCCAAAAAAGAACAGTTCTTCTTTTGAAGCGAACCAGTCAGCGAGCCATTTTCGTATATTTTCATATGAACTGAAGCATTGTTCAGCGAGAGCGTATCCCATTGACTCAAATGGATGATAATCGCACGGAGCTAAATCAGGAGAGTAAGCCGCAGCCCCTAGTATTTCCCAACTGGACGCCTTAATCGTTTGCTTCGTGTGATGGGGCTTTATCATGGAGCAATATGACTTTGTGTTGCCTTTTTACAGATTCCGGTAGTTTTTCACTAAATGCTCGATTTAAATCTAAAATTTTCTGTTGGTAGCGATCAGTATAAACGGTTTACCCAGGTTTTTGTAGCTCAAGATAGATGACACCGCTATGATCCCACCAAACACAGAGCATCATTGTCTTATTTCCAAATCGATTTGGTCTTGCAGTGGATGTCGATGGTTTGTCTGGATTCACACATGATTTACGATGCTTAGGATCCATTTTTCATCACCTATCACTATTCGATGGAGAAACGACTTTCTTTTGTATCTGCCGAGCAATATTTCACAAGTGGTCTTTCGATTTGCTTGCTGTCTTTCATTCAGTTCATGCGGAATCCATTTTCTCACTTTCTGCACCTTTCCCATACCTTTCAACCGCAGATAAACGGCTTTCTGCGTCACATTCAATTGTTCCGCGAGTTCTTATTGAGTTTGAGTATCATCTTCATCCAATAAGACGTGCAATTCGTTGTCTTCGAATTTTTTCGTGGTTTCCTGCGCTCGTCGTTTCTCACGTCAAAATGACCACTTCTGAAATTGTTGAACCTTTCTAAACACTATGTTTTCCCAACAGCATGTTCGCCGAAAGCTTCGACAAGCATACCATGCAAGTCTGCAGCAGTTTTCTTCAAATGATAACAGAAAACCAATGCTGTCAAATGGTTCTGAGCACTATGGGACTTAACAGCGGAGGTCATCAGTCCCCTAGAACTTATAACTACTTAAACCGAACTAACCTAAGGACATCACACACATCCACGCCCGAGGCAGGATTCGAACCTGCGACCGTAGCGGTCGCGTGGTTCCACACTGAAGCGCCTAGAACCGCTCGGCCACTCCGGCCGGCCCAATGCTGTCCGCAAATCGTGGTTCGTAAGCACAAAACTCGACATGTTTACGGGTTTGAAACAGATACCGATGTATGGAACTTTGGTTACTGTGTGTTGACATTCGTCGTCAGCCGTTACAGAAAGCAGATGGCGCTGCAGCCGCAGTCTCACGTGCCCTACACTGACGGCTAGCACCATCTATAGGGCAATTCCGGTTTCACATTTCTACACCCGGTAACTACTACACATATCCGTTAATGGTGTGTTGACATTGCAAATAAGGCCCTTATGTAGTATCTCAAGCCCTGCTGTGTCCGAAATGTACACTGGCATAGTAATAATGCAATAAAAAGACAACAGACATATTTTATTTTTAATGTTTCCAATTTTATCCCTTTTTTAATTTTTTCACTATTAATTTTCTATTGAGATCGTCTGCCACGCGTTGAATTCTACAGCTGATGCTGCGGTTAGATAAAGACACACTTGAAAGCAGTTTCCTGGGTGACTTCCTGACCACCATATCCACCAAATGTACAGCATTTGGTAAACTTAGTAGTTATGCGATGTTATTGGGCTTTTTTCAGTTCGAAACTTCACATAAAATCTGTAATGATAGAGAAAATTGTTTCATATTAAAAAGTACTTAGACGGGTTACCATTTCATTTTATTTAATACATATGATTTTTCTGGCAAAGAACATAAAGGTGTACCAACAAAGTTTTACTGGCTTCTAAGCGCCGTTTTAGTTTACTTACTCTACTACCAAAAGTTTCATACGTAATGTCCTTTGTGTTCTCTGTCCACCATTATAAACTACTGATGGCGATGGCCATTCGCCTCTTGGGGCCACAGAGGAAGCTGCGTTACCCTTTGCGAAGTGTGATCTCGAAAAATGTTATCGTTGCCCTGCAGAGTGGACCAATGGTACGGCTGCCCCCTTTGACGCTCTGGCATTGCTACAGATTTGCTTCGGAGGCGCGTCTCCTAGATTCCCCCAAGCTTAACACTATCACTAAGATGGTGAGAGTCATTCAAAGACTTTCTTTCTGTATTTATGTGTTGTCACGTTATAGGTGTCCTTAAAAATGAGTCCATTTTAACGAAATACCTATAAATAATGCCTTTCATTCAATTACACATACAGTGTGAATTCAGAGTCAAACGATAAAGTTCAAGAGTGTTTTCATGGATTTTTCCTGAGTACTGTGATGTAAGGACCCCATGGTAGCCAGTTGCTCAATGGAAAAATTGCATTTATTTTGATTTCTTAGCCCTCATTTGCCTTTGAATCTGTAATGTTGTCAATGGTGTGCTTTATTTGGGAACAAAATTCTTCCTTAACTCACGTACTTTCTTTTGATAACAGTAACGCCCCCTTTACTCATCGGCCAGAAGCCTGCAATCAGTATTGTCCGATTCCGTCTAGGAACACTGACGAACTGCAATGTCCGTTTTCAGCTGTATACAGGATACTCGTATTTACTTAATCGAGTTATTCTGCTGCCATATTATAATGCGTAGGTAACGTTCAATATTCATTTAATTGAAATTACCAAAAATTGTATGAATTTTAATTTTTCAGTCATTTTCTAACAATAAGCATTAGTGACTGTCACAATTGGATTTTATTACTTTCAGTCAAGCAGTAAAGAGAAACTATCGTTTTAGACAAGTAAATAGTTAAATCTCACCTCACCCTCCCCCCGCTTTTGTGTTCGTGCCAGTAAGAAAACTGTTTATCTGCTAAGGTGATAATGCAGTAAGTAACATTCCAAGACCGTCAGATCTTGGGGACGAGTGTTGTGTCTATTCGATACCACGTGTTCCTATTCGGCTCTGCTGCCCAGTGGTAGCGTTGTTTTCAGGTGGTTACCCGCCTCACATAAACAGGGAAAGTACGTGAAAACACTGAGAAGAACAATATTCAAATAGATTTCAAGAGAACTACATCCACCTGTAGATTTAACCATTAGTTTCTCTCATTAGACAAAACATATACAGGAGGAAATTTACATAAATAAACTTGGAGAGCTTACGTAGCATTCTGCATCTCTGCAGTTTGTGTCCTGAGTCTTAGAGCTCTCACAAATAATTAGCGCCACCCCCGTGCAATAAGATATTCCGCTACAGCTTCCCTTAATCCCGTCCTGAAATTAAATTTTTAATTTTTAAAGACGCGTCTTGAACAGGCCATCACGTCACTTTTATGAAAATTACTTGGGTAACGAAGTTTCTTCGACAGATCATTTGAATATAACTTATTTCATTATTCCTCGTAATGAAATCACTTGCCAGTCAACCAGTTTCATTTTGTTAACGATGTTGTTCAGGGCGAAATTTTTGATTGAAAATTATCGTCATTTAGTTACGATTGAAACTTAAGTTTCAGAAGATTCTTCTGAAGATTAAATGGCATATTTAATTCAACTTAATCTGTCTTGAACTAAACTTTATCTTATCTTATCCCTTGACAATTTTTAACTGGCCTAACAAGCACCTTTCATCTACAGATTGAAACTGGCACAAAAAAATAACACAAATGGCATTTGACATAATAAGTATGATGATTAGAAAAATGTGTTACAACAGAATACGTGAATAAAACTAGTCCTAACAAATTAAAAATGCAAAGAATAATCAGCATCAACTTAATGACTGTGAATTGTGACCCGAAAATGAGATGAACTCCGTGCTTCACCTGTAATTCTGTGCAACAGCTATTCCGTATTCAGGTTCCCCACATCTCCAGCAATTTTACGGAGATCCGTGAAACTGAAGTGACTGTGTGTGAGAACTTCCTTGTAGATAGACAGATCTTGTTTAGCGCGAAACTAACGGAGAAAACTAGTCTCAAGCGCTTACACAATTTCTTTTTCTATTTTCTGTTTAGGTTGTAAAAGTTTATTATTCCTGTTACACGAGCGTTCATATCTCTGTGTCCTATTTTAGTTTACTTACGAAAACTTATTTATTTCTGAAGGTTAACACTAAGCCGCGCTGGCATTGGTGACTCCAACGTGATTTCACCCGACTTGATATGCCTACAAAGACCAGAAGAAGCAGTAAAAACCCTCGAGAGTAAACAAAGAACTACTTTAAGAAAATGAAAGACTCAGCGCCCGTTGAAGAACCATCAGTATCACAATTTGCAATGAGATTGCCTCCAATCTGGCATCAGCGATCTGGTTTGCATAGGTAGGAGCAAGCTTCCCTTATGCAAGTAAAACTACCGATTCAATTAAATTTGCTCTGGTAGTCAATTAGCTCGACACCACTACGGAGCTTAAGTCGAAGACGTAATTACTGCCCCTCCAACATAAGATTGCCGTCGCAAACTCAAACGAGAATTTATTCGCTCTGTTTCCGCCAATAAAGAAGACCGTAGTAACTGACGGAAAGTCATCGAGTAAAACAGAAATGATTTCTGGCTGTCCCCAAGGTAGTGTTACAGGCCCTCTGCTGTTCCTTATTTGTATAAACGTTTTGGGAGACAAAATGCGTAGCCATCTTAGGTTGTTTGCAGGTGATGCTGTTGTTTATCGTCTACTAAACACATCAGAAGGTAAAAACAAATTTGCAAAACGAATTAGGAAAGGTATCTGTCTGGTTCGAAAATTGCAATTGACCCTGAATAATGGAAATGAGTGTTTGGCGTCATTGGCCGGGAGGCCCCTTACGGGGCAGTTCCGGCCGCCTTGGTGCAGGTCTTATTACATTCGACGCCACATTGGGTGACCTGCGTGCCGGATGGGGATGAAATGATGATGAAGACGACACAATACCCAGTCCCTGAGCGGT
Source organism: Schistocerca serialis cubense (assembly GCF_023864345.2). Lineage (NCBI taxonomy): Eukaryota > Metazoa > Arthropoda > Insecta > Orthoptera > Acrididae > Schistocerca > Schistocerca serialis. Next base: position 428,004,077 of record NC_064644.1, on the reverse strand, counting down.
GAAAATACCCGACCCAGCCGGGAATCGAACCAGGGACCGTAGGACGGCAATCCGTCACTGACCACTCAGCTATCGGGGCGGACGCCCTAACTAATGAAAAATGTGAGGTCATCCACATGACTTCTAAAAGGAATCCATCGAACTTCGATCACACGATAAATCAGTCAAATCTAGAGGCCGTAAATTCAACTAATTTCCTAGGAATTACAATTACGAACAACTTAAATTCGAAAGAACACATAGAAAATGTGGGCAAGGCGAGCCGAAGAATGCGTTTTATTAGCAGAAGACTTAGAACAGGCAACAAATCTACTAAAGAGACTGCCTACACTACGCTTGTCCGTCTTCCTTTAGAGTACTGCTGCGCGGTGTGGCATCCTTACCAAATACGATTAACGAAGTACATCGAGAAAGTTCAAAGAAGAGCAGCACATTTTGTATTCTCGAGAAATAGGGAGAGAGTGTCACTGACATAATACAGGATTTGGGGTGGACATCATGAAAACAAAGGCGTTTTTCGTTGCGGTGGAATCTGCTCACGAAATTTGAGTTTCCAGCCTTCTTCTCCGAATACGTAAATATTTTGTTGTCACCGACCTACAGAGGGAGAAACGATCATCATAATAAAATAAGGGAGATCAGTGAGTGCAAGGAAAGAAATAGGTATTCGTTCTTTCCCCGCACTGTTCGATATTGGAATAACAGAGAATTATTGTGAAGGTGGTTCGATGAACCCTCTGCCAGGCACTTAAATGTGATTTACAGAGTATCTATGCAGATGTAGATGTAGATATAGAGGTTGTAACTCAGCCACTCACCTTCTCAAACAAACTCTCTCCGTCGCAACAAAAATGGAGCGCATACGATAATGAACTTCTAGCTGTCTATGAATCACTCAAGTACATTGTCCCCAGCTGGAAGCCAGAGAGTTTACATGTTCACGGATCATAATATGCTTGTCTACTCCATCAGACAGAACAACAACAAGTGTTCTCTGCGACAGCATAATCAGCTGGTGTTCATCGCTCTATACAAGGGTTGTCCAGGAAGTAGGTTCCGATCGGTCGCGAAATGGAAACCACTGGGAAAATCTGGTAAAGCTTTGCACGGATGTGTTGGTCAGTGTCTCTAGTATGTCCGTCGATCGTTTCGCGTCGCTCTTTTCAGTTTTGAGTGAACAGTGAGCACTTAAAGATGAGTCGGGAATAGCCTGTCCGACAAGTAAGAGCGCCTGGTTAGAGATTTCACCTGTGTAATGCAGCCCACATAACACAACTGTCGCGCATTTTTCTTCTTCATGCCAGTTCTCGGCCGCACACTGTAGGGGCAATGAAGACGCTCCTGCAGCGTTTCCGATGAGAAGATCACCCACAATACAGTCCGTAATTGCCGGCCGCGGTGGTCTAGCGGTTCTGGCGCTGCAGTCCGGAATCGCGGGACTGCTACGGTCGCAGGTTCGAATCCTGCCTCGGGCATGGGTGTGTGTGATGTCCTTAGGTTAGTTAGGTTTAAGTAGTTCTAAGTTCTAGGGGACTTATGACCTAAGATGTTGAGTCCCATAGTGCTCAGAGCCAGCCACAGTCCGTAATTGGCTCCCCCTGAGTCTCATCTCTGCTCACAAGAACCGCAGACAACGAGCTGCAGACCAGTGCAGGTAACTGGCCGAAAGCACAGGCGGCTGCTTTCTACGACGAAGATATTGAGAAGTTGATACAACACTACGTCAACACTCCAAGTTGGAGCGGCGAATACGTAGAGAAGTAGGTGGAAGGTATACCTAACTGTTGCACATAAAAGGTTTCTGGTTTTCACTGTGGTTTCAATTTCGCAACCGATCGGAACTTACTTTTTGGACAGCCCTCGTATTTCGGGTACTGATGACGTAAACAGCAAGACCCCTGTATTTCAGGTGCTGACAACGCGCTCACCAACTGTCTGCCTCGATCTAGCAGTGTAACAAAAATTATTGACTTTACATACAACTTGTAAAGGCACGAGAATCAGATCAGGAACTCCAGAAACTACTGAATAGTGTATCGTCCACATTTCAATTACAACTGGTCGACGTACCTGGTACAGTCGTGAAGCTATATTGCAACATTTCAGATGGAAGGTCTCATCCTTCTCGGCCTCCCACACTCCGAGAACATCTTTTTGATAGCGTCGTAACCTCTGCCACGCTGGCGTCAGATTATCTACTCGCCTGGTTTCAAAACATTTCATCTGTTCTGGTACGAAAAGGAGTGTCACGAATGGGCTCGAGTCGGAGTCAGCGCAGTAAGATGCATCGTCATGTGCACGCGCCAACTGGAAATCTTTCCAGATGCGAAAACACGCTTTGCACGTGTGCATATTGGTGCAGTAGGTTCACTTCCACCGGCAAATGGTCATCGCTATTTATAAACTGCAACTGATTGTATTACTCGTTAGTCAGAAGCTATGCCAGCCGACAATATATCGGTTTTGCTTGCGATATTCCATGAAAGTGACACTGAGTAAGAACTTCCTTGCGGATGGACCTCGACTAGCGCTAGCCTAACGCAGGAAACTAGTCTGAAGTGCTTACGGAATATCTTCTTCTATGTTCTGTTATTACTGGTAGACGAGCGTTCTTATTTCGAGTGCTATTTCGATTGAATTGTTCGAACACAAAAATGTAATTAGTTCGAACTGTTAAAGCTTAGCTGCGCCGACAAACTTATCTTACACGCTGGAAGAAAACACATTCATGTACGGTTATATGCAATGTATGCAGTTATCCAGTTAGAGAAGGCGAGACTGTGACCATGGGAACGACAGGGCGGGAGTTATACAGGGTGTCCTAGGAGGAATGGTCCGTATTCAAGGATGTGACAGCAACGCTCATTTGAAGCAAAAAACTTCATATGGGCAATGCTCTTTTGCGAATGTTTTCTGAGGCAGAAAACATTTCACATACATATTTTTAGGCTAGTGGCGCGCAAATATGTGCCTTAACCTAACTTAACCTAACTCGTTTCTTTCAACCTCTTTGCTTGGGATGTCTTTCTGCCGATAATTTAGACCGTTGAACGCGCAGTTATCCAGGGTGTGTTGTGAGTGAAGTAATGCGCGGGATTCAGAGTTTATCAGATAGAACTGTCGGTAAACTGTGATTGTACACGTGCTGGTTTAATGCCACACGTCTACACTAATAATGAATATGCAGATACGGTGTGCACTTAGGACGTCTACAATGATAGTGCTCCTACTGCTGTCGAAGAATACCTTCGGGAATTTCTGACACATTGAATTCCTAATCGTAGAGTGTATACCAGAGTTTTCAGCACATTGCATGAAACACGTATTCTTGAAGTTCTCAGTTTTCTTTTGAACGTGTAGTTCAACAACCTGAAATTTTTGAAATAATGCAGCTTAATCCTAGTAGCAGTATCAGTATCCCACGAACACATGTTCGGTGAACACTATAAGCGGAAAACTTATACCCATCTCACATACTGCGTGTCCACAATCTTCACATTGGCGATAATGCTACACGACTTGAATTTTGTCGCTGGTTAAATGACAAGCGTTATTTGCCACAATTAATGCGATTCACTGATTGAGCCGCGTTTGCGAGGAGCGAAATCAACAATACACGTAACAATCATCGATGGCCGCAGGAAAATCCGGATGCTACAGTGGAAACCAATTTCCAAGTTAGTCTTTCGATTCATATTCGGTGCGGCTAGATATGTAATGTGTTGGTAGGTCTAGCCATCTTAGAAGAGCAAATGACGGTATACAATTACTTACTTTTTTGGAAAATTCGTTTGTTGAACACATTGAGGATGTTCCTCTGGCCAAGCGGACTGCAACGTGCTTCCAGCGTGATGGAAACCCTCCACAGTTTGCCAAACGTGTGAGGGGACATATCAATCGCACTTTAATCGCTGGATTGTTTGTGGTAGTATAATTAACTGGTCATCGAGATCGCTAGACCTTACTAAATTACATTTTATTTAGGGATTCAATGATGCCTGAGGTGTGCAAACGAAACATAAAAACACGAGATGAACTGGTTGATCACATCATGGATGATGCTACCCTCATCAGGGAAAGGACAGAGGCACTCAGACAAGCAACACAACATGCTCTCCTAAGAGTACACAAATGCTCTGAAGTTGGAGGTGAAATATTCGAACATCTATTCTAAACTGTACAACAGCTGTATCGTGATGTGTACGATAATGCTTAGAGATGAATGTGTTAAAATATGTATTTTTGGATTGATATTTTGTAAAAAACAATTTTTCACGGGTAAACCTTACAATGAATTGACTTGTGCTGAAAATAAATAGCAATGTGTCCTGTCTCGGAAACCATTCGGAGTAGGTTATATTTCCATATGAAGTTTTTTGCTTCAGATGATCGTTTCTGTCATATCTCTAAATATTGATCGTTTCTCCTGAGACACTCTGTAGAAAATTATGCTCAGTGAGTACAAAAACATTACCGACCGTTTTGGTCGAATTTATATACTGAGATTAAAAGAATATCAAAGATCACTGGAGATCCAAATATAGAAATTAATTTAAACAGACGCGAACGATAGCTGAAGACACACAGTACATCTCTTATTTTTTACTCAGGTACAAGCTACACAGCATTATACATTCATCATGATTACAAAGCAAAGAGAAAGAAGATATAAGGCATTCAAAGCAAGTGGAAAAAGGGTGGCGATAGGTATCGATATGAAGAACATGCGAAGAAATACTAGTCGGTCGTTAAGTAATTTATAATTCAAACGCAAGACTCACAGATCGCCAACAGATTACAAACCTACATCCATAACTCGGCTAAATTGTGGCTGAAACGAAATCGGATAGTTATCAATGGTACTGGACCCAAGAAACATATACCAGTACCGCAGTATGACCCCAAGTGCTTCTCGTGAGGCAGATAGGGTAAGTCTTTACGACTACGTGTTTATATTACAGAATATTTGCATTCTCCTATTTAACGAGGGATAGGCTGAGAGCATTTCGTGACAGTTCGCAGAGTGTCCCATCTTGCAAGATAGCTACGGCCCCTCACTGTTCGACGACGACCAGAGGAATACGTGATCACATAAAGATTTCACGTGCAAAAACAGTCAACGGGAACTGACGTCACATATCTGGGTTTCAGACAAAGCGAACTGGGCCTCATGCATCAACTGAGGTACCAAAGACATTGTTGAGTGCTACTTAAGATAGGTAAATAAATTAGAAAATAAATGAAAAACTTAGTTTAGTTTAGAAGAATTACACACTGGCATACAGCAGGCGGAGCAGCAGTGACAGAAGAGCCAATGACCATGAAGTCAGCAAGTTCAGAAGAAGCCATCGCCCTCCCCACATAAACGGACGCTGTCGATTCAGCCGTCATTGCATCGCCCGACCGGCTCACGTGTTTCTCAGTTGTGATCAAAGGCCCTCGCCTACATTCCAAGAGCCAATGACCGACGTTAAGAAGATTCTTCGAGAAGTTTTTCAGCGTGACAGAAGAGGCAATGACCGTGAAGTCGTTCACCTCCAGTGAACTGAAGTAAATAAATACGTGAGACGCAGTGGGCCTGATAAGAGGAATAGTAGTTTTCAGTCAGTTCCGGTGCTGAAGACCGTCATGCAGGAAGAGACTACATCGTACACAGAATCACCAAGTCCGCCGCTGTGATGGAATAGCAAGCCGCAGCCTCGCCGCCAGAAGACAGAAGTGAAAGGTAGTTGAAGACTGATTTTTACGTACCCGGGTGACTCGTGAGGTCGGGAAGGAGACGGCCTCACATTAGCAGCCACCTGTGAGCTCGGATGACGATCTGACAGCCGAAGACTGGCAAACGGGAGTCCGTTGTTCGAGTCCGAGACACTGGCCTTCCCCCGCCGCGCCGCTCCGCTGGCCGACGCACAACACACGAGGCCGCTTAGAGAAGAGAAACACTGGGACGCCACATCCAAGGCATCACCATCCGTTTCACGACTTCGTTCTCAATAATTAAACGGGCCACCGCACAGGGCGCGTCTCCAGTCGACTGGGCGAGACGGCGACACGAGATACACACCGCCACGCGTAATCAGACGCCGCCGCTGCCGCAGCAGAGGCTTCGCAGGCGACACAGCCAGAACAATCGAGTAAGGAAACAGTTGTACAAAACTTTCAATAAAAGTTATCTTATGTAAAAATGCTGTTTCATTCTACCTCATACCTGATCCAAGGAAGAACGTACCCTGCCCACTTGATGTTAAGAGAGAAAAAGTAATTTATTTAGTGTTTTTCACCCTGACATAATGCTTTAGAATTAAATGCCCTTTGCAGTAATGCTCATCCTGACAATTGACTAGCATCAAAAGAGAAAACCCAGTTACAACATACTAATAACACAGCGATCGATTCTGAGAGAAGCATTTGCTGTACTGAGCACGCAAACAATAATATATCAGTTCTGAGCAAAAGTTAACATTTATTACTAATAAAGTACAGACAGTACTCATCTCCCTTCTGAAGAGCATCGGCGTTAGACACAATACTAAAGCACTGGTCAGGTTATGTTACACTACCCAAGAAGTGCTAACTTCATTCGCCGAGCGATGAAATTCCTGGGCGAACGGTGGCGGTCGAAGATAGTGGGGAATGTAGAAACTGCTGTCAGGACGTCGGCGGGAAGGACACTGATCAAAGCTGTGATAAAAGACGGCGCCGCCTTCTGTCAAATCGCAACTACGGTGCGTCTCTGCGTTTACGCCTTTTGCGCAGGCAACCCCGCAGACTCTACCGTATAGCGTAGAGCCTCTGTGCCCCATCGATACAGCAGCGAAATGGGTTCCATCGCTGCATTTCGATACGTTACCTAATTTGTAGAGAGTGATAGACTGATGCAAACAAACTGCCTCCTTTAAAACATAGTTCTATATTCAGATTCACGTTGATCCATAGCCCTGAAACGCTATTTGTTCTCCAGTCGAGTGCATGCAGCCCAAGGCAATGTCATGAAAGGTTTCCTAAGTTACAACACATTTTGTTTTCATGAACGTGACATAACTGCTTAAAATTTCTGAACTGCATCACATTACTTAGGACTAAGTACATGCTCAGAAGACTTTCGCAACAGAGGGACCGGTTGATAGCACAAGGTTTATGCCACAACTCTATTGTTGAAATTTAAAAAGGTGATCTCTATTGCTAAACACATTTTTTGAGAATGTTTTAGTCAAGCACATGTGATATTAAGGGTGTGAGTGGGCCAGCAGGTTGCTTGGGTGACCAAATTGGAAAAAGTAACCGCTCGCGGAAAGCAGTAGACCTGATTCTGAATCCTGCCTCTAGCAAAAATGTTTCATTTTTTCACACTGAGAAAGGTTTCTGCTGTAAGAGGCTGACTCAGTAAAAGTGTATAATCACGTTTTTACGATGGATATTAATATTCGCATCTATTTACGTACCCTGTCGCATATTTATTTGGCATCCGAGAGAAGAGAGAGAGCTTTCCATTTCTAGTAAAACCTTTTTCATTTCTTGCACGTACTCTGATTGTCATGTTAGTAAAAGATGTCACTTTAACTGTGGGACAGTAACACAAGTGACGGCAGAACTGAGCAAGATCTATTACCACAAGATAAGTGGTTTATCTTGGCCTGCTCAGGTGCAAAACGTAGCGAAAATGGTGAAACAAAGAGCCGATCGCTCACACACTTGCGCAAAAGATTCTGCATTAGGCTGGTGATGCTGTCACCATTCTGGTGTACGTGGGTGATGTTTTCTATGCCATGATAGGCGTGTTTGAGATAGAATTAACTTCTCATTGTTTAGTTATTGTAGATCAGCTCTCAGATTAGAAACTTAAGTCATTAAGTAAAACAACAAATTTAATGTTACCAGTCACTGTTTATTTATTTCCACGACGCGTTTCGAAGGTTTAAACCTCCATCATCAGGTGGATTTACATTTGTTAATATGACATTTGTGTGTGTATGTGTTGTCTTACAATATTTTGGAGGAACTTGTGGCACTGTCTAGTGGAGAAACAAAACACTATTTGAGAGCATGGTTTGGGTTTCTTTTGACAAATAATGAAACGTGTATCTAACGTTAAACATAAAAATAAGTAAAATAAAGTACCTCTAGTAGTCACAGGTTCTTTTCACTGTGTAAGGCAACTATGGGAAAAAAGGAATGAGTAATTTGTAATGAAATGATTGAACTTAAAAGCTAGTTGTTCGGAAGTGGAATACATCACAGTTACCACAGAAGGAGTACATTAAATATTCTCTATTAAATAGTATTATAAATTTCTCTATTAAATAGTATTATAACACCTGCTTGGCCTAAGACAGCACCTTTGGCTGTATTGTTCGGGATTTTCTTTTAGTACTCACATCAAAAAAGTTTTGCATCACCTCGGTTCCGAGGGCTCCAGAACCTGTACAGAAAATTGGAATTGAGAGACCTTCCTGGCACAAAGTAGCCGCGGTATTGACCGTCTAGGCATGGTTGAACTACAGACAACACGAGCCGTGTACCTTCTTCCTGGTGGAATGACTGGAACTGATCGGCTGTCGGAGCCACTCCGTCTAATAGGCGCTGCTCATACATGGTTGTTTACGTCTTTGGGCGGGTTTACTGACATCTCTGAACAGTCAAAGGGACTGTGTCTGTGATACAATATCCACAGGCAACGTCTATATTCAGGGAACTGGGGTGACGCACAGTGACTGCAGGTGAAGGTCCCCACACCCGTCAGAGAAAAATGAGCCTTGTCCATCCAGAGGATGGTCCAGGGCCAACCCTCATCAACTTCAATTCTTGAGAGAAAGTGGAGAGCAAAGTCAGCATGTGTGGTGTAAGCTGCTGTACGATAATGATCTTGTATGGATACCTTTTGACAATGGTTCGAAGCATCTTCCATACAGTGGACCACGGGATTTTCAGCTGTCGTGACACAGCAAGCGCTCTTCCTTCCGGTCGGGAATTGTGCGCAGCGTTGTCTGCCATAGCAACAGCGATTTCATCAACCACCTGTGCTGCAAACGGTCGTTGACCTCTTCCCGGAGCGACGCCCAGTTCTCCAGTTGATTCGAACTTCTTCACATGCGGAGAAAAGGGACCAATCTGTAGTCCTTTCAGCCGGCGATATTCTCGAAGTGCAGTTGCAGCACTACTGTTGTTTTGATAATGGAGCTTCGCCAGTAACGCCATGCTCCTTTTGTCTAAGCTCATGTTGACACATCAACAAGTTCACTGCGACTTGTCAGGTGTGTGAGATTATGAATCACGATGACTGATCACGACACCTGGTGGCCAAAGTTGGAAATGGACGGTGGCACTGTGACGCATGGAAATCGTGCACCCCATACTCTGGATATTAATGCTACCCAGTTTGGCACCCGTATGGTAGTTAGTTACCTTGTTATAATGTGTTGAGTAGGGAAAGTTAAATAATAACCATCCTTTACATTCTCTCAAAAATAAATGCTCATCCAGTTTTGATAGTCTTTCCAATAGAGTATTAAAGACTTGTTCACATACAATAAGTCTTATCCGAAATGCGAGATGTATCACTGACTCAAAATATTCTTCCAAAAATATTGAAATATAACGTTGCTAAACCCCTCTTTAAGAAATCTGATAAGAGGGATGTCAGTAACTACCAACCAGCCTCACTGCTCACATCATTTTCCAAAATTTTTGAGAAGGTAATGTATTCTAGTACAATATCTCACCTTAGTAACAATAAAATCCTTAGCAAATCACAGTTTGGGTTTCAGAAGGGTTGCTCTATTTACATGTTCACTCACCAGATTTTACAAATATTCAATAATAAGATAGTGTCGGTTGGTATTTTCAGCATCCTATCTAAGGCATTTGACTGTGTGAATCACAGTATTCTCCTAGATAAATTGAAATTATTTAGATTTATTGTATAGCCAACCAACGGATAACGTCATATCTAACCAAAATAATGCAAAAAGATGTACTTAGTAATCCAACCAATATAGTCCAGAGACATAGTTCTGATTGGGGAAAAATCATGTATGGAGTTTCCCAAGGCTCAACCTTGGGCTCACTGTTGTTCCTCATACATGTGAACGATCTTCCGTCTAATATACAACAAGCAGAATCAGCTTTTTTGCAGATGACACTAATACTGTAATCAGTTCAAGCATACATATAGGCCGGCCAGAGTGGCCGAACGGTTCTAGGCGCTACAGTCTGAAACCGCGCGACCGCTACGGTCGCAGGTTCGAATCCTGCCTCGGGCATGGATGTGTGTGACGTCCTTAGGTTAGTTAGGTTTAAGTAGTTCTAAGTTCTAGGGGACTGATGACCTCAGAAGTTAAGTCCCATAGTGCTCAGAGCCATTTGAATGATATAGGAACAGAAGGAATGGCAAACAAAGTTCTTAAAAGTATCATTCACTGGTTTTCTACAAATTGTGTCACCCTCAATTTAAAAAAGACACATCATATTCATTTCCGCAGATCTGGAGTACTACACCAATGATAAGTGTAACACATGACGTGGAAATAATAAATAGCGTGGGAACTTTAAAATTCTTGGGTGTCCATTGATGAGAACTTTAATTGGAAAAATCACATTTTGGAATCCCTAAAACAACTTAGTTGTGCCACATTTGCCCTTAGAATCATTGCAATTCATGGTGAGGGACAAATCAGTAAGCTGACGTATTTTACCTATTTTAATTTAACAATGTCCCATTGAAAATGTTAACAGACCGCCAGGATTTTAAATTCATTGCCTGCCCAGTACTCGACAGTGGTAATAAATTACTGTATCTCTCTCTGTCAAAGAATAAGTCATACTCTGTACCTTCATGGAGGTACGATAAGGGGAGGCAGCACTAAAGACTTAGGCTGTACTTTGATTTGAGGGCGGCTCCGTAATGTTTAATGCTCCAAAACATTAGCACTCTACCGTTTGCGACCGCTTCTTGTTCTTAAGTTATTTTAAACAGAAAACGTTGCAGTGCTTCCGGGAATAACACAGCTTCAGGAACGCTTCTACAGACGTTTTCTGCTGGTCTTAAATGCATATTTCATCCACTAATACGACTCATTTCAGACTCGTTAATATAGCTTTCTGTTTGGTATACGTTTAGAATAACGAAAAAGAGAAGTGTATGATGTGAAAAGGCTGCTTTTGTAATCCAGCATTTCCTAACTAGGTTATAGAGTGACGAAACTTACGTTCGGTATGTCTTCTTCCCGAAAATTCTGAGAATGTTGTTTGCTAGGTTTTAACGGTTTCAGACGTTTCCTTCTCACACCGTTTACACAGAGAGCTTTCCCAATTGGACTGATAGGAAATCTACAGTTATATAACAGATACAAAACGATTACGTTAATGGTAAACAGTGCAACCAAAATTCACATATACAAAAGAAAATATCTTTTGCAGGCGTGCACTTACAAATGAAACATGATTTCTTTACACTTTAAACTATAATCGGTGTGATTAGTGCACTTATAAATGAAATTTTCGATCAAAACACTTGAACAGAAGCTAATGTTCGGGTGAACTGACGTAGCGGACGTAGGCTTCGAGTTTGTGACGTCATGACAGCTCCCTTCATTATACCTCTATGATACCTCTACTAATGTTTAGCAATAGCTGATGTAGTTACGTTTCTCAATTTTTTAAACATAATTGAGGTACTGAAAGTCTCTTTACTGTTACTTTTGGTCTTCTGTCTGTCTTCATGTAAAGACAATTTTCCTTTTCAATCGTAAGTTTAATAATAATTATGGTGATATTTCAGATCAACTAAGCTTTTATTTAGTTGAAAATTTAAGGAAATTCATTTACAATTATGTTTTCAAAGTCTGTTTATCTTTTAGCTGTTTAATCACGTTGGGAAGGGACTGCTTTGGTGATGTGTCGATTTCGTTTTTTATAAGTCGTACACTGCAATCTAATATTTTCATTACGAAGTCCAATTACTGTTTTTGCGTTGTGTCAAACATTTGAATCCATTATATAACATATTATCGCGGTCCCCACCGCATTGTGCGGCTTCACGGCTACGTTCATCATTTGCCCATTCTTTTTTGAACAGGTTGGCACTCAAGGATGAAAGACGTGCAGTGTGACTGGCCAGCGTTACTGTGATATGCTTCGCCAGCATGTCATACCCGCCCTACAGGAGAGAGACGCATTGAGCTCAACAGTTTTCATGCAAGGTGAGGACCCACCACACATCCCTCGTCAAGTTGACCTGCTTCTCCGAAACACATTTGGAAACAATCGCATTATCAGGCGCTCGTTTCCAAATGCTTGATCGCCACGATCACATTATCTCACTCCCTGTGATTTCTTGTTCTGGGGCTACCTGAAAGAGAGGGTTTACATTATCACGTGTGAAGCGTAGCATATCAAGAGAGACAGCCAGCATACCTATGGACATACTTCGTTTTGCTGTGCAAAATGCAATGCTACGCTACGCTTTCAGACCCTTCTGGACACTGATGGGTGCTGTATTGAGCCCCTGTTGTAGCAGTAATGGTCTCTTCCCCATGTCCTTGACATTAATGGTACCAAATTCGGTACTCATACGGTAATTCGTTCCCGTGTTGTAACGTGACAAATAAGGAAAGTTTAATTATAACTACCTGGTATAATATTCTTATTTTCAGAAGAAGTTGGTGATACATTCTTATGATGGAGTTTTATGAGAGTTACGTTTTCAATATATTGCTGTGATTTTTCTCTTAAACTGTCTGTCCCTATGCTTTTGCTTTCGACTTTGTTTAAGAAATAATCATTAAATACATTTGCTGCCTCTACATCTTTCAAAATAACCTTGATGAGAAAATCAGAGAAATTAGAGCTAATGCAGAGGCTTACCAAAAATCATTCTTCCCATGCGCCATTTGAGAATGGAACAGGGAAGGGGGGATCAGTTACCATTAGATGGCCTGCCAAGTATGATTTAGATGTAGATGTAGAGGTACCAGGCCCGCAGAGTGCGGCAAGTTGCTTTATTTTCGGCACGTGGGATTGCAAGAGGCTGCGAATGACACATGGTTTCAAATGCGATGATGCGTTACAAACAGAGCATGTAGTGTCCCTTTTGCAATATTCACCCTTATCAAGGTGAAACATAAATAAAACTGACAGTATGTGACTCAAAATGAATTGCAAACATTGATTTATCATTGATTTAACTGTAAAAATATACAATATATATATATCGATAAATGCAGAAAAGACATTATTTTTATTGTATGAGATTATAATGTGATTATCTTTGTAAGAGTATAAAATACAATGCAATGCTCATTCTTCTGTCTAGTCTGTTTTGTTCTGTTCGTTCTGGTGTTAGCTGGAATAAGGTACGCAAGCTATTGTGCTGCGCTAGCATTTTGTTTCTGTCGTAACGTAATTGCCAATATTTAATGGTGTAAACTGTGTCCTAGTAAGAATATATTAGTATAAAATGATCTCCGTGTGTTATTTCAAGAATCTACGCCACATTTATCTTATGAAAAGAATATTTAATGAAAATTATTTAGCATGTTTCCAGCTGCTGCGGAGCGAGTAACAGTAATCTCTGACTGTTAACAATTAGCAGCCATTACGCGGTACATTTAAAAATATTTTTTTACAGCACAATGTCTGATAGCCGGAGCGGAAGAAATTAAGCAAAAATATTCAGTGAAATTAATTGAAGGAATCCAGTGAAATAATTTTATTAAAACTTGTCTATTTTCTGTGATAGTAATAATTTCAGAGCTGAGTACTACTACGCTATTGCATTTACAGCAATTTGTAGGGAGCCTGGCGCTCGATAAAACCAGATATAATACGCAATTGGCAACCTACGAAATTCATTATTTTGCTTATTATATCTCTTTTGTATTTTCAAACAAATTTACTAGGAGAGTGTTTCCTCTAAATAAATAGCATATACATTATATTTCTTTTAAGAGATATAATAAGCACTGGACTTGACTGCAGTAGATTACAGTAAGGGAGGCGTAAGTGAGGAAGGTTTGTTGAGGGGGAGTGTTTTGGAAAGGACATGGGATGGGAAACATGCGGAGGAGGAGGAGGAGGAAAAAATCGCAGGTGATGCCTGTATATAAGAAGGGTAGAAGGACGGATCCTCAAAATTGCGGACCAATGTCCTGAACATCGGTTTGTTGCAGGATTCTCGAACATATTCTCAGTTCGAATATAATGAATTTCCTTGAGACAGAGAAGTTGCTGTCCATGCACCAGCACGGTTTTAGAAAGCATCGCTCCTGCGAAACGCAACTCGCCCTTTTTTCACATGATATCTTGCGAACCATGGATGAAGGGTATCAGACGGATGCCATATTCCTTGACTTCCCGAAAGCGTTTGACTCGGTGCCCCACTGCAGACTCCTAACTAACTGGTTCCCAAACATGTGAGTGGCTCGAAGACTTCTTAAGTAATAGAACCGAGTACGTTGTCCTCCATGGTGAGTGTTCATCGGAGGTGAGGGTATCATCTGGAGTGCCCCAGGGAAGTGTGGTAGGTCCGCTGTTGTTTTCTATCTACATAAATGATCTTTTGGATAGGGTGGATAGCAATGTGCGTCTGTTTGTTGAAGATGCTGTGCTGTACGGGAAGGTGTCGTCGTTGAGTGACTGTAGGACGATACAAGATGACTTGGACAGGATTTGTCATTGGTGTAAAGAATGGCAGCTAACTCTAAATATAGATAAATGTAAATTAATGCAGATGAATAGGAAAAAGAATCCCGTAATGTTTGAATACTCCATTAGTAGTGTACGCTTGACACAGTCACGTCGATTAAATATTTGGGCATAACATTGCAGAGCGATATGAAGTGGGACAAGCATGTAATGGCAGTTGTGGGAAAGGCGGATAGTCGTCTCCGGTTCATTGGTAGAATTTTGGGAAGATGTGGTTCATCTGTAAAGGAGACCGCTTATAAAACATTAATACGACCTATTCTTGAGTACTGCTCGAGCGTTTGGGATCCCTATCAGGTCCGATTGAGGGAGGACATAGAAGTAATTTAGAAGCGGCCTGCTAGATTTGTTACTGGTCGGTTTGATCATCACGCGAGTATTACGGAAATGCTTCAGGAACTCATGTGGGAGTCTCTAGAGGAAAGGAGACGTTCTTTTCGTGAATCGCTACTGAGGAAATTTAGAGAACCAGCATTTAAGGCTGACTGCAGTGCAATTTTACTGCCGCTAACTTACATTTTGCGGAAAGACCACAAAGATAAGATAAGAGAGAATAGGGCTCGTACAGAGGCAAATAGGCATTCATTTTTCCCTCGTTCTGTTTGGGAGTGGAACAGGGAGAGAAGATACTAGTTGTGGAACGAGGTATAGTCTGTCGGTAAACTGAAGAGCGAGCGCGCGAGTCCCCACTCTGCCTACCCTGCTACGTCAGAGGGCGCTTCTACAGGCTGTTCCACAACGTAGTATAGTCCCTGTCGCGGTGCGCGCGTTAAATCTGTGACGACGCCGTGTACAGATACGTCCCGTCTGCGTTTATTTTTAGACAAATGCGTTAAGATTATAAGGAAAACAAAAGACGATAGCTTCTTCGAAACAAAACATTATAGAGTAAATGATATCAACATAAGAGCGGAAGTCAGGATTCTACTACAAACATAGAACCGAATGCCTATTCATATGAATGTATGTTCCTCTATTCGTAAGACTAACCAGATATAGTGCAATCAGTCTGTAGAATTTGAGGCTTGTTCTTACTTTGTGCTTCTACTAAAAGGTAAAAGTTTTCTTTGAAGGGCTGCATTAAAACTTAACAGTTCCTGCAACACGAAGAGTGTTTAAAAAGTAACCAGAATTTATAATTACGTGTGTTGTATTAGTTCGATTCGCACTGCTTTTTTTGTGATTGTCTTCGTAAACATGTCTGAAAAGTATTTCCAGGTAAATCCCACTTCACGCAATGTCTTGTGTAAAACATCTTTCTGCAACGAAAATGTATTTTTTATTTCAAGCCAGTGAGTAATTTCCGTAATGTGGGCATTATTTTTTGGTTTATGTAAAAGTACTCCATCGTTTGTCGAATGACATATTTTGTGAAACTGTCTATAACGATGGGTTTCCTCCCTAAATTATTAGTTTTTCTTCGCGGCGATTCCAGTAAACCATGCGCCTTGTTTTCGCGTTCCTTCCTTATGCGTCCTATTTTGCCGAGGCTGACGTTTGCATAAACCGCACTCCTTTGATTGGGACTGGTAATATTAGCCAACAGTTCTTTTTGTGTAGCCACCTTAACACAAGCTGTAATAACGTTAGAGACGATCGAATGCTCGTTCTGCGCAAATATCTCCTTCGTATTCTGCACATTTTCTTGCAATGCAGGGCGATTATCCATCACTTCCGGATACTGAAGTATATCAGTGAGTACTCAAAGTCAACTGACTGAGATTGGCCACTAAGATCCCACGAACAGAAACGACGTATATCACTGCACGCCGAACTACACCGCTAGATAGGTAACGGGCAATTGATTTTGGAATAACTGATGACCAACTGAAAAACTCAGCTGCCGACAGGTGTTGTTCATATACCTCGATGTGGACAGCTGAAAATGTGTGCCCCGACCGGGACTCGAACCCGGGATCTCCTGCTTACATGGCAGACGCTCTATCCATCTGAGCCACCGAGGACACAGATGAATAGCGCGACTGCAGGGACGTATCCCTTGCACGCTTCCCGTGAGACTCACATTCCCAACTGCCCACAATTCTACATACAGTATGTATTGTACCTTATAGACATTATTCCAGGCAACGGTCATCAACAGTAACAGTTCTTTCGAGAACAAGTTACTGTCTTCGCATATATAGTTAACGGCTACGTAGCCAGTGACCTTCGTCTGTGCGAATGCGCACAGGTTGCCCAAACTCTTACGGGAATCGCCAAAGCGTGCGCAGGTAATGAGTGGGTGGGCAAATGTCTATAAGGTACAATACATATGTAGAATTGTGGACAGTTGGGAATGAGTCTCTCACGGGAAGCGTGCAAGGGATAAGTCCCTGCAGTCGCGCTATTCATCTGTGTCCTCGGTGGCTCAGATGGATAGAGCGTCTGCCATGTAAGCAAGAGATCCCGGGTTCGAGTCCCGGTCGGCGTACACATTTTCAGCTGTCAACATCGAGGTATATCAACAACACCTGTCGGACCTGAGGTTTTCAGTTGGTCATCAATTATTCCAGGCAAAGCCGCACGGTCATCAACAGTAACTGTTCTTTCGAGAGCAAGTTACTGTCTTCGTATATATAATTGATTTTGGGTTGCCCTGTAGGCCAGTGGCAGGGTTCTTCCGGGAAAGACCACTTCCCCCACCAAAAGCGCTGCTCGCTCTTGATTTTACAGACAGACTATACCCTCCGCCACGCACCATATGGTGGATTGCGGAGTATGTATGTAGATGTAGATGTAGAGGAGGACTGCAAACCAAGCTTTGGAAAGGGTTGAGAGGAAGGAAGTGGACGCGGAGGGAGTGGGGTGGGCGCGGAAGAAGGAGTGGAGGGAGGGGTGGAATCCTGACGTGGAGGGTAATAGGAGTGATCTGCTAAAGTGCCGTGCTGAAGTGTCACGGCATTTTATTCGGCGTCTTTAGTGGGAAAACCTGCGGGCAGAGAGGGGCCGACATGGGACAGGGGCAAGCTGGCGAGCTTATGCGCGTCCTGCAGCAGGGGCTGCGCCGTCCCTGGGGACAGCAGCCGCGGCCGGCGAGTCCGCCTGCTCTCAATAAGCCGCGGACGGCGCTCTTTGAGGGGCAGCACGGCGCAGACGCAGACGCAGACGGGACAATTTAAAGCCGCTGCCCTGGGCCGCGCGGCCCTGCCTCTAATGTTTGCTCTGCGCCCCCTGGGGAAGCGGCCGACTGGCGCGCACGGCAAGGCGGAGTGATGCGCGCGCTGTCTGCCCTGTAACCGTACACATCCCGCGGTCCGGGAAGCTCGGCAATCGGGTTTCTGTAAAACTAATATGTTCCAAAACGCCGCGCATAAAAAGGGGTTCCTCAGATTCCACTGATGATGTACAGCCGGAAAAAATTTTTACGGCCTTTTAGAGGTTTCCAGTTCACTCAAGATGTATTGTTACAACACTGCACATGAAATGATTACATTGACAGTTCATTAGTGTACTGTCTGCCATCGGGTTCCCCTAAATGGCAGGCAGCACCGCATACCAGCCACGCTATGAGGGAAACAAACCAACAGCCAAACAGGCGGAGACATCAGGTAAACACGCCGAAGATTCCAGTCGATTAATAGGAACCTTTCCTTGCAGAGGTCGCCGCGACAGGATAGTATTGGCCCAGCGAGCAGTGCGGCACTATGCTTAGTTAATTTTTTCAAATTGTTACATCCTTGAGCCCCCGATTACCACATGTATGACTAGCGTTTCTCGGCTGACGCCCCCAGTTACAGGAGTCGAGGATAACACTTTATTAATAATTGTAATACAAAGTAATATCACCAGTTACAGTTACATTCTCAGCAAGTACACCAAGTCCTTTAATCCATACATGTATTTTTTTATCATTGGAAACCTATCTACATGAGCGGGTATACAAAGTGAAAGGCATATTACTGTAAACAAAACTAGGTCTACTTTGCGTCTTCGGGTCGATTCCACAGTGCCAAGTCTTGTAGGCGATGACATCTCGATCGGCAAAAGATTCTAGTCCAGGTAGCGATGCGTTCTCACAGCGGACAATTGCGAGTGTAAACCACCCACTACCAGCTGCTCCAGTTTCGACATTAAGTGAAAAATTACACGACATCCACGGAAAAAGATAGAACCATTCAGAATGACGGACTGTGCTGTGCCATTTGTTCCAAGTTTATTTTCCTGGCTAATTATATGTTCATAAACTGGCATGCGGTGGCGACGATGACGATACACACGTCGACGAGGCATAGTGCTTCAATGCAGTTGCAGATACAGCTCACAGCGGAATGGTTCCGCTGGCGTGCACTGCCCGCTTGGTGTACTTGCATATTGTTGCAACACTGCACATGAAATGATTACATTGGCAGTTCATTAGTGTACTGTCTGCCATCGGGTTCCCCTAAATGGCAGGCAGCACCGCATAACAGCCACGCTATGAGGGAAACAAACCTACAGCCATACAGGCGAAGACATCAGGTAATCACGCCGAAGATTCCACTCGATTAATAGGAACCTTTCCTTGCATAGGTCGCCGCGACATATCCGGCCACGGATTCCTACGCCGGGTTTATATTGGCTCCAGCTCACTATATAGGCCCGGCCGGTCGAAGGCAGACCAGTCTTCGTCCGCTGCTAATGCCAACCGCTATAGCAGAGTCTCCGAGAAGATATCACCGAAGCCGCTGTACTGCACCGCCGATCGAAGTACCAGCCGACCGAGAGGGATCACATCTCCGGCTAGATCCACGGACATCTACATCTATTGCACAGCCAGCTGTTGTATTATAGAAGAAGTTACGTTCAATAAACGGTTGGAGAGTACAACAATTAGCACAAGCAATTCTGAGGTACCAGGCATCGATCCATGATGAAACATCCATAGTAACACGTGGTGTAGCCTCCACAGGCGGCAATACAGGAGCTGACTCTGACATCCTGTCGACTCTGCAGATGGCTAATACTATCCTAGTATACCGTCCCCAGTGAAATACTAAGAAAAGACTTAAAAACAGTATTTATAAAGAAGAGACATTTAAAAATTGAATAATAAGTGGACACTAGTCGCTCAGGCGGACATGTATTTTTCTCATGTACCTGTACTGCTGCTTCTACATCTTAAAAAATAAAATTGAAATGGAAGAGGATGTAGATGAAGATGAAATGGGAGATACGATACTGTGTGAAGAGTTTGACAGAGCACTGAAAGACCTCAGTCGAAACAAGGCCCCGGGAGTAGACAACATTCCATTAGAACTACTGACGGCCTTGGGAGAGCCAGTCCTGACAAGACTCTACCATCTGGTGAGCAAGATGTATGAGACAGGCGAAATACCCTCAGACTTCAGGAAGAATATAATAATTCCAATCCCAAAGAAAGCAGGTGCTGACAGATGTGAAAATTACCGAACAATCAGTTTAATAAGTAATAGCTGTAAAATACTAACGCGAATTATTTACAGACGAATGGAAAAACTGGTAGAAGCCGACCTCGGGGAAGATCAGTTTGGATTCCGTAGAAATATTGGAACACGTGAGCCAGTACTGACCCTATGACTTATCTTAGAAGCTAGATTAAGGGAAGGCAAACCTACGTTTTTAGCATTTGTAGACTTACAGAAAGCTTTTGACACTGTTGACTGTAATACTCTATTTCAAATACTGAAGGTGGCAGGGGTAAAATACAGTGAGCAAAAAGACATTTACAATTTTTACAGAAACCAGATGGCCGTTATAAGAGTCGAGGGACATGAAAGGGAAGCAGTGGTTGGGAAGGGAGTGAAACAGGGTTTTAGCCTCTCCCCGATGTTGTTCAAACCGTATATTGAGCAAGCAGTAAAGGAAACAAAAGAAAAATTCGGAGTAGGTATTAAAATCAATGGAGAAGAAATAAAAACTTCGAGGTTCGCCGATGACATTGTAATTCTGTCAGAGACAGCAAAGGACTTGGAGGAGCAGTTGAACGGAATGGATAGTGTCTTGAAAGGAAGATATAATATGAACATCAACAAAAGTAAAACGAGGATAATGGAATGTAGTCGAATTAAGTCAGGTGATGCTGAGGAAGTTAGATTAGGAAATGAGACACTTAAAGTAGTAAATGAGTTTTGCTGTTTGGGGAACAAAATAACTGATGATGGTCGAAGTAGAGAGGATATAAACTGTAGACTGGCAATGGCAAGGAAAGCGTTTCTGAAGAAGAGAAATTTGTTAACATCGAGTATAGATTTAAGTGTCAGGAAGTCGTTTCTGAAAGTATTTGTATGTAGCCTAGCCACGTATGGAAATGAAACATGGATAATAACTAGTTTGGACAAGAACAGAAAAGAAGCTTTCGAAATGTGGTGCTACAGAAGAATGCTGAAGATTAGATGGGTAGATCATATAATTAATAAGGAGGTATTGAATAAGATTGGAGAGAAGAGAAGTTTGTGGCACAACTTGACTAGAAGAAGGGATCGGTTGGTAGGACACGTTCTGAGGCATGAAGGGATCACCAGTTTAGTATTGGAGGGGAGCGTGGAGGGTAAGAATCGTTGAGGGAGACCAAGAGATGAATACACTAAACAGATTCAGAAGGATGTAGGTTGCAGTAGGTACTGGGAGATGAAGAAGCTTGCACAGGATAGAGTAGCTTGGAGAGCTGCATCAAACCAGTCTCAGGACTGAAGACCACAACAACAACAACGTCCGTATTATGATGATTTCTCTGTGTAAGTTTCGAGGGCAAAGAAATATAAAGAATCACTCGAAACAAAATGATCTAAAGAGACGACAAGATGGTCTCTTTTGTTAATTTTTTAGTCGTCTTAACTTCTTCTCTTGTCTTGGTTGCGTGTAAGACGGACATCTTGCGAGTTCTGGCAAATGTAAGCATATTTGTACTAATTAAGCATATAATATATTGATTTAATATTATTGTTCACTTTTAATTTCTAACAGATGATCCCGATTTCATGTCCGCCTTCCTTTGAATTAACCTACATTCGAGTAATTTACAGTGCAACACTCGCAGCGGCCGCTGCAGCCAACGACGCCAGTACGTGGCGATATTAACTTACAAAAATTAGCAGAAGCGAAAAACTCGCCCGCTACTGATATAAGATACATTTTTCTCCACAGCCGCCCGACGTTGCCGAAAATACGTAGCTTTAAGATTCTTATTTTCAGTACAACAGCCGAGAGCCAGAGCCAGGACTCCGACTACAATGCAATGGTTTACGGAGGCAAGAAGAAATTCTCTCGCGCGTGTGTGCGCCGCAATTGTAATTAATAACTAAAGATTTTTTTGCTTTAAAGTGAACTAACTAGCCGAGGAAATTAATATGAAAAGTTTATTCCATTGTTCAAAATATATGCTAATGTTTTAAGATTCAGCGAGTCTAGCTTTCATTAACGTAACAAATCATTTCCACTGAAGATTAACATTGTTAAAAAAGAGACACCTTCACAAAAGCATTTAATTGTAAATCAAAATTGAATGAAATATCATTATGATTAAGGCCCACCACGTAAGTTGACAACAATCACCATTGGCAACCGATTTCCGTAGTAAATAATAAATTAAATTAAGACGGCTGATGGACGCGAGACTAGGATACGTTATGCTACGCCTGCTCCGTCTACCGGCTGATCAAAAAGTCAGTATAAACTTGAAAACTCAATAACCCACAAAATAATGTAGATAGAGAGGCAAAAATTGACACACATGCTTGGAATGACATTGGGTTTTATTAGAACAAAAAAAAAGTTGACAAAATGTCCGACAGACAAAAGGAGCTGTAATGAGAGAGAGAATCAGATGCGCCCGCAGTCGCAGCATGTTGACGTTACCTGAAAAGGCGCTTTTAGTGAAGCTACATTATCAGAATGGGGAATGTGCTAGATCAGCGTTACGATCCTATCGCCATAGGAAGGGGATTCGAACGGGCAAAGGTCCGTTGACAAAAGCAGCTGTGGCGAGAATGATTTCGAAGTTCGAAGCGACGGGTTGTTTAGACGATAGACCCCGTAGTGGTCGACCGAGCACAAGGCGTAATGCTGCTGAGACAGTTCAGGAAGAAATGGAGACTGTAGCGGGTTCGTCTAAGCACGGGGGAGTCAGCGCTCCTTGCAGTCGCACGTCGCACCGGCATTCCATACACTACTGTTTGGTTGGCACTGAAGCGTACCCTCCGATGCTATCCGTGCAAAATCCATCGGCATCATGAACTGTTACCTGACGATTTAGTGAAGCGGAGGACATTTGCGGTGTGGGCGTTTCAAAAGATGGCGGATGATGATGATTGGCTGAGTAACGTGTTGTGGACCGACGAAGCTCATTTCATGCTCCGACGGTCTGTCAACGCCCACAGCTGCAGAATTTGGGCTACCGAAAATCTTAGAACTGTCGTGGAAACCCCATTGCACGATGAGAAAGTCACGGTATGGGTTGGATTTACCACATCTACCGTTATCGGGCTTTTTTTCTTCGAGGAAATGCGTGATTCTGGTTTTGTAACTGCTACGGTGACGGGTGAGAGGTACGCCGATATGTTACAGAATCGCATCATCCCCAGCCTGGCTGATAAACACCTGCTGGGACGTACGATGCTTATGCAGGATGGCGCTCCACCCCATATTGCTAGACGCGTGAAAGATGTCTTGTGCGCGTCGTTTGGTGATGATCGTGTGCTCAGCCGCCACTTTCGTCATGATCGGCCTCCCAGGTCCCCAGACCTCAGTCCTTGCGATTATTGGCTTTGGGATTACCCGAAGTTGCAAGTGTATCGTGATCGACAGACATGTGTAGGGATGCTGAAAGACAACATCCGAGCCAATGCCTCACCATAACTCCAGACATGCTTTACAGTGCTGTTCACATCGTTATTCCTCGACTACAGTTATTGTTAAGGAATGATGGTGAACATATTGAGCATTTCCTGTAAAGAACATCATCTTTGCTTTGTCTTACTTTGTTATGCTAATTATTGCTATTCTGATCAGATGAAGCACCATCTGTCGGACATTTTTTGAACTTTTGTATTTTTTTGGTTCTAATAAAACCCCATGTAATTCCAAGCATGTGTGTCAATTTGTACCTCTCTATCTGCATTATTCCGTGAATTATTCAGTTTTCAAATTTATACTGACTTTTTGATCACCCGGTATTTACGTAGTTCTGGAAGAGCTGTTGGTTGACGAGTCGCACGAGTCACTTCTCGTCCCATTACATCCAACACGTGCTCCATTGAAGACAAGTCCGAAGATCGTTTAGGTCCCAGAAGTTGCTGCACGTCTTTTAGAGCACGTTGAGTTTCACGGGCACTGCGTGGGTGAGCGTTATCCAGTTGGAACAACACATCACCTTCCTGTTTGTAAGAGTGATAAAACAACAGATCTAACAACATTCAGCACGTATCAAGTGCTTGTTAGTGTCCCCTCCAGAAACACCAAAAGTGAACGAGAGTTGTAGCTTATCGCACCCCAGACCGTAACGCCTGCGGTGGGGCCAGTGTGTCTTGGGCGAAGGCACTCTACGAAAGAGTGCTCACCAGGTCTATGCTGTACGTACAAAAGATATCACTTGCGTGCAAGTAGAAACTGAAACTTCCTGGCAGATTAAAACTGTGTGCCGGACCGAGACTCGAACTCGGGACCTTTGCCTTTCGCAAGTAAGTGCTCAATTGGTAGAGCACTTGCCCGCGAAAGGCAAAGGTCCCGATTTGAAGTCTCGGTCCGGCACACAGTTTTAATCTGCCAGGAACTTTCATATCAGCGCACACTACGCTGCAGAGTGAAAATCTCATTCTGGAAACATCCCCCAGGCTATGGCTAAGCCATGTCTCCGCAATATCCTTTTTTTCAGGAGTGCTAGTTCTGCAAGGTCTGCAGGAGAGCTTCTGTAAAGTTTGGAAGGTAGGAGACGAGGTACTGGCAGGAGTAAACCTGTGAGGACGGGGTGTGAGTCGTGCTTGGGTAGCTCAGTTGGTAGAGCACTCGCCCGTGAAAGGCAAAGGTCCCGAGTTCGAGTCTCAGTTCGGTACACAGTTTTAATCTGCCAGGAAGTTTCATATCATCGCACACTCCGCTGCAGAGTGAAAATCTCATTCAAGTAGAAACTGTTTTAATGGCTGATGACCAATGTGCGCCATTCCATCTTCCAAATGATCCTCTGAAGGCACCGGTCAAGCCGTACGTCGATGCTGTGGCGTGAATCGAATTTGGGTTAGAACTATGTGCGCCAATAGTCCCACTGCTCGTAACTGGTTCGCAACAGTTCCTGTGGACACGTCTGGGCTCAAATGTCTCTTATTGTATGCTGTTTTAGCTGTACGATCTGCCACTGCCGTCCTTACTAGAGATGGGTAGTTCGCGAACGAACGGGTGCAAAGGAACGGTTCACCAAGATGAACGAAAGGACCGAGGAACGAATTCCAAGGAACGATCGGTTCATAGTTCACTACGGTCGCGGCCGTCTACTTATAGTTCCCGGAAACGAGGAACGATCGGTTCATTGTTCACTAGTTCACTTCGGTCGCGGCGGTCACTTCGGCAGTTCTCGTTCCTGCCTCGGTCTCAGTCTCGGTCTCCCTCGGCCGCACCCGTCGTTCTTCGCATGACCACCTGTCTCAGTTCCACTGCCGACTGCTCCTAGTTAGTTCAGTATCCAGTTGTTCGTTTCGTTCACTGCGCTCGCCTATTTTACATGTGTTCCAAACTGTTCTTGCACTTGGTTCTGGCTATTCAGCGTCCACGACCCGTAATCAAAAAGCATTTTTATGGTTACCTAAATTACATAAAAATTACGTTGTATGTAATAGGTACGTCTTTTCAGGTAACAAAAGGGCATATCAGCTCACTTCATTATATCGATGAACATTAGAAGACGTACTTATAACAAGGCAAGTTTTTATTGTTATTCATATATTTTTTATTTTTATCGACTTGATTTAGCAGCTAACTTTCAATAATTTGCTTAATTTATAGTGTAAGAAAATTCATATAAAACGATTTTCGTGTATCTTTCATATACAAAACACTACATTTAGGAATGCACTAATTATTTTTAAGTTTGGTTGTTTCTCATTTGCATTACCTTCTAGTTTCGTTTCTCTGGAAAAAAAAAGAAAGTCGGTTGTGGGTCATTTTCGTTCACTAGGAAAAGCGGTGCCTCTCCATTTGAAAAGACACAGATTGCCATAAAATCGTATTTACTTATTATCTCAAAAACATTTGTTCAGAGGGAGCTTTCAAACCAAAAACTTTACTACTGCGAACTTAATTATTATTATTATTGATGCATTAACTTTAAAAATGCAACAAAAAAACCTAATTTTTACTAAGCATGTGACGCAAGTATGAGAAAACCACATTTTATTTTATGCTTCCATAAATTCTCTACTTCACCTACGAACTCACAGACAATGTGAAGTATATTTAGGGTGTAAACGATTATTGTTTACAACGTAGCATAGCTATGTAGTGGAAGTCGAAACGAAGAATTTTATACAAGACACTTGTGGTCTATTAAGTTGGGAAACAGCCACCAACAGGTTTACAAGACTACATGTGCTATAGCCCATGCGCGTCGCGCGAAATTTTCATGTTCTCTTCTCCAGCTCTCTACACATCGTCATCGATTGTTTCGCAATTGTTGCTTGCATTAGCTTGTTATTTCTTCACTGCCTGGTTATTACATGTTTGTCTGTTTGTTGTATCTGCTCGTAAAGGGCAGGGCAACACATCGTCCGTAATTGGCGAGCAGTCTGTATTCGGGGCCGATTTTCCGTGCGCCACCCTATATTATTTCCCTGCGATCAGCCACAGAACGCTACAGTTGGCTAAACGAGAGGTTCTGCAGAATCACAGAAATTACTTCTAAAAGTGTGTAAGAATTCTGTAATGAATAAAAACTCTATACTCCAGGGGGGAGGCAAGTGCCCCCTCTTGGTGCCCTCCATCCTTCAGTCACCTACACTACTAGTTTTCAGTTTTTCATAAGAACCATACACCAAGCACAAATGAACAGTGAACGAGTAAAAATGAACGGTTCCCAAAAAAGAACGATCAGCAGTGAACTAGTTCCCAAGGATGAACGAGTTTGCCGATTTCTAGTCCTTACAAAAGAACGATCCTGGCGGAAGTTTGTGTTGCTGGACTTCCAGAAACTCTTCCATGGTAATGAGAAAATTCACGTGACTACTAATACCAGCATCGTCCAACTTCTATGGTAATTGTCCAGAAGGCCATCCTGCCACCCGGAGGACCACAATTTGACCCCTACGCTACTAATCTATCAGTTGGCGGACGACGCTCAAAACATGTGGCATATGCCATCATCGGATCAAAATCGACATCGACTTTCCAGGTGAGCAAATTTTTTTTTTCCGGGAGTGTAGAAAAACAGAGTAAAGTATTCTGGATAGCCCTTGTGCTAGGGCCATTTGTGTATGTAACAGAAGGATCATCTTAAGGCGCATTTACACCTATGCGCCTTGCAGTTTGTCGCCATGCGGCTGTGCTTATTCCATACGGAAGTAGACGCAAGGGTATAGGCGCATATCTTTTTTTCAGCTTGTGCGCAAGCGTGATCCCAGTCACATCTAAACACTTGCCACGGTATAAGTGTATATGTACGTGTATGGGTGTGGGGGCACTTTATCACGGGATAATTGTATATTTTTATTTATATAATTATATTTTACGATTTTGGTTGGGGTGGCTTTAAATATTGTGGGCTAGCATGAGACTTTTTGTTAACTTATACCGCGATAACAGTCGTACAGACATCGGCTGCCCCGAAATACGTACGATATAATATTTTTTAAACACAACGCGCGACTCACCGCCTTCTAATACATAGTTTGCGTGAACGCTGCTATTTAGAAAAGAAAATATGCGTATTCTTACGCAAATTGTAATTATTAACGTGGGTCTCAGGGGCTACTGGTTATTTATGTACCAAACTACATAAAGATCAACTGAGATATTGCGTACTGTAATGATTTTCAATATTTCTTGTTCATTATTTGCAAAGCAAAACTGGAGAGAATCTCATCTGCAGTTAGACGACCAAAATGAAACATACTGAACTCATTCAGTGCTGTGGATTTTAGTAAATGAAATTTATCACTACTGTCTTTAACTTTGAAATTAATGAAAGATCAAAATTGAGAAGTCTCTCGCATTTACATTCAATAACATGAATCGTAAGCGTAATGGCCGACTAAATTCTGCTAGGGGAGATGAGCTCCCTTCACTAAGTTCTGTAAAAATTTTGTTAATTGTAATTAATGGTTGCGATCATGAGAGGTGACAACTAAGTCAATAATACACACTTTCTAATAACAATTTCTATTATATTTGTTAAAAATACAGTTAATTACCAGACAGCACTACAATGGCGGCCTACCGCTAGACGAAACAAAACAGGAGAATTTTCAATAAAGCAATCGTCTCTGGTCATGTTCATTTTCATTACCCAGATAAAAAAATGTTGTTTTACTTTTATATCACATCGCTGTTTCTGATTTTTGGTGGTATTATTTAACTTTTTTAATCTTTCTTATACATCGCGCACACATACACAGTCTTGAAATAATTTATAATTCACAAATCGCCCAACAAAAACTTCCTTTCCCTTTCTCCAAACGCCCATTTATGTGACGTACCGTCACATAATGTCGGTGCGCTACTCTGACAGAACGATGGCGGGGTCACATCGGCTAGACTAAAATCTTTCTCAAACGATATTAAAGAAACTATTGGATGAAAAATTTGATTCTTCATTTATTTATAACCTTATATATCAGCTTCATGATGAACTGCCATCTTTTCGTTAATGGTCATAGCTCTTCTGATGTTTTGGGATATGTAGGTCACAACAAGAAATTCGAATGGTTTGCAATGAAAAATAAAGGTCGCTATGAGTTTGCGTTTGGTGCATGTAAGGTCATATATTGCTGTGTGTCAAATGTAGCTAACATTTTGAATTTTTATTTTGACTTGGAAGGAATTCTATATCTGTCTCTGATCTTGATGAAATGGATGGTATATACCACACTCACTTCCGCCCGTGCCTACAACAATACAACTCTAATGAATTATTCTTAACATCCATCGTATTTCATAAATGGTTAAAGATACCAAAACGAGAAAAAAGGAAGACCTCACCTGAATCTGAACCAGCGATCCACAGGTTATCAATTTACCATTCTAGAACAATACCCAATAAGCCACGTTGCCTCTTATGCAGGTTGCGTGAGATTTGAGAAAGAGGAATTAGAGTTTTACAAATGTTGATTCAAATATTGATTTTTTCCGCAGATTCGGATACGTTTTGTTTGTTTCGTGGTCATGAGGCCACAGAACTTTTAATGGAAAGAGAGGGAGAGTTTTAGTTTTAGCGAATCAAAATTTACAGAGTAAATAAGTATTTTTATTTGTCCGTAACCATTTTCCATGCAAAAATGACAGCATGAATTTTCTTGAGATTCAAAACAAATGTTTAAGACAAAATGTATGTAGTTTTTTATGTAGAATCTGATTCTGCAATAAAAAATGGGGGTTCCCATTTGGAATTTTAAAGTTGCCTCCCGCCCCATCCCCAGGGGGCTGGGGTGGCGGGCTAATTTTAGCACCAGCAGATGTGCCCCTCGAAAATCATCAACTTTGGATTCTACACATTTTTACGTGTGAAGCTTATTCTCTAGTTATTCTGGTTTGTCAACTTAAAATTTACACCCTGTATATATTATTTATTAGGAGTAAAACACAGCCTGAACCAGAATCGATAAGTGATTGTCTTATGTTAGCCGCCATCTTAGTGAAATATTGCAGCGGCAGTTTTAAATTGATTTAGATATAAATGTTGCTGGTTATAATTGCGATAATAATTGTGTATTAGCGGTCGAGGACCGACTCTGAGGTAATAAATTCCAGTAGACTGTGAATAAACTGAACTTCTATGAATGTAAACAGCATCTTACATATAAATTCTTATCTCCTGATGTATGAAGCCTGGTTGTTTCGTAACAACTTTTATGAAATATTTTGACATGAAAATACATTACTGTTGTGTTCGTGTGGTATTGTGTGACAAAACTGTTCATTTGGTTTAAAGAAAAGTGTTACCACCTCGAATTACAGTAGTGTTAAATTCTATAAACGATCTGCAACTAGCAAAAAGTCTTTTAAACAAAAGCACTGAATCATTACTTATGTTCAGTTCAGATTACTTATGATACATTTAGCTTGTTTGCTGGCTGTGAATGATTATTTTTGTGAATGAACTTAGTGACAGTTACACTGCAGCGACCGCTACGGTCGCAGGTTCGAATCCTGCCTCGGGTATGGATGTGTGTGATGTCCTTAGGTTAGTTAGGTTTAATTAGTTCTAAGTTCTAGGCGACTGATGACCTCAGAAGTTAAGTCGCATGGTGCTCTGAGCCATTTGAACATTTACACTGCTTGACAGACAACATTGCTACACGTACCCAGGTGGAGATTTCTTTAACAAAATAACGATCATTAGCCGGGAAAAGTTAAGATTAAATAAAATCTCATGTTACATGAATAATAAGTAACTTGTTTGGTTGTAATCTTGCTGAAATTGTACAACACAACACACACGTAATTACACCGCATGCCACATCGTGCAGCATGTCCAGCAGTCTGTATATGGGTCCATCCAGTTTCCCGCAGGAGCACAATGCGACCCCGTTCAAATGACTGCAGTTGTTCAGCAGTATGTACTTGTCGGTAGGGCATCTTTGTACGTTAGAATGAGTGTTCCAATGACTGTTCACCTCTAAAATCAGCACAGTTCCTGTCTGCTGTGAAAAACAAAGATCCCACAGACAATCCTCTTCTGCGCCATTTGATCGCCAATGACCGCGACATATGAGTCGCTAACACTACATCACCTCAGTATGCTCATATTACAACTTGGTGTCACTGAACACAGTCCTAGAGGTCGTTGTATTTCTTTCTGGGAGCGTAATTTCTTCACGTCAGTAAGAAACGTTGGTTTCATCTGTCCCCGAAGTTCACGTACAGCTTGTTTCACACGAGCTACTTGCTGGTCAATGTCGACTACTCGCTGTGGGTGCCTTTCATGTGCCTGCGTGTAAATTAACCACCAATGACTTCGCGAGTGGATCAGTGATGTCAATTATCAGTTCACCATACCGAGTGCGGAGTTCTAAAATATTGAGTGTCCTGCAGAATGCGCATGTGCAGAAACTGTGGACTGTGTCGTAGTCTGCTAAATTGGAAACTAACCTACTCTCGCCAGGTTCACTCCTAAACATAGTAATGGGCTTTCTGATTTTGTTTCTTCCTAATGTTTATTTTGTTATTTACTTCCTTTCCGCGACGTACTCCAAACAATCCACAAGGACATGATACTTTTCCTACTAATGCTCTCCCATAAGAGAGGCGACATATATGCAAGCAAAAAGCTATTGGTATTTACGTTTTACAATACCTGTGCCTAGACAAAGAAAAGGCCTACATTATGCGTAAACAGAAATGTAAATACATACAAAATTTTTTTTGTAGAAACAGATTGAACAGTCAAAAAATCACAAACAATTAGTGAGAAAAATAGTTAAGACACAAAGGAAGCCGAGCGATTCTAGGCGCTTCAGTCCGGAACCGCCCTGCTGCTACGGTCGCAGGCTCGAATCCTGCCTCGGGCATGGATGTGTGTGATACCGGTAGGTTTAAGTAGTTCTAAGTCTAGGGAACTGATGACCTCAGATGTTAAGTCCCATAGTGCTTAGAGTCATTTGAACCATTTTTGAACACAAAGGAATCAATTACATTTAGTTGCTAGGGGACACGGATTTGTATGAATGGGGAAACTAGAAAATTTGAGGAAGACTGTAATTCCAACGCGGATCTCCTGCTCAGTATTCGGGTGCGCTGACCACTATGCCATTAAGACACAGCCGGCCCGGGTGGCCGAGCGGTTCTAGGCGCTACAGCCTGGAACCGCGCGACCGCTACGGTCGCAGGTTCGAATCCTGCCTCGGGCATGGATGTGTGTGATGTCCTTAGGTTAGTTAGGTTTAAGTAGTTCTAAGTTCTAAGGGACTGATGACCTCAGAAGTTAAGTCGCATAGAGCCATTTGAACCATTAAGACACAATCACGATTGCCCGGACTACCCTAGACTACCCTAGCACGTCTCCCGTCAAACCCAAATTCTTAACTTACCCACAAACTACTGACGTAGTGCTCCTGACCATTATCCTCATTTCTCGCGACGTTTCCGCGATTCCCGTTAGAGTCGAGCGTTTTGTGCATCTGCACTAAAGGGATTATTGGCCAGCCTCATATTAATTGCTACTATACGTGTGGTGTCGGTTCTTTCGAACATGCACATCACGCTCGAATTCTTACGGGGACCTGCGAAACGCCGAGAGCAATGAGGATAATGGGCAGGGGCACTACGACAGTAGCGTGTGGATAGGTTGAGAATATGGACTGACGGGAGGCGTCCTAGACTAGTCCGGGCAGTTAGTGTGACCACTATGTCCAGATGGCTTAGTGGTCACAGCATCTGTCTTATGAGCAGCAGGCCCGGCTTCCAATCCCGGTGCGGCACAGTTTTTCAACTTTCCCCACTGACTTAAATCAATGACCACTAGCTGATAAACGTCATTAATTCCTTTGTGTCTTGATTATAATGACTGCAGGATCAAAATGGTGTCTGTTCTTCCGGACATGTCAGGAAAACGGACACCCCATATACAAAAATAACTGTCGATGTTACCTGGCACTTAAATACAAATCAAGTTACAAGGGGTAAAGAAAAAAGTAGCTGACATCTTGGGTTGTCGGGTGTTCTGCCGGATATCAGCGTCGTACTTGCACGATATTTCGGTAGCTCACCTCGTTACCTTCATCAGGTGCGACCTGAGATTACTCCTCGAGTGGACCTGGTCCAGCATTTATGCATGTGGCCTTCCCCCTTCACCAGGCGCTCCCTATGCGGTTCACGCCCACTCGCTGCGATCTTCTGGAGGCATGGACATGGAGAAAGATCCCCATACAGATTTCCAGGCGCACCAGAACGAAGATGGAACTCCCAGGGTCGGGACTGACGGGCGCGGACCGCAGAGGGAGTATCTAGAACCGCAGCGGACCGAAAATGGAACGGCAACGCTCCAGCAGATCACAGTGAGCGGGAGAGGAACACAGGGGGAATGCCTGGTACCATAGACGGGATTCCAAACGCAACAGACCGAAGATGGAACACCCAGGAACGTGTCTGTTGGGCGCAGACCACAAAGAGAACACCCAGGACTGCAGCGGACGGAAAAGGGAACGGCAATGCTCCAGAAGACCGCAGCGATCGGGTGCTGACAGCAGAGGGAGCGCCTGGCGAAGGGGGAAGGCCACGGGCATAAATACTTGACCAGCTCCACTCGAAGAGTAGTCTCAGGTCGCACCTGATGAAGGTAACGAGTTACGCTACCGAAATATCGTGCAAGTACGACGCTGATATCCAGCAGAACACCCGACAACCCAAGATGTCATTAGATCACCGGGAAAGCCTGAAGAATTACAAAAAAGTACCTGTTTGGCGTATTTGTATGAATATATTTTCTCGAGCAGATAAATGCAGATGTTTTCAATATCTGGGTGACACGTTTCTTAGTCTTCCACTTTTCAGGAATGTGAAAAAATTGGCCTTACGACCTTTAGTAATAACGTCAATCATGAGTTTTGCTTTGGTCAAAAATAAAATATATTAGCGTTGCTTCTCTGTATATTTTGTTACAGCACTTCGATTTTTTCGTAAAAAGAAGAGTCTCTCACAGTTTCACTTTCACCATTCAGGTGCCAAGCTGCGCAGCGGACAGCTGACACAATGCACACATTTTTGGCGTTGAGTTGCTGATGGAAACGACCACTCGTGGCAGACGTGAATCGGCACGAGAATAAAACGCCAAGGGCGCTGCAGTAGACGCACGTGCCCCTAGTACCCAGTTGACACAAAGAAGGTTTCTCGTGTAATGGTGGTCTGACATCGCGCGAAATGGCATTCGCAGTAGCAGCCAGTATCCACGAACTCATGGAAATGCGTCGCACTCGACACAAATCCCGCATTCGTACTGCTCCGCAGGTTTAATTGGAAGCGTTTATTGGCTGCCCAGATTATTTCTCTGCCCTGATACACTATTACATTAGTATGATAAGGGTAACCACCTTCGCTTTGACACGTGAGAAAGGGTTTAACTTCTCATTACTCCAGATAACTAAACTACGAGTATATACCAATTAAATAATTTGTAACACACCTTTACCGTCCCAGATACATAGAGTACGTTCAGAGAACCTCGAAGCGAGATCATTTGTAGCATTTATCACTGGCATTCTGCCGGCCAGAGTGGCAGAGCGGTTCTAGGCGCTACAGTCTGGAACCGCGTAGGGCATGGATGTGTGTGATGATGTCCTTAGGTTAGCTAGGTTTAAGTAGTTCTAACCATTTGAACTGGCATTCTGTGGACTGATCGTTTGGTTAAAAACAGAAACAATGCGATACAGCTTGACATGTTATTTTTATTAAATTTTATTGGGAATGTAACAGTCTCTCTTACAAATACTGATGAAAAAAATCTCCCTACAGTTCCAGTTGATCTGGAAACCGCTACTGGATCATCTACATCTACTGTTAGTGGCACAATTCACATTGAATATTCACCTACAGATGTAAAGGAGGTGGAGAAACTGCTTCCTCTTCTTACATATTTATTTGGATACTGTACTCAGATTGCTCTAAAGAGACTTAAGTGTGAATTTTGTGCTTCAGTCATGGGTTTGGACAGGGAAGCATTACCTCAAGGCAGTGCTTGCAATAACACTTTAATAGCAGCTATGGACAGGGGAGGCCTGCTGTACCCACCCTTGCATATGGTGAATGCTGTCATGTACAACTACACAACAGTGCAGAAGCTAATTGAAAGTAGCAGGGAGACTGAATTCTTGAGACACAGCAATCAGAGAGAGCTTGCAATTAATTTGACAACTAACAGGGTAAACACATTAGGTTTCTTCCTACCACACTTCACTTGTAAAAATGGACATTCTGAAGATAGAATAGTAAGTGAGCTGTTACTTGTTTCTACAAATATTCTCCTCAATGATTATGTGAAGAAAATTAATGATTGTTGTAATGCTAAAAAGAAGAGGAACGTACAGACTTTAAGTTAAGAAATACATGAATGTAATTGTAATTGCGTTATTATTAGTAAACCAAAAGGAAATTGCTTTTAATTTTTTTCTAGACTCTTACCACTCAGGGCACTGAAAATGTCATACATGGATAGAAGATTATGTTAAATATTGGTGGTAGGTCAAAAGTTGAAAGTACTAGGACAAACAAATTTCTGCTTCTGTTTTACAGTAATGATTATGGTCCTTCCAGACAAGAAAATGAAGTGTTCAACGCATACTGTTCAAGTGACTTACACAAATAGTACAGTATGCAGTTCATTAAATCCCTTGCCAAAGCATATACAGGGTGAGTCACCTAACGTTACCGCTGGATATATTTCGTAAACCACATCAAATACTGACGAACCGATTCCACAGACCGAACGTGAGGAGAGGGGCTAGTGTAATTGTTTAACACAAACCATACACAAATGCACGGAAGTATGTTTTTTAACACAAACCTACGTTTTTTTAAATGGAAACCACGTTAGTTTTGTTAGCACATCTGAACATATAAACAAATTCGTAATCAGTGCCGTTTGTTGCATTGTAAAATGTTAATTATATCCGGAGATATTGTAACCTAAAGTTGACGCTTGAGTACCACTCCTCCGCTGTTCGATCGTGTGTATCGGAGAGCACCGAATTACGTAGGGATCCAAAGGGAACGGTGATGGACCTTAGGTACAGAAGAGACTGGAACAGCACATTACGTCCACATGCTAGCACCTTTTTATTGGTCTTTTTCACTGACGCACATGTACATTACCATGACCTGGAGGACGCATAAATTGTCCAGCCCGTTCTCCTGATCTTACACCTCTGGAATTCTTTCTGTAGGGTACGTTAAAGGAGAATGTGTATCGTGATGTGCCTACAACCCCAGAGGATATGAAACAACGTATTGTGGCAGCCTGCGGCGACATTACACCAGATGTACTGCGGCGTGTACGACGTTCATTACGTCAGAGATTGCAATTGTGTGCAGCAAATGATGGCCACCACATTGAACATCTATTGGCCTGACATGTCGGGACACACTCTATTCCACTCCGTAATTGAAAACGGAAGCCATGTGTGTACGTGTACCTCACCCCTCATGGTAATGTACATGTGCGTCAGTGAAAAAGACCAATAAAAAGGTGTTAGCATGTGGACGTAATGTGCTGTTCCAGTCTCTTCTGTACGTAAGGTCCATCACCGTTCCCTTTGGATCCCTACGTAATTCGGTGTTCTCATACACACGATCGAACAGCGGAGGAGTGGTACTCAAGCGTCAATTTTAGGTTACAATATCTCCGGATGTAATTAACATTTTACAATGCAACAAACGGCACTGATTACGTATTTGTTTATATGTTCAGATGTGCTAACAAAACTAACGGGGTTCCATTTAGAAAAACGTAGGTTTGTGTTAAAAAACATACTTCCGGGCATTTTTTATGGTTTGTATGAACCAATTACACTAGCCCCACTCCTCACGTTCGGTCTGTGGAATCGATTCGTCAGTATTTGATGTGGTTTACGAAATATATCCAGCGGTAATGTTAGGTGACTCACCCTGTATATGGTCATGCTTAAATTTCATAGTCCAACACCAACAGAGCTGTTGCTGTTTATACATTATTAATACATTTTATAAGGAAGTTAGTGTATATTGTGTTGCTTCTGCAACACACTATGGCCACAATTGGGCTCTTCTGAAGGTTTTTGGTTGATCTATGGTATTTGGAGCTTTGGAAGTCAATGAAATGAAATTTCTTGTCTCTGTACACATTGCTACAGAAGGAAGAAAGAAAGAAAGAGACAGAGATATTTATTTTATTTCTAAAAATTGTGTTGGCTTATAAAGTTTCTCCAGTACACTGCAAGATGTGAAAATTTAATTTTTATTGTGTACATTCTGAAGTGTTATCACATAAGATTGTTTTCTTTTCCATTACATTCATAATGCTAGTGTGTTTCTCCTCTTAACAAGAAAACATGACACTTCAGTTGAAAAGTGAGCAACACATTTTGTACTGAGTGACTTGTGCAACCAGTGAAATCCATAATTCATCACACTTCTTAGAAAAGCATATACTTCTGTACTTGAATCTCAGTTAACTTTTAGTTTGTTGCACAGTCAGTGTAAATTCTACACTCCTTTTATCATTGAGGGATCTGAAAATGTGTCACATGCATAGCGGGTTTCATAGCCAGTCTTTCTTATTAGTGAAAGAGTTGTACGTCAAAAATTTAAATGTGTATGAAGTGTTAGCGCCTGGTACTATTTTTATTATACTCACAATGTTTGTGTCTCCCTCTCTGACACAAGAAAATGTGGAACTATTGGCTGAAGTTGACCAACACACATTGTTCTGAGAGATTTCTACAATCAATTAATTGTGCAATTCATTACACTTCTTAACAAATGGTGTACTCCTGAACTTAAATTTCCACCTGTTTTAAGGACTGACATAAAAAACAACTTCATGGTCCAGCACCAACAGAATTCGTGCTTCTTTACCTTATTTGTAAATCTGAGGAAGTTACGTTTGTACTGGGTTGCTTTTACAAGAAACTGTGAACATATTGGTGCTCTTCTTTAGGTATCTTGGCTGAATGTCGGGTGAGGAGTACTGAATGTTAATGAAATATAATTATGAAAAATCCGCCTCTACTGCACGAACTACCTGGTGTTTACCTAGGTTTCAGCGTGGGTAACCACGCCTTCTTCAAAACAAATATAAAACAGCTTGCCTAAATAGGCATAGTCAAAGGCTAAACTCAACACCTACAGCAGCAAGACCGAACCGTGGAGAGCCTGTGGCCATCGTATGTTGACTGGGGCGAGGCAGCACACACAGGGTTGAGATAACTAATATGATTGACTTGGTACATATGTACCGTGTATTTGTAAAAAAAAAAAAAATTATGGGGTCTTGCCGCTGTAGGTGTTGAGTTTAGCCTTTGACTATGCCTATTTAGGCAAGCTGTTTTATTTTTGTTCTGAAGAAGGCGTGGTTACCCACGCTGAAACCTAGGTGAACACCAGGTAGTTTGTGCAGTCGAAGCGGATTTTTCATACTTATGTCGATACTTACGATTGCTGACGCGCTGCAATGCTGAATGGTGTTAATGAAATATCTTGCGATTGTACTCGTTGGGGGAGGGTTATGGGGGACAGAAAAAGAGGCAAAAGAGAGATATTCGTGTTAACAAATAAATTTTTTTTATCTTATAAACTTTCTCCTTTTAGTTGCAAGAGGGGAATATTTATCTTTTCTAACGTGCATGTTTAAAAAAGTTTAAGCTCAGCATTATTTTCGACGTATGAAGCTATTTTGTTTCCTGTTTAGAATTCCTTTCATTGAAAACAATTGTAATCTAATGACTGGCAACAGTTGGACATTTACACATGTAAATTAGTTCACACTTCGAGTGACGATGCCAAACGAAAATAAATAAATAAAAGAAACGAATTCATTGTAAGGGGGTTGAGTTAAGTTTTGATAACAAAATGGATTAAGTAAATATAGTTACTTGAATGTAAAATATCCGAAGCTTGCAATAGGGCAAAGCATCTTCTCATATTGATCTACGTTTGTTTCGACAGGAATCAGTAATATAGAACTATGATCTTCATTTGTAGCTTAACGATAGTAAGAAAATCTTTCATCTAAATAAAACTGCTGAATTCAAAACAATACCAAACATTTTGTCCAAAAATAAGAGATTTATAGCGATATGCACGCCCAGGCATTTCTGCCTGCAACAGACCTGCCTAGCTGTCGTGACGTCACGAACAAGCGCCGAGGCCTTCCTTTGAGTCAGTGTTGGCCAACCGCGTTACCGCTAACTTCCGTGGAAGCGGAGTGGCCGGTGTGCACAGATGCCGCGCCATTGCTGCAGACAAATGCGCCCGCAGGATCAGCCGCCGAAGCCGCTGTGACTGCGGAGCCACACGACGAGACACCCTTGCAAGACACAGCTCCTGTAACTACCACCACCACATCACTGTCTTCGTACCAGAGGCGTCGGTTCCGGACGCCGGCTGCATGGCCGAAGGTACTGATCCCAGCCCTTCGTTGGACGCGGAAACAACGGTCGCCGAAGCGTCATAAGAAACGCCCCCTCTCGACGGCAGACGACCAACAGGGACGAGACAAGGAGCACGCTGCCGACGCCGTCTCTGATG
Source organism: Schistocerca serialis cubense (assembly GCF_023864345.2). Lineage (NCBI taxonomy): Eukaryota > Metazoa > Arthropoda > Insecta > Orthoptera > Acrididae > Schistocerca > Schistocerca serialis. The sequence goes on along the minus strand of NC_064644.1, from coordinate 427,965,011 downwards.
CGTTGTTGTCAGCAGAATCTACAAGCACCACCCTAAGGCAGGCATCCGACACCACGGGCAGGACGGCGGCCTCGCCACCCCAGACGTTTCGATGACGGAAGCTCCTCAGGACAAAGACCAGGTGATGGAGCACATCGACCATGACGGCTCACCATCACCAACTATATCACCGCTCAGTGACTGGGCTGCTGAATTGGAGGCAGAAGACGCACAAGACACCCTTGAACAATCCTTCGTCGCACGGGACTGGCGACCCACACCGGGAGAGCCTAACACCCGTAGAAGGACTGCATTAAAGGTACCTGCCGCAAAGAAAGAGTAGCCAAATGGCCCCATTATCACCGAGAGGTCGCCATTTGCCTCTACTCACTCCGCATTTAGATGTCCCAATCCTACCATGTGGGCATAGTCAACATTGGCGGCATACACTATGTCATCAAAACGCGCATGTTCCATGATATGCTCCAGGCGGCGGACCTGAATATCATCGTCCTTCACGAAGTCCATCCAGAGCCGCAACTGAATGTTTATGGATACAGAGCCTACAGCATCCCATCAAGCGATGGTGCCGGCGGAACCGCCATCCTATTACGCAACGGCATCAAGGCATCGGAAGTTACGTACCTGCCATCTGCACGAGGTGTTGTCATCACGATGGGAACAGTCAGCGTTGTCAATGTTTACGCGCCCTCCAGTTCATATGGAATGATCATATAAAGTTCATGGTCGGTAAAGCAGATGCCAGACTTTCATTGGAAGAATCCTAAGGAAATGCAACCCGAAAACAAAGGAAGTAGGTCACAGTACGCTTGTTCGCCCACTGCTTTTATACTGCTCAGCAGTGTGGGATCCGTACCAGATAGGGTTGATAGAAGAGATATAGAAGATCCAACGGAGAGCAGCGCGCTTCGTTACAGGATCATTTAGTAATCGCGAAAGCGTTACGGGGATGACAGATAAACTCCAGTGGAAGACTCTGCAGGACAGACGCTCAGTAGCTCGGTACGGGCGTTTGTTAAAGTTTCGAGAACATACCTTCACCGAAGAGTCAAGCAGTATATTGCTCCCTCCTATGTATATCTCGCGAAGAGACCATGAGGATAAAATCAGAGAGATAAGTGCCCACACAGAAGCATACCGACAATCCTTCTTTCCACGAACAATACGAGACTGGAATAGAAGGGAGAACCGATAGAGGTACTCAGGGTACCCTCCGCCACACACCGTCGGGTGGCTTACGGAGTATGGATGTAGATGTAGATGTAGATGTAAATGTAGATCTCATCACAGAGAAAGGGTCACCTTTTATTCTGACGAAATTGCTCCACTGCTGTCGGCTGTTGTGGCAGAGTGGTTCTAGGAGCTTCAGTCTGGAACCACATGACCGCTATATTCGCAGGTTCGAATCCTGCCTTGGACATGGATGTGTATGATGTCCTTAGCTTAGTTAGGTTTAAGTAATTCTAAGTTCTAGGGGCCTGATGACATCAGATGTGGATGACAGCGCTCAGAGCCTTTTGAACCGTTTTGAGCTCCACTGCTGAATGGGAATACGGAACACTACATCATAGGCCGCAATTTTAATAGCGTCTTAGATCCAGCAGACCAAACACAACACTACTCTACAGGCCCAGCACTACAGGCTCTTGTACGCGCCAAGCCGGCCCTCCAATGTGCACTCGTGGGATATGGCCGTGATAGAGCGTGCTGGCGTCGGACGAAGTCGGAATTTTATTACACTGCGCTGAGAGAACTCATGACCCAGCCACCATCAAGTAAACAGCAGACAGTGGTTAATCGTCTCAAGCCTCGCCTAATCCGTCTCACCGCAGAACAGCTTGATGGAGCCTGAGACTGGGCAAGGGTGCAGGATACCATCCCCACCAAAATGGCAACCGTATATCACGTTATCAGAGAGAGACGCGGCCACAAGTGCCACCTTATAGCATCAGTAGAGACAGAAGAGGGTGGGCGCGTCAACTGTCAGTATGCCATCGCTGCAGCTTTCGTCCAGCATTACAGGTCGTTTTACGCCGAGGACCCACACAGACTGTTCGCCAGTACGAAGACATCCTATGCGGTCTGACTGGCCCCAGAGTAGTAGCCCAGGATGACGCCCTGCGGGCACCCATAACTGATGAAGACTTAACAGCAGCCTTGGCACGCGGCGCCCCCAACGAACCGGGCCCAGACGGTTTTCCGAACGAATTCTACCGCGCCTTCTATCTCCTGATGGGCGCTCAGTGGATTCAGATGTTTCAAGACATCCTACACGACGATTGTACCGTCCCCACAGATTTCCTCGAAGGCATCATGATACCAGTTCCAAAACAGAGCAGTTCTCACCGATGTCACGACTATCGTCTTCTTACGCTACTGAAAGGAGATTATAAACATTTTACCCGTATCTTCCGCACTCGTCTTCAGACCACCGTCGGACACATGATCCATCCTGACCAGGTATGTTTAGGCGGAGACAACAACACCCACAGGGCACTTGGCGCCTACCGCGACGCTAGGGCGCTGGCGGCGGCCTGCCGCCTCCGAGGCGCTCTTGTCGCCGTCGACTTTGATAACGCCTTTGATCGTATCGACCACAGTTTCCTTCGCGCCGTGCTCGAACGCATGGGCCTCTCGCAGGCGTCAGCAAGGGTGATCTTATGCCCGAATTATGATCAACGGATACCAGCCTGATCACTCTTGGACGGTCGGTGCGACAGGGATGTCCTTTATCAGGAGTCTTATTCGCGGCGGCCCTCGAACCTGCACTGTACGGTCTTCGCCAACGACTGGAAGGCATCAGCGTTCGAGATGTCACCTTCCGATGTGCTGCCTTCGCAGACGACGTGGTGCTCTTGGTGCGGTCGAGCGACGTGTCCAAGCGACGCTTCAGTGGTTTTGCCCTTACGGCGCGGTATCGGGCAGCGTCGTCAACATGCGCAAGACGACATACATGGATGTCGAGAGAGGTCTTCTACACCCAACAGCGATCCCCTTCCAAAAGGTTTTCTCTCCCTGAAAGCACTGGGTGTGCAGTCCTCCAGTACAGATCGCCGAACTGCAACAGCCACATATCGCCAGCTACTACAAAAGGACACGAGCACTGCTCTGTGATAGCAGATACCGCAATATGGATATGATTCTCCGAACGCGTTACGTCAACACTTACCTAGCATCCAAACTTAATTATTTTGCGCACATTTTACCGCTAACAGCCGCTATGGACCGCACTTTCCATGCGGCGTACGGACAATTAATGAGGCCTCCACTGGCAGGGGGCCTGGGATTGACTCACATCCACACCAGCACGCGGGCATTGCACCCACGGACGATGCTGCTACAGATCGTTGCGCCGTGAGATCTTCGTCCACCGGTCGCCGTGGGCCACATAGCTCCGTCTCTTGCCCACATCCGCGATTTTCTGGTCGAACTGAGTTACATGAGCAAGTATCTACCGGCGACGAGGACGCCGAGCGCGAGAGATCACTACCGCATCTATCAGGCACGACAACCCCGCAACAACGTCGAACAACAACATCCAACCATCCGCTAGGCCAGAGTGTGGCGAGCCGTCCACACCCCATACCTTCCCACGTACGCTCTTTCTCTGTGGTATATGGTGGTGAACGGCAAATTAGCCACAGACCAGCGCCTCCATTCCATCCATCTCACCGACGACCCTTTGTGTCCACACTGTGCCGTCGTCGATTCGGATGCGCACCACATGACGTGCTGTGACAGGCAGCTGCTGTGATCTTGTACAACGTATGCTGGCGCTCCTGTTGCGACGACAGCCAGAGTCTGTCACGTCGGACGAACTCCTACACCCAGATACCACATACTTTCCCACTACAAGAACTCAAGCCGTCAACTGGTTGAAGGGCATGGTGCTGTATTACATCTTGCAAGCCACTCCCGAAAACGCTCTGGACTTGTGGGTCCACCTGACAACGCACATGACTATCAAACTATTTAGGCGCATTATTCGCGGATCCTACTGCCCATTGGGGCGTTCCGAGTACTAGAAGGCACACTTAAAAATGATTCACGGCACACGATTGATCGTCAGAGCAAACGGTTTAGAGGAAGTCCCCCTTACATTCACTACGCGAAGACGACTCGGAAGCTTCTGGTATATATATATAGGGCTATTACAAATGATTGAAGCGATTTCATAAATTCACTATAGCTCCATTCATTGACATATGGTCACGACACACTGCAGATACGTAGAAAAACTCATGAAATTTTGTTCGGCTGAAGCCGCACTTCAGGTTTCTGCCGCCAGAGCGCTCGAAAGCGCAGTGAGACAAAATGGCGACAGGAGCCGGGAAAGCGTATGTCGTGCTTGAAATGCACTCACATCAGTCAGTCATAACAGTGCAACGACACTTCAGGACGAAGTTCAACGAAGATCCACCAACTGCTAACTCCATTCGGCGATGGTATGCGCAGTTTAAAGCATCTGGATGCACCTGTAAGGGGAAATCAACGGGTCGGCCTGCAGTGAGCGAAGAAACGGTTGAATGCGTGCGGGAAAGTTTCACGCGTAGCCCGCGGAAGTCGACGAATAAAGCAAGCAGGGAGCTAAACGTACCACAGCCGACGGTTTGGAAAATCTTACGGAAAAGGCTAAAGCAGAAGCCTTACCGTTTACAATTGCTACAAGCCCTGACACCCGATGACAAAGTGAAACGCTTTGAATTTTCGGCGCGGTTGCAACAGCTCATGGAAGAGAATGCGTTCAGTGCGAAACCTGTTTTCAGTGATGAAGCAACATTTTTTCTTAATGGTGAAGTGAACAGACACAATGTGCGAGTCTGGGCGGTAGAGAATCTTCACGCATTCGTGCAGCAAATTCGCAATTCACCAAAAGTTAACGTGTTTTGTGCAATCTCACGGTTTAAAGTTTACGGCCCCTTTTTCTTCTGCGAAAAAAACGTTACAGGGCAAGTGTATCTGGACATGCTGGTAAATTGCCTCATGCCACAACTGGAGACCGCCAGCGCCGACTTCGTCTTTCAACAGGATGGTGCTCCACCGCACTTCCATCATGATGTTCGGCATTTCTTAAACAGGAGATTGGAATACCGATGGATCGGTCGTCGTGGAGATCATGATCAGCAATTCATGTCATGGCCTCCACGCTCTCCCGACTTAACCCCATGCGATTTCTTTCTGTGGGTTTATGTGAAAGATTCAGTGTTTAAACCTCCTCTACCAAGAAACGTGCCAGAACTGCGAGCTCGCATCAACGATGCTTTCGAACTCATTGATGGGGACATGCAGCGCCGACTGTGGGAGGAACTTGATTATCGGCTTGATGTCTGCCGAATCACTAAAGGGGCACATATCGAACATTTGTGAATGCCTAAAAAAACTTTTTGAGTTTTTGTATGTGTGTGCAAAGTATTGTGAAAATATCTCAAATAATAAAGTTATTGTAGAGCTTTGAAATCGCTTCAATCATTTGTAATAACCCTGTATATATATATATAAGGGCCGCATGAACCGTAGTGATTCGCCACCTTGGTTTTTATTTTATTTTTTCATAAGGGCCGGAGAGAAGGGTCGGGGGCAAAGGGGGCAGGGGTCGTCTACCGAGGCCTGGCCTCAATGTCCCGTTACCGCCTTCCCAGCGCCAAGGAAAGGAAACGGGTTCGATAGGTTCTATATAGGTGAATTTGATCCAATAAAGTTCTCTAGAACCTATCGAACCCGTTTCCTTTCCTTTGCGCTGGGAAGGCGGTAACGGGACATTGAGGCCAGGCCTCGGTAGACGACCCCTGCCCCCTTTGCCCCCGACCCTTCTCTCAGGCCCTTATGAAAAAATAAAATAAAACCAAGGTGGCGAATCACTACGGTTCATGCGGCCCTGTTGGAAGAGTGCACACCACATGTTCGTAGTTTGAGATGGTGCTAGTACTATTCGTTTGTAATGTAACTATAAGCTGAATAAATAAATAAATTATAAAGACCTCAAAAATATGGCTCAGCCATTGGCCTTCAGGGGATAGTCCACTTCAAAAATTTCAAAAAATTGATTTGTTTTCTTAAAATGTCTTCTGAGATGTCTATTATATGGTTTAACCCAACTTCTCAAAAGACGTTATCGAGCTACAAGACGATTTGAGAAGTGCCACCGAAATCCTTTAGTTTCTGGGATAAACTAATCAATACCGAAACCAGTGTCGCGGCATATATATCCAACATCAGACTAACAAGCATTGTGTCAGTTAAAAGTTTCCAACGAACTTAGTACTGCGAGGTTAGATGCGACGAATTAATATTCTCGTGGACGACACATACCGACTGCGAGAATCGGATGTTTCGTGCTACGAATGCATCTCTGTGTCTTACCGAACCAGGGAGTTGTTTCATGTACTCTTTGCGAAGGAAATGGAGAGATGGGACGTATGAGAGGAGGAGAGAGATTGTATTGCTGTGAAACTCCAGTACGGTATATAGTAAACGTTCAAATAATTTTTTGTACAGAATGAAATCCAAGAACTAACATCAAGTATTAAAGGTGTGTATATCTCCATATCGAAATTAGTTAGTTACCACGGTACAGATTTACGAGATGTAGATCGCTCGGAGGTGAAGTTTAGAACGATAGTGCGAACCTACATTTTCCAGTCATAATTCGTCGAGAGATTATCTCCGAATTAATATACTTTAACCTGCTTAATTGTTGGATCTATCGTCCAGACTCATCAAACAACATACCACACAGTTGAGTCGAACTATCTGTGTAGCGAGTAAAGGTCTTAGAGATTTCAGGTGTAGCAGATACCGACGAGGAATTTCCGCGAGTTCGCCGCTGCGGAATACCTCTTGCTCTCCTGTGGTATTTAAAACGAAATACACTCCTGGAAATGGAAAAAAGAACACATTGACACCGGTGTGTCAGACCCACCATTCTTGCTCCGGACCCTGCGAGAGGGCTGTACAAGTAATGATCACACGCACGGCACAGCGGACACACCAGGAACCGCGGTGTTGGCCGTCGAATGGCGCTAGCTGCGCAGCATTTGTGCACCGCCGCAGTCAGTGTCAGCCAGTTTGCCGTGGCATACGGAGCTCCATCGCAGTCTTTAACACTGGTAGCATGCCGCGACAGCGTGGACGTGAACCGTATGTGCAGTTGACGGACTTTGAGCGAGGGCGTATAGTGGGCATGCGGGAGGCCGGGTGGACGTACCGCCGAATTGCTCAACACGTGGGGCGTGAGGTCTCCACAGTACATCGATGTTGTCGCCAGTGGTCGGCGGAAGGTGCACGTGCCCGTCCACCTGGGACCGGACCGCAGCGACGCACGGATGCACGCCAAGACCGTAGGATCCTACGCAGTGCCGTAGGGGACCGCACCGCCACTTCCCAGCAAATTAGGGACACTGTTGCTCCTGGGGTATCGGCGAGGACCATTCGCAACCGTCTCCATGAAGCTGGGCTACGGTCCCGCACACCGTTAGGCCGTCTTCCGCTCACGCCCCAACATCGTGCAGCCCGCCTCCAGTGGTGTCGCGACAGGCGTGAATGGAGGGACGAATGGAGACGTGTCGTCTTCAGCGATGAGAGTCGCTTCTGCCTTGGTGCCAATGATGGTCGTATGCGTGTTTGGCGCCGTGCAGGTGAGCGCCACAATCAGGACTGCATACGACCGAGGCACACAGGGCCAACACCCGGCATCATGGTGTGGGGAGCGATCTCCTACACTGGCCGTACACCACTGGTGATCGTCGAGGGGACACTGAATAGTGCACGGTACATCCAAACCGTCATCGAACCCATCGTTCTACCATTCCTAGACCGGCAAGGGAACTTGCTGTTCCAACAGGACAATGCACGTCCGCATGTATCCCGTGCCACCCAACGTGCTCTAGAAGGTGTAAGTCAACTACCCTGGCCAGCAAGATCTCCGGATCTGTCCCCCATTGAGCATGTTTGGGACTGGATGAAGCGTCGTCTCACGCGGTCTGCACGTCCAGCACGAACGCTGGTCCAACTGATGCGCCAGGTGGAAATGGTATGGCAAGCCGTTCCACAGGACTACATCCAGCATCTCTACGATCGTCTCCATGGGAGAATAGCAGCCTGCATTGCTGCGAAAGGTGGATATACACTGTACTAGTGCCGACATTGTGCATGCTCTGTTGCCTGTGTCTATGTGCCTGTGGTTCTGTCAGTGTGATCATGTGATGTATCTGACCCCAGGAATGTGTCAATAAAGTTTCCCCTTCCTGGGACAATGAATTCACGGTGTTCTTATTTCAATTTCCAGGAGTGTATTTATATTTTCCAGGTTTTCAGGAGAGTAAGGATAAAAGGAAATAAGGAAGTAAGCTAAAGCAACTAAAACCAATATCTAAAATAATAATTAAAATAAAAGCATACAATGAAAATATTTATTTATAATAATAAATAAAGAATATTTTTAATGAACTAACCAATAATAATATATTAAAAATGTAATCCTAAACTTACACGCCTTCTTTCTCAAAACTATTTTTCAGATTAGAGGTAAGCATAACTTTTGAGAACGGTAGATACGATTTTGATAGGAATTTGACGCCGGAATTTTAAATCGAACTCCCTATTAGAGGACGAAACCGTTTTGCGGTATCTTCAAAAGTTTGTTTTCGGTACATATTCTGTCGCAATGTTTCGGACGAAGAAAGTGCATTTGCTTCAAAACGCCACCATTTTGTTAGAACTTAATATTTTTGTAGTTATCCTATGGCTTCTGATAGTAAATATATTGAAAACAATTTATACAAAATGATTTTGTTACAGGTGCAACAGGAGGGTTTCGGAAATTCCAACCGATGACCGGTGTTTTGCCTGAAAATGATCCTTCCGCCTGGTGTAGCGGTTACAGGTAGCATTCAATATGGACATAAAAATGATTTCTTAAGGACAAAAGTGCAAGTTAAGAAATAAAAATAAATCATCAGCAAATCATATACTTTTCTTGTCTCCAAAGGGGACTAACGCCTTAATACAAGGGCTATATGAAAAGTAAGGCCCGACTGGTTGCGAAATGGAAACCGCAGAGAAAATAAAAAAGGTTGTATTCGCAACAGTTAGCTTCACCTTCCAACTACCTCACTAACTTCACTACACAGACGCCGCTTCGACACAGACATTTGTCGTAGCGTTGTACCAACAGTGCAGTACCTTCCTCAGAGAAGACAGCCGCGTCTGCTTTCCGCCAATTCTCTAGGCTGGTCTATGAGCTGTGACAGAATGTTGTCTTCATAGCCATCGGTTCACGCCAGCAGAGATGAAACTAAGGGGGAGCCAATTACGTGCTGTAATGTCGGTGATCGAACACTCCCCATTGAAAACGCTGCAGAAACATCTTCATTACCCGTGCAACGTATGGCCGAGAGTTGTCATAAAGAAGAAAACGCATGACAGTTATGTTATGTGGTCTGCATGATATCAGGCGAAATACTTTGCCCGTATACTTGGAAGGAGAGATTGTTTTGTATGCAGCATTACGTGCTCACTGTGTTGAGAACTGAAAAGAGCGACGTGACGGGATCGAGAGGCCTATTAGAGACACTGCCCAACATATCTGTGCGAAGATTCATCTGATTCTCACTGTGGTTTCCATTTCGCGCCAGATCGCACCTTACTTTCCAAATAGCCCTTGTACGTCAGAAATGTAACGGCTTGTCCGAATTATCGGCGACATGGAGCTGAGACTATCCTGTTGTGTACTCAGAAACACAGTATAAGATTATTCCAAATGCTCTATCCATACGATAAAAAGGCAACGTTCGCACTCCCCAGAGTCTCCCCGTACAGATACGACCATCGTTATGCTGTATGCAGAACTGGGACTCGCGTGAAACAATGATGTGGTGCTACTCCTATGTCTGTCTAGTTTTGTAGTTGGGTACACCAATGTCAGCGCCCCTTTCCATACTGCCACGTCAAGGTAAGCCATTACAATGGTCGCCAAGTTAACAGCAGTCCATGGTGCTCCAAACGTTGTCGCACTATCTGGGTGAATGGCTGTGTTGCTGTGAATAAGCCTGGTTCGAGTTACATGTCGTGGCTGCATGATTTTGTAAGCCCGAGCTAAAAACTCTCGGGCGCTATTCACGTGGAGCTGTTGAGCTGCATGGGGTTCACAATGGCTTTCCTGAACCTATCTATCCAACTTTCGCATGACAGTCATGGATCCCAACCAATGCAAACATAAATATCATGGAACGATAAACAACAAACTCGCTGCTGCTGAAATCTCTGTAGTGGCACCACCATTTAGGATAAGGAAAGTTAGTTTTGTGCAATATTCGGAGCATGAGTTACAGCCAGTTGCAGGCTGGATTGCAGTAAGTTATACATACCAGCAGTTGTGAAGGCAAATAGAAGCCACAGTGGTGTAGAACTGCCGGAGAGGGCGCACACAGCAGTTTCCATGGCGCAAGTCACAGGCAGAAGAGGGCCACTGCCCAACCTAAGTTTTATGCTTATGTGACACGAAGCAGTGTGTTAGCAAAACAGAGGCGTGCAGCTGAGTATAAATAGGTGCTGTTTTCTAACGAGATTCATTCAAGTGTGGCTGCTCTCCTGGACGGTGGGGCGTGTCATGCTGCTGGGCTACACACAGCAAACAGATGGGGCGACAACGTCCCAGTCCACGGCGGGTCGTTTGTTCGACCCTCTGAGGCCGATGTGGGGTCTGCAGCCAGCCAGCAGTGGGCCACTCTTCGGCTCACTACCACAGGCAGTCGTCTCAGCTCCCGACATATGCCGGAGACTTCTGAGGCGAGGGCCACAGATGCAGACGCCAGATAGCCAGAGCTTGTTCGTCACCGCGATCTCAGCCACGCCGGTGAGAAGGAGGACACAGCTGGCCACCTGCAGCTCACACTGAGCGGCGCTGAATCGGCAGACCACCGAGTCAACTGCGACATCCTGACAACGACGCAACTCTGCTGGCGTACAAGGCTGGCACAACACAGCGTTGCATCGCACAGGCCGCTGGGGTGCTTCCTCAGCATTGTGGGGCCTTGTGATGCAGACCGAGGTGAATGGAGCACTGTAGTGAAAGCAAATAAATCATTTGGAAAGCTCTTGCTGAGTTTTAATACGGCACCTCCTGGCACCCACCCACTACATTTGGTGTCTTCACGCCACATTTGGCGTCTGATACCACAACATCTGACACACAGCGTAACACAGTCTTTTCCAGATCTTCAGATGCGTTTCTTGAACAAGCAAGCTGCTGCATGATCTTTTCTTATGTACAAAATATAGATGGTTTTACTCCTTCCTACTTTGTGAGACAACGCTGAAAAGATATTCATTTTCATACTCAAGCATCTATAAGGGGTGATCAAAAAGTTTCTGTTCAAAGGCCATATAGTCCAGAATCAGAATGACAATCAGGGGAGATTGCCATGAGCACTGAGGCAATCAGCCCACCAACGGACCAGGTTGAAGATAGCCATTTGGTAAAACATCGTGTCCTACTAAATGAAGAAGCCCATAACTGCCTGCTGCACATCCTCGTCCGACATGAATCTTCGACCTTTCAAGATCTTTTTTGAAGGACTGAAGGCGCGGTAATCGCATGGGGAAAGATCAGGATTATAGGGTGGGTGCTCGCGTGTCTCCCACTTGAGCTGGTGCAACCTCTGAGTTACATGATTCCCTATATGGGAATGTGCGACCGGCCTCTTGCGTCGAATCACAACGAGCACAGAACTTGGGGTACCATTCCACAACAGTGGTTTTCGACAGATGTGCTGTCCCATGCACATTCTTCATTTTCCAATGGATCTCTACTGGTGTTTGCCCTTCGACAGCCAAGAAAGGAATAAGAGCATGTCGGTCCTGTTTGCATGCATTTGGTAATAGCGTCTCTGAATTTCACGTTTGCGCATGTAGCGCACGCATGTCGGAAAGATAGAAATGTTACACCAATCCCTTATCTACATGTCGGTGCTTATATACCAGCAACAGAGTCGCGCTACGTTGCATATACGCTGGAGCAACGCCCTCAAACCTAAACTTTTCTATCGCCTCTTATACCACATTTGACACAAGTGTTGTGGACAGTGAAACTACTTTCGTCTGGCCACAACTGTGGGCTCTTTGATTGCTCTGGGAGAAGGCTCACCATACTACAACACATGAAATATTAGTTCATTTTATTACATAAATAAACAAACGATTCAGTTAACTTTGACACAATTCTTTCCCACAGGAGAGTGCTGGATAATTTACAACTGTCATGGACTAACAAAGCATCACTTGAACCACTAATTAAAGAACTGTTCTCTTTAGGTACAATGTTCAACATTAATAACACTACAGGTTCATCTGGAACAACTACTCCTTGGTCCGAGACGATGAGGCCGACTGCTGTAGTTGAGGTCTCGACCTGGGCAGAGCTCTCGCTAGCTCTACACTATGTTGACCACAACGTGAGGGAGCTACAGAGCTGATAGGGGAGACGTGGTCTTCAGAAGCGCCTCACATACGTCGCGGCGGATTCCAGCGAGCCCTCGACAGAGTCTGTGGTATCGATTCCTGATGCCCACTTTCGTGCATCAATACAACCTCTGTGCGGTTCCACTAGTTTGATAGTTGCTGTATGTCGTCTTCTTGGTGTTGGAGTTTAAATGGCCGGCGGTGTATTTACGTGTCAGAAGAAGGCAGTTAGTTATTTCCGTGCAGTTGTCAGTTGTTACTGTCTGAAATCTAATAGCTGAAAAATGTTTTGTAATAAATAATCGCTACCGGAATAAAATGCAGTATTCACACTAAATTTAAAATTGTTCTGCCACGAAGCATCATAAGAAACTATTGAGGCAATACAATGGTATTTCATATAACTCTAGAAGTTGTAGTCAGGTAAAGGTCAGTATACGAGTGGTGGGAGCAGAAGAGCTGGCCGTTTGAGCCAGGGAGGGAGCAGACTGCCTCCGAGGTGGCCCGGCTGGCAGCGCCACTCGGCCGAGCGCGGACGCGTTTTGTGGTGGCCACAATTACGAATTCATAACGAGGTGTCACTCGCGGGCCGCGGGACAAACAGTTTAATGAGCGGATACACGAGGCCACAATTAGTGGGCATTCCGCAGGCCGCGGAGGGCCGCAGCTCACTGCTAAACGCCACGCTCCTCCTCTCTAGCCGTAAATGTTGTCGCTTTTTGCACGACACGTAATACACGAAGAAACACAGAGAACAGAAAAGAAAATTGAAAAAAAATCTCATAGCTATAGAGATTAACATCGAACAATGAATGACAAGTATATAAACGAGGCAAAAATAGTTTCCTTAGAAGATTTGGAATTGGTAGAGTGGAGGAACGCAATTTTAAAACTCTATCTGCGAAATAAGTTCACAAGCTGTAGCCCAACGAGTAATCAATCAGAATACGCAGTAGCAGAAAGACTTCTTCGCAAATGTAATGTGAATAAAAGAGGACGTAAATACATCTTCGAAAAATAGTTTGGAGTTCAAGAATGACTAGAACAAGTGTGTGAGGAAAAAATTGCTTATCACGATTTTAGAATTGATGTATAAGATGAAGAAAGTTGGAAAAACGGAATGCGAGACATTGTCACCCAATAACGAATGACAAGAATATACAGAATGTCAAAACGAATAGGTGCTGGTACCTGTAAGGTAACACAAAAAAATAGTTCAAATGGCTCTGAGCACCATGGGACTTAACATCTGAAGTCATCAGTCCCCTAGAACTTAGAACTACTTAAACCCAACTAACCTAAGGACATCACACACACCCAAGCCCGAGGCAGGATTCGAGCCTACGACCTTAGCAGCAGCGCGGTTCCGGACTGAAGCGCTTAGAACCGCTCGGCCACACCGGCCGGCTAAGGTAACAGAACTGATGCACAAAGTAATCTGGAAGTATAGATCACCACATAGAATGAACATCATCTAACTACAATAAAAAGAACCTGAACGTGACCGGCCGCTGTGGCCGAGCGGTCCTAGGCGCTTCAGTCAGTAACCGCGCTGTTGCTACGGTCGCAGGTTCGAATCCTGCCTCGGGCATGGATGTATGTGATGTCCTTAGGTTAGTTAGGCAGTTAGGTTTAAGTAGTCTAGATGACTGATCACCTCAGATGTTAAGTCCCATAACGCTTAGAGCCATTTGAAACCCAACGTGAAAATGTCAAAAAATGGAATTTTTCTTTTATGTTCCGTGAGAATAAGCAGTTTATTACGATTTCCTCTGACTGAAAAATCTATGGTTTACTAAGCCACTTTATGTTAGCAACCGCACGTGGGCCACCCCCACGTTCAGTCCAGTGACAGCATGGCGAGCGAAAGAACTGACTTCTCTTCAGTTCCGTCAGTGACGTTGTTTGAACACGTCGACAGACGTGTCCAAAAAGGTGATGAGAAGTATCAGAAGTTACATAAATTCTCCAGTTCGCTTTCTGTTTCGGGTTTTCAAAATGGCGAGAATGACTTAATTTAATATTATGACTGAGTTTTGTATTAAACACTTTGATATTACAACAGTTACTGAGGACACCATGGGACATGTCTCTGTAAAACAAGGGAAACACGTGACAGTGCTTGCAAACTTACTTATACATTGAAATTGTAAAAGCCATGCAAGAGCAGTTTGCGAGAACCCTATGATACCATTCACAGGAGCTGGAGGTTTGAGGAAATTTCCACAAGCCATTCTGAGGAAGTTAGGCAATGACTTTATTGGGAAGAAACTTGCAGTCTAGGAAGCCCTCGTCGTCATACATAGAATGGAATAAACATTATGATTTATTTAGTTTTCAAACTGATCTGATAAGAGCCATCATTCCCTCTCTTATATCGGTCGAGGGTCTCACGCATATTTACTTCACAAATAACAATTTTAATACGCCAAGTACTGTTAAAATGATCGAAATGTCTGAAGTGGCAGTGTGAGTATATTATACTATGAACTAATAAAGTTAATAATGACAGTACTTGTACTACAGTAGCTGCTTCCACTAAAACGAATAATAATAACAATCAATGGCAGGTAAAAGAAGAATTTATACTTCAGCGATATAGACGTTGTCTGGGGTAACGAATGCCGGGGAAATGAAAGTTAAGGAGACGGCATCGGCTAAGGGGGAATACCGGTCAATGATGAAGATCAGGTTGGAGAAAGGAGCGTACAGGGTAACCTGTGCTTAAAGGCACACTGGTAATCTTTATAGCTGCTTTAGTGGATAATTCATTAACTGGAGGTTTTATTCAGTTCCATAACAGACTAAAGAGCCAAAGAATCTGGTACATCTACCTAATATGATGTAGAGCCCCCGAGAGCACGCAGAAGTGCCGCAACACCACGTGGCATGGACTCGACTAATGTCTGAAGCAGTGCTGAGGGAATTGACACCATGAATCCTGCAGGGCTGTCCATAAATCCGTAAGAGTACGAGGGTTGCAGATCTCTTCAGAACAGCACGTTGCAAGGCATCCCAATTATGCTCAGTAATGTTCATGTCTGGAGAGTATGGTGGCCAGCGGAAGTGTTTAAATTCAGAAGAGTATTCCTGAAGCCACTCTGTAGCGATTCTGGACTTGTGGAGTGTCGCATTGTCCTGCTGGAAGTGACAAAGTCCGACGCAATGCACAATGGACATGAATGGATGCAGGTGATCAGACAGGATGCTTACGTACGTGTCATCTGTCAGAGTCGTATCTAGACGTATCGGAGGTCCCATATCACTCCAACTGAACACGCCCCACACCACTACAAAGCCTAAAGAGCTTGAACAGACAGCTAATGACATGCAGGATCCATGGATTCATTAGGTTGTCTCCATACCCGTACACGTCTATCCGCTCCACACAATTTGAAACGAGACTAGTTCGATCAGGCAACATGTTTCCTGTCATCAACAGTCTAATGTAGATATTGACGGACCCAGGCGAGGCGTAAAGCTTTGTGTCGTGCAGTCATCAGGGGTACACGAGTGGGCCTTCGGCTTCGAAAGCCCATATCGATGATGTTTCGTTGAATGGTTCGCACGCTGACACTTGTTGATAGCCCAGCATTGAAATCTGCAGCAATATGCGGAAGGGATGAACTTCTGTCACGTTGAAAGATTCTCTTCAGTCTTCGTGGGTCCCGTTGTTGCAAGATGTTTTTTCGGCCGCAGCGATGTCGGAGATTTGATGTTTTACCGGATTTCTGACATTCACGGTACACTCGCGAAATGGTCGTACGTGGTCATCCCCACTTCTTCGTTACCTTGGAGATACTGATCCCATCGCTCGAGCGCCGACTATAACACCACGTTCAGACTCACTTAAATCTTGATAATCTGCCACCGTAGCAGCAGAAACCGATCTAACAACTGCACCAGACACTTGTTGTCTCATATAGGCGTAGCCGACCACAGCGTCGTATTCTGCTGTTTGCATATCTCTGTATTTGAATACGTATGCGTATACCAGTTTCTTCGGCGCATCATAGTATAATGCGAGGTGTTATTCCAAAGTCAGGTTCCTGCTACTGAAAAGGAATTCGAGAAAGTGGCTGAACGATGGATTGGGCAGAAAGGGTGTGCTCTGATGGAAGCGGGTGGTTTTGCCATGTCGTTCAGCAAGAGCTTTAAGGTCGAGGAGAGATATGAGGGACAGTGTTCATTGATAAGGCAGTAGAACAGACGGAGAGTATGGAAATCCCTGCGCTACTCTGCACGTAGCCAGCATAGCTGAGCAACAGATGGTGAAATATGATCATAGAATAAAACATCACAGATATAAAACACAGGAATTCATAACCAGTTATTGGCGCCATGAAATTTCCTTAGAAAGGCCCTGAATGATAACATCGCTGTTGTCAATAATTCAAAGTACCGGGTGATCAAAAAGTCAGTATAAATTTAAAAACTTAATAAACCACGGAATAATGTAGATAGGCAAAAAGTGAAACATATGCTTGGAATGACATGAGGTTTTATTAGAACAAAAAAAAAAATTCACAAAAGTCCGACAGATGGCTATGGACAGCAAAACGTCAGTGTTTGCGCATGACAATCGTGTATAAAATGAGCTGTAATGAGAGAGAGAATCAGATGCGCCAGGAGTCGCAGCATGTTGACGTTACCTGAAAAGGCGCTTTTAGTGAAGCTGTATTATCAGAATGGGGAATGTGCTAGTTCAGCGTTACGATCCTATCGCTATAGGAAGGGGATTCGAACGGGTAAAGGTCCGTTGACAAATGCAGCTGTGGCGAGAATGATTTCGAAGTTCGAAGCCACGGATTGTTTAGACGATAGACCCTGTAGTGGCTGCTGAGACAGTTGAGGAAGAAATGGAGACTGTAGCGGGTTCGTCTATGCACGGGGAAGTCAGCGCTCGTGCAGTCGCACGTCGCACCGGCATTCCATACACTACTGTTTAGTTGGCACTGAGGCGTACCCTCCGATGCTATTCGTACAAAATCCATCGGCATCATGAACTGTTACCTGGCGATTTAATGAACAGGAGGGCATTTTCGGTGTGGGCGTTTCAAAAGATGGCGGAAGATGATGATTGGTTGAGTAACGTGTTGTGGACCGACGAAGCAAATGAACTCCGAGGGTCTGTCAACGCCCACAGCTGCAGAATTTGGGCTACCGAAAATCTTAGAACTGTCGTGGAAACTCCATTGCACGACGAGAAAGTCACGGTATGGGTTGGATTTACCATATCAACCGTTATCGGGCCCTTTTTCTTCGAGAAAATGCGTGATTCTGGTTTTGTAACTGCTACCGTGATGGGTGAGAGGTACGCCGATATGTTACAGAATCGCATCATCCCCAGCCTGGCTGTTAAACACCTGCTGGAACGTACGATGTTTATGCAGGATGGCGCTCCACCCCATATTACAAGACGCGTGAAAGATCTCATGCGCGCGTCGTTTGGTGATGATCGTGTGCTTAGCCGCCACTTTCGTCATGCTTGGCCTCCCAGGTCCCCAGACCTCAGTCCGTGCGATTATTGGCTTTGGAGTTACCTGATGTCGCAAGTGTATCGTGTTCGACCGACATCTCTAGGGATGCTGAAAGACAACATCCGACGCCAATGCCTCAGCATAACTCCGGACATGTTTTACAGTGCTGTTCACAACGTTATTCCTACAGCTATTGTTGAGGAATGATGGTTGACATATTGAGCATTTCCTGTAAAGAACATCATCTTTGCTTTGTCTTATTTTGTTATGTTAGTTATTGCTATTCTAAATAGATGAAGCGCCATCTGTCGGACATTTTTTGAACTTTTGTATTTTTTCTTTTTTGTTCTAATAAAACCCCATGTCATTCCAAGCATGTGTGTCAATTTGCACCTCTCTATCTACATTATTCCGTGATTTACTCAGTTTTCAAATTTATACTGACTTTTTGATCACCCGGTATAACTGTTTGTACACGTCAAGAGGGAAGAGCTTTTTGCGTTTTTGTAGGACATGGAGAGAGTTTGATGTCTTGTTGCACATCGCAGTTACGTGCTCAGTCCAATTTAGACTGTTTTCTATTATTACTCCTAGACTCCTCATTGAAGGAGAGAAATCGTTATTTGACCCACTTAGGTTAAAGATGGTAGCCATACCCGATATTTTGGGCTAACGAGCCTAGAATGACCAACGAGTACCGCTTGGGTTTTGGATAGGTTGAGCTTTAACCCTAAATCCTGCGTCCATTTTTATAACGCACACTGATAGCTACTGAGATTTTCGACAGCTGTCTTCAGCTTTATTGGTTTTGCACTTAGATGCTCAGATAGAAGCCATCATCGTACATGGGGAAATTGCAATAGGATAAAAACGATGACACATTTTTATGTACAGTGAAAAAGTATAGGGCTTAATACCGAATCCCGGCGGACGCCTGATTGTATCTGCCTCCATTGTGACTTTATGGTTCAAGACATGACGCATTCCCGGCAAGATACCTGGTATGAGAGAAATCATTGCACTGCGCTTGGGAGAGAAATTTAGGCTGCTAATTTTGGAAAGTAAAATTTCGGCGTCGACTGTGTCAAATGCTTTGCTGAAGTCTAAGAAGCACATGCTACTTGCCTCTTGTGCATCCATAGCAAGCTTCAGATCACGTGTTACCTTCATTCAGGCAGATGTTGTGCTCCGATGTTTATGGAAACCTCATTGGTTTCCGCCTAATAAGTTGTTTGTTGTTAGGTGGTTTGTTAGCTGGTCGTGGACTATGTACTTTAAGGCCTTTGACAGTGCAGGAAGAATGCCAACAGGTCGGTTATCAGAGGTTCTGTGGCAACATACTTTTTAGGTGATGGCTCAACTAGTCTCTGTTTCAAGTATTAAGGTAATAATACAACTGCGGTTAAGGACAGGTTGAAGATATCTGTTACAGTGGGCAGCAGTGGGTCATTAATAAGCTTCATCATCTGGCCTGTAATGCCATCGTGTCCCATAGATGCTGATCTGATATGCAGGATAGCTTTTTTGACGGTATTACAAGTGACATGCTTTATGCAGAATTCTTCATGGCTACAGTCGTTTACCTCCATGAAGTAATCAATCCTGTTTCATTAATGGTTCAATTGTGGCTGTAGCTAATGTGAAGTAGCATTTCAGTTCATCGGCTGGGAAAATGCTATCAGCGGCAGCTTTTACTTTACCCATACCAAGACCACGCATGTTTTTCTGTAGGATAGCTGGTCTACTTCTGTTGTTGGTTAAGGTATGGGCATGCCTGGGTTTTGCAGTTCTCACAGACTGATTGATTTTTTTCTTCTTCTGCTTGTAATTAATGTGGTTATCGGGCACGGGGCGTATTTTAATATGCCTGATGTGCAGCGCATCTTTCATGAGCTACTTTAGTTCGCCAGTTAGTCTAGGTGCAGGTTTTCTTCTTACTTTTCGGTCTTTAAGGGTACATGTTCGTCATATACAAGGGCTATTCGGAAAGTAAGGAACGATAGGGTGCGAAATGGAAACCACAGTGAAAATCAAAACTGTTTTATTTGCAACAGTTAGCTAAAACTTCCAGCTACTTGTCTCCATAGTCGCCGATCCGACTTAGACGTCTGTCGTAGCGTTGTACTAACTTTCCAATATCCTCGTTATAGAAGGCAGCCGCCAGTGCTTTCCGTATTGTCTATCTGGCCTACAGTTCGTTGTCTGTGCCAAAACGTTGTCTTCATAACAAGTGGTTCATGCGAGCAGAGATGAAACACAGAGGGAGACAATTACGGACTGTATTGTGGGTAATCAAACATTTTCAATTGAAAACGATGCAGGAGCATCTTCATTGCCCCTGCAGAATGCGGCTGAGAATTGTCTTGAAGAAGAAAACGCATGACAGTTATGTATTGTTGGCTGCATAGCTTCAGGCGAAATTTCTCACTAGGTCCAGGTACTTGGCGATAGACACTATTGTTCTAGCTATCTTTATGTGCTCCCTGTGTGCTCAGAACTAAAAATAAAGACGTAACGCGATCGACGGGCATACTAGAGACACTGCCACACACCAGCACACCATCGGATTTTCACTGTGCTTTCCATTTCGCGACCGATCGTTCCTTACTTTCTGAATAACCCTCGTAGTTGAGTAAGTTTGTTAGTAAATCCATGAGGGTTTCATTTATGTCCGAGAAGGGAATAGAAGATGTCACCCAAACTAGTTCTTGCGTCTCAGTTGCAAGTTCAGATAAATTAATGCGTTTGAAATCTCGGTTGCGGTTTCTTTCCGGGACATTCTAGCGATTATGTCATGGAAATTATGTTATGTGTGGACATGTCAGGTGCAAATGTGTGAGAGGTACGAATTACTCTGTCAAGGGTCTTTGTTGCAAATATATCTATGAGAGTGTGACTGTTTTCTTATGATGGGCAGGAGCAATCTGAAGGTGTCAGGTGCAAATGTGCGAGAGGTACGAATTACTCTGTCTGGGGACTTTGTTGAAAATATATCTACGAGAATGTGACTGTTTTCTTATGATGGGCAGGAGCAATCTGAAGTGGCAACACGTTCGAAGAAGAAAGCATCCGCTTAAACTGAGCACTGTGTAACGACAACTGTACATATAATAATTTTTTTCTTTATGAATTTAGATAAATTAATGTAAGCAATGTTTTGAACTTCTTTTTCGGTTCGTATCGTTATGTTAGAGAAACTGTGAGCAACTTTTGAAATGAATATTATTATTTATGTTAGATTTCAAATAATGTGGTAATCAAAAGGAAGTGTACTTAATGTTAAGACTATTGTAAGATGTGGAAACTGCAATTTATACACTTGGTCCATACGTAGGAAAGGTATTAAGATATGTGAAGTAGAAAACCTGTGGTGAATACCCTACCTGTAGGGGAGCGGGAAAAGACGAGCGCGGGAAAACGCACACTGGCGCGGTTCGGCACAACGGGCTCAGTATTACAGTCGGAGGCGAGCAACAGTCGGAGTTGGGTATCGGTCAGAGGAACACGTACTGTACCGAGGAGGCTACCCAGGAAAAGTGGATTCCATTGAGCCTCGGATGAAACGATTCCGACGACTGCTTGGCATGGCTATATTCTGAGGCACAAAATTGGAAAGATTACGTCGCTAAGAAGAAGGAAAGTGCCAATGCAGTGAGCCTTAGCCGTGCTTGCATGTGTGCTGTGCTGCCCGCTATCTCGCTGCCCGCCAACCGCCGCACCGACTTGCACAGGTCAAACATTTATTTCTACTTGGACCAGTGTCGAAACTGTTTCTAACTGTTCAATAATAACGTGACTTTTACCAGAATTGCCTTAGCCGTGACTTATCCTGATCACTGACCTAGACAGGATCCTTACCTCGTATTGTGCAACCCGAGTATCCTGAACTGAAAGTTTAAAATTAGTGTTAATAAGAATTATCAGCAGACAAACCTATGCTATAAAGAAGTCTAAAGTTTTGTGTGTTATTGCAAATGTTGGTAAAGAACAAAAGTATGACTAAATTGGAAGATATTTTTTTTTGAATTGAGTTAGCGATGCTATTTAATTAATTTGAGACAGAAATAATGACAGTTAAATTATTCAGAAGTAAGACAAAAGACTAGTTATCCATAGATTGATAATTTTGAGTGTTAATTTGCCTTCAGTACATAATAGTTTCAGTTTAACGACCATAACAGTTTCAGCCCCCCCCCCCCCCCTTCTCTTGTCCATTCTTTCAAACCTTGAAATGTGCTGATCAGATTTGACCAGTAAAGTTAAGTTCTATATTAAACCTAAGTGTATTAATGTTGTTTTCCAATTTTAATAGTGACATTGTATGTGTGCTTTCAAAACTGCTCATTCTAGGACAATCTATGCCCGATTTCAGTCTGATCAATATACAAAATGCCGTTCGTAGTAATCATTGCTGTGTGGTGTTGTGTAAATTTAGCTCGTCCAAATTAGTACAAAAAGAGAAAACTTTAGTTCAGTGGATTTTTCTGGTTCCAAACTTTGCCATATAACGCATCATTACTACGTGTTACTATGCTTGTACATGCACCCACTTGTACAAGGAAAAACTCACTCATTGCCTAAGTAGGCTGGCGACCGAATTATTAATTATAGGTAGCATCTACTGTGTGTACTTCTTGTCCATGCGAAAGAGCGATTATACTTTGCTTTTGCTTGATACATCACTGTAGTTATTGACTGAGTACAAGTCCGATCTTGCTTCTATTAGGTACACGCGGTCAACTTATGTACTAAAATCCTTGTTTATAAGGTGAAGCCCGTGAACTTATTACAGTACAGGCTTTATAGAGTTAACGTACGTCTGAGCAGGGCGGTAGCGTTACAACTGGATTGGCTATTTTGCAAAAGCTTGATATTAGTGTCTCCAGTTATAATTATATGCTCGTTTGTCGATTCGAGACTTGAAAGAATAGTTTCTGAGCAGGCAAACACGCCTCCTTTAAGAAGTTTGTAGAGAACACATAACAGGCACTTTCTTTTAAGGGATTTGATGTCATGAACATGTATTCTACTTGCTTATCTTC
Source organism: Schistocerca serialis cubense (assembly GCF_023864345.2). Taxonomy (NCBI): domain Eukaryota; kingdom Metazoa; phylum Arthropoda; class Insecta; order Orthoptera; family Acrididae; genus Schistocerca; species Schistocerca serialis. Next base: position 427,942,033 of record NC_064644.1, on the reverse strand, counting down.
ATTATTGTCGGATGTGTGTAGCATAGTAGGTGATTAAACGGAGCATATGTACGCCCCTATTTCGCCCCCCCCCCCCCCCCCCCCTCTCGGTTGCATCTGTCGTATCTTAGAAAGCTGTAGCCGTTTACGTTGACCGGACTTGTGGGAATACTTGGTTTGATGCAGGTCTCCGACACAAGTATTACATGGATGTCTTTATCTTGAAATATATCTCCGTGTTATGGGTTGGCAATACGAAGAAATATGGGGGGGGGGGGGGGGGGCAGAACATGAGAAAATCTTTCTGGTCAATTTAGCTGATTGCAATTTCTACAGACCAAAGCGAACAGCATGGACTGTGCCCCAAAACTGGAAATGGATAAGTGATATTACAAGCCAGGAATGTAGTCACACACATTTCGTGCCAACTACTATTACAGAAGCAATGTAGCCAGTATATAGGGATCTTTCAGATTCCAAATAGCTTCAGTATAGTCAGTTAATGTCGGAAGATGGCCTGGTAGACCGAAAACTGGTTAACACATAAATTAACTCTGTAGAACATATACAATATTTTGTTATTCCATTACAACGTTTAGCAATCAGCAATAAACCTATAAACAACGTAAAATGTTGCAATTTCATTAAGAGAAACGATTTTCTATTAAGTAAACTGTGTATTTGGATGAATTTTATATGCGCGTTGTAAATTCAATTTCATGCGGAAATAAAGATTGCAATTATTAACAGGAGAACGTAAAAACCGGTAGCAATCGACATTGCGGACGAATAGTTTTGGTTCCGCAGAAATGAAGGAACAAACGAGGCAGTACTGATTCTACGACTTAGAAGATATTTTAAAGAAGGACAAAGCCAAGTTTATAGCATATGTAAATTTAGTGAAAGCTTTTGACGTTGTTGAGTGGAACACAATCTTTAAAATTCTGAAGGTAGCGGGGATAAAACAAGGGAATCTAACAGTTATTCACAACTTGTACAGAAATTAAGCAGTAGTTACAAGACTCGAAGGGCATGAAATGGAAGCAGTGTTTGAAAAGGAAATGAAACAAGTTTGTAAAAACGGAATTAAAGTCTAGGGAGAAGGAATAGTACAGGATCGTAAGAGGAGTTGAACGGAATGGATAATAACTTGAAAATAGGTACAATGATGAACATGATCAAAAGTAAAGCAAGGATAATAGAATGTTATGTAGTTAAATCAGATGAGAGAATTAAATTAGGAAATGTGACACTAAAAGCAGTAGGTGAATTTTGCTATTTTGAGCAGCAAAATAAGTAGTGATGACAGAAGTAGAGAATATACTGCGTAAAACGCAGGGTAGTAATAACAAGAGAAGCATTTCTCAGAAAGAGAAATTAGTTGACATCGAACGTGAATCTAATTCTCAGGAAGTTTTTCTGAAAGTATTCTAGGAGTATACCGTTTATAGAAGCGAAACGTCGATGACAATGACAATAGAAACTTTTCATATTTTATGATACCTAAGACGTGTACAAATGTATGTACTTCATTAAGGCTTCTGTTCTGTTTTTGTCTAAACTGTTTATCGTCCATGTTTCACTTTCATACATGGCTACACTCCAGACAAATAGTTTCAGAAACGGCTTCCTAACATTTAAATCCATATTCGATGTTAACAAATTTTTCTTCTTCTGAAATGACTTTCTCGCCATTTCCAGTCTACATTTTATACTCTGTCTACTTTAGCCATCATCAGTTATTTTGGGGACCAAATAACAAAAACTCATATAGTATTTTAAGTGTCTCATTTCTTAATCTAACCCCCTCAGCATTACCTGATTTAATTCGACTACATTCCACTATCCTTGTTTTGCTTTTGTTGATGTTCGTCTTATATCCTCCTTTCCAGACGATGTCCATTTCGATCAACTGTGCTTCCAAGTCCTATGATGGCTCCGACAGAATTACAATGTCATCGGCAAACCTCAAGGTTTTTATTTATCTTCCCTGAACTTGAATTTCTATTCCAAATTTTTCTTTGGTTTCCATTACAGCTTGTTCATTGTACAGATGGAATAACATCGGTGATAGGCTACAAACCTTTCTCATTCCTTTCTCAACCACTGCCTCCGTTTCATGCCCCTTGACTCTTATTACTGCCGTCTAGTTTCTGTAAAAGCTGTAAATAGCCTTTCGCTCGACTCTTATTACTGCCGTCTAGTTTCTGTAAACTGTAAATAGCCTTTCGCTCTCTATTTTTTACATCTACATAGATACTCCGCAAGGCACCGTACGGCGCATGGCGGAGGGTACCCTGTACCACTACTTGTCATTTCCTCTCCTGTTCCACTCGCAAACAGAGCGAGGGAAAAACGACTGTCTGTATGCCTCCATAGAAGTTCTAATTTCTCGCATCTTTTCTTCGTGGTCCTTACGCGCATGTATGTTAGCGGCAATAGAATCGTTCGGTAGTCAGCTTCAAATGCCGGTTCTCTAAATTTTCTCTCGAAAAGACCATCGCCTTCTGTCCAGGGATTCCCATTTGTGTTCCCGAAGTATCTCCGTAAAACTTACGCGTTATTCGAATCTAATGGTAACAAATCTAGCAACCCGCCTCTGAATTGCTTCACTGTCTTCATTCAATCCGACCTGGTACGGATCCCAAATACTCGAGCAACTCTCAAGTATAGGTCGCGCAAGGGTAACCGCTCTTTCCTAGAATTCTCCCAGTAAACTGAAATCGACCATTAACCTTCCCTATCACAGTTCTCACATTCTCTGCAGCGCTACGCCCAGGTGTTTAAACGACTTGACTATGTCAAGCAAAACACTAGTAATACTTTATCCGAACATCACAGGTTTGATCTCCCTACTCATCCACATGAACTTACATTTTTCCACATTTAGGGCTACCTGCCATTCAATACACCAATTGTAAATTTTGTCTAAGTCATCTTGTATCTTCCAACATACACTCAACTTCGACACCTGACCGTACGTCACAGAATCATCAGCAAACAAACGCAGATTGCTGCCCACCCTGTCCGCCAAATCATTTATGTATACAGAGAACAACAGCGCTCCCATCACACTTCCATGTGGCACTCCTGGCGATACCCTTGTCTCTGATGAACACTCGCCGTCGAGGACAACATACTGGGTTCTATTACCACTCACATATCTGTTAACTTACTCTATATGCTCGTACCTTCGTTAATAGCCTGCAATGGGACACCGTGTCAAATACTTTCCGGAAAACCAGAAATATGGGATCTGGCTGTTGCCTTTCACCCGTAGCTCTTAGTACATCATATGAGAATAGGGCAAGCTTAGTTTTGCACGAACGATGCTTTCTAAAACCATCCTGACTCGTGTACATAAGCACCTCAATCTCAAGAAAGCTCATTATATTCAAACCGAGAATACATTCAAGGATTCTGCAGCAAACAGAAGTTAGGGATATTGGTCTGTAATTTTGCGGATCCGTTCTTTTACCTTTCTTACATATTGGAGTCACCAGCGCTTTTTTCCAGTCGCTTGGGACCTTGCACTGGGAGAGAGATTCACGATAAATGCAAGGTAGGTAAGGGGGCAATGCCGTAGAATACTCTTTGTAAAATCGAACTGGGATTCCATCCGGACCTGATGATTTATATGCTTTCAAATCTTTCAGTCGCTTCTCTATTCCAGGTATGCTTATTACTATGTCGTCCATATGGCAGTCTGTCCGGTGGTCAAATGATGGTATGTTTGTACGATTGTCTGTGTGAACAATGTCTTAAATGTGAAATTTAAAACATCGGGTTTCGTTTTGCTGTCTTTAACTGCCACACCATACTGGTCAATTATGGGGCTAAATGGAAGCCTTAGACTATCTTAACGATTTTACATACGACCAGCATTTTCTCGGGTTCTCTGCCAGGTCTTTTGCTAAGGTGTGACGGTGGCAGTTGTTGTATGCTTCGCGGATAGATATTTTCACAGACGCACAAATCTCTACTAACTTTCGCTTGTCGTCGTTTATGCGTTTCCTTTTGAACCGAGAGTGCAATAGCCTCTGCTTCCTCAGCATCCACCGAATTTATTTATTAAAGCTTGGTGAGTCTTTTTCATCATTTATCCACTTAAGAGGCACGTAACTCTCCAGATGACGATTTACAGTCTGCTTAAACTTTGCCACAATTCCGCTACATCAGTCTTATTGGAACTAAGTGATGCCAGTTCACTGTCTAAGTGAGATGTTAATAACTGCTTATCTGCTCTAGCCTTCTTGACTCATTTATTAACTTTCGTAATTATAGTTGCTATAACGACATCAGCTGCCGAGCTAGCTGCTCAAGACAATTTCAGAAAACGCGTTCAAAGGTATTTGTCTGTACCCCCACAATGAATCCGTAGACATTCCAGTCTACACGTGGCAGGTTGACGTCAGCTCCGACTAGTATTGCATGATCTGGATATTTACAGGCTATTGATCGTAGACTTTCTTTGAATGACTCTAGAACTGTCACAGTAGAATCGGATGGCCGGTAAAAACATTCAACAATTAACGTGGTTCCGCCTGCACCAGTTATACGCCACCAGATGACTTCACTGTCACACTCAACTTCGACCTCAATAGAGACGGCTATTCGCGGATGATGCTGTAGTATACAGAGAAGTTGCAGCATTAGAAAATTGCAGGAAGATCTGTAGCGGATAGGCACTTGGTGCAGGGAGTGGTATCTGACCCTTAACATAGACAAATGTAATGAATTGCGAATACATAGAAAGAAGGATCCTTTATTGTCTGATTATATGATAGCGGAACAAACACTGGTAGCAGTTACTTTTGTAAAATATCTGGGATTATGCGTACGGAACGATGTGAAGTAAAATGATCATATAAAATTAATTGTTGGTAAGGCGGGTGCCAGCTTAAGATTCATTGGGAGAGTCCTTAGAAAATGTAGTCCATCAACAAAGGAGGTGGCTTACAAAACACTCGTTCGACCTATACTTGAGTATTGCTCATCAGTGTGGGATCCGTACCAGGTCGGGTTGACGGAGGAGATAGAGAAGATCCAAAGAAGAGCGGCGCGTTTCGTCACAGGGTTATTTGGTAACCGTGATAGCGTTACGCAGATGTTTAGCAAACTCAAGTGGCAGACTCTGCAAGAGAGGCACTCTGCATCGCGGTGTAGCTTGCTGTCCAGTTTTCGAGAGGGTGCGTTTCTGGATTAGGTATCGAATATATTGCTTCCCCCTACTTATACTTCCCGAGGAGATCACGAATGTAAAATTAGAGAGATTCGAGCGCGCACGGAGGCTTTCAGACAGTCATTCTTCCCGCGAACCATACGCAACTGGAACAGAAAAGGGAGGTAATGACAGTGGCACGTAAAGTGCCCTCCGCCACACACCGTTGGGTGGCTTGCGGAGTATAAATGTAGATGTAGGGGTAGATGTAGGGACAATATTTTTGTGAACTGCAATAAACACTTCTATGGCATAAATCTGGCCCTCCAATGTACGTTCCACAGCTCTCTAAATATCTCAGAGCTTCGGGTTTCAGCCAGGTTTCAGCCAGATCTCGGTACCAAGAATAATTTGAGCGCGAGAACTTTCCTGGAGGGCAGTAAATTCTGGAACTTTATTACGAATACTTCGACAGATTACTGATAAAGTTGTGACAGTCGAAGTGACTTTGTTCTGAACGCCGTTTGGCTTCCCTTGCTGTGAGACGACTGGCGATAGTTCATCAGAGCACCTCAAAGTACTGCCTAGCCTAAAAAGCCATGTGCACTCCACAGGTACTCTGTTGCCCGAGTAGCTGCTTTCCTTGTGTAGAGCAACCCTGAACTATCAAGGGGAGTCCTACAAATCCCCACATTATAACTTAGGTCTAGAAATTTGCAGGCAGTACCGTCACAGAGTCGACGAAGCCTTTGGTTGAGACCCTCTACTCAGCTCCAAAGGATCCCGATCAGCTTTGGGACCGATGCTGCAAATTGTGAGCTCTGCTTGCACCCCGCGCGCGAGGGCAACAGTTATCACCACCTCCGCCAGCTGCCTGTAAGATCTGAGGAACGTCTCAGAAACCACGCCGACGTAAGCCACAGCACGCAGATGACTGCACCTTGTACGCTCGATAGCTACAGGCAAGGCCGCCTCCACATCTCCGATGAGGCACCCTGGCAGACATACCGAGTGCGCAATGGCTTTCCTTCCAACCCTGAACGCTATCTGCCTAAGAGGCTCCATAACGCGCTTAACATTGGAGCTCCCAATAACTAGTAAATCCCTCTCCCCGAGTGCCTGCTTGGACACTGCTGAAGAAGGGGCCACCTGTCCACTCACAGGTTGAATGGGCGAGACCAGACGGCCAGTCTCCACATCGGCCCTCCGCCTCTATTATACGACATAAGGTTGTCTGATACCTACTTCATTCATGTTCATAACATACGAGCCGTTAGATATTTTAATGTCAATATATGTACCAACCACTGCCTCGAATAGTTACGTATCGTGTACAAATCATACAGTAGCTAATTGTCGGTCTGCTTTACTACATGTGCAGTTTCTTCATATTGTTGCCTGCCATAATAAAGACCTTGTATACTGCATCTTGCGGTCTTTCATAATAATAATAAAATGATGGTGTGATTACCTTCAACTACGTACCCTCAGACTCAGAGTTGAAATATTAAGAGTTTTGGCTGGTCTATGGGCAGGGATTGTAGTTGCCGCATCATAGTCCGAATACTGCTGAGTCGACAGTATACAATATAGATATACACATGAATCGAATGGTCGAAGGTTCCTATCACCCGGGAATTGCGAATTTTGAATGTTATATAGAAATTTATAAATGAAAGACTGCAGTCACATAAATTCTGCAGGTGCTGCTTTAACGACTTTAAATTATGGGTATGAAAGCAGAAGTACCTTTAAGCTTGCCCTTTATTACTGTAAAACACTTATAGGTGTCGATGGTTCAGCAATTAAATAAAATTTAAGTTGAATAACAGGAAAATAATAGATTCCTACTTCACGTAGTTAGTTATGAACAACAACATAGCTCACGAGATATTCATTTCTAAACGAGGGTCACTCCAAAAGAAATGCACACTATTTTTTTTTAATCCATCTTTTATTCTATACGTTTGAAAGTTTTACAGTGTGTAGATACATCCTTTAGGAACAATATTCTCATTTCTCCACATAATTTCCATCCCTCTCAACTGCCTTACGCCACCTTGGAAGCAGCGTCTGTATATCCGCACGAAAAAATTCTGGACCAACCTGTTGCAGCCACTGTTTGGCAGCGTGAACAATGGAGTCATCATCTACAAATCTTGTTCCACGAAGAGAGTCTTTCAGTTTCCCAAGGAGATGATAGTCACATGGAGCCAGGTCAGGTCAGGACAGGCGGGTGTTTCAGTGTTGTCCATCTGTTTTTTGATAGCTTCCATGGTTTTTTGACTGACATGTGGCCGTGCATTGTTGTGCAACAGCAAAACATCCTGCTTTTGCCGATGTGGTCGAACACAACTGAGTCGAGTTTGAAGTTTCTTCAGTGTCGTCACATAGGCATCAGAATTTATGGCGATCCCACTTAGTATGACATCCACAAGCAAGAGTCCTTCGGAGTCGAAAAACACTGTAGCCATAACTTTTCCAGCAGAAGGTGTGGTTTTGAATTTTTTTTCCTTGGGTGAATGCCACTCCATTGATTGCCTCTTCGTCTTTGGTGAAAAATGATGGAGCCATGTTTCATCACCTGTCACAATTCTTCCAAGAAATTCATCTCCACCATTCTCGTACTGTTCCAAAAGTTCGCTGCATACCGTTTTTCTTGTTTCTTTGTGAGCCACTGTCAACATCCTGGGAACCCACCTGGTACAAATCTTTTTTAACGCCAACACATTCAGTATTCTGCAAACACTTCTTTCCCCTATCCCAACGTAGCGTGACAATTCGTTAACTGTGATATGTCTGTCAGCAGTCACCAATTCGTTAACTCTCTGCACATTGTCTGGAGTGTGTGCAGTACGAGACCTGCCACTGCGAGGACAATCCTCAATATTGCCGTGCCCGCTTTCATCACGTAACCTGCTTGCCCACCGACTAACTGTACTGCGATCGACAGCACCTTTTTCAACCTCTTGTGGATGTTTCCCACTGTCTCGTTTTCACAGCACAGGAATTCTATGATAGCACGTTGCTTCTGACGAACGTCAAGAGTAGCAGCCATCTTGAAGACATGCTATGACAGCGCCACTCACGGGAGCAGGTTGAACTAAGTTTGAAAAGAAGTGGGAAGGATGTATCTACACACTGTAAAACTTTCACAAATGCAGAATGAAAACTGTATTTATACAAAAATAGTAGGTTATAGTAATTATGCAAAAATGAAGAGGATAGATTAGCATGAAGAGCTGCATCGTACTTGCTTCAGACAGAAGACCACAATAACAAAGTTTAGTTACATGAGGAGTCAATAAAAGTGCAGTTATAGTAGCCTCCTCAACACACCATAACGTACAGGTGTTGCTGCAGGTACTGATTTTGTGTCAAAGCCCTGAAAAATCCACCTCAGAGGGGAGCCAGAAATATTATTAGTGCCACTGCTACTGAGACACTTATCCGTGTCAGGCCCATACGTGTGGCCACTGTGTGGGGGCGTGCCACCGTGTTAAAATTCGGAGGCGCAGTCGCTCGCGTTAATGGCTCTCTCGGCTTGCCTCCACGTAGTGACGTCAATTACGCGGCCAGCCACGAGCCCTGGCGACACGTGACGCGCGCACAGTGGCGCCGGCATCGCGCCGCACACTCGTTCGCTGCCCACGCTGCGCCGGCTGACGCAGCACTGTGGCCCCTCTCCCTGCACAGCAGCGGCAGCGCTATGTACGCTGAGATGGGCGTCAGCCACCCCATTCTATTTAGAGCACATTCTGCGGCTCTAAGCGGATTTTGTATCTTCCTTGCTGGCTCTCTAAACCCCTGCCCCCTTCCCCCACCCCGAGCCTCTTCACCCTTCTGAAGGCTAAATGCACTAATTATTTACTAACCTCCACCCCCGATGTTTTTAAAGAATCGAACACCCATCTATAAAACCACTTCAAACATCTGATTACTTTACAAATCAGTTAATGTGTTAAGAATATGGCATTAAATATTTGACATTAATTATTTAAAATCTTTGTTGCTGGAGAGGCCAAACCATAATGAATGTCGAATCAAAACACCTTCAGCCGTCTAAATTTCCAGTTGTTATTATAATTTAGCAGCCAGTTTCAGCGCTACATTACGCTATTTTCAGGACCCCTGACCGACGCTTATCAGATAGATTATATAATGGAATGACAGAGATACCGCGCGACTACTACGGTCGCAGGTTCGAATCCTGCCTCGGGCATGGATGTGTGTGATATCCTTAGGTTGGTTAGGTTTAAGTAGTTCTAAGTTCTAGGGGACTGATGACCACAGATGTTAAGTCCCATAGTGCTCAGAGCCATTTTGAACCAATGACAGAGATATAGAAACCAGGTTTTAAATTGTAAGACATTTCCAGGGGTAGATGTGACTCTGACCACAATTTATTGGTTATGAACTGTAGGTTAAAACTGAAGAAACTGCAAAAAGGTGGGAATTTAAGGAGATGGGACCTGGATAAACTGACTAAATAAGAGGTTGTAGAGAGTTTCAGGGAGAGCATAAGGGAACAATTGACAGGAATGGGGGAAAGAAATACAGTAAAAGAAGAATGGGTAGCTTGAAACACGTATGTATTCATTACCAGCGATGGCGAGGCATGACAGAATCTCTGACCAGAGAGTTATTTATCGTTGCTAGTCTGCGCTTGACCGCGTGAGTGTTCAGTTGCGAGTTGCACTCTGTCTGCAGTAGTAGTCAGTCGGCAGTTGTGTGTGGCGAGTCCGCATGCGTCCGCGGTGTGCTCTGCCCACGAGTCTGGTCAGGAATGTGGTGGACGATATGTATATTATTGTAGAAGGTCATGAAGCAGCATTGCGCTCAGCTAATAACTTATGTTAATTGTAATTAATTTGTTCAAAAAAATGATGCCCCAATAATAACCTTTTATAAAGTAACTCATTTAAAGAAAAAGATTCATTTCAATTTAAAGAGTATTTCCTACGCATTCCCTCCAAGAATCAAAATTAAATATGGGGCAGCATTGCACAGAGCTGTGCCGGAATTTTTTTAAATAAGAGCAGATATAGATGCAGTTTTACTGAGGTAAGAATTTATCAGGTTTAATTATTTCACAGGGACGAAGGTCAGCGTTGCTGCCCTTATAAGATTTATCAGGTTTAATTATTTCTGTTCAGATGTTACATTCAGTTCATAGATCATTATTTAATTAACAATATTGTGTGGTTTTACGATCAATCTTCATTCCTTAATTTTGTGGGGAGTTTACATTTGGGCCATTATTATTCTTTAATTTTGCAAGGAGGTTACGCTTGACTCATTTTTATTATTCACTTTTGTGGGAAGACAACATTTGGCATTTTTTTTATAATCATTGACCTATTCTTATATTCTTGCGGGGAGGTTACACTTGGCGACATCCGGACCAGGATCGTATTTCTTTGTGAATCTTCTGATAAGTAGTCAGATATCTGCTCTTATTTACTTAAATATAATTAGCACTTGGCGCAACGCATCTACTAATTTTGTCACTATCTTCCACAGATCATCGGCAATTTGTTGCTCTTTGTTGTATAGTGTTTGTTGGATTTTGCATTGTGCTTGTTTCATTATTGAATAATCTTGATTTGTGTAAAAATGCCGCGAAAAACTGTTAACAGTACATCGCGATGTGTAATGAATGAAATAGCCGATTCTAATAATTTGAACGATAGTACTTACGACACACGGTGTAATGATGACAATCCTCCGTTTACTGACAATCAGTGCGTACGGACCATTAATAATGATTTTTATCTTAACGTTGAGCAAACGAATTCAATTGTGTCCTCTGTTAATTTGACGACAATTGATGACGCGGGACGTTCTGTTGCAATGAGCGCTGCCCAGCTTGACACACCCGGTTTGCAGGATTTACGTGACGAACAGACAAATTTTTCTAATGAAAATGAACAGAGTAATCAGAGTACGACAGATTTATTTAATTACTGTGTAGTGACCAACAATGCACATCCGATTGGCAAACCTTTTTGTAAATTACAGAATGACCAAATGGTCACACAAAACGTGACAATTGCAGGTACGCCATCAAACAGCACAGAGAATAGAGCCGGTAATGTTACTGTGAATAAAGCTATCGCATTTATACTACAATTCATGAAGAAACAAAACGAGAATTTCAAACAACTACTTAATGAAAATTTCAAACAGCGGAATGAAATGCTAGATAACCATTTCAAACAACTTAATGAAAGTTTCAAACAGACGAATGAAACATACGACAAACTTAATGAAAGTTTCGACAACCATTTCAAACAACTTAATGAAAGCTTCGACAACCATTATAAACAACTTAATGAACAAATTAACGAAAGTTTCAAACTGACGAATGAAAAACAAGAATACCTTAACGAACAGAGCAAACAAGTTAGTGAACAGATTACAGCTGTTACCGTGCAACGTCACGATACGAAAGAACAATTACGTGAGGATACTAAGGCTTGTGCTAATAACAGTAATGAAGAAGTTGGAACTGTTGCACAAGAATTAAGTAGTGCACGTGTAGGCACAACAGAATCACATAGAGACGAAATTAATGCAGTCACTGAACAATGTCCTAATAACAGAGCACAGGTGCACGACGAGTTTAGTTTAAAGTCACCAGAACTGTCACACACGCTGGATACGGAAAACGATAAGAAATTTGAACAACAGATCAGCCAAATTGGCGAACGTATTAAGGTAACAGAAATGAAAAATGTTTCAGTTGCTAACGCGTCACAGCGTGCGGCACAGTCTGAACGTTTGTCGCACTCTCACAGCCAGTGTAACTTAAGCAATTTACAGAGACTACGCGACTTAAAATCCGAAAAGCTACGCGACTTAAAATCTGAAAAGCTACGCAACTTGAAATCCGAAATGACACAGACAAACAGATTCACACACAAACCTGAACGTGTTCTCAAATTCAGTGACGAGAACGTAGATTACGAGCAATTTTTATCCGTAAGAAAATATAAGGAATTTAATAATGACAGAGCACAGATACACGATTTGAACTGTATATGACAATTTATTTTTGTACTTTCAATAGCATTGCCTGTAATGAAGAAACAACAATTAGCATGGATACAGCAATTTATTTCTGAATTTTTACCGCCATTGCCTGTAACACAAAAGCTGAAATCTATTTGCAGCGCGTAATTGACCTCAGGGGATTCATTACGCTTTAATGAATATGTGCCGTAGCGTGCACAGGGCCCCGAGTCGTAGTAGTGCTGTTTCATCTTTAGTTTTCTGCACTGCTGCCTTCTCTTCTACTATCCTTAATATCTATCAAAATAGCTCTTTAACTATTGCTCTACCTAGGATTAAGAATGAGTCAAGAAAACCCGATACGACAAGTTTTACCGAAAGTGACAATTTTCATTAGGCACTCCAGAACTACTAACGTAATTTTAATAACAGATAAAATTGTAATCATCAGTATGTGTAAAATTATCAGCAACAGGAAACACATTTTGGTAACAATAGACGTTTTTCACCGCAACAGCATGAAAGCCAGCCGGTTAGCATACCTAACCAACAATGTAATGCACAAGGTCAGCCAAGCTTTAATGTTTCGCCGCGTGCACGTATAGTCTCAACTCCAACAAATAGTAACGCACAGCAACAAGGAAACCAGTATGTACAGAAGACACACTACTTCAATTCCTATCGCAATGCGCCGTATAGAAATGACTATCACGACAGACGTAAAAGTGATGAGCACAATTTTCAGCGTACGTATAATAACAGTCGGTCTTATCAGCAGCAAGAACATCAGCAACAACACATTATCATGAATGAACCAGACAGTAGGTATCATCCAGAGCATAATACGTCAGGAAGAAATAACAGAACAGTTCAAATAGTGGAAATGCCACAGCATCCTCCCGAAAATAATAGCACGTCAGATAGAATTTGATTAAATACAGTACAGGTTGTATATTCCAGTAACGCAAGCAATACTTTTCATACGCAGAATCTTGTTCACGAGAATGTTATTTGAAACATGCTTTGTTGAATGCACCACTTTTATCGCACCCAGATCTTACTAGAAATTTTTCCATTGCCACCGACAGTTCTAACACCGCTTTAGGCGTACATATTTTCAAGGAAATTGAAGAAGATGGTTCTACAATAATTAAAAACATCGCATTTGCAAATCACGCATTCTGTCACCTGCTGAACGAAATTATTCTGTTACAGAACTGGAAACATTATGTGTTGTTTGGGCTTTTACAAGATTTAAGCATTTTCTTTATGGAAGACATACCACCGTCTACACAGACCATAGAGCGATACTATTTTTACTTTCGGCTATATTTACACACGACAGATTAAGCAGATAGAAACTTTATCTACAGGAATTTAATTTCACAATTGTTCACATTCCCGGCACACAAAATATTGTGGCAGACGCATTATCTCGTTCTCTCGGCAACAATCAGCAAGACATCGCAACCAACTTCTGCAAAGCAAATTTCAGCGTCATGTACATTCAACAAGTTGCATTTGAAAATTTTATTTCGTCGTCATTACAAGACATAGCACAAGAGCAAAGTAAAGACAATGTGTGGAAAGAGATTAAACACCTCTGGCAAGATAGGAATAATGTTACCATTAGAAACCATTACACTGTACGCAATAACATTCTGTTTCGCCGCTCTCATCCTGACAGCAACAATTGGTTATTATGCATTCCTGACGAGCATGTTAACAAATTAATCTGGTATACTCATTTAAGTTACGCACATTACGGAGCTAGAAAATGTTTTCTTATACTGAGACAGAACTGTTATTTTACGAACATGGAGAAACGTATACGACGAGTTTTAGCGTCATGTAAAATTTGCCAGAGAGCTAAGTCAGACACGACTTCACATATTTCTCCATTACATCCCATTGTACCTGTTAAATTGAGACATATGGCCGCTGTAGACAATTCCCAGAACTAATAGAGGTTTTTGCTACATCTTTGTCGCTGTTGAACTCGCTTCAAAATTTGTTACCTTCACTCCATTACGCAAAGCTACTGCTAAACCTGTTTCGAAAGCATTTGTAAAACATTTTCTATTTCATGTAGGGCATGTGTTGAAAGTAATTTCTGACAATGGATCACAGTTTCGATCTGCTATATGGACACGTATGTTACGAGCTAGAAACATTTCTCCGATCTATATATCCAGGTACCATGCTTCTTCGAACCCTTGTGAACGATTAATGAAAGAAATTGGTAAACTGTGTAGAATTTACTGCCATAAAAAACATATTGATTGGGACACACACATACTCTCATTCCAAGATGTAATTAATTCCGTACCAAATGAATCTACTATGCTATCTCCGTCTGTTATACTGAAAAATGTTGAACCACCTAACAAAATTAAAGAATTAGTAAATTTTCCTACATCTCGTCGACTACGACACCATGAAATAATTGACATTGCGCTGAACAACATCAAACTTGCCGCAGAGCGCCAGAGAAGACAACAAAAACGGGTTTGTACACGCCGTGACTTTCACGTTGGACAGAAGATATTAGTACGTACACACTATTTATCCAACAAAATAAAATGTAGGTGCAGTAAATTTGAACTTCTATACGCAGGTCCATATCGGATTCGCAGCATTCCTCACCCCAATGTTGTACACGTCGAAACTTTGCGAACCAGAAAATCGGAAGGAAACCACCACATATCGAATATTAAACCTTTTATTGAATGAAGATACTTTATGATTTAACATGCTGTAGTGCCATTTCCTAATTTTTATGACCACTTATACAATTATATTCATGTGAATACTTACTGATGATTGTCGTATTTTTCTTGGCAAGTGCCCGGCAAGGTAAGGTTAGCAGGTCGCTTTTCTTGTCGTTACGCATCAGACCGTACATATTTTCCAGATGAACTTACACATTTTTATGACCACTTATGTAATTATATTTATGTGACTACTTACTGACGATTGTCGTACTTTTTTTTGGCAAGTGCCCGGCAAGGTAAGGTTAGCAGGTCGCTTTTCTTGTCGTTACACATCAGACTGTGCACATTTTCCATTTTTTTATGTATGTATGATTGTTTTCCTGTTTGTTTGTATGCATTATGAAATAGTTAAGATGTAACAAACACCAGTTGACTTTGACATTTTTGCACTATGACATCTCAACATCGTGACTATTTTTACATTTTTTGCTGCTGCATTATGTTATTCTGTGTACATTTTTGCATCTGAACACTGTCTATATTTTTTGACATAATACGTTTTCTGTCATGCTATGCTGTATGCTTAATTATATCACTATAAACCAGTTTTTATCTAATGGGTATATTAATTAAATGCAAGACATTAATCTTTGTTCATCATTTTCAGAAAGAAATAACGTGTAAAGGAAATAAATTAAACAGAAATGGGAATTTCACCTACGGAATAAACGAAAGAAGATGCAAAAATCTTATGAGGAAGAGTAAATGGATCAGAATTAACAAGCATTAACAAGAATATACTATACACATCGTAGAATAGCAGTCATAACTAATTTTTTCTTTCAGAATACGAAGCGATTGATGCAGGCTGTCAGACAGAACTTCACATCTTAGTTTTAGTGATGAAATATGATAGAAATAAGGAATAACTGTGTAATGAATAATGAAGTGACTTTTTTTTGCAGATGATAATGAATGGTGATGAATAATGATGAAGAGTATGATACTATGGATAATGAAGTTTTTCTTTACAGGTGATGATAATAATGGAGTTATGATAATGAAGTGATGGATAATGAAGTTTTTTCTTTACAGATGAGGATGATGTTGAAGTTTATGTATTTATGCTCTGTAGTTATTTAAGTATTTGTTGCAGTTCGTTTTGACAGTGTGTGTTGTATCGCATAGTATGATGACTGAAGGTTTTGGAAAGGACAGCTAGGGAACACATTTTATACACATTTCACTACCTGTTAATTCGAAGTTCACCACTTTTCAGCATAAAATGCGTTTCTTCTTTCAGTCTAATAATCCATTTCTGTATATTTTGCAGGAGAAATTATTCATGAAATTAATGTACTATAAGCAGTTGTTCATTAAACCCATGTCATTTATGAATGTGATTACATATACTCTACTTGTTTCATAATCTTGATACAGCTGACTCATGACGAATGACGCTACACATCTTCATTTGCAGCAATAACTCAAAAGCAAATATTGTTATTAATTATCGATCCCAACGCAATGCATTGCTAGCACAAAAAAATGCTTTGTAACTGGCAAATGAATGCCACTGATTAATGTAATAAGATGAACTATGAGGACAATGTTTACTATAATTAGATTAATTATGCCATTTATTAACTCATTTTCAATGATGACTTCTGATGGTTTGTAATTAGGCAATGAGTGCCAATGTTCTCTGTAAATGACTTCTGATGGTTTGTAATTAGGCAATGAGTGCCAATGTTCTCTGTAAATGACTTCTGATGGTTTGTAATTAGGCAATGAGTGCCAGTGTTCTCTGTAAATGACTTCTGAGGGTTTGTAATTAGGCAATGAGTGCCAATGTTCTCTGTAAATGATTTCTGATGGTAATTAGGCAATGAGTGCCAATGTTCTCTGTAAATGATTTCTGATGGTAACTAGGCAATGAATGCCAATGTTCTCTGTAAATTATTTCTGATGGTAATTAGGGAATGAGTGCCAATGTTCTCTGTAAGTGACTTCTGAGGGTTTGTAATTAGTCAATGAGTGCCAATGTTCTCTGTAAATGACTTCTGATGGTTTGTAATTAGGCAATGAATGCCAATGTTCTCTGTAAATGACTTCTGATGGTTTGCAATTAGACAATGAGTGCCAATGTTCTCTGTAAATGACTTCTGATGGTTTGTAATTAGGCAATGAATGCCAATTCTCTCTGTAAATGACTTCTGATGGTTTGTAATTAGTCAATGAGTGCCAATGTTCTCTGTAAACTACTTCTGATGGTTTGTAATTAGGCAATGAATGCCAATGTTCTCTGTAAAGTTACTCATGAACATTATTCTGTAATATTACGCACATGGTACAGAAATGTTCAATGACTGGGCAATGAGTGCCACCCATTACTAGTGTAATTCTTAATGAGGAGTAGTATGTGACTTAATGTCCTTCAACTTCTAACCTAATTACCTGGAATTACTGCAATATCCGTTTGTCCTGTATGTCCTCATGATCATGGAGCACTATATTTGGTTTTTGCACTAATTCTACGTTGCTGTAACAGACAAGAACGTGGTGTTGACACGACATGCTGTCCACCACAATGAGCGATGAGATGCTATTATGGTCCCACTGTTTGGTGTACCTAATGTACTACAAAAAGGATAACATGGAATATTACTACGGCATTTCAGTGTCTTGGCTACGCTGATTAATACTTCTGGGAAAAGAACTTTAGATTGCCTCACTTGGTGTTGTGCTCCTGTAGAAAGATATGGACTTTCAGTGCAGCTGCGTGCAACCTAAAGTGCTACAACCATGACGCAATCCTTCCCTTTCCTATCCTAATTCTTGTCACATATTAAAAGACATTTTGTTATCATGATTTGTATTCATGGCCTATACATTTTGTGATTTGCTGATATGTTCTGAACTACAGCGCATGTGCACTTTTGTCATTTTGTTAACATGTTTTCTACTCATTGCATATACATTTTTTGTGATTTGCTGATATGTTCTGTACTACTGTGCGTGTGCACTTTTGCCATTTGTGAAGTCCAAATGACTCACCATCACTGCCAAATTTTTGCCCCCCCCCAGTAAAGGGTTATGAAACACGTATGTATTCATTACCAGCGATGGCGAGGCATGACAGAATCTCTGACCAGAGAGTTATTTATCGTTGCTGGTCTGCGCTTGACCGCGTGGGTGTTCAGTTGCGAGTTGCACTCTGTCTGCAGTAGTAGTCAGTCGGCAGTTGTGTGTGGCGAGTCGGCATGCGTCCGCGGTGTGCTCTGCCCACGAGTCTGGTCAGGAATGTGGTGGACGATATGTATATTATTGTAGAAGGTCATGAAGCAGCATTGCGCTCAGCTAATAACGTATGTTAATTGTAATTAATTTGTTCAAAAAAATGATGCCCCAATAATAACCTTTTATAAAGTAACTCATTTAAAGAAAAAGATTCATTTCAATTTAAAGAGTATTTCCTACGCATTCCCTCCAAGAATCAAAATTGAATATGGGCCAGCATTGCACGGAGCTGGACCGGAAATTTTTTAAATAAGAGCAGATATAGATGCAGTTTTACTGAGGTAAGAATTTATCAGGTTTAATTATTTCACAGGGACGAAGGTCAGCGTTGCTGCCCTTATAAGATTTATCAGGTTTAATTATTTCTGTTCCGATGTTACGTTCAGTTCATAGATAATTATTTAATTAACAATATTGTGTGGTTTTACCATCAATCTTCATTCCTTAATTTTGTGGGGAGTTTACATTTGGGCCATTATTATTCTTTAATTTTGCAAGGAGGTTACGCTTGACTCATTTTTATTATTCACTTTTGTGGGAAGACAACATTTGGCATTTTTTTTATAATCATTGACCTATTCTTATATTCTTGCGGGGAGGTTACAAGCTCTGAGGGATGAAGTAGTGAAGGCAGCACAGGATCAAGTAGGTAGAAAGACGAGGGCTAGTAGAAATCCTTGGATAACAGAAGAAATATTGAATTTAATTGATGAAAGGAGAAAATATAAAAATGCAGTAAATGAAGCAGGCAAAAAGAAATACAAACGTCTCAAAAATGAGATCGATAGGAAGTGCAAAATGCCTAAGCAGGGATGGCTAGAGGACAAATCTAAGGATGTAGAGGCTTATCTCACTAAGGGTAAGATAGATACTGCCTACAGGAAAATTGAAGAGACCTTTGGAGAAAAGAGAGCCACTTGTATGAAATCAAGAGCTCAGATGGAAACCCAGTTCTAAGCAAAGAAGGGAAAGCAGAAAGGTGGAAGGAGTATACAGAGTGTCTATGCAAGGGCGATGTACTTGAGGACAATATTATGGAAATGGAAGACGATGGAGATGAATATGAACTTGGGAAATATGATACTGCGTGAAGAGTTTGACAGAGCACTGAAGGATTTGAGTCAAAACAAGGCCACGGGAGTAGACATAATTCCATTAGAACAACTGACAGCATTGGGAGAGCCAGTCCTGACAAAACTATACCATGTGGTGAGCAAGATGTATGAGATAGGCGAAATACCCTCAGACTTCAAGAAGAATGTAATAATTCCAATCCCAAAGAAAGCAGGTGTTGACAGATGCGAAAATTACCGAACTATCAGTTTAATAAGTCACAGCTGCAAAATACTAACGCGAATTCTTTACAGACGAATGGAAAAACTGGTAGAAGCCGACCTCGGGAAATATCAGTGTGGATTCCGTAGAAATCTTCGAACACGTGAGGCAATACTGACTTTAGGACTTATCTTAGAAGAAAGATTAAGGAAAGGCAAACCTACGTTTCTAGCAATTGTAGACTTAGAGAAAGCTTTTGACAAAGTTGACTGGAATACTACCTTTCAAATTCTAAAGGTGGCAGGAGTAAAATACACGGAGCGAAAGGCTATATACAATTTTTACAGAAACCAGATGGCAGTTATAAGAGTCGAGGGACATGAAAGGGAAGCAGTGGTTGGGAATGGAGTGAGACAGGGTTGTAGCCTCTTCCCGATGTTATTCAATCTGTATATTGAACAAGCAGTAAAGGAAAGAAAAATTCGGAGTAGGTATTAAAATCCATGGAGAAGAAATAAAAACTTTGAGGTTCGCCGATGACATTGTAATTCTGTCAGAGACAGCGAAGGACTTGGAAGAGCAGTTGAACGGAATAGACAGTGTCTTGAAAGGAGGATGTAAGCAAAACGAGGATAATGGAATGTAGTCGAATTAAATCGGGTGATGCTGAGGGAATTAGATTAGGAAATGAGACACTTAAAGTAGTAAAGGAGTTTTGCTATTTGGGGAGCAAAATAACTGATGGTGGTCGAAGTAGAGAGGATATAAAATGCAGACTGACAATGGCAAGGAAAGCGTTTCTGAAGAAGAGACATTTGTTAACATCGAGTATAGATTTAAGTGTCAGGAAGTCGTTTCTGAAAGTATTTGTATGGAGCGCAGCCATGTGTGGAAGTGAAA
This sequence comes from Schistocerca serialis cubense, assembly GCF_023864345.2. NCBI lineage: Eukaryota > Metazoa > Arthropoda > Insecta > Orthoptera > Acrididae > Schistocerca > Schistocerca serialis. Next base: position 427,921,690 of record NC_064644.1, on the reverse strand, counting down.
CATGGACGATAAATAGTTTGGACAAGAAGAAAATAGAAGCTTTCGAAATGTAGTGCTACAGAAGAATGCTCAAGTTAGATGGGTAGATCACATAACTAATGAGGAGGTATTGAATAGAATTGGGGAGAAGAGGAGTTTGTCGCACAACTTGACTAGAAGAAGGGACCGGCTGGTAGGACATGTTCTGAGGCATCAAGGGATCACAAATTTAGCATCGGAGGGCAGCGTGGAGAGTAAAAATCGTAGAGGGAGACCAAGAGATGAATACACTAAGCAGATTTAGAAGGATGTAGGTTGCAGTAAGTACTGGGAGATGAAGAAGCTTGCACAGGATAGAGTAGCATGGAGAGCTGTATCAAACCATTCTTAGGACTGAAGACCACGACAACAACAACGACTGACGCGTAGGAAGAATCGCGCCCCTGGTCCAGTCAATACACGTGCAAGCATTCGGTGACTGGTATCCGTAGATTTCTTCTTTGTTCAAAGATCCCTTTAGCCATCACCTGCCGACAATTGTTCGGCATCGCACCGCCCTACAGATACTAGTCACTGAATGCTGACCCCTATTTTGATTGGCCCTATTTTGACTGGACCAGAGGTAGGATTTGTTGTGCAGCGCGTTCATACAGAGTGGTCGCCGCACGTAAGTCGCGGCCACCGCCTTCTCGAGCACCGTGTGCCAACGCTCCACTGGCGACAGGGCATCATACCTCAAAGTGCGCACAGTGGGGGCGCCACGAGAAATGCAGCAGTCATACTGGAATCGACGGAGTCAATCAGGATTGAGCCCCACGTCGCGGCCCGGAACGGGACTCGTCTGGTGGTCCTCCTGGACTACGGAGCAGGTCTCCTCTCAGTCGAGACTCTGTTACTGTGATGGTGTTTACGCAGATGAACTTTGGCTACGGCCCTGGACACGAGTGATTATGATGAGTTGTGTTTCGCCTCGTTTTCAGAATAAATCGTCTAAGTTGTAATTAATTCCGACTTTCCATTTGGTATTTTGTACCTGGGACACAACAGGATCCCGCCTACACATTGGTCAGGCGGCCTGAAGATGGCGTAACGCAGCGCTCAAACTGGTTGCCCAAATAAAATAACAACTGGAAATTTAGACGGCTGGAGGTGTCTTGATTCGACAGTTTGTAATGAACAGCCGAGGTCCTACAACCATCTGCACAAAGATAGACTTACAGAAGCCAATTATATTTCTTTATTAGTTTCGGATTATTCACCTTCAGACCAATGAGAAAGTTCAGAAAAGGTTTCAAATTGGAACTGCTGGAAATCGCTAAATTCTCTCATTGTCAAACACTGGGTGGTTCCCACTCCGTTCTAAGAAAAGCTAGTTTTTCACCCGTCTCAATGTTATTGACGTCACATCCCCTGAACTATGTGACGTCCAATGACAGAATTTTAAAGCAACATTCAGTGAAATATATGGATAGTCTCTGCAAAGTAAAGAAGTAATAAATTAAATCTTCGTGCCTGATTCTGAAGTTTTAATGCATGAGCAGCGTCGATTTAGTACACCTAAACTTTTTTCCCTTTCCTAATTTTGTGTGTAATGTCACAAGAAAAATTTTAGAAGAGATTTGAGATTATGTGTCAAATTTGTTGGAAGTCGCTATGTGCTGTTCTTCTCAAATGCCGGATGAATATAACTGGGTAACTTGTGCACTATGAGATCCCCTGTCTCAAGACGTATACACAGTTTCTAACTTCAGTACTTGTGTTATTGCGGTAAACACGTAAGGTAAGTTTATACCTCTTAACGAGTATGATGATAACAGCATTTTAAATTTTTGAATTCGGTCAATAAATGTATGAAATAATGAAATTCGAATATTTGTTGCCCCCAGAATCAAGTAGACAGACAATCTGCAGCTGGAAAGGTGCACCATTTCAGCGATTTAGTAACGTACGTGTACTTAAAACAATCGCAAATACGTTATTTTATTCATTTTGCTTAGACAACCCCGCAGCTGCTTTCGTAACATACCCTGTGGGAAACACTGCAACCAACCAAAACTCCTTTAATTTGCAATGATAGAGATAAAAATTAATTGACAGACAGAAAATTTTTCATCGTCCACTACCAGCAGCCGGCCGCGGTGGCCGAGCGGTTCTAGGCGGTTCAGTCCGGAACCGTGCGACTGCTTCGGTCGCAGGTTCGAATCCTGCCTCTGGCATGGATGTGTGTGATATCCTTAGGTTAGTTAGGTTTAAGTAGTTCTAAGTTCTAGGGGCTGATGACCTCAGATGTTAATTCCCATAGTGCTCAGAGCCTTTTTTTTTTTTAAACCATCTTCTTGAAGGAATTCAGAAATTACTTGCGGATAAATAAAGAAGATTTCGAAATACTTCTACAGATGACTTGATGGACGCATTTGGAAATATGACAACAATTTCAGACTGCCATTTTCTGCTTCCTTCACATTAGTAATCAGAACCCACCTTCATAATTCACTGCAAGTTCTTCGAATAACGGGCTGGGAGTTACTGAGTTCTGAAGCAATAAATATGACAAATAAAGAGAAAATAACCAACAAATCATTAGAATGTGATGTGAGATTTGAAATGTGAAAGAATCAGGTTTCCATATCATTCGTTTGAGAACAATTACACATCTAAAAAATATGCGAATCCAAAATCTGTTTTTTTTTTTCTTCGAAAAGCTACTTTAGCAGCTTCGCTCCTTTCAGCAGCGCAGCAGACGATCCATTTTTCAGCCTTCTGCTTTCCTTGAATCAGACATATACTGGCACTATTCTTCGTGTGGCACGGTGATAAAGTCTGTCACAAAGAGTCCACGACAAAGATCTGAGCCAATGAATCTCAACAATGTGTAATAATGTGTACTAAAGTTCATAAGAGGACTGCTGTCACACTAGCACCACATCTAGATCATCCATGTTTTTCGTCCCTTTTTTATTTTATTTGTGCTGCCTCAGTCAGCCAGCGATACACATTGACTCAGTCACACACACATACACCCTAGATTCGCATACAGTATTTACATTGGTTGTAAACATATTACTCACATCATGATGTGCTCTCATTACTGCCATGAGAAGTCACTACAAACGACAATTCGACATGGAACACATAGCAGTCATGCCTCCAGACAACTTTCCTAGAGTGCGTTGCTTTCATCGCTGAAGTTACTATGAAAATGATGATATTTAGTTACCTAACGCTGTTGTCTGAATTTTATTCATAATTCTACGCAGTGATCCGCAAATATAATGCTGCTACGCCAGGCAAGTCGTACGGCCGCATATATTTAATGCTATCGTACGAAGCTGGTCCGGGTCGCTGTCTCTATTATATTAGAAAGAATATTTTTTTTTTTAGGATACGAAGTTCTGCTTGTGAGGACATAAATGATAAAAACATTCATTAGTGCTTAAATAGCTGTGTGTCTGAAGCAGCTACTAGGCAGAGATAGAGTGAAGAAAGTATGTTTGATAGAGGCAGAGAGCGAAGACGAGACGATTGAGTAACTCATCAGCACACACACGGAGGCACAGAAATGGAGGAAGGAAGGAAGGAAGATTGGGTTTAACGGCCTGTCGACATCGACAAAGAAATGCGTTGATCTCTTATCAGATTGTGTATGACAATCTTTAACTATATATTTTCATGGTCTTACGAAAAATGAAACATAAACTGGAGAATTATTTCCCGAAACAGAGTTGATCGCAAGTGCTGGTACAGTGAGTTTTAAGAGTTATTTTGTAAATACGTTGTTTCATAAATCTGAGACTTTCCTTCGTTGTTTTACACACGCATGTGGTACCCGTAGTGAACTTTTCGTCCACCACAAACAAACAGAGAGTACCGAATTGGAATAGAACCCAATAACAGATACGTACAAGAAAGAGCAATTACGAATCCAACGACCGCAATCATGCTTCGATTGCGTGCATATGAAATGAGTTGGAAAACTTAATATTCAAACTGCTCCCATAAAATCAATTTTACTCGGGATTCTGGACGCACCTGTTGTAATGTATCCCGATCAGAAAAGAATAGTTTTGAAATTTAGAGTGAAATTCTGATGTTGCATTCTTTCGAAGTCTAATTGCTCAGAAGTCTGGAGACATCACAATGATCACCACAGGACACAATGTGGAAAGCAGAATTAGAAAGTAATAACATCAATGCTGAATGACCTCTACTGCAGATGATCAATTTAAGTTGTTATCTGCTTCAATAGTCGTCACGCTCAAAATACACTCCTGGAAATGGAAAAAAGAACACATTGACACCGGTGTGTCAGACCCACCATACTTGCTCCGGGCACTGCGAGAGGGCTGTACAAGCAATGATCACACGCACGGCACAGCGGACACACCAGGAACCGCGGTGTTGGCCGTCGAATGGCGCTAGCTGCGCAGCATTTGTGCACCGCCGCCGTCAGTGTCAGCCAGTTTGCCGTGGCATACGGAGCTCCATAGCAGTCCTTAACACTGGTAGCATGCCGCGACAGCGTGGACGTGAACCGTATGTGCAGTTGACGGACTTTGAGCGAGGGCGTATAGTGGGCATGCGGGAGGCCGGGTGGACGTACCGCCGAATTGCTCAACACGTGGGGCGTGAGGTCTCCACAGTACATCGATGTTGTCGCCAGTGGTCGGCGGAAGGTGCACGTGCCCGTCGCCCTGGGACCGGACCGCAGCGAAGCACGGATGCACGCCAAGACCGTAGGATCCTACGCAGTGCCGTAGGGGACCGCACCGCCACTTCCCAGCAAATTAGGGACACTGTTGCTCCTGGGGTATCGGCGAGGACCATTCGCAACCGTCTCCATGAAGCTGGGCTACGGTCCCGCACACCGTTAGGCCGTCTTCCGCTCACGCCCCAACATCGTGCAGCCCGCCTCCAGTGGTGTCGCGACAGGCGTGAATGGAGGGACGAATGGAGGCGTGTCGTCTTCAGCGATGAGAGTCGCTTCTGCTTTGGTGCCAATGATGGTCGTATGCGTGTTTGGCGCCGTGCAGGTGAGCGCCACAATCAGGACTGCATACGGCCGAGGCACACGGGGCCAACACCCGGCATCATGGTGTGGGGAGCGATCTCCTACACTGGCCGTACACCACTGGTGATCGTCGAGGGGACACTGAATAGTGCACGGTACATCCAAACCGTCATCGAACCCATCGTTCTACCATTCCTAGACCGGCAAGGGAACTTGCTGTTCCAACAGGACAATGCACGTCAGCATGTATCCCGTGCCACCCAACGTGCTCTAGAAGGTGTAAGTCAACTACCCTGGCCAGCAAGATCTCCGGATCTGTCCCCCATTGAGCATGTTTGGGACTGGATGAAGCGTCGTCTCACGCGGTCTGCACGTCCAGCACGAACGCTGGTCCAACTGAGGCGCCAGGTGGAAATGGCATGGCAAGCCGTTCCACAGGACTACATCCAGCATCTCTACGATCGTCTCCATGGGAGAATAGCAGCCTGCATTGCTGCGAAAGGTGGATATGCACTGTACTAGTGCCGACATTGTGCATGCTCTGTTGCCTGTGTCTATGTGCCTGTGGTTCTGTCAGTGTGATCATGTGATGTATCTGACCCCAGGAATGTGTCAATAAAGTTTCCCCTTCCTGGGACAATGAATTCACGGTGTTCTTATTTCAATTTCCAGGAGTGTACTTGTTAGCGAGTAGATACGTTGAGTGGTGTATGAAATATAATCAAACAAAATAATTACATCACACTAGATAATATGAAGCGGACTTCTCTAATAGACTGCAGGGTTCGACTTTTTTCGTATTGCACACCATCACGTTACCAAACTGATCTCCTTAAAAAGTAATTAACATCGAAACATATAAACTCATTTCGTTATTACTGAAAGGTAGTAGTATCATTTCTGATCAATAAAACGTAGAGTAAATCAGAATTTCCAGATATTATTTCAAAAATACTACGAACAAATAACATGAGATGCTTACATTCAGGAAAGCAGAAGAGGACAGACAGCAAATAGAAGACGATTAGTGCAGCTGTCATTTTGCAAGATCGAAAATAACAGCAACGATGTCTGTACAAATATGGCAGTGGTATTAAACAATATTATCGTCGCAGAGCGAAATAATTAATTACATGACGTGTTTCCGAAGTATAGGACCACCGGATGATAAAGTCAAAATAATTTTGACACCCGCCAATCGTATTATTGAAAAGAAAAATGACGATGTAACACGCCCGGGAGTACTAGTGGGTGGGGGGTACCTTATTCTGACTTCTCGTTTCGTGACCGTGCGCCCTGTCCGCACCACTAACCTGGTAATCCCACGGCGGTCGTACTGTTCTACTCCACACTGCTGCTGGCTTGCCTGAAATTATCTATTGAAATATGCAAGCGGGTTTGGGGGAGCCACTTAACGTTAAAACACAACACTGTCCTATGTCTGGTATGAACATCTATATTCTGAGACGATATGGAAACCATAGGTTGCACTGTTTACACTTTAAATCGTAAATGTTTATCTCAATTAACAATCTTGATGATTAACAGTCCAAAAATATAATTCAGACGAGCGTACGCGTAACCGACACGACGCGGGTGATTGTTGATGATGCGGAAGCCGAATGATCGAATGAAAGTTCTTGTGCTCGTCACACATACAGATATCTGGTAATAGTCCTCCTTGTCACTAGTGATGATATAACACTGTTCGTAAAGTTAATTGTTCAGTTTTCAGTTCTCACTTGTACGAGCGTGCGCGTAACCGTCGCGGCGCGGCTGATTGTTGATAATGCGGAAACGCGATGATCGAACGCATATCCTCACTCTCGCTACAAGACACTGGCACTTGACTGCACTCTATTATGGTAACTAATTTCTACTGATTCACATCAGTTCATTCTGGGAGACCGAACACGGAGCGGATGATTGATACTGTGCGACACGCAACGAAAGTATACACAAATACGTTATCGGCGGCACTGCTCATTTTTGATTACATCTTGACGCACTTTCCTCTGAATTACTTCCATATTTAATCACTTCGCTGTAATAGCACTTGTAGCAACACTTCAACCTGAATACTAACAATGTTTCTACATGCAGAGCTACACACTACACAACATAACAGTTTCGTGTCCCGTGCTCACAAATTGGCTTCGTAGCCACGTTGGCGCAGAGGAAGATCTTTTTTCTCCGTGTACTTGAGTGGCGTCGCTTGAGACGGCGCAACCTAAGAGCCAATAAGTCGCCTCCACCCCAGTAGTGGGAGAGGTCAGTGCAGGATCCCCTGTAAAGTTGGCTTTAGAGACTATGTTTTTTCTGGTGGAGGCACACCATCTAATCAGTACAACTAATACAAGCTCTCCTACGGCACAGGCTCTCGATGATGCCTTTTGGTTTTGGATCGTTCGTGAAAACAGGCGCGGAAGTTTGCCACCACTTTAGTTAGCAGCATGTTATGGCCCTTATCGACTTGGAGTCAGATAGGCACAGAGCAATCACAGGAGGGATCCAGTCCTGTCGCGAGAGGATACACACGTTTACCGGAAATGCCGAAACTGCGCGCGCACGTAGTCTGCTCCGTGAACTGTCCGCATACCATACGCCAATGGTACTTTGGTAAGCGCTGCCACACACGCCGCCCTTTGCAGCCCAATCACATTTACCCTCAAGGGTCAAATAGTTTCCTCGGTCCTTCTCTCAGAACGGCTTCCCACACTTTTTACCAATTACTGCCCTCTAGAGAATGGACGACCATTTTATTCATCTTTTATATTCTTCTTTTATGAATTCATAATACCACGTGGGACAGGTGACTACTATGGACAATCCAGCATTGTGGATTGGTGCTCTCCCATTCTACAAAGGCTGCATCCTGTCTCATTTGTGTTTATGTTTGAGTACATGCAAAAATTAACTAGCCTTCTCCCTCTCTATTACTTGTTTGTGGCCTTTCCCTTAATCCTAATTCTGCAACTCTTTCCAATTGAAGCACCTGCTGCAGGATCCGTTGTCCGATGCTGGGATGGTCAAGGTGACAGGAAGATCTTTCAGGTAAGTTATCATTTATCTGGAGAAAAAGGAAGGAGGGTATCGTTAGCGAAGCAGGACCGGTCGTTATCGTCAGTAATATTGTTTCATTTTGCTATCACTTTGACGTAATTCTGTTGGGAGTAAGTATCTATACTTCGTCTACATTTCATCTACTACTCGTCTCTTGAGTTGACGACTCATTTCACAGGATTATGTTGGGTGATCGGAACAACCTGAAAAGGTTGTAAGGGTGTTGCAGGGTAGGCTGTGCTGAGAAATGATAGTTACGGAAAAAATCGATGTGTTGCGCCGTTTCCCAGTTAATTAGCATTGAAGTTAGCCAGTCAGATTCTCGCTCGTGCAAATTCAAGCGGCCAATGAGCAACAGTTGTTCTCATATCGTAGATGACAGTGCTCGAGTTCAAGTGAAGAACATGTGTGGCGACACCGTCTCTGGCGAGCTGCTTGAACTTGGGCTCTGGTTGACTAACTTCAATGCCAATGAACTCGGAAACGGTGCAACGTATCGAATTTTTTTCTTCACAATTATTTCCCAGCACAGTCTACCCTGCAACTCTTATACAACCTAGTCACACTTTTCCTGACCACCCTGTATACAAAAAACAAACATGTGAGCAAGAGTTTGCCCGCATCTCGTGGTCGTGCGGTAGCGTTCTCGCTTCCCACGCCCGGGTTCCCGGGTTCGATTCCCGGCGGGGTCAGGGATTTTCTCTGCCTCGTGATGGCTGGGTGTTGTGTGCTGTCCTTAGGTTAGTTAGGTTTAAGTAGTTCTAAGTTCTAGGGGACTTATGACCACAGCAGTTGAGTACCATAGTGCTCAGAGCCATTTTTTTGAGCAAGAGTTTCCTGAGTGCAGCGCGTGAGTAATACGAAGGGACTTTAAAAAGTCGTCCCGCGCTAGGATAACTGTGCAACGAGGTGGCACATTGTCAGAAGAGAGTATATGTCCCGAGTTTACTACTGACAGTTATTCTGAGGCACGGATTACAGGTGCATCACAGTGTGAAATTATGCAGCCACTGGAAATTTACTTCAAAGTTGAAGTAAGCAGATCAAACCAAATATTGTAGGCAAAACGTTTACATTTCATTCGTAATCACCGCGAAATTCTGGCGGTGTATGCACCAAATGCAATTTTCGTGTTCAGCAGTAGTGAAATGGTGCCAACAACTTGACCAAGACGGCTCAGACGTGGATGACGGCGATTAGGAAGCTAAACCATCGACATAGAGCACAGATGACCAAGTCCAGGCAATAGAGGAACTGATTCGCGGCAATCGCTGATTTTCCGACAATGAAGACATCCACACAGGCGTTCTCGTATGGCTCCGTCGCCAAGGAGCGGATTTCTGTTGTCGAGGAACTGGACAATCGGTATCCCGTCCCGACCGCTGTTTACAGAGACTTGACAATGCTGAGAAATAGCGTCATGTATCTTTTACTTTGAAGTGAAATGCAGCATTCAATAGAAGTTACTTGACCTATGATTATACAGGGAGTCCCAAAAGAGAATGACCCGATTTCAACTTGTAATAATATTGAGACAAATGTCACTAGGTAACTGAAACAGCGCTGGATGTAATCGGCATGGTCTAGAGTTTCAGAAAAAAGCCGCTAGATGTCGCTCCGAACGCAGGTTCCTCAATGCCAACGTGTCTCAACGTTGGATAGGGTGTACAGGACCGCGAGACCAGGCTTTACTCTCTTGCCTTCCTATGTCCCCTGACTTAACACCATGTGATTTCTTCCTGTGGGGATATGTTAAACAATGTGTTTACGTTCCTTCCTTACCTCGTGACATTGATGAACTGAAAACAAGAATATCACATGCTGTAGCCGGCCGGTGTGGCCGTGCGGTTCTAGGCGCTTCAGTCTGGAACCGCGTGACCGCTACGGTCGCAGGTTAGAATCCTGCCTCGGGCATGGATGTGTGTGATGTCCTTAGGTTAGTTAGGTTCACGTAGTTCGAAGTCTAGGGGACTGATGATCTCAGATGTTAAGTCCCATAGTGCGCAGAGCCATTTGAACCATTTTTGAATCACCTGCTGTAGCTTCAGTGACACCTGACACTCAGTTTGGGATGAATTCGGCTATCGGTTAGATGTCGTCCGTGCAGCCAATGGAGGACATATTGAACATTTATGATGGTTTTTTTATGAAGTTCTGTCTTTTCTGAGTAATTAAGTATGCAATTTGTTGGTGTTAAGCCCTTCTTCATAATAAATAAATCTATTTAAAATCGGGTCATTCTTTTTGGGACACCCTATACACTGAGGTGAGTCATGGACTACCCCATAACATCGTGTCGGACCTCCTTCTACACGGCGTAGTCCAGCAGCTCGACATGGCATGAACTCAACAAGTCGTTGGAAGTAACCTGCAAAAATACTGAACCGTGCTAGCCTTTCATAGCTGCGAAAGTGTTACCGTTGCAATATTTTGTGTCCCATAAACATCCATGTAAGGTGCTTTGAGTGACCAAATCATTCGCTCGAATTGTCTGGAATGTTCTGCAAATCAACTGCGAAGAATTGTGACTCGGTGACATGGCGCATTGTCATCCATAAAAATCTCATCGTTGTTTGAGAACATGAAGTCCATGAATCTCTGCAAAAGGTCGACAAGTAGCCGAACATAACAATTTTCAGTCAATGACCAGTCCACTTTGACCGGAGGGCCCAGTCCATTCCATGCAGACTCTGCCCAGACGGTTATGGAGCCACCAACAGCTTGCACAATGCCTTGTCGGCAACCTGGGTCCACGACACCAGGGCTCTGCGCCACACTAGAACCCAGTCATCATCTCTTACCAACTGAAATCGCGACTGATCTGACCACGCCACGGTTTTCCAATCGTCTAGGCTCCAACCGATACGGTCACGAGACCAGCAGGGCCGCTGCAGGCGATGTCGTGCAGTCAGCAAAGGCACTCACCTCGATCGTCCGCTACCTTAGTCCATTAACACTAAATTTCGCCACACTGTCCTAACGGACATGTACGTCATACGATGCACATTGATTTGTGCGGTTATTTCATGCAGTGGTGCTTGTCTATTATCACAGGCAACTCTACGCAAATGCCGCTGTTTCTGTCATTAACTGGTGGTCGTCAACCACTGAATTGTCCATGGTGAGAGGTAATGGCAGAAATTTGGTATTCTCGGCACACTCTTGGCACTGTGAATCTCGGAATATTGAATTCCCTAACGATTTCCGAAATTGGATCTGCCATGAGTCTAGCCCCAACTACCACTCTGCGCTCAAAGTCCATTAATTCCTGTCGAGCGGCCATAACCACCTCGGAAACATTTTCACATGAATCACTTGTGTGCAAATGACACCTCCACCAATGCACTGTCCTTTTATACCTGCGATACTACAGCCATCTGTGTATGTGCATATTGCTATCCCATTACTTCTCCCATCTCAGTGTAATGTGTAACTTACTTCTTGAAGTCTCTTCGTTCTACGAGGTGCGACAATAAAGTAATGAGCTTGATCTTTGCAAGGTGTGGCTGCCCTGCAGGCTTGTGTAGGCACAATATCTTTGACATTGGTCAATAAGCTGCTTCAAGTCCAAGCTGCACATCGATGCAACTGCTCAGTCGTGAGTTGTGCTGTAATAAGTTAACACGTGTTTGTGTCTCTCATCGCGGAAATGGAGCCGCATAACATTGCGTAACGGTATGCCATTTCTTTTTGCGTTAAATTGGGTGGAAACGCGACGACAACTTACAGTAAGCTTCAGAAGGCTTTTGGAGCGGAGGTCATGTCAAGAGCTCAAGTTTTTCGTTGGCATAAAATGTTTAGTGGAGGTGGAACAAATGTTGAAGATGAAGACTGCAGTGTACGACCATCAACCTCACGAAAAGATGTCAACTTGGCCAGGGTGCGTGAACTCGTACGATCTGATCGAAGATTACCCGTGAAAATGATTGCAGAGGAACTGAACATCAATCGAGAAACGGTTCGTCTAATAATAACTGAAGGTCTTGGTATGAGAAAGATTTGTGCAAAAATGGTCCCCAAAAATCTCACATCACAACAGCGAGAAACACGAAGAAATGATGTGGTAGCCGATCTGTTAGAGCAAACGGAAATCAATCCAGAATGAAAGTTGGTTTTTTCAGTACGATCCAGAGACAAAACGCCAAAGTTCGCAATGGTGCTCAAAGAGATCATCCAGATCAAAAAAAGCTCGCATGTCAAAGTCAAAAGCGAAATGCATGCTTGTGTGCTTCTTTGATTCCAATGGAATTGTTCATAAAGAGTGGGTGCCTCCTGGACAAACAGTTAACCAATATTACTACAAATAAATTTTAGAAAGACTTCTTAAGAGAGTTCTTCGTGTCCGTGCCACCATTGCTGATAATTGGATTCTGCATCACGATAATGCGCCATCCCATACTGCTCTGTCAGTACAGCAATTTTTAACCTCAAAACAAATTTCAGTACTATCACAGCCACCTTATTCACCAGATATCGCTCCGTGCGACTTTTATTCTATTTCCAAGAGTCAAAACGGTGGTCAAGGGACACCATTTTCAAACAAAACAAGATGTCCAAAAAGTTGTGACTAGGGTCTTGGAGGATATTACAGAAGATGAGTTCCAAAAATGTTACCATCAATAGCAGAAGCGCTGGAAAAAGTGTGTGCAATCAGAAGGGAACGACTTTGAAGGAGACAACAGTAAACTTGACTAAAACGGTATGCAACATTTGTTTTTACATCAGTCTCATTACTTTATTGTCGCACCTCAAACAGTGGGCTTCCAAATGTGACATGTAGCATATTTTGTACAGATAGTAAATAGCAGTTTGCAGTAAAAAAATATGTACTTTCGATTAAAGGTGTTTTCGGTTAGTCAGTAGGTTCACGCTGCAATCGAGACTTTCCTATATATCAGTATCCAAATATCTGAGCCTGTTTCGGAGAATAAAGTAGCATCAAAACTAAGTCGCGAAAAAGGCAAAGAAATTTAATAAATTACAAACTCTGTCTAACACAGGATGTTTTCAGCTGCTTCCACACGTGGATGGGCTTTAGTGCTGCTGGCCTGCATAAAACGTTCCATCCAGGTAAATGCTCCCAGTCACTCGCTGACTATATCTCCTACCTACAGGGTAATCGAACGGTCTGACAATTTACAGGTAGGACAGGCAAAAAATGATTCAAATGGATGTGAGCACTACGGGACTTACCATCGGAGGTCATCAGTCCCTAGACTTAGAATTAATTAAACCTAACTAACCTATGGATATCACACACATCCATGCACGAGGCAGGATTCGAAACTGCGCCTGTAGCAGCAGCGCGGTTCCGGAATGTAACGCCTAGAACCGCTCGGTCACAACGGCCGGCTACAGGCAAACCGAAGATGTGTAAGGCAAGACAGAAATGGGAAGCCTTCCCCCCCTCCCCTTCTTTCAGGAATATAGGCGAAAATGACGGAAAGTAACAGCATTCTTCTCATCTACAAGTTAGCAAAGACATTGTCTGCAGACATCAACTAAGTGAAATACGAGGAGTGTAACTTTACTCGTTATAGTGACAACTGTTTATTTACAAGTTGCACAAAATAAATACAAGTTTCAAAGATTTACTGTTCTTCAGGATAGTCACCAACATTGTGTATAACCCGTTACCAGTGATGTGGAACTTGTAGGATGCACTCACCAGCGTCAGTTGTGTTCACTGGAACGCTCTATTGCCGGACGTATCTCTATAATCATTTTGAAGCGAATGAAATGATGCGATTTCTTCATCTTGGTTCTCAAGTTGAATTCACAAGAACTAAAATCCGGAGAGTGCGATGGGTGACACAGCACTTCCCAGCCCCATCGATCGATCAAAGATCAAATCAGTCACCACTTGTGCCATATGTGCCCGGGCATTGTCCTGCAAAATAATGAGCGGGTCCTGCGGCGGACCTACAGAAAGAGGCGGCGACACTTTTCAGGAAAATGCCAGGGCGCATGTGGTGCAAATGGTGACCCGTTGGTGCAGTTGATGGGGCTGGGAAGTGCTGTACGACCCACAACACCCCCCGGACGTCAGCCATTGTGACTTCACCTTGATTCCCAAGATGAAGAAAGCACATCACGACATTCGCTTCAGAACGGTTACAAAGATTCGTCTGTCAATAGTTCTCTCTTTTCGAGCTATTATCAGAACTGGTGCTCGTGAGGATACCCTCCGACTTCGACATCGCTGGTAACGGGTTACGCACAATCCTACCGGTGAGGTGGCGCAGTGGTTAGCACACTGGACTCCCATTCGCAAGGACGACGGTTCAACTCCGACTCCGGCCGTCCTGATTTAGATTTTCTGTGAGTTCCCTAAATTGCTCCAGGCAAATGCCTTGGCTGATTTCTTTCCCCACCCTTCAGTCCCTAACGTTTTTATAGTGAGTAGTTTAACACATTAGGAATCTGACAAGGGAACCTCCCCATCGCACCCCCCTCAGATTTAGTTATAAGTTGGCACATTGGATAGGCCTTGAAAAACTGAACACACATCAATCGAGAAAACAGGAAGAAGTTGTGTGGAACTATGAAAATAATAAACAAAATATGCGAACTGAGTAGTCCATGTGAAAGATAGGCAACATCAAGGATATTATGAACTGAGGAGCACCGTCGTCCCGTGGTTAGGGCGACAATTGCGGAACGAGAGATCCTGGTTTCAAATCTCCCCTCGAGTGTAAATTTTACTTTGTTTATTTTCGCTAAGTTATGATCTGTCGTTCGTTCATTGACGTCTCTGTTCACAGTGATAAGTTTAGTGTCTGTGTTTTACGACCGCACCGCAAAATCGTGTGATTAGTAGACGAAAGGACGTGCCTCTCCAATGGGAACCGAAAACATTTGATCGCAAGGTCATAGGTCAACCGATTCTTCCACAGGAAAACACGTCCGATATATTCTATACGACACTGGTGACGGCATGTGCGTCACATGACAGGAATATGTTGTCGGCCCACCTAACTTGTACACTTAGCGAATGGGTAAAAAGATTCTTCTACCTTGCCCGATTTAGGTTTTCTTGTGGATGTGATAATCACTCCAAAAAAAGTGAATGAAACATAAGAGTTTGTCAGATAAACTGAAAATAAAAAATTAAACTTTTCACTCGAGGGAAGACATGAACCTAGGACTTCTCGTTCCGTAGCTGCTCTCGCTAACCACGGAACCACGGCTCTCATTGATTCCCATTGTCCTTGATGTTGCCTATCTTCGAATGGACTACTCAGTTTGTATATTTTACTAATTTTTTTCATAGTTCCACACAACTTCTTCCTGTTTTCTCGATTGATCTGTGTTCAGTTTTTCAAGGCCTATCCATTGTGCCAACTTATAACTAAATCTGAGGGGGTGCGATGGGGAGGTTCCCTTGTGACTAACATCACACAAATTCGATTAAGGAAGAAGTAAAAAACACATCTGCGAAGACCATACAGTATGCTCGAGTTATTTCATTAATAACTTTTACGTTGCTTTTTGCGTCAGTCTAAAAATTCGTCGCGTTACACTGATGTTTTGGAGTCAATTGTTATCGGGCATCGATATTTAGAAGTCATTTGTGAAATAGAATTCAGTATCGATGATTTGTCAAGAGCACACATCCCTACTTCAAGTTCCCAGTACTAATATTCGACATACAGTTGCAGTTACAAAAATACAGCAATATTAATAATTAGACTCAATTTTGTTTTTTAAATATCGCTCATGGCTGCAACAAACGAACCTGGACACGGTAGCTGTGTTAGCAAATTCTATAGAATTTAAGGTTGCATGTGGTGACCAGTTAGAGGAATTCCGATAGGTAGTACTTTGATCATAGAAGATACAGATATAGAGTATGTTGAATGATAGTTCAGCCTGTGTCAACAAAGTTTTTAAGTGGAGTGTACTTGCGGTCACTGCTTTCTGAGTGGCTGCTCCATTTCTGTGGTAACGAGCACTATGAAACGAACACCTGTGGTAAAAGATTCATCAGCTGTGTAACACAAACATAGAGCGCGACTAATCACTCCAGTCGACCTTTTCAATGCTTTGAGCACTCAGTGACATTATTCCAGCATCTGTGGTAATCTGTAAGCTTTGCAACGTATCGTTAGCAGAGGTGCCTATTGGAACGTTTGCTTTTTCACCTCAAAGCGCGGGGATATTTCTCAATACTGCGGCTACCAGCATGTTATTATCCAGCATTGAATAGATGGACATATTGCTGCACCATAATCTGTCTGTCAACTGTTACAATTACAGCTAGAAAATGAAGGACACACCACTCACAATATCAACTAGGTCCTTGCAATACTTATAAAAATTCTCGTCAAATTAAGATTAGATACAGATTCAACGTCTTCTCGTATTTTTGGTGTGTGAAGTAAAATTAATCAACATGAACCCATAACAAGAGAACATAAATAATTTCAAAAATTGAAATTCTTACTGTAATATAGCCGTACTACGTTAATACTCTGAAATGACACAAGGTAGTCACATGTAACAAGGTTTGCTGTAATGAGTGTATAGTAGGATACATCTCCCTCTCACTTTCCGAACTCAATACTCCTTATCTTTGACTGTGAATTAACATTTGAGAATGTATCGAACTTATGTTTGGCTATTACCAGAGTAGCTAAGCTACAGCATGTTTTATTAACTTCCCCCGTCTAACGAAAAAAAATGATGTAACGCAATTGCAAAATAAGATGAATAGTACAATCAAACCCGGTTAACACATGCTGTCCATAGAAATTATGGAAAAAAACGAACTGTCACCAGTCCAATTTAAACCAGGTAAACAGCTGATTATTAACCGTTTCGTAATTAGAGACAAAATGAGACATTGTTTTAAATTTACCACTGAACACCACCAGTCAGAAAGAGTTGTATCTGACTTGAATGAGTTTCTTCTAACACTAACGGACAATTCTGAGTGATATTGGAAACATTAATTACTTTGTCAGTGTGACATGCACTTATAAGAAAACTTAATACAACTCTTAAGTGCACTCCGACTATGTACTCGTGATTACAACAGACCTACAACAACGGCGACACACTGTTGGTAAAGACGTATACATAAACAACAGCAATAAGGAGGAACACACAATACTAATTTAGATATAGTTCCTTCTTAATAGTTATTTTGTTTCATTGCAGTATTATTGACAAGAGCTTCGCAAGCTTAAATATTACGTTTCAAATTAAAGTGAAAAACTAACCTGAATAGACAGACTTTGAAAAATAGTTACGATCATGCTGAAAATTGAAAGAATCTGTTGAATACCAAACAGATATTTACAAATCTTTAACATAATGCAGCGCTTCAGCAACCGTGAATTGTTCAGACATTAAGAAATTCAGCCTTCAGTTGCAAGGTAATTTTTTTTTACTTTTTTATTATTTTTTTTAGTTTACCTAGGTTTCGATGTCAATAATGGTATCTTCTTCAGAACCTATAAATTAACCCATACGGACATGTATTAAACATTGAAATACGTCATCAATCTAATGATTTCATAATTAGGAAAATCGTTATACTTACAAAAATTAAATTATTTTGAGGGCCAAACGTTGGCCATGTCACAGAATAAAATTAATATAGAATAAAGACGCATAATCATAAGATTATGTCTGTCAACACAAAAAGCAATAAGAAAAACGTAGACGGAGCTACGCTGAGTCAGGAATAAGGGTCACACGTAAGCAACAAGATATTATTACTTTGAACATAAACTGTAAGTTTCTATATGTGATTCAAAATCTTTAGCAGTCTAACGACATCGCGGTACTGTAATATCATGTGGAAAATAAGCCTATGCCAACTAACATGAAGCGTACAATGATTGGCCACTTACAATAAATAAAAATTCACTTTCTAAACGCTCAGTTAGAAAAACAAGCACTGATCCGCGAATTTACATTGCTGCTCCTTAGACTGCAGACGATGTGATGTTGCTGTTGCCGTAATCTAGAACAATTAGTTTCACAGCATTTGTTGGCCATCAAGCGTTAATACCACTTACATTATTGGACCGTATTCCCAGCAAAAATTAAGGTACACAACAAAATAACCGAAGTAGAAGAAACTGACGCCTGAAGACAGAGAAATTCAACGTCTACACACACGTACATCCACACATATACTCCAAAAGTCACAATGGTGAATGACTGAGGGTATCTTGTACCACTATTAGTAATTTTCTTTCCTGTGCCACTCACAATTCGAGCGCCGCAGGAACAACTATGTGTCTCCGTATTGGCCTTAATTTCTCTTGTCTTCGATATCCGTACGCGAAGTATTGGTTGACGACAGAAGAATCGTTCACGTAAATTCCAGTTCTCTAAACCTTCTGAACAGCACTTCGCGAAAAGAACGTTGCCTTCCCTCCAGAGACTCCCATTTGAATTCACAAAACATAACAGTAAAACCTGCTTGTTGATCGAACCCACCGGCAACAAATCTACCAACATGCCTCTGAATTGCTTCGATGTCTTTCCTTAATCCAAAGTGGCGCCGTACGCAGGCGCTAGAGGAATATTCAAGAATGGATCGCACCATTATTCTTTGCGCAGTCTCCTTTATAGATGAGCAAAATTTCCCAGTATTTTCCCAGTAAACTGAAGTGGATCTTCCGCCTTCCCTGCTACCGATATTACGCATTCATACCATTTCATAACGCCTTGCCACGTTACGCCTAGATATTTATTCGACGTGACTGTGAAAGCAGCACTTCAGTAATACTGAATTCAAACTTTATAGGGTCGAAACAAGGCCCCCGGAGTAGTCAACATTTCATTAGAACTACTGACAGTCTTGGGAGAGCCAGTCCTGACAAAACTCTACCATCTGGTGAGCAAGATGTATGAGACAGGTGAAATACCCTCAGACTTCAAGAAGAATGTAATAATTCCAATCCCAAAGAAAGCAGGTGTTGACAGATGTGAAAATTACCGAACTATCAGTTTCATAAGTCACAACTGCAAAATACTAACGCGAATTCTTTACAGACGAATGGAAAAACTGATAGAAGCCCACCTCGGGGAAGATCAGTTTGGATTCCGTAGAAATGTTGGAACACGTGAGGCAATACTGACCTTACGACTTATCTTAGAAGAAAGATTAAGGAAAGGCAAACCTGCGTTTCTCGCATTTGTAGACTTAGAGAAATGTTTTGACAATGTTGATTGGAATAGTCTCTTTCAAATTCTGAAGGTGGCAGGGGTAAAATACAGGGAACGAAAGGCTATTTACAATTTATACAGAAATCAGATGGCAGTTACAAGAGTCGAA
Organism: Schistocerca serialis cubense; assembly: GCF_023864345.2. Classification (NCBI taxonomy): domain Eukaryota; kingdom Metazoa; phylum Arthropoda; class Insecta; order Orthoptera; family Acrididae; genus Schistocerca; species Schistocerca serialis. The sequence goes on along the minus strand of NC_064644.1, from coordinate 427,902,344 downwards.
GGGTATGAAAGGGAAGCAGTGGTTGGGAAGTGAGTGAGATAGGGTTGTAGCCTATCACCGATGTTATTCAATCTGTATATTGAGCAAGCAGTGAAGGAAACGAAAGAAAAATTCGGAGTAGGTATTAAAATCCATGGAGAAGAAATAAAAACTTTGAGGTTCACCGATGACATTGTACTTCTGTCAGGGACAGCAAAGGACTTGGAAGAGCAGTTGAACAGAATGGACAGTGTCCTGAAAGGTGGGTATAAGATGAACATCAACAAAAGCAAAACGAGGATAATGGAATGTAGTAGAATTAAATCGGGTGATGCTGAGGGAATTAGATTAGGAAATGAGACACTTAAAGTAGTAAAGGAGTTTTGCGATTTGGGGAGCAAAATAACTGATGATGGTCGAAGTAGAGAGGATATAAAATGTAGACTGGCAATGGCAAGGAAAGCGTTTCTGAAGAAGAAAAATTTGTTAACATCGAGTACAGATTTAAATGTCAGGTAGTCGTTTCTGAAAGTATTTGTATGGAGTGTAGCCATGTATGGAAGTGAAACGTGGACGATAAATAGTTTAGACAAGAAGAGAATAGAAGCTTTCGAAATGTGGTGCTACAGAAGAATGCTGAAGATTAGATGGGTAGATCACATAACTAATGAGGAGGTATTGAATGGAGTTCGGGAGAAGCGGAGCTTGTGGCACAACTTGACTAGAAGAAGGGATCGGTTGGTAGGGCATGTTCTGAGACATCGAGGGATCACCACTTTAGTATTGGAGCGCAGCGTGGAGGGTAAAAATCGTAGAGGGAGACCAAGAGATGGATACACTAAGCAGATTCAGGAGGATGTAGGCTGCAGTATGTACTGGGAGATGAAGAAGCTTGCACAGGATAGAGTAGCATGGAGAGCTGCATCAAACCAGTCTCAGGACTGAAGACCACAACAACAACAACAGCGTTGTCTTTCCTACTCCTCCACATAAACTTACATTTCTCTACACTTACAGGAAGCTGTAACTCATCGCACTAAATAGATATTTTGTCTAAATCATCCTGTTTCCTCCTATAGCAGTCTACGACAACACTTGCAGGACACTTACAGGACAGTATCATCAGCAAAGTCACACGTTGCTGCCCATCCTGTCCGTCAAATCGTTTGTGTGCCCATAGAACAAGAGTGATCCAATCACACTTCCCTGTCTCACTCCAGGCAACACCCCTGTCTTCGATGAACCCTCGCCATCGAGGACAACGCACTCGGTTCTATTACTTCAGAAGCCTATTTCGTATGCTGGCACCTTCGTTAAAAGTCTGCAGCGCGGCACTGCATCAAACGCTTTCCGGAAATCTAGGAATATGTAATTTGCCTGTTACCTCTCATCCATAGTTCGTAGGATATCCTGTGAGGAAAGGTCAAGCTGAGTTCCGCACTAGCGATGCTTTCCAAACCCGTGCTGATCTGTGGACAGAACTCTTTTCTGCCTCAAGAAAATTGATTATATCCGAACTTAGAATATGCACAAGAATTCTGCAGGAAACCGTGTTAAGGATATTGGTCTATAATATTGCGATTCTCTTCTTTTACCCTTCTCATACATAGCAGCCATCTGCGCTTTTTTCCACTAGTTTGGGACTTTGCGCTGAATGAGAGATTATTGATAAACGCAAGCTAAGTAAGTGGCCTATAGCGAAGAGTACTCAGTGTAGAACCAAACTGGGATTGCATCCGGCCCTGTTGGATTATTTGTTTTTAACTAATTGCCTCTCGACGCCAGGGAGGCCTATTTTTATGTCCTCCATACAGAGGTTTGTTCGATGGTCAAGGTGGAGTCAATGACACTTGAAAATAAAGAAAGCAAGTAAAAAGTTTTGCACACGACGTAGGCCACTGTAGCACAGATATCCAGAGAAAATATTCTCAAGTCTATCGCATGAAGTAGAGCTCTACGGACATAGTCAAAGCCCCGTGGCAGTTCAGCAGGGCGACAGGACGAATTCATCACATCCAACAGAGCAGAGTCGTGGGAAAACTGTGGCGTAGCTCAACTGTCGATGATTTGCTTGTCATGACTGGCCGAAAAAGAAGCTGTCTTCCGCCTGCTCTGTGCCTGTTTACACTATTTGATTAAAGTATCCGGACACCTGTCTGAAAATGACTTACAAATTCGTGGCGCCCTCCGTCCGTGTTGGCCCACCCTTAGCCTTGATGACAGCTTCCACTCTCGCAGTCATACGTTCAATCAGGTGCTGGAACGACTTTTGGGGAATGGCCGCCCATTCTTCACGGAGTGCTGCAATGAGGTATCGATGTCGATCGATGAGACCTGGCACGAAGTCGGCGTTCCAAAACATTCCAAAGGTGTTCTATAAGATTCAGGTAAGGTATGTGTGCAGGAGAGTCCATTACAGGGATATTACTGCCGTGTAACCACTCCGCCACAGGTCGTGCATTATGAACAGGTGCTCGACAGTGTTGAAAGATGCAATCACCTCCCCCGAATTGCTCTTCAACAGTGGAAAGCGAGAATGTGCTTAAAACATCAATGTAGGCCTGTGCTGTGATAGTGCCACGCAAAACAACAAGGGGTGCAAGCCCAATCCATAAAAACACGACCACACCATAACACAACCGCCTCCGAAGTTTACTGTTGTCACTACACACGCTGGCAAATGACGTTCACCGGGAATTCGGCATACCCACATCCTGCCATCGAATTGCCACATTGTGTAGCGTGATTCGTCACTCCACACAACGTTTTTCCACTTTTCAATCGTCCAATGTTTAGGCTCCTTACGCCAAGTGAGGCGTTGTTTGGAATTTACCGGGGTGATGTACGGTCTCTGAACAGCCGCTCGACCATGAAATCAAAGTATTCTCACCTCTATCTACATCTACCTATCTACATCTATACTCCGCGAGCCACCTTACGGTGTGTGGCGGAGGGTGCTTATTGTACCACTATCTGATCCCCCCTTCCCTGTTCCATTCACGAATTGTGCGTGGGAAGAACGACTGCTTGTAAGTCTCCGTATTTGCTCTAATTTCTCGGATCTTTTCGTTGTGATCATTACGCGAGATATATGTGGGCGGTAGTAATATGTTGCCCATCTCTTCCCGGAATGTGCTCTCTCGTAATTTCGATAATAAACCTCTCGGTATTGCGTAACGCCTTTCTTGAAGTGTCCGCCACTGGAGCTTGTTCAGCATCTCCGTAACGCTCTCGCGCTGACTAAATGTCCCCATGACGAATCGCGCTGCTTTTCGCTGGATCATGTCTATCTCTTCTATTAATCCAACCTGGTAAGGGTCCCATACTGATGAGCAATACTCAAGAATCGGACGAACAAGCGTTTTGTAAGCTACTTCTTTCGTCGATGAGTCACATTTTCTTAGAATTCTTCCTATGAATCTCAACCTGGCGCCTGCTTTTCCCACTATTTGTTTTATGTGATCATTCCACTTCAGATCGCTCCGGATAGTAACTCCTAAGTATTTTACGGTCGTTACCGCTTCCAATGATTTACCACCTATGGCATAATCGTACTGGAATGGATTTCTGCCCCTATGTATGCGCATTATATTACATTTATCTACGTTTAGGGAAAGCTGCCAGCTGTCGCACCATGCATTAATCCTCTGCAGGTCCTCCTGGAGTACGTACGAGTCTTCTGATGTTGCTACTTTCTTGTAGACAACCGTGTCATCTGCAAATAGCCTCACGGAGCTACCGATGTTGTCAACTAAGTCATTTATGTATATTGTAAACAATAAAGGTCCTATCACGCTTCCCTGCGGTACTCCCGAAATTACCTCTACATCTGCAGATTTTGAACCGTTAAGGATGACATGTTGTGTTCTTTCTTCTAGGAAATCCTGAATCCAATCACAAACCTGGTCCGATATTCCGTAAGCTCGTATTTTTTTCACTAAACGTAAGTGCGGAACCGTATCAAATGCCTTCCTGAAGTCCAGGAATACGGCATCAATCTGCTCGCCAGTGTCTACGGCACTGTGAATTTCTTGGGCAAATAGGGCGAGCAGGTTTCACATGATCTCTGTTTGCGGAATCCATGTTGGTTATGATGAAGGAGATTTGTATTATCTAAGAACGTCATAATACGAGAACACAAAACATGTTCCATTATTCTACAACAGATTGACGTAAGCGAAATAGGCCTATAATTATTCGCATCTGATTTATGACCCTTCTTGAAAATGGGAACGACTTGCGCTTTCTTCCAGTCGCTAGGTACTTTACGTTCTTCCAGCGATCTACGATAAATTGCTGATAGAAAGGGGGCAAGTTCTTTAGCATAATCACTGTAGAATCTTAAGGGTATCTCGTCTGGTCCGGATGCTTTTCCGCTACTAAGTGATAGCAGTTGTTTTTCAATTCCGATATCGTTTATTTCAATATTTTCCATTTTGGCGTCCGTGCGACGGCTGAAGTCAGTCCTGCCTAACTGTCATAGTACTTGCAGTGGATTTTGATGCAGCTTGGAATTCCTGTGTGATGGTCTGGATAGATGTGTGGCTATTACACATTACGACCCTCTTCAACTGTCCGCCGTCTCTGTCAGTCAACAGAGGAGGTCGGCCTGCACGCTTTTATGCTGTTCGTGTCCCTTCACGTTTGCGCTTCACTATGACATTGGAAACAATGGATCCAGGGATGTTTAGGAGTGTGGAAATCTCGCGTACAGACGTATGACACAAGTGACACCCAATCACCTGACCACGTTCGAAGTCCATAAGTTCCGCGGAGCGCTCCATTCTACTCTCTCACGATGCTAACGACTACTGAGGTCGCTGACATGGTGTACCTGGCAGTAGGTGGCAGCACAATGCTCCTAATATGAAAAACGTGTGCTTTTTGGTGTGTCCGGGTACTTTTGATCACACTGTGTATATCGGCAAATGCTTAGTTTCGCAGGAGGCCAGCTCGGAGCCACTAGTCACGTGACATAATAATTGCCACCTGCGGCGAAACCACTAAACCAACAATATCCCTGGCCTCGATCATCGACGCGCCTTCTCCCATCGACGGCAACGATATAAGAGTTCTCGTTGCCATACAGCCTCTCTACACATGGCCCTTCTTCCCGCTTCAATTTACAGTACTATGCCGTAGAGCCCTGCCTGTAGCTTTTCCAGTATGCTTACGGGTAAAATAAAGTCCGTCATCTGAGGCTATTCTTTCCACGTATTTTAGCTAGACTAACCAGCGTCCAACAGCCTTTCTGCTAAACTAGCTACTCATCAGTGGGTGGGATTCTTAGCTACTTCTGCCTTTTCCTCTTGTTCGTCAGCAAATTTTTGTTTGAAAAGTGTTTTCCCCCTGCTTATCCTATCTAACTTACATAAATTTTTCCCCTATCGATCACTCTTACACTCGGATCAGTCAATCAGTTTCACAAAAAATAATGATTTATGACACTTACAAAATATTTTTATCAAATTTAATTCACAAAATAGGTCCAATTCATTCCCATGCAAATTACGGTTCACTGCTGAGTTAAGATACCTATTTAGTTACAAATTTAATTACAAAAAGTCGGAAAAACTAATGTTCATGTATAGCTTACATGTTGTTACAAAATGATACCGACAAACGTCGAGAGGCTGTAGAGGCTATCGTGAGAAACAAATTGAGGACAGAAACCTGTGTCCAGAAACGTCATCCAACGACGCTACAGATCGTCGACGCTATAGTTGCTGGCGCCTGCCAACTGGCCGCTCTTCCGGCAGCAAATGTGCCTTTGTACACCGACAGACTGTTGGCGGAACATCTGTCGGTAGATCTGAGTTGTTTGTTATTCAGTGATGGCGACTGATTGGCACGATCGCCAATGGAGAAGATGGAGCTAGCTGCTGCATAGTCAGGCCTTGTCTCCCATGAATGCGGCGCTGTGTTGCCTTGGTGGATAATGGTTTCAGACTTGTGTTTACATCTGCACTTCATATTCCTTCTGTATACTGAAAAACACTGGGGAGTTTAGAGGGTTCCAGGAGAAAAATAAACAGCGGATGGAAACATGTGTTCGAAACCATCATCCAACAAGGTCATGAGACCCAGAAAATATTAGATACAGGCTCCCAGGTAGATGCTATTTTCCTTGACTTCCGGAAAGCGTTCGATACAGTTCCGCACTATCGCCTGATAAACAAAGTAAGAGCCTACGGAATGTCAGACCAGCTGTGTGGCTGGGTTGAAGAGTTTTTAGCAAACAGAACACAGCATGTTGTTATCAATGGAGAGACGTCTACAGACGTTAAAGTAACCTCTGGCGTGCCACAGGGGAGTGTTATGGGACCATTGCTTTTCACAATATATATAAATGACCTAGTAGATAGTGTCGGAAGTTCCATGCGGCTTTTCGCGGATGATGCTGTAGTATACAGAAAAGTTGCAGCATTAGAAAATTGTAGCGAAATGCAGAAAGATCTGCAGCGGGTAGGCACTTGGTGCAGGGAGTGGCAACTGACCCTTAACATAGACAAATGTAATGTATTGCGAATACATAGAAAGAAGGATCCTTTATTGTATGATTATATGATAGCGGAACAAACACTGGTAGCAGTTACTTCTGTAAAATATCTGGGAGTATGCGTGCGGAACGATTTGAAGTGGAATGATCATATAAAATTAATTGTTGGTAAGGCGGGTACCAGGTTGAGATTCATTGGGAGAGTCCTTAGAAAATGTAGTCCATCAACAAAAGAGGTGGCTTACAAAACACTCGTTCGACCTATACTTGAGTATTGCTCATCAGTGTGGGATCCGTACCAGATCGGGTTGACGGAGGGGATAGAGAAGATCCAAAGAAGAGCGGCGCGTTTCGTCACAGGGTTATTTGGTAACCGTGATAGCGTTACGGAGATGTTTAGCAAACTCAAGTGGCAGACTCTGCAAGAGAGGCGCTCTGCGTCGCGGTGTAGCTTGCTCGCCAGGTTTCGAGAGGGTGCGTTTCTGGATGAGGTATCGAATATATTGCTTCCCCCTACTTATACCTCCCGAGGAGATCACGAATGTAAAATTAGAGAGATTCGAGCGCGCACGGAGGCTTTCAGACAGTCGCTCTTCCCGGGAACCATACGCGACTGGAACAGAAAAGGGAGGTAATGACAGTGGCATGTAAAGTGCCCTCCGCCACACACAGTTGGGTGACTTGCGGAGTATAAATGTAGATGCAGATGTAAACAGGGCAGCCCCTTCGTGGGAGACAAGGCCGGTCCATGCAGCAGCTGGCTCCATCTTCTCCACTGACAATCGTGACAATCAGTCGCGATCACTGAATAATAAACAGCACAGGTCTATCACCAGATGTTTCGTCTACGATCTGTAAGCGTACGAAGTCACGTTTGCTGCCGAAGGGTTGGCCTAGAAACAGACGCCATAGCCTATAACGTTCGCGCCACGCAGCATCGTTGGACGACGTTTCCAGGCACTATGCTCAGTTTGCTCCTCACGATGACCTCCACAATCCCTCGAAGCTTGTGGGTACTGTTTTGTAACACCCTGTATATGTAACACTGAGTTGTAGTCTTTTGCTCTACCTTCATCCTATATCTCACGCACCACTGGTTGTCGTGTCGACGACATGCCTAAAATTTATCACACGAGGATCATGTGAAAGCTCAAAACAGTTGTCAAAATTTCTACCCAGCGCCGTAGTGCTTGCCATTATCGTGCACGGGACAACAGGACGACAGAGGCTCCATTCCATAGCCTGACAAAAAAAGTTAAGCACTGTCAGTGTAACTTCATACACGTATACATCATTGGAAAGTACATGAAAGATTAGTTGCAATTCTCTGTGACTTGTGACCAGGCCTGGCACGGCGTGCAAAGAACCTGAACAATTTCAGACCTTCTGTGGTCACTGTGACGGACACAGACATCCTTCGTACTTTATGAATATATGAAGATGGTATCCGTTCTTTCGGACATGTCCGAAAGAACAGATACCATCTTCACATAGTTAAGGCTAACCGGCCATTGACCTTCTTCTGTGCTGGATGCACACTCATTGCCCGAACTCTTACGGGACTAGGTAAGATTGTCTGTCGCGAGTAATGAGTGTAATAGGCAGGAGCACTACGAATGTAGTGCGTGGACATTAAGTTGGGAATGTGGGTCTCACAGGGAGCGTGCAAGGGATAAATGCCTGCAGTCGCACTATCCTCTGTGTCCTCGGTAGCTCAGATGGATAGAGCGTCTGCCCTGTAGGCAGGAGATCCCGGGTTCGAGTCCCAGTCGGGGCACACATTTTCAACTGTCCCCAATGATGTACATTAACGCCTGTCGACAGCTTAGGGTCCTGATTTAATTATCGCTCAATGTGGGTTTTCATTTGGACGGCTGCTCCAGTCGTGCAACATACTGATATGTAGGAACTGCATGCGAACGTGATGGCAGTTGACCACATCTCACGACCACAAGGGAGAATCACCGCATTGTTCACTAAGCACATTGTAACCCCTTCACATCTGCCCCTACTGTGGTTGGAGGACCCTATGACCAGGAAGCATCAACTGCTGATGAATGGCATGGCTTTGTATTCAGCGATGAAGTATGGTTCTGCACTATCCCGGTTGACCATCGTTGGTTAGTACGGCCGTGGGCTAGTGAGACGATCCATTCTTTCAAAGTTTTGGAGAGGCACAACGGTGTTACTCATGCTGTCGTGGCCAAACCATCGGGTATGACTTCAAGTTACTGCCGGTAGTGATTGAGAGAACTCGGAATACACAACTGTGTGTCACGGGCATCTTGCATACACATATGTTGTCTCTCATGCAACAACATCGTGGTGCCATTTTTCTATATGACAATGCTCATCCACATATGTCTTCTGTCTGTACGGGTGCAGATTGGTAAATTTAAAGGTTTCCAGGAGTGCAGACATTCAAAGATAGTATTCCAAACAAAAAAGGATGTTTCTAAGCCATTTTTCAGTGCATTCAAAGATGTGGTATATAATTTGGGGAGCCCTGGGATTGAGGAATGGACCACCAGCCGTTGACATCATTTGCAAAGAGCACCGAAGGTACACCAGACTGAGACAGACAACCAAGTAAGCGATTGCCGAGCATAGCTTAGAACTCAATCATTCTATGAAGTATAAAGATGCCAAGATTTTAACACTAACATCGAGATACTGAGACAGCATCATCACATAATCTATTGAGATTAAGGTCTCGGAGAATCTCATTAACCGGACACCGGGTTCCAGCTGAGTTCGGCTTGGAATCCAGCACTCGTACTTCTGTAGATGGAAAGTAGGCAACATTCAGACCCGAAGGGACACAAGTATAAAGATGGAACTAGAGATAACAGCCCAGTACATGTAACAAAGGACGTAAGGAAATGTTACCTCAGACAACAGACACAATATCTGAGGACGTTCTTCAGAGTCTCGAGTAACAATTTGAACACCATCGGCCTGAAAATAACAATGCAGTCGCTCCTGGGGGGGCAAGAACTTCGGACGGAGCGCCTAACACGGCACACCACTGTAACAGAACGTCCTAACTCACAGAAGGACTCAAATGACGAAAATCGGAAGATAAAACGTCTAGCACAGCTTGGACGCCATTCAGAACTTAACTCAGCTATATTGACAACGGATAATAACCACAAAGTACGCGCACAGCGCTCGGAACAGCCGCGGCTAGAAAAAAAACGCTACCGCCGTTGCTATTGGTCGGCGCACACCACGGACAGAGCACCACACGCGGAGCGGACTGCAGAGGGAACGCCTTGCACAACGTAGGCATGAATACCGGACTCGTTCCACACTGGAATCAGTATCGGACAGCACCTGAAGAAGACTGCGAGTCTCGCAGTTGAAATATCGTGAAGGAAAGTCGCGAATAACCGGCAGAAACTCGATTGATCAACATGACGATGCCTCGCCGGGAAAGCCTGAAGAATTACGATATTAAAACTGCAAAATGTTTGTTGCCTTTAAAGTATGGAGAGGCTCAGGAGCGTAGTCTATCGATTTCCATATTCGGTGAAATGGGAGCAAAAGATTACAGTGTATTTTAATATATTCCCTGACAATAACATGCTCCCGTTGTGTTTTGATCCAGATATTATCTGTATGATAGGTCGAACTTCTTTACATGGGCGTTATTGAGAACTTAGAAGATGTGCTTCAATCATATGACATCTTTCTACTCTTTAGGAGACCATACACTTGAACTACGATCAAATTTATGGGGAATAAATCGAAATTTCTGACTGGATTGGGGATTTCTTGGTAACTAGAACCCAGCATAGAACTAAATTCGTGTGGGGTTCCAGAGAAGTGTATTGGGACCACTGCTGCTCATGTAAATTATTGATTGGGCAGATAATATTAATCGTAACATCATACTATGAGTATTTGCAAATGATTCAGTTATTTAAAATAGTACACAGATTGACGATTTGTTTTTAATGTTCAGAAATGTAAAATTGGGCACTTAACAAAACGCAGAATTGTGGTATGCTAAGCAGAACTGTGGTATGCTATGATCGCTACAACAGTTAGTCACAACTGGAATCAGTCGACTCACACAAATATTTGGATGTAGCAATTTGTAGGGATGTGGAATGGAATGATCGCATAGGCTCAGTCGTAGGTCAAGCAAGTGGGAGACTTCGATTCATTGGTTGGATACTGGAGGAATGCAATCAGTCCACGGAGGAGAATGAAACACATATGTGACTCATCCTAGAATATTACCCAAGTGTCTTGGGCCCATTCCAAACAGTCAATGTGTATAAACAAGGGCAGTATATATCGTCATAGGTTTGTCTGATTTTCAGCAGAGTGTCACGGCATTTCTGAAAAATTTTGAAATTTCGCACGCTTGAAGATAACGCCAACTCTCCTGTTAAAGAATTCGTACAGAGTTAACCTAAATGATTCATCCCGTTTCAAATCGCTTTCATATACAAGTATACGACGTGCAAAGTTGGGGGGTACCTGAAAAGATAGATAAACTCACCTAGTTTTTGGTGCATTCTACAAATGTTCAACGTGCGCGCCCTTGGTCACCCGGCACTCATCCAAACGGCAATCCAGTGCTCCCCATACGTTCGCCACCATGTTTCCCGCGATGTCCGTCACAGCAGCAGTGATGCATTCTTGCAGTTCTTTTAGCGTTGTTTGCGTTGGCGGTAAATAAACTTTGTCTTTAACAGCACAGGAAGAAATGAAATGGAGTGAGATCTGGTGACCTTGGGAGCCATAGCGACAGAGGAACATCACCCAAACCAGTTCACCCTATTCAGAGACGTGGAGTTCGCTGTTGAGGAAGATGCAAGCAGTTGTCCTCCAGTGAAATGGTTCAAATGGCTCTGATCACTATGGGACTTAACATCTGTGGTCGTCAGGACATCACACACATCCATGCCCGAGGCAGGATTCTAACCTGCGACCGTAGTCCTCCAATGAGTGAAGCCCCGTCCGTTTGATAAATGTACAGGGAACGTGTAATAGTCTGCTCTATGAAGAAAAAGGGCCCATATACCTTTGTCTTCGATACGGCACAGATCACATTCACTTTCGACGAATCCCTTTCCAACTCCACATGGACATGCCGCAATTCAGTCCCCCAGACTCTCACGATGTGTCGACCTAAATTTTCGGGCAGACCGAAAGTCGTCTCATCGCTGGATATCAAAGTTCTCACAAACTCTTCATCATCTTCTATAACTTGCTTCATTCAGGTACAAAACTACAATCGATGGGCACAATTATCTGGAGTCAGATTTAATAGTTACAAACAACAGAGCTTGAACTGCAAGCACCACTGAAAAACATTTCACACTCCTTTCTGCGGAATGCCCAGTTCGTAGCCCGCAGCAACGGTCGATTTGGTGGGCTGCACAAAAGCTCTGTCTCATGCGCTCCTCTGTGACACACGGTCGCCCCGTGCTTCTCCCTTTAGACAGAAAACCGGAATCACTAACTTGGCGAAACCAATGCAAAATACTCTGCTGACTAGGTGCAGCTTTTCCGTATTTGCTGACGAATGCATGCTGAACGCTCGTAACCGGCGAACACTTCGCATATTCTAACAAATAATAACTCTTCTTCCACTGCGCCGCCATCTTGTAGAGAGATTCACAGGCCTTCCATATAAGGTGTACACGAGCCACGAAGCGGGCTTTTAAATCATGGTAACTGTATCTATCTTTTCATCCATCACCTCTCTTTGTAAGCTCTATAATTGCCAACATACATTTAGGGTTGTTCAAATTTTTGTGCTTACTCTTTGCCAGCGCTTCCGCGCCTGCCATATTCCAACGCTACCTAGAACAGCTTACTTGCACAAGTTCCCTTCTGTTCAAAATACTTGGATGATATTTTGGTGTCAGGACGTATAGCGGAGGAACATATCAGTAACCTTCGTACGCTTTCTCAGGTACTTTCAACTGCAGATTTGAAGTGTCGCCTGGACAAATGTGTCTTTTTTTAGACTGAAATTCAGTACTTGGTCACGTTCTTAGTAGCCAAGGTCTTCATCCCCTTCACGCTCATTGCTGGCCATCAGAGTTTTCGGGAAGTTGACATATTATATCCGGTTTATACCCAACGCAGCCCAGATCGCGGCTCAGTTGCATCGTTTTCACCGGAATAAAGTGCTTTTTCTTTGGACCAAAGAGTGTCAGAAGGAATTCGAGAAACTTAATAATGCCTTGTTGAGTGACAGATGATACTTCATCATTTCGATCCCGCTAAGCCTGTGGTCTTGGCATTGGATGCTTCTTCGTATGGAATCGGAGCTATGCTCTCCCACACATGTGGTTCACAGTTCAGGCCGATTGCTTTCGCTTCGAAATTATTTACCAGGAATCAGCGGAATTATTCCCAAATCGAGAAGGAATCTCTCGCTATCATCTATGGCGTAACAAAGTTTCACCATTATATATTTGGTCGGAAGTTTTACCTAGTGACGAACCATAAGCCACTTCAGTCTTTGTTACATCCGCCCAAACCTGTTTCGCCGCGCAAGGTTCAAAAGCTGCAACCTTGGACTTTGCTATTTCCACAGTATCAGTACGAAATATTCTACAGGCCCACTTCGATGCTTGCAAATGCTGATGCCCTTTCTAGTCTTCCTGCTGGTCCTGATTCTGAATTCGATGCTATTTCTGCATCTTGTTGTCAGACCGATGCGCAGGACTCTGAACTTTTAGAGACTTTTCCCGTCCGCCAAAGGAAAATTGCTCAGGCCACAGAAGCAGACCCTGACTTGGACCTTTTGTTGCACTATAGCGGTAATGCTTGGCCTCGTTTAGTGAAAAACATGAAGCACACCGCAACCACGAGGAAACTAAAAAATTGTGACGTCCAAAATAAGTACTATTATGTAGGTGCATAACTTAGTACCGTTTTTGTTTTGTATGTTGATATTCTTGTCTCTATGGGTTTAGTTACCAATTTTTTTTGTTTAATTTTTTTTTTTTTTTTTTTTTTTTTTTTTTTTTTTTTTTGTAGTTCACTGTTGCTATTGGAGTTTACATATCGTCATTTTGCACTTGGAGGTAATGGGTGGAGCTGTGGATGCCAGAAAATGGAGTGTGAACATTTCCTACAAATTCTTCTGTTTGAGGTCAGTAGAGGTGAGACAGCAGCGGATGGCTAGAGACAATTGCACCGTGTGTGGGGATTATGCCAGTAGACAGATCACGGCAAGAAAATAAGGATGATTGTTTTGACATTAGTGACTCTCCACTTTCAGGAAGACTTTCAGGGTTTGATGAAGATCGTTAAAACGCATTAATCAACAATGCTCCATGTCAGTTTACTCGATATTTGACAAATGTGGTGAACTGAGATCGCTGCAGCCTCGTGTCACATTAGCTATGGGGAAGGTTCAAAAAGCGGGTGTGTGGTATCGCGTGCTCTAAGCCAAAATCAGAAAAGTCACTGGGTGGTCATATGATCATCTCTTCTTGCTCGTCATCAGTTGACTCATAAACAACAGCGACCACTCCTATCCTATATTGTTACTGGTGACAAGAATGGTGTCTTTACACCTAACATAAGGTTCAAAATGGTTCAAATGGCTCTGAGCACTATGGGACTTAACTTCTGAGGTCATCAGTCCCCTAGAACTTAGAACTACTTAAACCTAACTAACCTAAGTACATCACACACATCCATGCCCGATGCAGGATTCGAACCTGCGATCGTAGCGGTCGCGCGGCTCCAGACTGTAGCGCCTAAGCCGGCCGCGGTGGTCTCGCGGTTCTAGGCGCGCAGTCCGGAACCGTGCGACTGCTACGGTCGCAGGTTCGAATCCTGCATCGGGCATGGATGTGTGTGATGTCCTTAGGTTAGTTAGGTTTAAGTAGTTCTAAGTTATAGGGGACTGATGACCACAGCAGTTGAGTCCCATAGTGCTCAGAGCCATTTGAACCATTTGTAGCGCCTAGAACCTCTCGACCACTCTGGCCGGCCTAACATAAGGAAAAGAAAGCAATGGTTGAGCCCAAACAAAGCAGCAACTGCCCTTACAAAAAGCTTCGCACTTCCAAAAAAGGTAATGTTATGCATCTGGTGAAACAGCGACGATGTAACCCTCACTGTTGACATTTGTCAGCAACTGAGACATCTTGCACACTCAATCCAAGAACATCGACCAGGAAAACCGCGTGAAGTGATGCTACACCACGATAAAGCCCGCCTGCGTTCTTCTAGACTGACAAAAAAAATTCTACATGAGTGGGGTTGGGAAGTCATTCCGCAGCCACCTTATTCACCTGATCGTACGCCCTTTCCCACTCTCTACCGAACAACCTACAAGGAACTTCCTTTCCAGACGAAAATGCATTCGGAAATGGCTGGACGAGTTCTTCGCCTCAAAGCCACGTGATTCCTACCGTGGAATCGAAAAGTTACCCCAGCGTTGGCAGACTATTGTACATGGTGAATAAGAATATACTAGTGATGACTGGAGTCTCTTCTTATACTATGTTTGTGTCTGTTAAACCTAGGGAAACATGCTTTGAAATTATGCATCAACCCAATAGAAAAGAAGTCAATGTTAAGATACTTTTTGCACAAAGTTGATGATCAAAAAGTAAGAAATTAATGTAGGTGGATAATTCACCCGTGCTACTTGTGCACCCTGCGGGGGATGACCCGTCATCTCTCAGATTCAAGACGAAGAATTATTTTCTCTCTCTCCAGCTCTCTTCGAAATCCGTACATCGGTGCTCCGGTGCGCCTCCGGGCGTAATGCATACCTAAATCCGGGATCTGCTTGTGCTTCATCCCGGAAGACAAACTAAATTCGTACACATAAATAAAAGATGGCGGGGGCGTTTACATGCATGGCTCGGCGGCGCTGGCGGGCGTATTGATTCCGTGACGTGACGCGGACGGGTGCGATCCATCTCCCTCCGTCGAGAACAGCGAACTTGGCGCCCAACTTTAATGAAAAATGTATAAGCCCGGCGCATATAAAACGCACCGACTTATTGCCAGCGCCGCCGCCGCGAAATGCGAATACGATGGCGGCGGCGGCAGCTGAGGACTGTTTTTGGTGCTTGTCCGCGGCGGGCTGGCCTCGCGCGTGAGGCAAAGAAGAGGAGGGGGAAGAGAGTCCCAGCCCGCGGCCAGGGTCCTCCAGAGGCACCGGCTACAGAAGGTGGCGTCGCGCACCGCCAGCCGCGGGCGAGAAATTGAGAAACGTGATGTATTACTGGATGCAAATGCCGGACCGGCGACCTCGCAGGCCGCCACTGGCCGTGCTTGCTTCTTCCGCCGCGGCGCGGCGCGACTGTCGAAGCTGGCGTGTGACGTCACGGCGGTACGGCGAGACGATGGTCCTCATTACACCGGCTACTGCACTACACGGGGTCTCAGAGCGGAAGGCCACAGCAGATGAGCATCGCTGCCGACGTGGTTATGAATAACAAGCACAGAGACACCAGCAAAAGGACTGAGCGGTCTCAAATGAAACTTATCATTGCAGTAATGGAAGTCCGTATAAAGGCATGGATATCTGCAGGAAAATTGACATTGTCCGTCGCACAATGTATATGCAACAGTATGAAATCCAGTGTCCCGACAAATGCAGTCAAGTGGTATAGCATTTGATGTCACTTGCGATACGTGGTACTAACTGGAATTAGGGAAAATGTGGAAGGGAGGACCCACCAATATAACTTTGTTTTCAAACGACCTTTTTATTTAAAAACGTATAAACTGTGTTTTAAAGATTATCGAAGCATTCAATTATAAAATTTTCTTTAACACAATGAATAAATTTGCAAAATTCTTTTGACCTTAAACCTTAAATTGAATAAGCTTTTAATCTTTGCAAAAGAAATGTGAAGTACTGTATTGCAAAATAACAAACACTATGACAATGATTACAAGACGGCCGGACCTGTAGCCCGCCCGTTATCGGGTGAAACAGCGGTGTTTACTACCGCGCTGGACACAGTCTGTCTTATTAAATGCCCTTCTGCAACACATGATAACTGTATAAGCACCATTGATAACAAGAGTGATTCAATTTCTCAAAAAAAAATAACTTAACTTTTAGTTTGAAAGCTGTATGTAGAAAGGTTCGAGGTTAAGCTGCGCACCTGTGCTTAAAGGTTAAACAGATTAACAAACAATATGACAATGATAAGGCTTACTTCAAAGCAACCAACCTCTTAATTTCAATTGCCAAGCGAGGTGCGACTGGACCCCAACCCGTCCCGTCTGACAATTTGATTTTGACTAAAGCCAGGGTGACAGATGGTTGTTATTACTTTAAAAGTTAAATTGATTGTCAGTTATCAAGACCGCTCTGAAGGAACGTCTTAAAACATTACTTGTGAACACTTATTACAACGGAACTCACTCAGCGGAACCACAAGATCCAGCTAAAATGCACCAATAATGATCCGGTCTTTCAAACACACAAACGAACCGCTTCTTCTTCTTCTTTCATTTCATCCTCTTTGGGGTACGATGTATCAATCATTTCTTTGTGCGTTGTTCTTTTCTTAGGGCCCAGTATTTCTTCATTCTTTCTGGTCTTCTTTTCCGCTCTTCTTTCGAGATGAAGGGTTTGGACTTTTGTGTAGATTTGTCTTGGAACCTTATGTTTTCATCTTTAGTAATTACTTTCACTGTTCGATCGATAAGTAAATTTTCTGAAATCTTTAATTCTACTAGGTCTTTCTCAGTTTCTTTAAATCAGCTGGGTTTTGTTTCGAGGTTACGGAAAAAGTCAAAGATTTGTTTGGTTAATCTGTTGGAATTCATTCTGAGAAGATGACCATAAAAATATATCCTTTTTTCGCACAGTTTCTGAAAGTTTTTCAGTTTTCTTGTAGAGAGTTTCATTTTTGATATATATAATCTTATTGTCTTGAAATTTTGGTCCTATGATTTTTCTTAAAATTTTTCTTTCCTTTAGCTCAAGTTTCTCCATTTGTCCTTTGAAATTCATGTTTAGTGTTTCTGCTGGATACAGAGCTTCTGGCTTAATCACTGTCTTGTAATGTGTAATCTTGAACCCCCATGAAAGATGTGGTGTCACCGTCAGACATCACACTTGCTAGGTGGTAGCCTTTAAATCGGCCGCGGTCCGTTAGTATACGTCGGACCCGCGTGTCGCCACTGTCAGAGATAGCAGACCGAGCGCCACCACACGGCAGGTTTAGAGAGACTTACTAGCACTCGCCTCAGTTGTAGAGCCGACGTTCATAGCAATGGTTCACTGACAAATACGCTCTCATTTGCCGAGACGATAGTTAGCATAGCCTTCAGCTACATTTGCTACGACCTAGCAAGGCGCCGTATTCAATTGATAATTAGTATTATGAAGCACGTACCGTAACGAGAGATGTTCTACAGTTGTGGATTAAAGTTAAGTATTATATCACCCCCGTACTTTATTTGCAATTCTCAAGACATTGTCCTGTTCCAGACCTCACGCCAGTCAGCGTGTAATTAAGCGCGTGCATTTCGGCCTCCTCTGGAAAAACAGTGTTGGCTCTTCTGCCAACACTACAAAAGGTATTTTTTGTTGTATGTATTTTTTGTTAGTTGGAAGGCTGATTCAAGTTTATTTTTTCTGGATTCCATTGCTTTGCTTTCCCCAGCATTCCAACTAATCCATTCTCCGAGATATTTGAATTCCTTTACTATTTCAATATTTTGTTCTTGAACTTGAGGTTACATGAGTGCTTGATGCTTGATGTTTGTCAATATCTTAGCTTTTTCAAAGGAGATGTGAAGGCCTATTTTAGCTGCTTGTTTCTTTAGTTCAAGGATTTGCTCCCATGCTTCTTCCATTGTTTCAGCAAACAGGGTCATATCATCTGCAAAAGCAATGCAATTTACTTTAAGGTTCTTCTTTTTGCAATCCAATCTTTTACCACTCTTAATATTTGTGTTCCATTCTCCGACTATTTTCTCAAGCGCACAACTGAACAGCAACGGCCAGAGCCCATCCCCCTGTCGCACTCCCGTTTTTATTTCAAATGAATAGCTTAGTACAACAGGTTGTTCAGATTATAACTAATGACTGAGAAATGCAATTACAATCAAAGAATTGAGCCGGTTAACAGCTAAATCTAACCGCAAGGTCCCTCTTTTACATAACGGCTACCTATGCCTTAGTACAATTGTTGCGTCTGTATTTACGACCAAGAGCTGGTTAATTGGAACATTAATGACCGCATAGAAACCAGAGAGGAAAGGTAATATAATAGCGGGACAAATTTTCAAACGACGACTAGTGTCTTAGTACAATACTACCGCCTATATTTACGACCAAAGAGCCGACCGAGTAAAACTCAGAGAGCCAGGTTCAAACCAGAAAATAATAACGAGGGCAGGTAGGCACTGAAACAAGTCACGACGAGGATTACAGAATGTTACTCCCCTTTATTAAAAGCAGTTCCATAGAATCACAGTGCGTCGCACCGGTTACTGCGTGGTGCCGATGAAAGTCAGATAGAAGAGGGCAGCCAGGCCACAAGCGGTGGTCCGACACGAATGTTGTCAACCAGCCGACGGGATGTCTGCCTGCTGCTTGTAGTCGACGCTGACCCCGGTGAAGTACTCCGGTATCTTCGCTCTGCGCAGGCCCTCCTTGCGTAGCTCGTGGCTTCAGCCCCTCGGACCTTGTCACCACCTCTTGTCGCGACGCTACCGCCAATCCCCAATCGTCGTGTCTCCTTTTTCGGTTCAGCGAACCCCGTATATATATCGGCGAACAAAGACCTTCTAAGGACACAACCCACAGATACCAGCTCTTCCTCATAGATACTGGCAATGGGGCCGCAAGAGGGATAGTAGATACTACACCTGAGCCAGTGGCGTCAGACGGATCAGTCTACTAATTCAATGGCGCCATGGCACAAGTAGTACAGTATATAACAAGGCATCAACGATTCAAGTAGTAGAGGATGAACTCGGTATAAATGCAGTCGCCTCTGCGCAGTGTTAGCGTGTGTGTACAAGCCTTTATTGTAGACAGGAAACAGACACTATTAGTGACAGTGAATGTTGTGTACGTGAACCACCTCTGTTACAATGCCACACAAAAAACAATTATCATGTCGTGAAAAAGCAAAAATCCGTATGTACACGGAAGTGGAACTCTTTAATCATAAAAGTACCAAGAAGATTAACTGTTCAAGTACAGTGACTGATAACATCGTTAGACTGGGCGCACGATGTGGACAGAACGCAAAGCATAGAAAGGGTTACTTTTGCGCAAATCAACGGCTACAAACAATTATTCTTCTCAATTTATTGCAGATTTACAGTTGCCAGTAACTGCCAGACTTGTACGACAAATTTTGTCACATAACAAACATTTTGCATTTAAGAAACGACTTCAGAAACCCGCATTAACACCCAAACATAAGCTAGATTGGCGTATGCTGAAAAACATATGTCGTGGACTTCAGAATGGGATAAAGTGATCTTTAGTGAAGAGAAGTTTAATTTACATGGGCAGGATAGATTTCAATACTATTGGCATGATCTAAGAACAGAGCAGCATGTAAGAATGAGGAGAAATTTTTTTGGTGAAAGTGCTGTGATTTTGGCTGCCTTCTGTGCTAAACGTAAATCACATTTTGCTTGACTGAACACTAGAAGGAACTCTGTGAACACTGAGACGCTAGAAACAGAATTGAAAGAATGTATGACGACCTACTGGACGAAAGTTTAATGCTTTAACAGGATACTACATCTGTGTATGTTTCTACTAGAACCAAAAAGCGGTTCGAAGATATAGGTATCGATGTCTTGCCCTGGCCTGCACGTAGCCCAGATTTTAACCCCACGGAAAGCCTTTGGGAATACTTGTAAGGAGTGTTTATCGCAAAGGAAGGCAATTTGAGGCCGTATGTGAGCTGAAAAAAGCGATATGAGAAGTGTGGGTGACAGTTTCATTGCGAGGATTACAAAACCTAACAAAATTAATGCAAAAGTGAATTTTTGAGGTAATTATGAAGAACGGACGTTGAACAAAGTGCTAACACGCAATAACACAATACAGTGAGTGCCTTTATACCAGTTACCACACCTTACTTTGTTACTCGTGTTATGAAAGAAACTTTGTAATTGCTTAGGTGTTATCTGCATCTACTACTTTCATGGTAAATTCGATACATGTGTGTTTCAGACATTGTACTATAACTTTCGTAGGCTTTTATAATGATTTCCACTATTGTATCTCCCTCTGAAACGATCCAAATACATAGTTCATTGCTTTACCTTTTTCACTACAGTTCTCTACGTTGTTTCTTACAGTCATTCCTAAAAGTTTTTGTCGGGCTGTACATTTCTCTTTTTTAAAAAATTAAGTATGTGGGACGTGAAAAGAAGCAAATAAAAAATCTGAAGATCCAATCCTGTGGTAAATACCTCAACAAATCGTTTTTATTAAAAAAACAATGATCAAAACACACTCTTAGCGATTGAAAGGTTAACAAAATACAAAAGTCATACAAAAGCTACTTCATAAAGTTTTTAAAGACCATCTGAATATGACCAAACTCCGCATGTAGGAATGAAGCTTTAATGTTGTCCCACTGTAATACACTACTGGCCATTAAAATTACTACACCACGAAGATGACGTGCTACAAACACGAAATTTAAACGACAGGAAGAAGATGCTGTGATATGCAAATGATTAGCTTTTCAGAGCATTCACACAAGGTTGGCGCCGGTGGCGACACCTACAACGTGCTGACATGAGGAAAGTTTCCAACCGATTTCTCATACAGCAGTTGACCGGCGTTGCCTGGTGAAACATTGTTTTGATGCCTCGTGTAAGGAGGAGGAATGCGTACCATCACGTTTCCGACCTTGATAAGGGTCGGGTTGCAGCCTATCGCGATTGCGGTTTATGGTATCGCGATATTGCTGCTCGCGTTGGTTGAGGTCCAATGACTGTTAGCAGAATATGGAATCGGTGGGTTCAGGAGGGTAATACGGAAAGACGTGCTGGATCCCAAAGGCCTCGCATCACTAGCAGTCGAGATGACAGGTATCTTATCCGCATGGCTGTAACGGATCCTGCAGCCACGTCTCGGTCCCTGCGTCAACATATGGGGACGTTTGCAAGACAACAACCATCAGTACGAACAGTTCGACGACGTTTGCAGCAGCATCGACTATCAGCTTGGAGACCATGGCTGCGGTTACCCTTGACGCTGCATCACAGACAGGATCACCTGTGATGGTGTACTCAACGACGAACCTGGGTGCACGAATGGCAAAACGTCATTCTTTCGGATGACAGCATCATGATGGTCGCATCCGTGTTTGGCGACATCGCGGTGAACGAACATTAGAGGCGTGTATTCGTCATCGTCATACTGGCGTATCACCCGGCGTGATGGTATGGAGTGCCATTGGTTACACGTCTCGGTCACCTCTTGCTCGCATTGACGGCGCTTTGAACAGTGGGCGTTACATTTCAGATGTGTTACGACACGTGTCTCTAACCTTTATTCGATCCCTGCGAAACCCTACATTTCAGTAGGATAATGCACGACCGCATGTTGCACGTCCTGTACGGGCCTTTCTGGACACACAAAATGTCCGAGTGCTGCCCTGGCCAGCACATTCTCCAGATCTCTCACCAATTGAAAACGTCTGATCAATGGTGGCCGAAAAACTGGCTCGTCACAATACGCCAGTCACTACTCTTGATGAGCTGTGGTATCGTGTTGAAGCTGCATGGGCAGCTGTACCTGTACACACCATCCAAGCTCTGTTTGAGTCAATGCCGAGGCGTATCAAGGCCGTTATTACGGCGAGAGGTGGTTGTTCTGGGTACTGATTTCTCAGGATCTATGCACCCAAATTGCGTGAAAATGTAATCACGTGTCAGTTCTAGTACAATATGTCAGTGAATACCCGTTTATCATCTGCATTTCTTCTTGGTGTAGCAATTTTATCGGCCAGTAATGTAGATTAATTTTTGAAGTTTAATCCAGTACCATACAGAGACACACTGAGGCGACAAACGTCGTGGGATACCCCCTAATATCGTATCTGATCTCCTTTTACCCGCTTTAGTGCAGCAGGGCCTCAACAAGTCGTTGCATGTCCCCTGTAGAAGTACTGAGTCATGCTTTCTCTATAGCCGTCCATACTTGCGAAAACGTTGCCGGCACAGGGTCTTGTGCACGAAGTGACCCATAAATGTTAAGGGCGGTAGGACGTCAAACGGGCCGTCTTGGAGCAGGAGAGATACCACAGAACACTTTAATTTCCACTGTCTATACCTTTACAAGTAAATTCACAAAACTTTGTCAGCATGACTAGGAAGGATTCAAGATTCACACTCGTAGCAGCGGAAGTTCAAAAACATAACCAAATAATTTTTTTACATGTTAAATTTCATCATTTTTTCACTTACTATTGGCTGCATTTGTTGCTATAGGTACACTCTTCTTCATAAGTAAGAGAGAGAGTTCGATGAATTCTTCACAGCATACAAACCATACTTACAGGTGTCTGAAACTCTAGAATCTATTTAATTTATGAAAAAATGAATGAGCTGTTATGTTTGAAACTTATGTTTAGAAAAAATCAAATTTTGTTGTTAATTATCTCAATTTTTACCACAGTTTTTAATAGATTTGGAAAATTGTAGAGTTTCATACACCTGTAAGTATGGTTTGTATGCTGTGCTAAATTCATCAAAGAATCTCCCTTACTTGTGAAGAAAAATGTACCTATAGCAACAAATGCAGCCGATGGTAAGTGAAAAAAAAGGTGAAATTCAAATGTAAAAAAAATAAATAATTTTCTTATATTTTTGAATTTCCACCACTATAAGTGTAAATCTTGAATCCTTTCTGGTCATTCTGATAAAGTTTTATGAATTTATTTTTAAAAGTATAGACAGTGGAAGTTAAAAATTCCTGTGGTGTCTCTCCTACTCCAAGTCGTCCCGTTTGACGTCCTACCCCCTTTAAATGGAATTCATGTCAGGCGATCTGGGTGGCCAAATCACTCTCTCGAATTGTGCAAAATGTTCTTCGAACCAGTCGTTTTCCATTGTACCCCGATGGCATAACATCGTTGTTTGGAACCATGAAGTCCATTAATGGCTACAAATGGTCTCCAGGTTGCCGAACGTAACAATTTCCAGGCAACAGTCCCACAACATTATGGAGCCACTATCAGTTTGCATAGTTCCTTGTTGACAACTTGGGTCCGTGTCTTCGTGGGGTTTGCGCCATACTCGAAACCTACCATCCAACTCTTTCCAATTGAAATCGGGACTCATGTGACCAGGCCGCAGTTGTCCAGTCGTCTAGGGTCCAACCGATATGGTCACGAGCCCAGGAGAGGTGCTGCGGGCGATGTCGTGCTGTTAGCAAAGCCACTCGCGTTGTTCGTCTACTACCATACTGTCATAGCGTATCCCTTCGTCGTACGTCCCACCTTGATTTCTGCCTTATTTCAGGCAATTTTGCTTGTCTTTCAGCACTGACTGCTCTACGCAAACGCGGGTGCACTCTGTCGTTAAGTGAAGACCGTTTGCCACTGCGTTCTCCGTGGTATTCTCGGCACACTCTTGACACTATGCACCTAGAAATATTGAATCCCCTAATGATTTACGAAATGAAATGTCCCATGTGTCTAGCTCCAACTACCATTCCGAGTTCAGGTTATATTAATTCCCTTCTTGCGGCCGTAATCACTTCGGTAACCTTTTAACAAGAATGACAACTCCGCCAATGATCTGCCCTTTTATACCTTGTGTAAGAAATGGTACCTCCTTCTGCGAATATGCATATCGCTATCCCATGACTCTTGTCGCCTCAACACAGTGTTGAATGATATCGACAAGGGATTTCAAATTGATTCCGTATTTCTAGATTTCCAGGACACTTTCGACACATTACCTCACAAGTGACTTGTAAACAAATTGAGTACGTATGAAATATCGTCTCAGTGATTGGATTCGTGATTTCTTGTCACAGAGGTCACAGCTCGTAGTAACTGACGGAAAGTCATTGAGTAAAATACGAGTGATTTCTGGCGTTCCCCAAGGTAGTGTTATAGGCGCTCTGCTGTTCCTTATCTATACAAGCTTTTTAGGAGGCAATCTAAGCAGCAGTCTAAGATGACGCTGTCGTTTAGCGTCAGTAAAGTCATCGGAAGTCAAAAGAAATTGCATAACAACTTAGAAAAGATATGTGTATGGTTCGAAAATTGGCAGTTCACGGCAAATAAGTGTGAGGTCATCCACATGAGTGCTTACATGAATCCATTAAGTTTCTGTTACACCTAGGAATTACCATTACGAACAACTTAAATTGGAAAGAACGCGTAGGAAATGTTGTGGAGAAGGTGAACCAAAGGCTGCGTTCTATTGACAGAACACTCAGAAGACGTAAGAGGTATACTAAAGAGGCTGCCCATACCACGCATGTCCGTCCTCTTTTGGAGTACTGCTACGCGATGTGGGATCCTTACTGGATAGGGTTAACGGAGTACATCGAGAAAGTTCAAGGAAGAGAAGCACGTTTTTTGTATTATAGAGAAATGGGAAAGAGGGCGTCACGCACATGATACAGGATTTGGGGCGGATATCAATAAAACAAAGGCGTTTCTCGTTGCTGTGGCATCATCTCACGAAAGAAATTTCAATTACTACGCCTCCTCAGAGCCCACATATTAATCACACTGAACACCGTTCGAAAGCACTTGAAGAGAAAATCAGAAATAAAAACTTCTAACAAGACTTAAAACAAGCTCTTTAAGAAAATAGGAAAAAATTCCATCTACTGTGATGGCAAACTTAGTCGGCTCTATGCCCAGACGGCTGCAAGCAGGAATAACTGCACAGGTAAACCCCACTAAACGCTGATGTTTCTAATTTAAACCATGTTTTCAGTCTCTAAATGTCAAAAACTACGAGTGGACGAATACTTAACGAAATAACTTATGTATGAAATTTTCTATTTTGTTAACCTTGTTACCACTATGAATGCATTTTGTTCATTCATCTCCAGTAAAACTTATTTACTAAGGTGCTTTCCACAGGACTAACTCTTCAGATTTTGTATTCACTTCTTTTCAGATGCCACAGACTTACTTTTTTTAAAAATATACATCTAGACGAATACTTTTTGGACTCACTGTATATGCACAAGAAGGTAACAGGGAGCTATTGAGGGAAGAAATTACAATAATATGGCCATTTAGATGGATGATAACAGATGGCCAAAGAAGGTATGGACGTGAATCCAGGGGGGAAAAAGAAAATCAGATCATCATCATCCGCTTAAAAGATAGATAACAGATGTCACGGGAGCTATGAACACGAGGATTCTCCAAGAGGGTACTGAAAAGACCATTGTTGTTGTTGTTGTTGTGGTCTTCAGTCCTAAGACTGGTTTGATGCAGCTCTCCATGCTACTCTATCCTGTGCAAGCTTCTTCATCTCCCAGTACTTACTGCAACCTACATCCTTCTGAATCTGCTTAGTGTATTCATCTCTTGGTCTCCCTCTACGATTTTTACCCTACACGCTGCCCTCCAATGCAAAATTTGTGACCCCTTGATGCCTCAAAACATGTCCTACCAACCGATCCCTTCTTCTAGTCAAGTTGTGCCACAAACTTCTCTTCTCCCCAATCCTATTCAGTACCTCCTCATTAGTTACGTGATCTACCCACCTTATCTTCAGCATTCTTCTGTAGCACCACATTTCAAAAGCTTCTATTCTCTTCTTGTCCAAACTGGTTATCGTCCATGTTTCACTTCCATACATGGCTACACTCCATACAAATACTTTCAGAAACGACTTCCTGACACTTAAATCTATACTCGATGTTAACAAATTTCTCTTGTTCAGAAACGATTTCCTTGCCATTGCCAGTCTACATTTTATATCCTCTCTACTTCGAAAATCATCAGTTATTTTACTCCCTAAATAGCAAAACTCCTTTACTACTTTAAGTGTCACATTTCCTAATCTAATCCCCTCAGCATCACCCGATTTAATTCGACTACATTCCATTATCCTCGTTTTGCTTTTGTTGATGTTCATCTTATATCCTCCTTTCAAGACACTGTCCATTCCGTTCAACTGCTCTTCCAAGTCCTTTGCTGCCTCTGACAGAATTACAATGTCATCGGCGAACCTCAAAGTTTTTACTTCTTCTCCATGAATTTTAATACCTACTCCGAATTTCTCTTTTGTTTCCTTTACTGCTTGCTCAATATACAGATTGAATAACATCGGGGAGAGGCCACAACCCTGTCTCACTCCTTTCCCAACCACTGCTTCCCTTTCATGCCCCTCGACTCTTATAACTGCCTGCTGGTTTCTGTACAAATTGTAAATAGCCTTTCGCTCCCTGTATTTTATCCCAACCACCTTCAGAATTTGAAAGAGAGTATTCCAGTTAACATTGTCAAAAGCTTTCTCTAAGTCTACAAATGCGAGAAACGTAGGTTTGCCTTTTCTTAATCTTTCTTCTAAGATAAGTCGTAAGGTTAGTATTGCCTCACGTGTTCCAACATTTCTACGGAATCCAAACTGATCTTCCCCGAGGTCAGCTTCTACTAGTTTTTCCATTCGTCTGTAAAGAATTCGCGTTAGTATTTTGCAGCTGTGACTTATTAAACTGATAGTTCGGTAATTTTCACATCTGTCAACACCTGCTTTCTTTGGGATTGGAATTATTATATTCTTCTTGAAGTCTGAGGGTATTTCACCTGTCTCATACATCTTGCTCACCAGATGGTAGAGTTTTGTCAGGACTGGCTCTCCCAAGGCCATCAGTATTTCTAATGGAATGTTGTCTACTCCCGGGGCCTTGTTTCGACTCAGGTCTTTCAGTGCTCTGTCAAACTCTTCACGCAGTATCTTATCTCACATTTCATCTTCATCTACATCCTATTCCGTTTCCATAATATTGTCCTCAAGTACATCGCCCTTGTATAAACCCTCTATATACTCCTTCCACCTTTCTGCCTTCCCTTCTTTGCTTAGAACTAGGTTGCCATCTGAGCTCTTGATATTCATACAAGTGGTTCTCTTCTCTCCAAAGGTCTCTTTAATTTTCCTGTAGGCAGTATCTATCTTACCCCTAGTGAGATAAGCCTCTACATCCTTACATTTGTCCTCTAGCCATCCCTGCTTAGCCATTTTGCACTTCCTATCGATCTCATTTTTCAGACGTTTGTATTCCTTTTTGCCTGCTTCATTTACTGCATTTTTATATTTTCTCCTTTCATCAATTAAATTCAATATTTCTTCTGTTACCCAAGGATTTCTACTAGCCCTCGTCTTTTTACCTACTTGATCCTCAGCTGCCTTCACTACTTCATCCCTCAGAGCTACCCATTCTTCTTCTACTGTATTTCTTTCCCACATTCCTGTCAATTGTTCCCTTATGCTCTCCCTGAAAATCTCTACAACCTCTCGTTCTTTCAGTTTATCCAGGTCCCATCTCCTTAAATTCCCACCTTTTTGCAGTTTCTTCAGTTTCAATCTGCAGTTCATAACCAATAGATTGTGGTCAGAATCCACATCTGCCCCTGGAAATGTCTTACAATTTAAAACCTGGTTCCTAAATCTCTGTCTTACCATTATATAATTTATCTGATACCTTTTAGTATCTCCAGGATTCTTCCAGGTATACAACCTTCTTTTATGATTCTTGAACCAAGTGTTAGATATGATTAAGTTATGCTCTGTGCAAAATTCTACAAGCCGGCTTCCTCTTTCATTTCTTCCCCCCAATCCATATTTACCTAGTATGTTTCCTTCTCTCCCTTTTCCTACTGACGAATTCCAGTCACCCATGACTATTAAATTTTCGTCTCCCTTCACTACCTGAATAATTTCTTTTATCTCGTCATACATTTCATCAATTTCTTCATCATCTGCAGAGCTAGTTGGCATATAAACTTGTACTACTGTAGTAGGCATGGGCTTTGTGTCTATCTTGGCTACAATAATGCGTTCACTATGCTGTTTGTAGTAGCTAACCCGCACTCCTATTTTTTTATTCATTATTAAACCTACTCCTGCATTACCCCTATTTGATTTTGTATTTATAACCCTGTAATCACCTGACCAAAAGTCTTGTTCCTCCTGCCACCGAACTTCACTAATTCCCACTATATCTAAATTTAACCTATCCATTTCCCTTTTTAAATTTTCTAACCTACCTGCCCGATTAAGGGATCTGACATTCCACGCTCCGATCCGTAGAACGCCAGTTTTCTTTCTCCTGATAACGACGTCCTCTTGAGTAGTCCCCGCCCGGAGATCCGAATGGGGGACTATTTTACCTCCGGAATATTTTACCCAAGAGGACGCCATCATCATTTAATCATACAGTAAAGCTGCATGTCCTCGGGAAAAATTAAGGCTGTAGTTTCCCCTTGCTTTCAGCCGTTCGCAGTACCAGCACAGCAAGGCCGTTTTGGTTAATGTTACAAGGCCAGATCAGTCAATCATCCAGACTGTTGCCCCTGCAACTACTGAAAAGGCTGCTGCCCCTCTTCAGGAACCACATGTTTGTCTGGCTTCTCAACAGATACCCCTCCGTTGTGGTTGCACCTACGGTACGGCCATCTGTATCGCTGAGGCACGCAAGCCTCCCCACCAACGGCAAGGTCCATGGTTCATGGGGGGGAAAAGACCATAAACTGTAAAAATGTGGAAGTTAAGAGGCGAGAAATGGCTTAGCTATAAACAACTCGCAATATACAGAAGCTGCTAACAAAGTATTCCTTAATTTGAGAAATGGTAATAAAGACCAAATCAAAACAGTCCAGTAATCAAGGGCTCCAGAACGCATACTTCAAATTGTTCAACTTCACTACTGTGAAACACATCTCTTCTAACGCAAGCTCCATGCTATTACAAACAGAATGCAGTAAACAGATCAATAAACAAATGACGACACATTATTCTATTACTGTGAAACAGCAGAGTATGTTATTTGTTTGCTATTACGTACGACCTGCACTAGCGACCCATCGCTAAAGAAGATTCCCAGTACAGTACCATTCATACTATCATGTTTCTGTCAGACGTCTTTGGGAATCTCACACTCTGTAAAAACTCCAGGTTTGAGGCACTGTTAGGCACTGATAACACGTTTCTCTCGTGTTTGTACCTCATAAAAAGGACCTGAATACACCAAAGATTTATAGTGTCTCCACAATCAAAAATCCAAGGGAATATGGCCATGGGAACGAGAAGGCCCATATAATTGACCTCCCCGACCAATCCATTTCACATTAAATTTCTGTGTGAGATATTCTCGAACATTATGGAGGAAATGGGCTGGTACTCGATCATGCTTGAACCACATCTCAAGTCATTGTCGGAATGGTACCTTCTCCAGCAAAATATACTAGAGCGTGCTGAATAGTAATGCCTCCGAATTTTTTAAGTGAAAATTGTTAAAGGCTTTTAAATAAAGCAAATGTTACTAACATTATACATTTTTATTCCTCGTGTCTGCATATTTATTTCTCAACTTAGTCACCCTGGTGGTGCACACATTTCTTCCAATGAGACACCAGTTCGTTGATACCGTTACTGCAGAATGTTTAACTTTGTCGACGATGTTACAACCTCGCCTCAGCTTACACCACTTCATCACTTTCAAAGTGAAGTCCTCGAAGGTGTTCTTTAAGTTTACATCTACATCCATACTCCGCAAGCCACCTGACGGTGTGTGGCGGAGGGTACCTTGAGTACCTCCATCGGTTCTCCCTTCAATTCAAGTCTCGTATTGTTCGTGGAAAGAAAGATTGTCGGTATGCCTCTGTGTGGGCTCTAATCTCCCTGATTTTATCCTCATGGTCTCTTCGCGAGATATACGTAGGAGGGAGCAATATACTGCTTGACTCCTCGGTGAAGGTATGTTCTCGAAACTTCAACAAAAGCCCGTACCGAGCTACTGAGCGTCTCTCCTGCAGAGTCTTCCACTGGAGTTTATCTATCATCTCCGTAACGCTTTCGAGATTACTAAATGATCCTGTAACGAAGCGCGCTGCTCTCCGTTGATCTTCTCTATCTCTTCTATCAACACTATCTGTTACAGGTCCCACACCGGTGAGCAGTATTCAAACAGTGGGCGAACAAGTGTACTGTAACCTACTTCCTTTGTTTTCGGACTGCATTCCCTTAGGATTCTTCCAATGATTCTCAGTCTGGCATTTGCTTTAGCGACGATTAATTTTATATGGTCATTCCATTTTAAATCACTCCTAATGCCTACTCCCAGATACACTACTGGCCATTAAAATTGTTACACCAAGAAGAAATGCAGATGATAAACGGGTATTCATTGGACAAATAAATTATACTAGAACTGAGATGTGATGACATTTTAACGCAGTTTGGGTGCATAAATCCTGAGAAATCAGTACCCAGAACAACCACCTCTGCCCGTAATAACCGCCTTGATACGCTTGGGCATTGAGTCAAACGGAGCTTGGATGGAGTGTACAGGTACAGCTGCCCATGCAGCTTCAACACGATACCACAGTTCATCAAGAGCAGTGAGTGGCGTATTGTGACGAGCCAGTTGCTCGGCCACCATTGACCAGACGTTTTCAATTCGTGAGAATGTGCTGGCCAGGACAGCAGTCGAACATTTTTTGTATCCAGAAAGGCCCGTACAGACCTGCAACATGCGGTCGTGCATTATCCTGCTCAAATGTAGGGTTTCGCAGGGATCGAATGAAGGGTAGAGCCACGGGTCGTAACACATTTGAAATATAACGTCTACCGTCCAAAGTGCCGTCAATGCGAAGAAGAGGTGACCGAGACGTGTAACCAATGGCACTCCATACCATCACGCCGGGTGATACGCCAGTAGGACGATGACGAATACATGCTTCCAATGTGCGTTAACCGTGATGTCGCCAAACACGGATGCGACCATCATGATGATGTAAACAGAACATGGATTGGTCCAAAACAATGACGTTTTGCCATTCGTGCACCCAGGTTCGTCGTTGAGTACACCATCGCAGGCGCTCCTGTCTGTGATGCAGCATCAAGGGTAACCGCAGCCATGGTCTCCGAGCTGATAGTCCATGCTGCTGCAAACGTCGTCGAACTGTTCGTGCAGATGGTTGTTGTCTTGCAAACTTCCTCATCTGTTGACTCAGGGATCAAGACGTGGCTGCACGATCCATTACAGCCACGCGGATAAGATACCTATCATCTCGACTGCTAGTGATGCGAGGCCGTTGGGATCCAGCACGTCTTTCCGTATTACCCTCCTGAACCCACCGATTCCACATTCAGTCATTGGATCTCGACCAACGCGAGCAGCAATGTCACGATACGATAAACCGCAATCGCGATAGGCTACAATCCGACCTTTATCAAAGTCGGAAACGTGATGGTACACATTTCTCCTCCTTACACGAGGCATCACAACAACGTTTCACCAGGCAACGCCGGTCAACTGCTGTTTCTGTATGAGAAATCGGTTGGAAACTTTCCTCATGTCAGCACGTTGTAGGTGTCGCCACCGGAGCCAACCTTGTGTGAATGCTCTGAAAAGCTAATCATTGACATATCACAGCATCTTCTTCCTGTGGGTTAAATTTCGCGTCTGTAGCACGTCATCTTCGTGGTGTAGCAATTTTAATGGCCAGTAGTGTAATTTATGGAATTAACTGCTCCAGTTGCTGACCTGCTATATTATAGCTAAATGATAAAAGATCTTTCTTTCTTTGTATTCGTAGCACATTCCACTTGTCTGCAATGAGATTCAATTGCCATTCTCTGCACCATGTGTCAATTCGTTGCAGATCCTCCTGCATTTCAGTACAATTTTCCATTGTTACAACCTCTCGATATACTACAGCATCATCCGCAACAAGCCTCAGTAAACATCTGATGTTATCCGCAAGGTCATTTATATATATTGTGAATAGCAATGCTTCCAGATGAAAATCAGCTCGGCCGAAGTCGGGATTATATGGTGGACGACCGATGACAGTGAACCCAAGGCATCGGATTGTTCCTGCTGTCGCAGCCGTCCTGTAATTTTGATGCTCAAGGAGAGGATGCTCCAAGTGTGGACGAACTCCTTCTGAGGTTAGAAAGTAGAGTACAGCACGCTGTTTCTCCCGAATCCATATATTTACTTCACACACCACCGCGCTACATTTCGGAGCCCTCAGGAGGCAGACTGCTGCAAATATGTGGACATGAATAATAAATACGCAGAATTAGTTTATTTTGTTTCAAAATCTTTACGGGTATTCACATAAAAAATTCGGAAGCACCACTTTAAAGCACGCCTTCATACAAATCGTTTGATAAAATGGCTCTGAGCTCTATGGGACTTAACTTCAGAGGTCATCAGTCCCCTAGAACTGAGAACTACTTAAACCTAACTAACCTAAGGACATCACACACATCCATTCCCGAGGCAGGATTCGAACCTGCGACCGTAGCGGTCGAACGGTTCCAGACTGTAATGCCTAGAACCCGTCGGCCACTCCGGCCGGCAATCGTTTGATAGGAACAGATGATAGCTTGTACCAGTCAACCCGTATGGCAAGATCCTAATAGTCTGTCGCCAATAATGTATGCCCTCAAATTGCTTGAAAACCGTTGCTGATACCTTGATTCTTCAGTTGTGTGTATATCTGCAACAGCCCGCAGATGTTGATAATGAAAAACCACAATTCCATCTCTCATGAAACCAGTCTCGTCTGTGAACAGTATCTGTGTTGTGAAAAGTGAATCTTCACCACATCTTTGCAACAGTGATTAGCAGAACTCCATTCTGCCGGATTAATCTTGTGGCCGAAGGGCTTGAACACGCTATACATGATACGGATACAGCAACTGCTCATTCAGGATTGCCCAAACTGGAGGATACCTAACATTGATACATGCTGAAATTCTACGTACCCTCGTTTCAATGTGTTCTTCCGTTCGCTGCAGCACTCGCTTCTGCACAGCAGTAGTACGGATGGTGCGAAGTCTGCCACAGTACGCCGCTGTTGGAGCTACGGAGTCGGAGTCTGGTGGTCGCTGGAAAAGACGGCTGAATGACTGTGCTCATGCTGCTCTCCGTTTTGCATATTTTTCAGCATACAGGATACGGCCTAGATGGTTGCTTACATTTGCCAGACCGCAACATAAGGTCAAGTGTGCTTGTCCACGTATGGATAATGGCCTTCTGTTACGCTGGTAAGGGCAACGGTAAAACTACAGTTTAAAGGCATTTCATACTTATCAAAACACAATCTGCTTCCATCAGAACTAATGTGTGCGCTGCACTTACCCAGAATTGTCAATACAGTTCACAGTAACAACACTAACAAGTGTTTACTGGATGCTGTATCCACGGACAACACCGCAGTAATGTTTCCTTACTTGTTTATTGCATTCTGTAGGTGGTTCGCAGTAATAAAGAGTTTGCAGTAGAAGGGATGCTGAAATCTGCCTGTTGGTCTGGATATTCAGTTCCTCGCAGTATAGGCCTATTTTGTCTTTTTGTGTACCGCGATGCTTATATCTGCTGCAGCCTCTGAGATCCTGTGTAACCAGATAGCTACATCAGTATGAGCTCTTTAGCGACCTCTTTGCTTGGTCACTGTGACAAATTAAGTCCTTGGCGAGTCGATTTTGCTCTCTATGAGTAGCAATCGCTCACAGGTGTGGAACACGTGGTCTTGCTTGTTTTGAAGTAGTTAGCCATTACTCATGATCATTTCTTGTCTGAAGCTGGTGTGGTATAGACGAAGAGGTATAGACGAAGAAGCACTTTGTGCTGTGTTTCCGATGATGAGAAGGGAGTCAATTTTGTCTGCCGAGCTCCACGACATTGAACAGACACTGCAATGTATAAAATTTGGGTGAGACTAACTCAATTTATCTTCTTGTGATGAAGCTTAGCTTTGCCTGTCGAGATTAGCTTGTGGGCGCTTGTTTGCGTTACTACGCGCGAATGTAGCCGATCATTGAATGCTTGAAAGCTGATTATTGCATCACTGAGTGCTTTATTCAGTTTCGTGCTATTAGGAAGTCACCTATTTTAACTCTTCATGGAGTGTAAGGTTAAATTTTTAAAAAGAATCAGGATAACATATTTCAGATGATGTTGCCTCGACCTATAAAGCTGAATGTAGGATGGACTGCCCCTAAGGGGTTGTATAGTTTTCCTGTTGTCTTTAAAGTGAGTATATTCTTTGTTGTACTCACAACATTCTTTGTACTTATCTATTTGAATGTGCCATGGTTGTGGGCCGCCATCTTGTCGTGGTATGAAGGACCTTACTAATTACGTTTCAGATGATGAAAAGGTAGGACGCCGTATGCGCACGAGTGCCCGTCTTTCAATGTGTTTCACAGTAGCAAAGATGAACGAGTGCTCATAGCTTGAAGGGCTCGCGTTTTAAAGCATATGCTCACTGGACATTTTTGTCTTGTTTTGATCCATACTAATACTCTCAAAACGCGCAACACATTTTTGATACCCTATATAGAGCGTGTTCTACAGTCGTAGCACCAAACGTCTTGGAGTGATACATCACGTCATGGGGGACAACTATTGTTAGAGATAAAATGTTCGTTGGCGCTCCCCGGCGACGTTAGGCGTCCTTTTGTATTGGTTATGTCCCTGAGAGGCGGCAGGGCATAGGCTCTCTGCGGCATGCACATGCTTTGTTGTTACCTATAATCCAGCCATCCGCTCCGCGAGACAGAGGGTACGCCTAACAAAATTAAAGTTATTTGTTCGCTCCTAAAATATCTTTCTCCGCTTAGAGACATTGATTCTTAAAGTTTTCTGTCAGTTTACTGGGGTAAGTAGTATGCAGCACCTATGGTTAGTAGATTCGGTTACTTCGGTGAAATCCCGTCGTCCCAGAGCCGGCGAATCCCAAAGGCCGGGATACGTCAGAGAACATTTTGTCTCTACGAAAGTTGTTTCCCACGACGTGATCCATCACCGCCAGATGATTGATGGAACGACTCTGAAATATTCTGTATACACCGGGGGTCTCTCTTAGGCTCGTCAGGCGCATTTTCTCTGCTGTTTCGCAGTTTCGTTTCTGCAACATGTAATTGGAGTCAGCCCAGGAGAATCCCGATAATCACTCCTTTTATACGAAGTCTGCCACCGACGGAAATCTTCGTCTTGTTTCCCATTACAAACAAAATTATGTTTCAATCGGAATTCTATGTGCTCAATCGACAGAGCGATCGCAAATTAGTCTAGTGTGTTATTCGTTTTATCTGTGTATATTAACAGATTGACAGACTGCTGGTCATCGACAGTCACTGCAGGTTGGGGACCAGTCCTACAAGAGAGTGCATGAATTCAAATACCTAGGGGCACTTTTCACTGAGAACTCGTCATGTGAAGCAGAGATCAATGCCAGAATACAAGCGGGATATCGATATTACCACAGCCTAGCACAGCTGCTTCGGTCCAGATATCTCTCCAGACAGTTTAAGATTCGACTGTACAAAACCCTGATTCAGCCTGTTGTTCTATTTGGCTGTGAGACATGGAGTATCCGGAAACAAGACTTCCATAAGCTCCTCGTTTTTGAGAGAAAAGTGCTTCGGAAGATCTTCGGTCCGGTTCTGGATGCAGATGCAGGGGAATAGAGGATCAGATACAACCAAGAGCTTGAGGAGCTATACCAGCAGCTGTAACACCTCGGTTCAGTTTACAGTGATAAAAGCTATAGAAAGAATAATTTAAAATTAAGAATAGAATTTTTAGAGGAAAATAGTGTAAGAGTTCGGTAATTGCAGATCAAAATTATAGTATATCAGCAAGTAGTTTAACGTCTAAGTACAGCAAAGCCACGGAATATCCGTCATGGAGAAGGCAGTGGCGTTAAACTCTTGTGATGAAAAACCTATAAAAAGGCCTGATCGTCATTATTGCCGCCTTTGTCCCTTGATTGTTTCGTTAAAGGGCGGGGAACCCGAGTCAGTCAGCGTGACAATAATTAGATTAGACTTTATCGTGTTAAGATTCACGATAAACTATTAGAATATTACGAAGATTAAAAGTGATGTAGTGTACATCTCTGACTGTTGGTAGCAACGGAGTATTAAGGGGATTTTAGGATTTAGTGCTAGATTGGAACTTTACGGACATATAGATGACAAACTCAAATTATCTGCTGATACGAGTGAATACAGAGGTACCGGTATTCAGATATTAACGTGTGGACTTTTGAAAGTGTCGTGTGCCATTAGTTGTGAATCTGGACGTAGAGCCCGTGCATATCGGCATTTGCGGACTATTTAGATTCCTCCAGGCTAGGAACCTTTTAAATAGACCATCATCCATCACCATCTTAATCCTTGAATATAGAGTGAAACTGAAATACAAGAGTATTGTACTTATTTCATTTACCTAGTACTAATCAGTGAAGGTTTTACGGAACCAAAGCTATTCAGCAGTAAGTCAGCACCATCTAGCGGAAAACGTAGGCATTAACTAACACGCTAACTGAAGTGGACGTTTACGTGTTTGACGGACTGCTTAATACGAACTTTTGTGACTCTTTGACGTCCCCACTCCCTCCGAAAGGTGGCGCAGGCTGTCTTAATCATTAAACGGATTTTAGCCGGTCAAATTACTAAATAAAAGCGATATTTACAAGATTCGCAGTAATAGCAAAACACAAGGCCCGCACCTCATCGGAGAGTCGTCGCTGTCACGTCGGGAAGCCGGAAAACCTACCAACGATACTTATCTACGAGCAGACGTCGACGTGGAATACCTAAAAAGGTAACCACAAGAGAGTTGGCGATGCTTCACAGCCCAACTTAGCAGGAACTGTCAAAGCCAAACGAATGCAGTGGGCCGGCCATGTGGCCCGGATGGAGGATCACAGATGGCCTCTAAAGCTCCTGGATTTCTCATCTACAGGAAAGAGACCGCCAGGAATACCCAAGAAGCGTTGAAGGGATGGACTCCATGAAGATTTAAACCAAGTGTCAATAGATGTGGACGAATGGCGGATAGCAGCAATGGACAGAATACAGTGGAGGAGGGAACTTGTAGATGCGTGCGGTCCACTGGGCCTGATCACGTCGCAGTAGTAGTAGTAGTAGTAGTATTAACAGGAACAGTAAAACACGAAGAATAATCAGCACTCCAACAGCTGCTTAGCTGCGGTTCTGTATGGCGGTAGCAGTCACCTCAGACCAGGGCAGCGCTGCGTTATCGCTGCTGGTGTACTACTTATTTTTCGTCTTCTGCTCTCCCTGCAAATACATAATGACAAAACGAATATCACGCGATACTAATTTTGGGCATCTCCGTCGAATGAGCACGTAAAATTCCACTTAAAAAGTAATTGTGCTTGTAATGGGAAATAAACCGACGCTTTCCATCAACGTTGTGCGTCGCCTGAGGCACATGATGAGCAGGAATTGTTTGGGCTGATGCCGGCTATACATAGCAAAAACGAAACTGAAAATATCTGCCAAAATACAAGAGAAAATGTGTCTGACGGCTCTTAGGAGATACACAGGGTGGAATGAGTTTAAGTGCAGATATTTCTGTTGGTGACTGAGGTCGGTGTACTCAACAACATCCCGTCAACATTTATTTGCAGACCAATAATTATAGCCATTACAAGCTGTATGATTTGTGTTGGTTAATACCTTCAAGAATGTATGGCAAGAGCAAGTTACTAGAGGTTTTTTCCCCTGCACAGCAGGTCAGATGTTGAAGTGTGGGAGCGTGTATGCAAAGGGATAGTCTTTACTGACAGACGTAGTCCACATAAAGGTACAGTTAACAACCACGCAGAAAACATTAAATTTGTAATGTGTTTGTACTCGACGGAAAGAAGAAAACTATAAATTCACTCATGCGTGTACATATTAAGTTATCACATATAAACATATTTGTATTTATACCAGTCACACCTTGTATAGAGGGTGGTCCATTGATCGTGACCAGGACAAATATCTCACAAAATAAGCATCAAACGAAAAAACTACAAAGAACGAAACTAGTATAGCTTGAAGGGGGAAACCAGATGGCGCTATGATTGGCCCGCTAGATGGCGCTGCCATAGGTCAAACGGATATCACGTTTTTTTTTTTTTTTTTTTTTTTAAATAGGAACCCCCATTTATTATTACATTTTCGTGTAGTACGTAAAGAAATATGAATGTTTTAGTTGGACCACTTATTTCGCTTTGTGATAGGTGCCGCTGTAATAGTCACAAACGTATAAGTACGTGGTATCCCGAAACATTCCCCCAGTGCGGACGGTATTTGCTTCGTGATACATTACCCGTGTTAAAATTGACTGTTTACGAATTGCGGAGTAGGTCGATATGGTGTTGATGTATGGCTATTCTGATCAAAATGCCCAACGGGAGTGTGCTACGTATGCTGCTCGGTATCCTGGACGACATCATCCAAGTGTCCGGACCGTTCGCAGGATAGTTACGATATTTAAGGAAACAGGAAGTGTTCAGCCACATGTGAAACGTCAACCACGGCCTGCAACAAATGATGACGCTCAAGTAGGTGTTTTAGCCGCTGTCGCGGCTAATCCGCACATCAGTAGCAGACAAACTGCGCGAGAATCGGGAATCTCAAAAACGTCGGTGTTGAGAATGCTACATCAATATCGATTGCACCCGTACTATATTTCTATGCACCAGGAATTGCATGGTGACGATTTTGAACGTCGTGTACAGTTCTGCCACTGGGCACAAGAGAAATTACGGGACGATGACAGATTTTTTGCACGCGTTTTAATTAGCGACGTAGCGTCATTCACCAACAGCGGTAACGTAAACCGGCATAATATGCACTATTGGGCAACGGAAAATCCACGATGGCTGCGACAAGTGGAACATCAGCGACCTTGGCAGGTTAATGTATGGTGCGGCATTATGGGAGAAAGGATAATTGGCCCCCATTTTGTCGATGGCAATCTAAAGGTGCAATGTATGCTGATTTCCTACGTAATGTTCTACCGATGTTACTACGAGATGTTTCACTGCATGGCAGAATGGCGATGTACTTCCAACATGATGGATGTCCGGCACATAGCTCGCGTGCGGTTGAAGCTGTATTGAAAAGCATATTTCATGACAGGTGGCTTGGTCGTCGAAGCACCATACCATGGCCCGCACGTTCACCGGATCTGATGTCCCCGGATTTCTTTCTGTGGGGAAAGTTAAAGGATATTTGCGAACGTGATCCACCGACAACGCCTGACAACATGCGCCAGCGCATTGTCAATGCATGTGCGAACATTACGGAAGGCGAACTACTCGCCGTTGCGAGGAATGTCGTTACACATATTGCCAAATGCATTGACGTTGACGGACATCATTTTGAGCATTTATTGCATTAATGTGGTATTTAGAGGTAATCACAGTCTAGCAGCATGCGTTCTCAGAAATGGTAAGTTCACAAAGGTACATGTATCACATTGGAACAACCGAAATAAAATGTTCAAACGTACCTACGTTCTGTATTTTAATTTAAAAAACCTACCTGTTACCAACTGTTCGTCTAAAATTGTGAGCAATATGTTTGTGAGTATTACAGCGCCATCCATCACAAAGCGAAAAAAGTCGTCCAACTAAAACATTCATAGTTGTTTAAGTACTACACGAATATGAAATAAAAAATGGGGATTCCTATTTAAAAAAACGCAGTTGATATCCGTTTGACCTATGGCAGCGTCATCTAGCAGGTCAACCATAGCGCCACCTGGTTTCCCCCTTCAAGCTAGACAAGTTTCGTTCTTTGTAGTTTTTTTCGTTTGACGCTTATTTCGTGGAGATAACTGGCGCGGTCACGATCAATGGACCTCCCTGTATACACAACCCAGCAACGTGTTAGATGACAAAGCGCAATAATGACTCACGGACAGCAGGTGGCAGCTCTATTAGTTGATCAAGATGTGGATACAGTGCAGCAAGTTGTCGTAATTCGGGAACAGATCATTTTATCTGAATTCCAAAAGGGAATGATCATTGGATTTCGGGCCAAAGGTGGTAGCGTTTCCGAAATCGCTAAGTTTCTCAACTGTTCGTGAGCCGC
Source organism: Schistocerca serialis cubense (assembly GCF_023864345.2). Lineage (NCBI taxonomy): Eukaryota > Metazoa > Arthropoda > Insecta > Orthoptera > Acrididae > Schistocerca > Schistocerca serialis. Next base: position 427,861,792 of record NC_064644.1, on the reverse strand, counting down.
CGTGGTTGAAGCATAGCGCGCATTGCAAAATGGCGGTATCCATAACCGGCGCTAAGGTAACTGCGGTGCACCACAGGGAATAGATGACAGGGGTGAATACCGGCTACGGATATGTCTACGGACGAATAGACGTGCAGCTCTTGAGCAACTGACCACCCAGATGAACCAACGGGCTACCGGCAGTGAATCATCAACGTCCGTTCAGCGAAAGTTGCTGCGTATGTGCTTTTATAGCCGGTGCCTGGTTCACATACCCACGCTGACAGCCGTTCATTTGTGACGAAGGCTGGGATTCGAATGCCAATACCACAACTGGGCGGCCACTAGTGGCGAAAGGTGTCTGTCTAGTGGTTCCCTTAGGACACACTGAAATTACAATCTAAATCAGTTGTAGTTGCCACACACTTCTTTATTACAAAAACATTGCTCATAATACATTCACAATAACCATAATTACAACGAAGCTTGTGTTATAGAACACCAAAATCTTTCAAGATATCTTCCACATATCGTTTTCTTTCAACCACTTACATTAGTTTAAACCATGTCCATGGACCCATAATTAATTCAACATGACTGACAAATGAACTACACCTACTTCATCACTTACATGGACGCTCTTTTATCTATCTTTTCAGCTCATACAAGTTCGGAATTCAACAGACAGTAATGTTTTAAGTCTTCTTTGGCCAAGTCTTAATAATTGAAACACAATATTCATAAAAGCATGCTCGTAAAATATGATAAAATAACTATCCCAGTTAAAAGTTCTGAGTTCAACAAACACCAAAATTTTAAGGTTTACTCGGCCAACTTTTCATTAACTAATACAATGCTCATAAAATCCTGATTCATAAAATATGACTAACATGACTAATTCACACCAAAGTTCTGAGCTCAACAACACCCAATATTTTTAAAGTTTGCTCGGTCAACTTCAAATTAATTAGAACAATACTACTTGCATATACCAGGTTCGTACGATTGCAGTACTTGACTATAACGAGAAGATCTTCCCAAGAAAAACTTAACAGGGGCCGCTTCCACTCTACATGAGAATTAGTGGTGGACGCGAGCACACTAAAAGATTTTAACCAATACAAGAAATCCACGGGACAGGAAATGCAATAGAAAGGTACTCAACTTTGCACTGCGATTGAGTTTCAGAAACCATAACTCTCCACGAAGGATGGAATTGCAGGACAGTAACAACATAACCCCATACGTGGGAGGGAGCAGGGCCTTAAATATCACTCTGCCACCGTGGTAGTCCGATACCAGTTTGCTCGCGTCAGCCACTGCCAATTATCTGCAACATAAAACACATCAGCGGCAGACAATATTCTGAGGCACGAGGTACACAACTACACTCATGCTCATAAATTAAGGATAATTGCAGAATGTGGTGCCACACAACGTTTCACTACACAAAACTGCCGATAATAGCATAGGCACATAGTGAACACACACGACACATCTATAAGTCCACGGTATTGGTGATAAGTTGAGAAAACCGTCCCGAAACACACGTGCTACAAAACGCCACTGTTTCCTGCCCATGTACCCCGACATCAGTATGGGATATGATCACCATGCACACGTACGCAGGCCGCACAACGCGTTGGCATACGCTGGATCAGGTGGTAGAGCAGCTGCTGGGGTATAGCCTCCCATTCTTGCACCAGTGTCTGTCGGAGCTCCTGAAGTGTCATAGGGGTTTGAAGACGTGCAGCGATACGTCGACCGAGAGCATCCCAGACGTGCTCGATGGGGTTTAGGTCTGGAGAACAGGCAGGCCACTCCATTCGCCTGATATATTCTGTTTCAAGGTACTCCTCAACGATGGCAGCTCGGTGGGGCCGTGCTTTATCATCCATCAGGAGAAAGGTGGGACCCACTGCACCCCTGACAAGGCTGACATGTGCAAAATGACGTCCCGATACACCTGTTGTGTTACAGTTCCTCTGTCAAAGACATGAAGGGATGTAAGTGCACCAATCATAATCCCACCCCACACCATCAAACCACGACCTCCACACAGGTCCCTTTCAAGGACATTAAGGGGTTGGTATCTGGTTCCTGATTCACGCCAGATGAAAACCCGGCGAGAATTACTGTTAAGGCTATACCTGGTCTCGTCCATGAACATAACCTGTGACCACTGTTCCAATGACCATGTACTGTGTTCTTGACACCAGGCTTTACGGGCTCTCCTGTGACCATGGGTCATTGGAATGCACCTTGCAGGTCTCCGGGCGAATAAACCATGTCTGTTCAGGTGTCTGTAGACTGTGTGTCTGGAGACAACTGTTCCAGTGGCTGCGGTAAGGTCCCGAACAAGGCTACCTGTAGTACTCCGCGGGCGTCTGCGGGTACTGATGGTGAGATATCGGTCTTCTTGTGGTGTTGTACACTGTGGACGTCCCGTACTGTAGCGCCTGGACGTTTCCTGTCTGCTGGAATCGTTGGCATAATCTTGAGATCACACTTTGTGGCACACGGAGGGCCAGTGCTACAGCCTGCTATGTTTGACCAGCCTCCAGTCGCCCTAGTATTCTACCCCTCATAACGTCATCAATATGTGTTCTTTGAGCCATTTTCAACACACAGTCACCATTAGCACGTCTGAAAACGTCTGCACTCTTACTCGCTGCACCGTACTCTGACATGCACCAACACCCCTATGTGAACTGCTGCCAGCGCCACAGAGCTACGACCGCAGGTCAAATGCACCGCATGGTCATACCCCGAGGTGATTTAAACCCGCAAACCGAACCCAAAAGAGCGTTGTTTCACCATGTACCAGCATTATGCTTAATTTATGAGCATTAGTGTAGTTATCAATATCTTGCAACGATATAGTCCACAAATGAAACCAAGAGAATTAACCTCCGTTGCTTACTTGGGCACTCACGTCTCTTAAAATTTGGTTAGCCAATCCTGTAAAATCATCACTAAAATAATGGCATAAAAGTCAGAATAGCAAGAATAATATCGGCGCACATTTAAAGGGCAGACTAAAACAATGGCATAATAGGTAGAATGGGAGAAATATTTCAGCCCAGCTTGGAACGCTGAACACAGACTTACGCACTACTTGCAGAATGAGATTTTCACTCTGCAGCGGAGTGTGCGCTGATATGAAACTTCCTGGCAGATTAAAACTGTGTGCCGGACCGAGACACACAGTTTTGATCTGCCAAGAAGTTTCATATCAGCGCACACTCCGCTACAGAGTGAAAATCTCATTCTGGAAACACCCCCCAGGCTGTGGCTAAGCCATGTCTCCGCAATATCCTTTCTTTCAGGAGTGCTAGTTCTGCAAGGTTCGCAGGAGAGCTTCTGTTAAGTTTGGAAGGTAGGAGACGAGGTACTGGCAGAAGTAAAGTTCTGAGAGCGGGCCTGAGTCGTGCTTGGGTTGCTCAGTTGGTAGAGCACTTGCCCGCGAAAGGCAAAGGTCCCGAGTTCGAGTCTCGGTCCAGCAAACAGTTTTAATCTGCCAGGAAGTTTCTTAGGCACTACTTAATTACACTTGTAGCTACGTGTTTAGCCATGCTTCGTGTCTCTTTGGTGGGCGTCGTTACACTTCCTTAACTGCCGTCGTGTTATCAAGTGACGACACCAATTTCAGTAATAAGCTACAGGAACAATTCCAAATGGTTTTTAGTACACTGGATTATTTAGTTAATATGACCACCCACCGAAGCAACTCGACGACTCCATTTCATTCGGCCTGTGTAGCTTGCAACCAACTCGACAGAACGTGTCCTTCCAACCTCGAAGAAATCCCATCACCATGGGCAGAAGATCTGCATTGTAACGGTTAAACTCGCAATAGCGGCTGGCCACGCTCCTTCGGCCTCTAGCCGTGCTACATACAAACACAGTCCCACGTCACTCCACCTCACATTGCGGATACCCGCACACCAGCCATCAGCAGAGCGCGCGCACTGCAGTTAAAATGCCCCGCCGCCAAAGATTTGAAGAAGGCAAACAACCATCGAAGTCTACTCAACGATGAAAAGACAATCGATGGAAACTGGCGCCAGCAACGCACCAGTTCAGTGGGCTTTATAGATGAATCTCCATTATGCACCATCGGACACATGACCGTCGGCGTCTATGGCATGAAACGTCCAACAGCAAAGCATCCGGGCCAGAGGATCATTATGATGTGGGGAATGTTTTCGTGACGTTCCCTGGGTGGTCTCCTCATTCTGGAAGGCAGAATGGGTCAATACAAGTTCTTATCTACCCTCGGGCTGTTTGTTTTTCCTCGACACAATGGCATCTACTAGAATGACAAAGCAACTTGTCACATAGCTCGCATTGTACGTGCGTGGCTCGAAGAACACCACAATGAATTTACTGTACTCCTCTGGCATGGTTCCACGTCCCCGTCAATATCTTCCAGAACCTCACTGTCTTTCATCCTCCACATCTCACAGCGTTCCGCACTGCGAAAGGCAATTGTTCAAGTTTTTGACAGATGGTCACATTAATGTGGCAACGGCCTTGCCGCAGTGGCTACACTGGTTCCCGTCAGATCATGAAGTTAAGCGCTATTTGGCGTGGCCGGCACTTTGATGGGTGACCATCCGGGCCGCCATGGTGTGTTGCCATTTTTCAGGGTGCACTCAGCCTCGTGATGCCAACTGAGGAGCTACTCAACCGAACAGTAGCGGCTCTGGTCAAAGAAAACCATCATAACGACCGGGAGAACGGTGTGCTGACCACACGCCCCTTATATCTGCATCGTCTGCTCAGGATGACACAGCCGCCGGACGGTCCCGATGGGCCTCTTGTCGCCAGAATACGGAGTGCTTTAGTCACATTAATGTGACTGGGCAGTATATGTATGCATGCGCGAGTTGGTGTGTGTGTGTGTGTGTGTGTGTGTGTGTGTGTGTGTAGTGTAGATCTTTCAACACATTTTTTTACAAAATCTTCTATAAATAGTGATTCATAGCTTTTATGAAAGACATGTTTATGTATGCCGCCAAAAAGCTACTGAAAACTTTATAATGACACGTATTTTCGACCGTTTATGTCATTCCCTAGCAGACTTTAAAACGGCGTGTAATGAAGTGATACAGCCAGGTGATGACACACATTGGCACTATTTATTTCGGGAAAATTACATACAATACTTCGTCCATTAAATTTCGGCAATGCACCCCCGCAAACAAAATTTCTTCCACTGTTATTTCGGCCGCGTATATGCGGCTATCCTCAGACGATTCATTACACCGCGAGAAGTTGAAAATGCACATATAATAATTAACTCTCATTGGATAGGATGAGGCATCCGGTTCAATATTCGACAAGATCGCTCTGAATCTACATCCGAATTCGGTTGATACATACTTGAAAGGAATTCTTGCGAGCAGCGCTCACCCCAAACGGGTTACATGTTGTTGTCCACAGGCGCTCATCATAAATAGAATGCAGCGTGTTGGCTATGGAAGCAGATTTTTCGATTGGCTCTGCAGTCTGCTGTATTTGTCGAGCTGTGTAACCCATATAAGCACCCGGCCTGTGTATGATATCGAGCAACGTTGTATTTCCGCCCACGTGAGAGGTGACGCGAAGTAGGGCGGCGAAGGTGTCTTCTGTAGGCAGATTGGGACTATGGGGTTTGCCGTACATCGTCTCCCCGCGTAATGCCTGCTGAGCAGGCAATCCAAATTACTCTGCCGCACGGCGTGGGGCCTCTGTGCCCTGTGGGATTCTGAATATAACGACTCTACAATCAAACTTATAGCAGAATGTATCATTGCTTTGCACGTCCAGCCGCTGGGGGTACGATTTCGTGTTATGTTGTAGTGGCGCGCTACACAAGAGGTCGCTAGCAGGGTGTGGAAACCATCACAAGCGCTGGTCTGGTCAGGGTCAGGAAGCACGGCAGAGCAGGCTGGCAGTCCAGGGAAACAGACCTTAAGCCGTCGGCACACGGACCGTGCATCAGAACGTTGAGCGTTGAGCGTGCCGAGTTTCTGACGTCATAGCCTGGAATAGCACGTAGAGCCTTGTAAAAGGTCCTGTATACGAGAAGTCTGTCAATTCTGAAGAGGATCTCCTAGAAAGAATTCCCTGTCTGCGACACTGTTCAAACGACATTTATGATATTATAACGGGTTCGAGAGAACTTTGTACGACGTTGCCATGCCCGCACTGACACTGGGGGATGCCATTTTGGACAACTACTGTAGCTGTAGCAGGTTTTGAAACTTGAAACTTATGCGGGCAAATGGAATTGATTATTACTGTACCGTAGACTTAGGATTTCAGTGTCTCTGACGTCAGGTTACTTGCGCCGTTGCTAGTTCATCAACAGCGAAAATTAACTGAGCGTATTGGGGAGTGTTCAGCGGGAATTTGGTACGTCATGATCAGGGTTCGGAAGCTGGCGCCCTTACTTTAAACTCTGCACGAGGCTAAGGTGGAAGCTGGATCCATCTTCGCTTACACCTTTCGACTCTGTCGTTTCCGGAGTAGGGTCCCTTACCTCAGATTCTTCATCATTCCTGAAGGTTTGTAACATCGCCACAGAATCACTCATATATTTGCGCCAAAGTTATTGAACGTATAACTGATTCCTTTTAAAGACTGATACGAAGTTATTAACACTAGGCGCAGTGCTTTTAATGTTATCAGGAAAATACATTTTGTTTTGATCTGAGTAGTCGGATTACTTTTGCAAGATGAACTGAAGTGAAAGTGATATTATCTTATCCTAAATCAGATTGCATTGTGTGCGTGAAGCTGAGGCGCTTATTTAATCTCTGTGATGTCATTTGACAGTCTATGGTTGTTAGAGGCAACCGAAGCGGCGGAACATTATTGAAGGCAATCAGAAGAGAATTCTACGATCCCAGTTAAGATTTTTATATTGGTAACCTACATTTTCCAGAACATTGTTCTAATTTAGTCACCCTTACAGACGTGGTTCACCCGAGCATAATTATTACTGCTTTTGGCGCTCGAAGACTGAGGACATTGAAGAACATTTGATTAAATTGAAAGCTTTTCCATTTCATATTTTAGGAAGCGATCCGCCATAAGCGTACGGCGCACCTGAAGGTATTGTAATAGGGCTGCTGAGGTACCGTAATAGTGCACAGAGGAGTGGCATCACTAGAAAATTCATACGAGATCAGGAGGCTTGTAAATGATCAGTGGTCTTCGCAGAAATTGGCCGTTTGCCCACAGCATAAATAACTGTAATTTTGATGAACGTTAATTCCGCTTGTTCAGCTGGGAATACTACCACACGATCTCTCGGTAAAAACGTTCACCCACTGGTGAGTACATACAACTCAGCCACAGCCAAGGTCTCCTTTTCAGTTGAGCATACCTTATACAGGGTGGTCCATTGATAGTGACCGGGCCAAATATCTCACGAAATAAGCATCAAACGAAAAAACTACAAAGAACGATACTCGTCTAGCTTGAAGGGGGAAACCAGATGGCGCTATGGTAGGCCCGCTAGATGGCGCTGCCATAGGTCAAACGGATATCAACTGCGTTTTTTTCAGTAGGAACCCCCATTTTTTATTACATATTCATGTAGTACGTAAAGAAATGTGAATGTTTTAGTTGGACCACTTTTTTCGCTTTGTGATAGATGGCGCTGTAATAGTCACAAACGTATGAGTACGTGGTATCACGTAACATTCCGCCACTGCGGACGGTATTTGCTTCGTGATACATTAGCCGTGTTAAAATGGATCGTTTACCAATTGCGGAAAAGGACGATATCGTGTTGATGTATGGCTATTGTGCTATGTATGCTGCTCGATATCCTGGACGACATCATCCAAGAATCAGGACCATTCGCCGGATAGTTACGTTATTTAAGGAAAAAGGAAGTGTTCAGCCACATGTGAAATGTCAACCACGACCTGCAACAAATGATGATGCCCAAGTAGGTGTTTTAGCCGCTGTCGCGGCTAATCCGCACGTCCGTAGCAGACAAATTGCGCGGGAATCGGGAATCTCAAAAACGTCGGTGTTGAGAATGCACCCGTACCATTCTATGCACCAGGAATTGCATGGCGACGACTTTGAACGTCATGTACAGTTCTGCCACTGGGCACAAGAGAAATTATGGGACGATCACAGATTTCTTGCACGCGTTCTATTTAGCGACGAAGCGTCATTCACCAACAGCGGTAACGTAAACCGGCATAATATGCACTATTGGGCAACGGAAAATCCACGATGGCTGCGACAAGTGGAACATCAGCGACCTTGGCAGGTTAATGTATTATGGGAGGAAGGATAATTGGCCCCCAGTTTATCGATAGCAATCTAAATGGTGCAAAGTACGCTGATTTCCCACGTAATGTTCTACCGATGTTACTACGAGATGTTTCACTGCATGACAGAATGGTGATGTACTTCCAACATGATGGATGTCCGGCACATAGCTCACGTCCGGTTGAAGCGGTATTGAATAGCATATTTCATGACACGTGGACTGGTCGTCGATGCATCATGCCATGACCCGCACGTTCACCGGATCTGACGTCCGCGGATTTCTTTCTGTGGGGAAAGTTGAAGGACATTTGCTATAGTGATCCACCGACTACGCCTGACAACATGCGTCAGCGCATTGTCAATGCATGTGCGAACATTACAGAAGGCGAACTACTCGCTGTTGAGAGGAATGTCGTTACTCGTATTGCCAAATGCATTGAGGTTGACGGACATCATTTTGAGCATTTATTGCATTAATGTGGTATTTACACGTAATCGCACTGTAACAGCATGCGTTCTCAGGAATGATAAGTTCACAAAGGTACGTGTATCACATTGGAACAACCGAAATAAACTGTTCAAACGTACCTACGTTCTGTATTTTAATTTAAAAAACCTATCTGTTACCAACTGTTCGTCTAAAATTGTGAGCCATATGTTTGTGACTATTACAGCGCCATCTGTCACTATGTGAAAGAAGTAGTCCAACTAAAACATTCATCTTTACGTACTACACGAATATGTAATAAAAAATGGGGGTTCCTATTTTAAGAAACACAGTTGATATCCGTTTGACCTATGGCAGCGCCATCTAGCGGGCCAACTATAGTGCCATCTGGTTTCCCCCTTCAAGCTAGACAAGTTTCGTTCTTTGTGGGTTTTTCGTTTGACGCTTATTTCGTGAGATATTTGGCCCGGTCACGATCAGTGAACCACCCTGTATATCTCGCGAAAAGGTAAAATTGGAAAGAATCGAGTTGACGCGGGGGATCACTAGGAACTGTTCGTGCCACGTACTAGGCGAAACTGAAACGGTAGAGAGGAACTGAACGTGGTATGCAAAAGCACCCTTCGTCACACACCAAACGCTGGGTTTTGGGGTACAGACATGAATGTAGATGTAGGGTGTTTTACATTTTGCCACTGTAGATAAGGTACTGGACTCCTTGGCTGCTGCATCAGCTGCCCTCTTACCTCAAATTCCCAGCTGCTCTGACGGAAGAGGTTGTCCCGAACGGAGTGAGCAGCTTTCTGTGTTGGGTTCTGGGTGGCTTGCGGAGTATATTCGTAGATTTAGATATATCGGGTCTTGGTACTGCTTTGGCCAATAATAAAGTTAGAGCACTATGAAACGGGCACACTGTGGTTTCTTTCTGCCATTGTCCTCAGCAGCGATCTGAGTTCGCTACGCTGTGAGGGACCGCTCTGTAGATCGCGTCAGCCATGCGCGGCGGTCTACGGAATAAATATTCAGTGGAAGCCTTCAAAAGAAGGAAATGTGACACGAGAGCTGCTCGAGCAGTGTGCGCGGAAGACGCGGCAGGAGACGGCGCTCCGTCCCTGGAGCCGGCGTCGCGACGCCACAATAAATAAATGATCAGCGCCCGCCCGGAGCGAGCTGCAGTAAGCGTCTTAGGGCGCGAGTGGACGCGGCGCGCGCCGCGCCGGCGGGATTCGTTTCTGCTCTGCCGTGGGAAGTGGCCAGCTGGCGAGTGGGGCCGCAGCAGCCACTGTGCGCGCTGCGCTGTCCCTCAAGGCTCCGTCCTAGGGCCCTCTCTACACACTTTACAAAACAGGCAAATGGAAACAAAAAAGGTGAGAATTCATTGAAAATGGGCCTACATGTTTACCCATGCGCTGCAACTGTGCTGGCTATACAGGATGTAACAGGTATAGGTGCAGATTTTTTTTATATGTGGTACCTTAATATGTACTGACATCAGTGGGTTAGTTTTTCTTTTTTTTTTTTTTTTCCTCTACGTCATACAGTCTTCCCACGAACACGGCATATACGAGGTTCACTCCAAAAGAAATGCACACTATTTTTGTAAAAATACAGTTTTCATTCTGCACGTGTGAAAGTTTTACAGTGTGTAGCTACAACCTTTAGGAACAATATTTTCATTTCTCCACATAAATTTCCATCCCTCTAAACTGCCTTACGCCATCTTGGAACCAGCGTCTGTATACCCACACGGTAAAATTCTGTACCAACCTGTTGGAGCCACTGTTTGGCAGCGTGCACAAGGGAGTCATCATCTTCAAACCTTGTTCCACGAAGAGAGTCTTTCGGTTTCCCAAAGAGATGATAGTCACATGGAGCCATGTCAGGACTGTAAGACGGGTGTTTCAGTGTTGTCCATCCGAGTTGGCTCTGAGCATTATGCGACTCAACTTCTGAGGTCATCAGTCGCCTAGAACTTAGAACTAATTACATCTAACTAACCTAAGGACATCACACACATCCATGACCGAAGCAGGATTCGAACCTGCGACTGTAGTGGTCGCTCGGCTCCAGACTGTAGCGCCTAGAACCGCACGGCCACTCCGGCCGGCTGTAAAATAAAAGATGGATTTAAAAAAAATAGTGTGCATTTCTTTTGGAGTGACCCTCGTAATTTGCTACCTGATATTGTCTGCACAGTCGTAATTGCACCACTAAGTGGACTACCACTGTCAATACAGAATAACCGTTTTCCGTGCATGCATCCACACTTCAACACATCACCTACTGTCCAGTGGAAAATAAACATCAACAGCTTTCTCGTGCCACACGTACTTGAAGGTATTAACCAACGTAAAACATACTACTTGTAATAGCTACAATTATTGGCCTGTAGATGATGTAAAAACTGATGTAATTTTGTTCAGTAGACCGGCCCCAGTGTAGAGTATACGGGCACTTCTGGCACCAAGTGTAAATATGTACAGGGTTTGGGAAAGGGGGGAGGCGGTTGTTACATATGCCTCGTGTCGACAGGGCGCAGGAGGTCAGGATTAGAGAGAGGGCATCAAAGACTGCCGTTAAATGACAAAAAAGGAAATTAGTTACAACAACGCGAACATATTTCCGAGTACGGTATACAAGGGGCGCGCCTAGGGTCGGAAGTTACCAGGTTTAGGCCAGTCTAGGAGGTCGAACAATTAATGGAAATGGGCAACGGAAGGGGAAGCGGTTCATGTTAACTTACGTTGGTGGCCGGTCGTGAAAAGCAGAGCTAGAGGCTCTGCCTTCAGAAAAGACGTCTGTTCTGCACGAGGTCTGGATTACAAGAGAGAGAAGCAACAGTGTTCGGCTCCGCCGAACACTCCAGCGTCCACACACGTGATCGGTATCCCGTGCACGCTATTGGCCAAAACCAATGGCGTGAATTCGCTAGCAGTTTGAGCAGAGGGCACGAGGCGTCTCTTGTCAGCAGCTTTAACTGAACAGAACTGCCTCGGTTTTGAAAGACAAGCGACTTGTCACGTAGGGACGGTGTAAGTTACTCGGGGAGAACACCTGTAAAAATTTGACTGCGCCTTTGATATAATTTTTTTTAAACCAATTCCCTAAAATATTCCTTGACTGGCTTCGACCATGTACACCGGTCACCAATAGAAATATCAGCACTTATACACCTTACACCCTCTTTAGTGAAAGCTCATGGGACATTCTAAGTTCAGAGTTGATGATGTGATGGAAGAATATACTGTTGAGTAGGTTAATTACTGCTATAATGTGCTCAGTTCTAGCACATGGTTGTTTACTTCCCATTTAACTAAAATTTCATACATAGGCATCCAAATTCTAATGAGATGACTCGAATTCTGCCACGCAACACAGGATTTGGTATTGGTTAACTTCTACTTCACTCTTCTTGCTTTCTTTCATTTCTACATTTTTGTTTTAATAAAACTGCAGAATTTAGCTGAAAACATTTAATATTGTTTATTCAGTGACATACTAAAAGAAAATGTAGAATGTATAGACCATAACGAGCCGCGTCCATGAGACGGTGGAGCCGGTTCTAATAGCAATAAATAACAAATGTCTGTACAGGAAAGGAGTGCTCTCTCTATGCAATTTTCTGTCAATCACTTTTCCGTAAAAGTGACGGCAAGACTCTCAAGTTTTCGGAAATAATGTCAGAAGCTGTAATTATATTCCTGAGAGACTATAGAACTTTCAACTGAACATACCCATACCGCTGCTTCAGGTCGCTAAATGACCAGTTACAAAAGCCTTAATGATGGGTTGGGCGTGATTCATCATCAGAATATAAGAAACAAACATATTTTTTACTTATTTATTTATTGCTGCAGTTGTTAAAGCTGCTGTCTTATTATACAAAATAGGTCGGAAAAATAGGATGGAATCTACAACATACTTCTGAAAAATTTACATCATACAAGTAGTTTCATGTTTTAGAGCAATTTACATCTAAAAATTGTTAAAAACTTGTTAACAAACTTGATACAGAGTATCAAGAGTTGACTCTGCTAACAAGCTGGCACGATACCTTGTATCAAGTTTGTTTCTAATGTTCTTCTGATTGGCCACGGCCGAAACGCGTCAGTAAAGTTTTACAAGAAGCGGATTCTTGTAATTTGGCGGCCTGAAGCTATGTTACAGACACCCAGTCGTGCAGGCCTCCTGCGCGACCTTGTGTCGCAGATTAAATAAACCATTACTTGACAGTGGTTTCTCGATCCAGCCAAATGCATAACGTCATCTTTTGTTAATCGACAGAAATTTTTGTAGGGTGCATATTTTTCCGTTGTAATTCTACAGTCCATTTTCTTGTGTTTATGACGCATACATACAACATCTGCTGCCAATAACAATTTTCTATAGGAATTGTGGCCGTGCAGCACTATTAAGGCATGACCCTCTCTGACGTCCCTCAAGGCTACTTCTGCTTCAGGTCGCCTCTCTCTCTCTCTCTCTCTCTCTCTCTCTCTCTCTCTCACACACACACACACACACACACACACACGCACACACACACACACACACAAACGCGCGCGCGCGCGCGCGCGCTCTTTCTTTCTCTGCACTATCCACAAAGAAGAGAAACAGGAAATGTGAGCAGTCACTGCACTGTAACAACAGAGACTTTCCCATCGGCTGGAAAAGTACTGTCTACATAGGGAAGGAGTGGACCCTCTCAACAGTTTTGTCGACCATTTTTCTGTTCAAGCTACCCTAAGCCTGGTGGGTTTCCGGAAATAATGTAGCAGTTATCGTTAGATTCCTGAGTGACAGTTTGTACTTGACAGTGCGTTCACTGTCCCTCCAAATTAATAACTTCATCTTCTGTTAACTGATGCACATAGCTCCACAATCCTACTGCACTTTAGTTTTATAACATTTTGTCACAGTTTCAGCGACCAATAATAATTTTCGAAAATGACTGTTGGCAACGCACTACTATGCGTGCCTGAGTTCGTCTCCAAGGGCTACAGCTTCTCAGCACATTCAATTGTGACACTTCTGACTTCATTTCGTATACCACCCATCGCTCAGTTATGCCTTGCCTGTAGCATCAGACGGACAGCCCCTGATCCTGTGTATTAGCTTTTCAAATAATCTTTTTCTTAGGGTAGGATTCCATGGTCATCATGTTATTGAATGTTAATATACTATTGGATACGGCAGCACCTTTATAACGTGGTCACTGAGTGTGCTAGTGGAGCTGCATAATGGTCACTGTTGGTAAAAGTAAAAATGTGAAAGTTACTTACTATTCGTGGTAGTTGGTCTACTGCGGAAACCCTATCGACATGTGTCGTCCTTAAACTGGTGTAGAGGTTCATCAAGCAAATCAAAAACATAATACCCGAGACGTCCCAAAGTTTTCGTGTGCCCAGTAGAATCTATAAGTCTGTGAATGTGGCCAGGAAGATACAGGAATGAAAGCAGAATTTCGTTCCTGGAGTGGGGTGGGAGAGGAGTGGTCATTTCAGTAAACCGTCGCCTGCAGACCTACACACTTAGAGTATTCTTGTTCCTATCTTTTCACTACACGTCACCGCTGTCTTTTCGCAGGAAAAGTTCTTCACAATCAGGCACGTGTGATTATAGCAATGCTACCAAATGTTTTGGCGGAAGAGTCAAATGAAAGAGCATGCCGGCCGGTGTGGCCGTGCGGTTCTAGGCGCTTCAGTCTGGAACCGCGTGACCGCTACGGTCGCAGGTTCAAATCCTGCCTCGGGCATGGATGTGTGTGATGTCCTTAGGTTAGTTAGGTTTAAGTAGTTCTAAGTTCTAGGGGACTGATGACCACAGATGTAAAGTCCCATAGTGCTCAGAGCCCCTTTGAAAGAGCAAATATCAGATTGAAAACTGTAGTTGAAAATGTTGCAGGAACAGCTACTGTTGAGTGGTACTTAAGTAAATAAATTAGTGAAATCAAAGTGAAGTATAAATTAGAATATAAATGAAAAACTTGGTTTAGTTTAGAGAGTTACGTACTGGCATTCAGCGGGCAAAACAGCAGAACAGAAGAGACAATGACCGTGAAGTCAGCAAGTTCCACATAAGCGGGCGCTGTCGATTCAGCCGCCAGGGCATCGCCCGACCGGCTCACGTGTTTCTCAGTTGTCGCATGTGAGCAAAGGCCCTCGCCTACATCCCATGACCGACGTTAAGAAGATTCTTCGAGAAGCTTTTCAACGTGACAGAAGAGGCAATGACCGTGAAGTCGTTCACCTCCAGTAAACTGAAGTGAATAAATACGCGAGACGCAGTGGACCCGAAGACGAAGACGAAGACGAGGACGGAGACGGAGACGGAGACGAGAGACGAAGAAGACGAAGAAGTGAAGAAGCGTAGCAGTAGTTTTCAGTCAGTTTCGGTGCCGAAGACCGTCATGCAAGAAGAGACTACATCATGTACAGACGCACCAAATCCGCCGCTGTAATGGAATAGCAAGCAGCAGCCTCGGCGCCAGAAGACAGAAGTTAAAAGGTATTTGAAGTCTTATTTTTACGTACCCGGTTGACTCGGGAGGACGGGAAGGAGACGGCCTCACATCAGCAGTCACCCGTGAGCTGGGATGGAGATCTGACAACCGAAGACTGGCAAGCGGTAGTCCGTTGTTCGAGTCCGGGACACTGGCCTTCCCCCGCCGCGTCGCGCCGCTCCGCTGGCCGACGCACAACACACGCGGCCGCTTAGAGAAGAGAAACACTGGGACGCCACATTCAAGGAATCATCATCCGATGCACGACTTCGCTCGCAATAATTAATCCGGCCACCTCGCGCTGAGCGTCTCCAGTCAGCTGGGCGAGACGACGACACGAGATACATACCGCTACGCGTAATCAGACGCCGCCGCCGCCGCCGCCGCCGCCGCCGCTGCCGCAGCAGAAGGCTGCGCAAACGACACAGCTGCCGTTCTCCGAACCAGAACATCCAGTAAGATACAGTTGTACGAAGCTTTCAATAAAAGTTATCTTATGTAAAAATGCTGTTTCATTCTATCTCGTACCCGAGCCAAGGAAGAACCCACCCTGCCCACATGTTGTTAAGAGAGAAAAGTCAATTTATTTAATATTTTCACCCTGACAGAATGCTTTAGAATGCTCATCCTGACAATTGACAGCATCAAAGGAGAAAACCCAGTTACATTTAGTAGCAGAAGTGTTACATTTAGTACCAGAACTGTTACACTACCTATCCCAGCCATTCAGAAAAGAGAATAAAGAAGGAGAGGGAAAACTACCCAAGCTTACTACATCAGAAATGCGTGGCAGAAGGAGAACAAAGTACTATTTTTAGATAATA
Organism: Schistocerca serialis cubense; assembly: GCF_023864345.2. Taxonomy (NCBI): domain Eukaryota; kingdom Metazoa; phylum Arthropoda; class Insecta; order Orthoptera; family Acrididae; genus Schistocerca; species Schistocerca serialis. The sequence continues at coordinate 427,845,759 of NC_064644.1, read as the reverse complement.
CTTCTGAATAGATCGTCAGGAACCTGACAAATAATTACCACGTAACAGATGTTCTGTAGTTTACATTGTCAGTTCGTAGCAAGCGTCTAAATTTTTTAACCCTTTTTTGTTTTATGACGTTTACTTATGACACAACACGGTCGATCTGGTTTTCTTTCGGTTGATATTTTTGAGAAACAATTGACTTTGAACATCTAAATTTGTCGTATTGTTGATAAAAATGACATAACTTGTTTACTGTGTTGCTTGCAGACTGAGTAACAATAACTTACAAGTCGTGCATTATTTATGTTTGTGCACGAGCTTCAGCTGTTAAACTTCACCTGCTCTACCAAACGGTGGTAGTTCACAACGGAGCCCCCGGCATCTTTGTGTCCCCTAAAGAGTCACTCACACAGCTACAGGTGCGGTGTAAGGGCCGCTCGCCCAGGAGATCTGCAACCCCCCCTAACATCCACGATATGCGACTGGCCTAACATGGAAGGGGTTGCATCAGTAGACAACAGAGCTTCAATCACACTTGCTGACCATACCAGCACGCGGCAGCACGAGCACAGCTACAGTTCACCGCAGCCACGGTCGTGTTTGCTTCCACGGGCCACGTGATGGCAGCTAGTTCCTCTTGTACCTCTAAGCGGCCTGGGTATTTAGCGACCGAAGCACCACTCCAAGCTCGTGTTTCGTCGAGCCAGATGCCAACTGCACCCACAGTTCTTCAATCAGAGTTTCATTCCGGCTTTGCTAGGTACAACGTCGTGTCCCACCAGCCAATGTCGACCACGTAACCTGCCTGTGTCTGCTTGCATCATCACCAGGACCTGGCTTCTGCATCGGAGATGGCGGAGAAGCTGGTATCAGCAATGGATCTTCTGTTATTTTATTCCAATTCTAAGTGAAAACTGTGTTTCATTACCATGGCTTTCAGCCAAAGTTAGGGCTTGCATAAATTGTGATAATCATTAACTACCACAAACGACTGTAATGATTAATTACACAAGCCCAACGAAGGAAAAACTTTTTTGCTGAAAATACCTTATTGTTATGTTTTTTAGGGTGGGAAATCCAAATATGATACTTAAAAACTGTATCACACCATTTATTCACATTTTACATTTATTAAATTAAGCGGTTTTTTAAAGAATTTAACAGCTTTTGCCACCTTAGATCGCCAAAATCTCAAGCTGGTTGGGGAGCCCTGCCCATAAGGCGCCATACGTTCTCAATTGGGGAGAGATCCAGCAACTTTACTGGCCAAGGCAGGATTTGGCAAGCACGAAGACAAGCAGTAGAAACTTTCACCGTATGCGGTCGGACGTTATCTTGCTGAAATGAAAGCCCAGGATGGTTTGCCTTGGAGGGCAACAAAACGCAGCGTAGAATATCGCCGACGTATCGTTGTGCTCTAAGGGTACCGCAGATGACAACAAAAGAGGTCGTGTTATAAAATGAAATGGCATCCCAGGCCATCACTTCTGGATTTCGGGCCGTATGGCGAGCGGCAGTTAGGTTGCTATCGATCAGCTGTCGGGGGCGCCGCCGGTCTCTGTGGCCGAGCGGTTCTAGGCGATTCAGTCCGGAACCGCGCTGCTGCTAGGGTCGCAGGTTCGAATCCTGCCTTTGGCATGGGTGTGTGTGATGTCCTTAGGTTAGTTAGGTTTAAGTAGTTTCTAAGTCTAGGGGACTGATGACCTCAGATGTTAAGTCCCATAGTGCTTAGAGCCATTTTTTTCGGGGGCGCCTCCAAACACGTTTTCGGCCTGGACTCACGATGGATGATGGCTGCAGTAGAATTGTCCTCAGTGTCTAGTCCAGCTTCTGTATGAACCCCAACGATCAGCGAAGACGCATCTGGAGACGCCCCAGACAGCGGTGGGACACCAACCTAACTGTCGGCCCCTGTACAGCTCGACACCCAGGAGAGTCGGTCTGGGGTGCCATTTCATTTCACGACAGAACCTCTTTGGTTGTCATCCGGGGTACTCTTACAGCACAGTGGGACGTCAACGATATTCTACGGTCCGTTTCGCTGTCCTTCATGGCAAGCCAACCTGGGCTTACATTTCAGCAAGATAATGCCCGTTCGCAAACGTCGAGAGTTTCTACTGCTTGTCTTCGTGCTTGCGAAACATTCCTTTGCCCAGCAAGGTCGCCGAATCTCTCCCCAATTCAGAAAGTTTGGAGCGTAGTGAGCAGGATCATCTAATCAGCTCGCGATTTTGGCGATCTAATGCGACAATTGGACATAATTTGGCACGATATCCCTAAGGAGGACATCCAACAACTTTATCAATTAATGCCAAGCCGAAGAACTGTTAAGCAAACCAGTGGTGGACCAACGTGTTACTGACTTCCTCAATTTGTGAAGCTCTTTCTCTTGAATAAATCATCCAATTTTTCTCAGAATTGTTTTGTTTGTCTGATCATGTACATCACATCTACCGATTCCAACCCATTCCGATAATTCCTTCATGGCGTATTTCACACATGCAACTCTTGAGTGGACGTCAATTGTGATATTCAGCCGCGTGGCGCAATCTTTGGCCTCAAAATACGTAGGCAAACTTATTGACTTGTTCCACGGCTCGTACTCGCGACCTCGTTGACGCACTGAAAAACAGGGTTCTTGCTTCATTGTTATAAAATATTCCAACTAAATGCAGGAAAGAAAAAAAATACTTGGATGGCATTGTTGGCCGGGAGGTCGCATTCGGGGAAGTATGGCCGCCGGGTTGCAAGTCTTATTTCAGGTGACGCTGCATTGGGCGACTTCCGCTTTGGTGGTGATGAGAACAACATAACACGCAGTCCACGAGAGGAGAAAATCTCTAACGCGGCCGGGAACAAAATCCGGGCCCGCTGCATGGTAGAAAAACACGTTACCATTCAGCTAAGCAGGTGGACTGCAGGAAAGAGATATCACTTTATTACTAGGTCTGCATCATTTACCTGTCGTGACTGGACAGACTGCGTCAGGGTTACATATATAAGAATTGATTACAATTTTATGCAACATACAGAAAAGTATTCACAATAAGGGCAGATATGACATATTAAGACAATATTATTTTGTCCATTCACTTTGGTGAATTTTCATTTCATTTTAGGCCAGATGTACAGTTTTATTGAAAAGAATTGTTTGAATTGCGTTTATTGCCATTGCACGTAGGCAGCTATACTGGAGCAACAAGCCTCACAAAGAAAAATAATTATTTGAGTACTATATTTAATTTGCTTATCGCGTACCACTAAAGAGAGATGTTACCAACCGTTCGTCTAAAATTGTGAGCCATATGTTTGTGACTATTACAGCGCCATCCATCACATAGCGAAAAAAGTGGTCCAAGTAAAACATTCATATTTCTTCACGTACTACACGAATATGTAATAAAAAAATGGGGGTTCCTATTTAAGAAAACGCAGTTGATATCCGTTTGACCTATGGTAGCGCCGTCTAGCGGGCCAACCATAGCGCCATCTGGTTTCCCCCTCCAAGCTAGACGAGTTTCGTTCTTGGTAGTTTTTTCGTTTGATGCTTATTTCGTGAGATATTTGGCCCAGTCACTATCAATGGACCGCCCTGTATACCTGCTTCTCATGTTTCACATGATAATCCGCCGTTCGCTGCCACCTATAACACACTTTGTAGGGTACCGGCAGGAACCTGTAGCCCTAGCAGTGAATTATTGAATGGGGCAGGGGCCGTGCCTACTGTATCCTCAATAATGATGGAGGAGAGTTTAATCAAACACCACCAGTTTGAAATCTTCTCCACTGATAAGAAAAACATGTACCCTGTAGTATTCCCAAGATGTGACACTTATTTATTGTAGAACCCAGACCAGTGTCGTAAAGAGTTTTCGAAATAAACTGCCCAGAGCATGGACCGATAAACAAAAAATACAGTTTCTTGTTTCGCACGTAGTAGGAGATGCTGTTGTATGGGCAACAGATGCAGCTGAAACTAGCTACATCTGTGAACAGTTTGAGAAAGCATTTCTAAACAAATACTGGGCACCCTATATTCAGGAAAGACTTTGAAAAGAAGTATGCAGTCCAGAGGCATATAGTACTAAACAAGGAAGCTTAAGAAAATATTTCGAAAAATGTATAAAAAAAACGCGATATTGGGACGAACCGATCTCAAATCGTGATGTGATTAGATTATTAAAATCCAGACTTTCACCCAATATTAAAGAAAAACTTATCCATGTACCAGATAATGATTTGCATAATTTATTGTCTGTCTTGGATTCGATAGACCTAATCCAGGTTAAAGTTGCAAAATAGCAATGGAAATGGTTATGAGTATAAAGAGAAGAACAGTAATAACAGGCAAAATAATTGTAATAATTGTGGTAACTGTGCTAATGGGCGAAACCACAATGGTAAACCTATGAATGGAAATCAGTTATTTAACAGCCATCCGAATGGTGACAAAGCTAATAACAATAGACAGGCTTGGGGAAACAGTTCACCTCAACATAGACGAAAACGACGATATGAGGAAAGGTTTGCACCAGGAGGTGGCAATCAACAGCCAATGCAAGACGCAGGGCCACAGGGAAAGGATAGGTTTGCAATGCCATGGTATCCGAGACAGGATAATCAGAATAACAATAATAATAACAGGAACGAACACGGTCAAGCGGGAACTTAGAATAGAACCAGAATCAAAGTGTGAGAATCGTTGACGAGACGAATGACAATCGTTCTACATCAACTGATTCGACAAACTAAGGACGGCCGCAATTAGCTCTCCGTTGTTGGCCTTGGGACGGGGAGAGAGCTCACAAAAGGGTAAGGAGAAACAGGATATAATCAATATGTTAAGATATAAAGATGGTGTTGGAATGAAGGAGGAACTTTTGTCTGAGAGTAAGAAATGTAACCAAGTAGATAGTGAGTTGATACAGGTTGTGGTTCAAGCTAAAGTTATTAGTACACCTGTCAATATCATAATTGATGCAGGAGCTACAGTACATATGATGAGTTATGATTTTTATAGGAAGTTGTGCCAATTGCATGAAGTGCCAGTGTTGCCAGTTCAGAATTACAAAGTGTCGGGTGTCATTGTTGCCCAAACACAGGTAGTTAAGAGCCAGGCACAGGTGGACGTATTTATGGGAAATGGAGCATTCAATTGCACGTTCCTGGTTGTAAACTGATTGACAGTCACCCGTATTCCGGGTTGGGAGTTTTTGAGAGAAAGGAATGCCTATGTGCACCTCTCTCAAGGGATTTGCAGTTTAAAGAACGGAGAAGTAAGAGTGCAACTGGAATTGCTGTGCACTAAAGCTATACACGTCAAGTGTTGTCACAATGTTAAAGTAAAATGTAACCTGCCAAAGATACTGCACATCCAGCAGTGTTTTGGAGGGCGAGATCATAACCTTCACAATGGAGAGAATATTGGTACCACAGAGCCTTGCCAAGCAGTAAAAGATAAAAGTAGAGGAATCCACATATCTGACACCACAGCAACAATTGCAATAATCTAAGCTATTGATCGAACATATAGAAGTATTCTCTGAGAGACCAGGGGTCATCAGAGATTATACGTACAATATTGATGTTATACCACACAAAACATTTTGTAATGCTATTTACTCCGTTCCATGGTCGAAAAAGGAGGCAGTAAAATTAGAAATACGTAAGATGCTAGAATGGGCAGCCCGTTGCTAGCAGTTACAAAATATACTGAAAGAATTTTTGGTACATTAAGCTGTTAATGGAAACTTTAACATTCGGTTTGCATGACGAAATACACACACAGTGTATGCAGATACACATAACTTATTACAATGTACATTTGGTATTGGTAGCAGAAGTACCTCCCTGTTACATGTGCTGAGTCAATTAGACCATTTTTTGGACTTTACGACACTGGTTCAAATTGGCTCTGAGCACTATGGGACTTATCTTCTGAGGTCATCAGACCCCTAGAACTTAGAACTACTTAAACCTAACTAAACTGAGGATGCCACACACACCCATGCCCAAGGCAGGATTCGAACCTGCGACCGTAGCGGTCGCGCGGTTCCAGACTGTAGCGCCTAGAACCGCTGGGCCATAGAGGACGGCTACGACACTGATCTGGTTTCTAAAATAACTCAGTTACGGTATATACAAATACACAGGCATATTAAGTGAATACACGACTTCTCAAGATGTCCCTGCTTCCGCTTTGGCAGTTCGGTTCACTGAGAACGTGAATGGATCTTAGTGACATCGTATCTTTATACATTAAGTAGGTAAAACTATCTAGGTTCTACCTACTGATCCTTTTAGTTGATTCATGGCTTGTACCGTTAGATGTACTACGCTCATGACTGATAAATGAATTCTTTAGCCGGTTTAAAATTTCCAGATATGCCATTGCAATTGTCATTACATATTTCCAAAAAAATCCTATCCTGACATTAAATGCATAAGACTTTGAATACACACTAGGAAAAAACTTTCATTGTGACTACAAATAAAGTGAAAATTCATTGATGAGTTGAAACATTATTAAATTTAGACTTATATCTATTAGATTGTTGTTGTAGTCTTCAGTCCTGAGACTGGTTTGATGCAGCTCTCCATGATACTCTATCCTGTGCAAGCTCCTTCATCTCCGAGTGCCTACTGCAATCTACATCCTTCTGAATCTACTTAGTGTATTCATCTCTTGGTCTCCCTCTACGATTTTTACCCTCCACACTGCCCTCCAGTATTAAATTGGTGATCCCTTGATGTCTCAGAACATGTCCTACCAACTGATCCCTTCTTCTAGTCAAGTTGTGCCACAAACTCCTCTTCTCCACAATTCTATTCAATACCTCCTCACTAGTTATGTGATCTACCCACCTAATCTTCAGCATTCTTCTGTAGCATCACATTTCGAATGCTTCTATTCTCTTCTTGTCTAAACTATTTATCGTCCACGTTTCACTTCCATACATGGCTACACTCCATACAAATACTTTCAGAAACGACTTCCTGACATTTAAATCTATACTCGATGTTAACAAATTTTTCTTCTTGAGAAACGCATTCCTTGCCATTGCCAGTCTACATTTTATATCCTGTCTACTCTGACCATCATCAGTTATTTTGCTCCCCAAATAGCAAAATTCCTTTACTACTTTAAGTGTCTCATTTCCTAATCTTATTCCCTCAGCATCACCCGACTTAATTCGACTACATCCATCATCCTCGTTTTGCTTTTGTTGATGTTCATCTAATACCCTCCTTTCAAGACACTGTCCATTCCGTTCAACTGATCTTCCAAGTCCTTTGCTGTCTCTGACAGAATTACAATGTCATCGGCGAACCTCAAAGTTTTTATTTCTTCTCCGTGGATTTTAATACCTACTCCGAACTTTTCTTTTGTTTCCTTTACTGCTTGCTCAATATACAGATTGAATAGCATTGGGGAGAGGCTACAACCCTGTCTCATTCCCTTCCCAATCACTGCTTCCCTTTCATGCCCCTCGACTCTTATAACTGCCATCTGCTTTCTGCCTTTCGCTCCCTGTATTTTACACCTGCCACCTTCAGAATTTGAAAGAGAGTATTCCAATCAACATTGTCAAAAGCTTTCTCTAAGTCTACAAATGCTAGAAACGTAGGTTTGTCTATCCTTAATCTTTCCTCTAAGATAAGTCGTAGGGTCAGTATTGCCTCACGTGTTCCAACATTTCTACGGAATCCAAACTGATCTTCTCTGAGGTCGGCTTCTACTAGTTTTTTCCATTCGTCTGTAAAGAATTCGCTTTAGTATTTTGCAGCTGTGACTTATTAAACTGATAGTTCGGTAATTTTCACATCTGTCAACACCTGCTTTCTTTGGGCTTGGAATTATTATATCCTTCTTGATTTCTGAGGGAATTTCGCCTGTCTCATACATCTTGCTCACCAGATGGTAGAGTTTTGTCAGGACTGGCTCTCCCAATGCTGTCAATAGTTCTAATGGAATTATGTCTACTCCCGTGGTCTTGTTTTGACTCAAATCCTTCAGGGCTCTGTCAAACTCTTCACGCAGTATCATATCTCCCAGTTCATATTCATCTCCATCCTCTTCCATTTCCATAATATTGTCCTCAAGTACATCTCCCTTGCATAGACACTCTGTATACTCCTTCCACCTTTCTGCTTTCCCTTCTTTGCTTAGAACTGGGTTTCCATCTGAGCTCTTGATATTCATGCAAGTGGTTCTCTTTTCCCAAAGGTCTCTCTAATTTTCCTGTAGGCAGTATCCATCTTATCCCTAGTGAGATAAACCTCTACATCCTTACATTTGTCCTCTAGCCATTCCTGCTTAGCCATTTTGCACTTCCTATCGATCTCATTTTTGAGACGTTTGTATTCCTTTTTGCCTGCTTCACTTACTGCATTTTTGTATTTTCTCCTTTCATCAATTAAATTCATATCTCTTCTGTTACCCAAGGATTTCTACTAGCCCTCGTCTTTTTACCTACTTGGTCCTCTGCTGCCTTCACTATTTCATTCCTCAAAGCTACCCATTCTTCTTCTGCTGTATTTCTTTCCCCCATTCCTGTCAATTGTTCCGTTATGCTCTCCCTGAAACTCTGTACAAACTCTGGTTTAGTCAATTTATCCAGGTCCCATCTCCTTAAATTCCCACCTTTTTGAAGTTTCTCCAGTTTTAATCTACAGTTCAAAACCAATAGATTGTGGTCAGAGTCCACATCTGCCCCTGGAAATGTCATACAATTTAAAATCTGGTTCCTAAATCTCTGTCTTACCATTATATAATCTATGTGAAACCTTTTAGTATCTCCAGGGTTCTTCCATGTATACAACCTTCTTTCATGATTCTTGAACCAAGTGTTAGCTATGGTTAAGTTATGCTCTGTGCAAACTTCTAACAGGCGACTTCCTCTTTCATTTCTTAGCCCCAATCCATATTCACCTACTATGTTTCCTTCTCTTCCTTTTCCTACTGTCGAATTCCAGTCACCCATGACTATTAAATTTTCGTCTCCCTTCACTACCTGAATAATTTCTTTTATCTCATCATACATTTCAACAATTTCTTCATCATCTGCAGAGCTAGTTGGCATATAAACTTGTACTACTGTCGTAGGCGTGGGCTTCGTATCTATCTTGGCCACAATAATGCGTTCCGTATGCTGTTTGTAGTAGCTTACCCGTACTCCTATTTTTTTATTCATTATTAAACTTACTCCTGCATTACCCCTATTTGATTTTGTATTTATAACCCTGTATTCACCTGACCACAAGTCTTGTTCCTCCTGCCACCGAACTTCTCTAAATCCCACAATATCTAACTTTAACCTATCCATTTCCCTTTTTAAATTTTCTAACCTACCTGCTCGATTAAGGGATCTGACATTCCACGCTCCGATCCGTAAAACGCCAGTTTTCTTTCTCCTGATAACATCCTCTTGAGTAGTCCCCGCCCGGAGACCCGAATGGGGGACTATTTTATCTCCGGAATATTTTACCCAAGAGGACGCCATCATCATTTAACCAAACAGTAAAGCTGCATGCCCTCGGGAAAAATTACGGCTGTAGTTTCCCCTTGCTTTCAGCCGTTCGCAGTACCACAACAGTAACGCCGTTTTGGTTAGTGTTACAGGGCCAAATCAGTCAATCATCCAGACTGTTGCCCCTGCAACTACTGAGAAGGCTACTGTCCCTCTTCAGGAACCACACGTTTGTCTGGCCTCTCAACAGATACTCCTCCGTTGTGGTTGCACCTACGGTACGGCTATCTGTATCGTTGAGGCACGCAAGCCTCCCCACCAACGGCAAGGTCCATGGTTCATTGGGGGGGGGGGGTCTATTAGATATATACACATATACACATCGTGTACGCTGCCATTGCACGTAGGCAGCTATACTGGGGCATCAAGCCTCACAGAGAAAAATACTTATTTGAGTATTATATTTAATTTGCTTATCGCGTAACACTAAATAAAGATATTTTTTTTATCCATCGTGAGTAAGACGGATGTCTTTACGTTGAAATACGTATGATGTTTCTGGTGATAGAGCCCTGAGAAATAAAATTTAGCCGTGGCTTTTAATGAACTTAAAAGAGATTTTTCTTAACAAAACATTTTCATTCCAAATTAACGGAACATTTTTCCTCTTTTCAAAAAGTTACGCGATACTGAATACTGTCATTATCGCTAATCTGGTAAATAAAGGTTTGCAGAGCTCCTGTTTTTTACTTGATGTAATGATCCTGACAGATTTTTTTTTTTGGGGGGGGGGGGGGGCATTACATCTTCTTACAACCTTCAGTGTGTCCCCATAACAGCAGACCATAATTAAGAGTGAATAATAAACTGTTAATAGGTACTGGTCAGTTAATACACCTTTTAGTTTTCTTAGTAGGTATATAACACTAGAGATCTTGGAACACACATACTCTGTGTGCTGTCTATCATGAAGTCTAGTAGTTTGACAGCCTCCATGTTATCCTGGCAGCCAACGTTGCTGAGACTGCATATCATGTGTTTTTTTTTTATTCGTTTTCATTTTACTTTCAATGAACCACTCTTTAATGCATTCAAAGAGTACATCTGCTCCCAACAGAGCTTGTTAAGCCGTTTTCCCCTTGGATACCAACAGAATGGCGTGAAGCCTTTTTATGTGTCACCCGTTCCCAGCCCCAGCTCCACACCTAGATGTAGTACAGGTTTCTTATTCCCGTGTTATTTTTATACAAATTATAGGTTACGTATATACAACATTTGGTCGAAAATGCTCCAGGCATCTACATCTACATTTATACTCCGCAAGCCACCCAACGGTGTGTGGCGGAGGGCACTTTACGTGCCATTGTCGTTACCTCCCTTTTCTGTTCCAGTCGCGTATGGTTCGCGGGAAGAACGACTGTCTGAAAGCCTCCATGCGCGCTCGAATCTCTCTAATTTTACACTCGTGATCTCCTCGGGAGGTATAAGTAGGGGGAAGCAATATATTCGATACCTCATCCAGAAACGCACCCTCTCGGAACCTGGAGAGCAAGCTACGCCGCGTTGCAGAGCGCCTCTCTTGCAGAGTCTGCCACTTGAGTTTGCTAAACATCTCCGTAACGCTATCACGGTTACCAAATAACCCTCTGACGAAACGCGCCGCTCTTCTTTAGATCTTCTCTATCTCCTCCGTCGACCCGATCTGGTACGGATCCCACACTGATGAGCAATACTCAAGTATAGGTCGAACTAGTGTTTTGTAAGCCACCTCCTTTGTTGATGCACTACATTTTTTAAGGACTCTCCCAATGAATCTCAACCTGGTACCCGCCTTACCAACAATTAATTTTATATGATCATTCCACTTCAAATCGTTCCGCACGCATACTCCCAGATATTTTACAGAAGTAACTGCTACCAGTGTTTGTTCCACTGTCATATAATCATACAATAAAGGATCCTTCTTTCTATGTATTCACAATACATTACATTTGTCTATGTTAAGGGTCAGTTGCCACTCCCTGCACCAAGTGCCTATCCGCTGCAGATCTTCCTGCATTTCACTACAATTTTCTAATGCTGCAACTTCTCTGTATACTACAGCATCATCCGCGAAAAGCCGCATGGAACTTCCAACACTATCTACTAGGTCATTTATATATATTGTGAAAAGCAATGGTCCCATAACACTCCCCTGTGGCACGCCAGAGGTTACTTTAACGTCTGTAGGCGTCTCTCCATTGATAACAATATGTTGTGTTCTGTTTGCTAAAAACTCTTCAATCCAGCCACACAGCTGGTCTGATATTCCGTAGGCTCTTACTTTATCAGGTGACAGTGCGGAACTGTATCGAACGTCTTCCGGAAGTCAAGGAAAATAGCATCTACCTGGGAGCCTCTATCTAATATTGAAATGAGCGTTTGGCGTCATTGGCCGGGAGGCCCCTCGCGGGGCAGGTCCGGCCGCCATATCGCAGGTCTTATTACATTCGGCGCCACATTGGGCGACCTGCACGCCGGATGGGGATGAAATGATGATGAACACAACACAACACCCAGTCCCTGAGCGGAGAAAATCTCCGACCCAGCCGGGAATCGAACCCGGGCCCAGAGGACGGCAATCCGTCACGCTGACCACTCAGCTACTGGGGCGGACTATCTAATATTTTCTGGGTCTCATGAACAAATAAAGCGAGTTGGGTCTCACACGATCGCTGTTTCCGGAATCCATGTTGATTCCTACAGAGTAGATACTGGGTTCCCAAAAACGACATGATACTCGAGCAAAAAACATGTTCTAAAATTCTACAACAGATCGACGTCAGAGATATAGGTCTATAGTTTAGCGCATTTGCTCGACGACCCTTCTTGAAGACTGGGACTACCTGTGCTCTTTTCCAATCATTTGGAACCTTCCGTTCTTCTAGAGACTTGAGGTACACGGCTGTTAGAAGGGGGGCAAGTTCTTTCGCGTACTCTGTGTAGAATCGAATTGGTATCCCGTCAGGTCCAGTGGACTTTCCTGTGTTGAGTGATTCCAGTTGCTTTTCTATTCGTTGGACACTTATTTCGATGTCAGCCATTTTTTTGTTTGTGCGAGGATTTAGAGAAGGAATTGCAATGCGGTCTTCCTCTGTGAAACAGCTTTGGAAAAAGGTGTTTAGTATTTCAGCTTTACGCGTGTCATCCTCTGTTTCAATGCCGTCATCATCCCGGAGTGTCTGGATAGTCTGATTCGAGCCACTTACTGATTTAACGTAAGACCAGAACTTCCTAGGATTTTCTGTCAAGTCGGTACATAGAATTTTACTTCCGAATTCACTCAACGCTTCACGCATAGCCCTCCTTACGCTAACTTTGACATCGTTTAGCACCTGTTTGTCTGAGAGGTTTTGGCTGCGTTTAAACTTGGAGTGAAGCTCTCTTTGCTTTCACAGTAGTTTCCTGACTGTTGCTGAACCACGGTGGGTTTTTCCCGTCCCTCACAGTTTTACTCGGCACGTACCTGACTAAAACGCATTTTACGATTGCCTTAAACTTTTTCCATAAACACTCAACATTGTCAGTGTCGGAACTGAAATTTTCGTTTTGATCTGTTAGGTAGTCTGAAATCTGCCTTCTATTACTCTTGCTAAACACATAAACCTTCCTCCCTTTTTTTATATTCCTATTAACTTCCATATTCAGGGATGCTGCAACGGCCTTATGATCACTGATTCCCTGTTCTGCACTTACAGAGTCGAAAAGTTCGGGTCTGTTTGTTATCAGTAGGTCCAAGATGTTATCTCCACGAGTCGGTTCTCTGTTTAATTGCTCGAGGTAATTTTCGGATAGTGCACTCAGTATAATGTCACTCGATGCTCTGTCCCTACCGCCCGTCCTAAACATCTGAGTGTCCCATTCTATATCTGGTAAATTGAAATCTCCACCTAAGACTATAACATGCTGAGAAAATTTATGTGAAATGTATTCCAAATTTTCTCTCAGTCTGTGCCTTTGTAAAAATTGCGGCAGAATTTATCTCTGGCTTAAGCCAGCTTTCTGTACCTATAACGATTTCAGCTTCGGTGCTTTCTATCAGCGCTTGAAGTTCCGGTACTTTACCAACGCAGCTTCGACAGTTTACAATTACAATACCGACTGCTGCTTGGTCCCCGCATGTCCTGACTTTGCCCCGCACCCTTTGAGGCTGCTGCCCTTTCTGTACTTGCCCGAGGCCATCTAACCTAAAAAACCGCCCAGTCCACGCCACACTACCCCTGCTACCCGTGTAGCCGCTTGCTGCGTGTAGTGGACTCCTGACCTATCCAGCGGAACCCGAAACCCCACCACCCTATGGCGCAAGTCGAGGAATCTGCAGCCCACACGGTCGCAGAACCGTCTCAGCCTCTGATTCAGACCCTCCACTCGGCTCTGTACCAAAGGTCCGCAGTCAGTCCTGTCGATGATGCTGCAGATGGGGAGCTCTGCTTTCATCCCGCTAGCGAGACTGGCAGTCTTCACCAAATCAGATAGCCGCCGGAAGCCAGAGAGGATTTCCTCCGATCCATAGCGACACACATCATTGGTGCCGACATGAGCGACCACCTGCAGATGAGCGCACCCTGTACCCTTCATGGCATCCGGAAGGACCCTTTCCACATCTGGAATGACTTCCCCCGGTATGCACACGGAGTGCACATTGGTTATCTTCCCCTCTCATGCTACCATATCCCTAAGGGGCCCAATTACGCGCCTGACGTTGGAGCTCCCAACTACCAGTAAGCCCACCCTCTGCGACCGCCCAGATCTTGCAGACTGAGGGGCAACCTCTGGAACAGGACAAGCAGCCATGTCCGGCCGAAGATCAGTATCAGCCTGGGACAGAGCCTGAAACCGGTTCGTCAGACAAACTGCAGCGGCCTTCCGTTCAGCCCTCCGGAATGTCTGTCGCCCCCTGCCACACCTCGAGACGACCTCCCACTCTACCACAGGTGAGGGATCAGCCTCAATGTGGGCAGTATCCCGGGCAGCCACAGTCGTAGTCCGATCGGGGGATGCGTGGGACGAGCTGGCCGTCCCCGACAAACCCCCATCCGGATCCCCAGAGTGATGACCATTGGCAACAGCCTCAAGCTGTGTGACCGAAGCCAACACTGCCTGAAGCTGGGAGCGAAGGGATGCCAACTCAGCCTGCATCCAAACACAGCAGTTGCAGTCCCTATCCAGGCTAAAAACTGTTGTGCAAAGAACGTCTGAACTAATCTACAGAGAGCACAAACAAATCGACACAAAATTTAAACAGTTATTAAAATACAAGATTGCCTAGTAAATGCAGTAATGCTGCTACTTGCGCACTGCTGATACACTGCTCGCCGGCGGAAGGAGACTACGCGATTTTACATTATTCAGGTACTAAAACGCGATGCTACAACTCTCAAATACTATAATACGTCCGAAATTTATGAATTAGACAATGCAAGTACCAAAAACACGCAAAGAAATTAAGAATTAAACTATGTAACAAATAAGTGAGCAAGGAGTATACGACTTTCTGCTGGCAGCTGCTTATCCAACGGCGGCAGGGAGCACACTGGCTGTGACCAACCGACACTGGCCGTTCAAAACAAAAACAGAAGACAGACGACTACGCGAATTTACATTATTCAGTTACTAAAACGCGATGCTACAACTCTGAAATACTATAATACGCCCGCAATTTATGAATTAAATTATGTAACAAATAAGTGAGCAAGGAGTATACGACTTTCTGCTGTCAGCTGCTTATCCAACGGCGGCAGGGAGCACACCGGCTGTGACCAACCGACGTTCCTGAGTTATGCTTTTATGTCACACGCTCTCACCCCCCGCCCTCACACACTGGACTCGCATTCGGGAGGACGACGGTTCAATCCCGTCTCCAGCCATCCTGATTTAGGTTTTCCGTGATTTCCCTAAATCGTTTCAGGCAAATGCCGGGATGGTTCCTTTGAAAGGGCACGGCCGATTTCCTTCCCAATCCTTCCCTAACCCGAGCTTGCGCTCCGTCTCTAATGATCTCGTTGTCGACGGGACGTTAAACACTAACCACCACCACCACCACCACCCCCGCCCTCGGCCACAGGACAACAGTTTTTTCGATGTACCAAGTAGTCTGTGTCCCACGTTTGGCAGAAATTGCTTCAGCGTTACAGACATGTGCCGATCGATATGTCACTGTCTTTTTACTCCCTCGCTAAAGTTTCCTCGTAATAGGACGAATAGTATAGGAAGGCACAGAGACGAATGAATAAGGAAGCAAACAAATATTCTCCAACTTCGTAAGCGACAACTCGCCGAAATTCTCCGGACTGCCGTTTTGGTTGGGTCGACAGCTCAACGAAGGCACTGCAGACGTTTCTGAGCTCACGAAACGACCGAATTCGTGGATGACCCACAGATCGCTTCCCCACAGCAGACACCATTCCTATAACCCATTTTATTGAGAGACCGTTTTGTGAGAGAGATCTGTGTATCATCTACGGATTTTGTTGTTTCGTGAGCTGAGCAGTGTCCGCCGTGTGGATCCAGCCCAGGTGGCAGTGTAGAGAATTTCGTCGAGTTGTCACTTACGATGTTGAAGAAGCCCAACTCAAAAACCCAAAGATGGTAGCCATTGATAAATGATAATTTCTCGGGAAAGAAATACTCATTTTTATGTATTAGATATAATCAAATATTCCTCACGAATCAGTCTAGCATTAGGGAAATTTGTATCAAAATCCCTGCAGTAGCTCCTTATATTAACTTTCACATACAGATAAAAAACGCGGGGGAGGGATAGGACTTTAAGTATAAGGAATTGTACGACGAACTTTTTATTTTCTCAAAAATCGCCAAATAAATCACCAAACGACGCACGGGTAATCCGTACCCTAATATTGTGGACCTTGCCGTACGCCTCATAGATTGATCTTTCAGCAAATCATATGTTAAGAGCGCAGTGTATTTTGCTTACCTTGTAAGTGACTTCTATGCTGGTCGGCAGCACGATACTCTACGTTTACTGCACTCTATCAACGTCCCGCGGGAATGTATTTCTATGTTTACTTTTTTCATTTTCGATTATTGTGCTGGTAGTTCGACGAGAGTATCTTTTCCGCCTACTTTTTTTTCAGGCAACATCCCCTTTCGACTTTGCATGACCCTTGTATCCTAACTAGGTCCTCTGCAAATGGGACACGTCTTAGTCGGAAGCAGCGTCACAGCAGCACGAAGAACTGGCGGGCTCTCCGAAGGCACCCACGAACGCCGGGGCGCTGACAGCGTCGGAGAGGAGGGAAGGGTTGGGAAGGGCTGGGTGGGGAGGGGAGGGGAGAGGAGACACCGGGCGACGAGAGATGGTATCTCGTCCTGCCGGCCGGCGATTGTGATGGAGGGCGCAACGCGCACCCAGATGTCGCCCGCCTCCGAACCGACAAAGCAATTCCCGAGATAGCGATCTGAATGTGTTTATAAAGCTGCCTTTCCTATTCACAGGAGTTCAGTATCTCGCGAGAGTGCGGCGACAGCGTCAGGGTACAGAGACTGTATTGCTCGCCAACAGACGTCAACACAGTAGCAGGCTCTCTTCTCCATTACATTTTACGACTACCACAACACCAGAGAGAGAGAGAGAGAGAGAGAGAGGGATGGGAAGACGTGAAACTCCACATTTCACGCCTCGTCGACACTGAACTCAGTCAAAATAAATCGTTGAGGATCGTCAACTTACCCTCTTAGAGAAACTACGTGTGAATATTGAACGGGCAGTCGAGTATATAAAGCGAGAAGATTTAATAATCACCAGGCTAGCCGAGAGCGCTAACGCGCTGCTTCCTGGACTCGAGTAGGCTGGCGGATTAACGGCGGATTAACGACGAGGGTCGATGTGCCGGCCAGCCTGGATGTGGTTTTTAGGCGGTTTTCCACATCCCGCTAGGTGAATACCGGGCTGGTCCCCACGTTCCGCCTCAGTTACACTGATCGCAGACATCTGAACACATTCGCACTTTCCATGGAGTCCACTCGACGCAGACAGTTGGGGTACACTAATTCCGTCCCGGGGGGTATGGGGTGGCAGCAGGAAGGGCATCTGGCCAGCCCTTAACCATTAAAATGCCAATCCGATTACCGATGGCCGACCCTGCGTACCTGCGGGACAAGGCTCAAGCGATAGCATTTAATAATCATGGGTGAATGAAACGCTGTAGTAGGTGAAAGAACAGAAGACTGAATTGCAGGAAAATATGGGCTTGATAGTAGGAATGAATGAGGAGAAAGACAAACTGAGTTCGACAATAAATAGTTTTAGCGAACATGCTATTCAGAAATCGTATGTGAGAGGGTATAAATAGAAGAACCCTGGAGAAACGGGATAATGTCAGATGGATTACATCAGAGTTAGTGAAACATTATGAAATAAGATACTGGACTATAAGATCTACCCATAAGCAGAGACAGTATCAGATCTCAATTTAGTAATAATGTAGCTGACTGAAGAATAAGAAAATCGTCTGGAAGATACAATGTGGAAAGAACTAGTATGCTGACGCACTGGGGAATGATGAGGTGCGTCTCGAGACCTCTTAGATAGTAGATATTACGATAAAGAATACCACAGCAGGCTGTTGAACTGAAGAAGGAAAGACACACATAGATGCAAGATACAAGTTACAAGGAAGGTGCGATGAAACCTAAGGTGACAGAGGAAATATTTTATTTGATCTACAAAAGAAATACGAGGACAAGTCGAAATGTAAAGTTCGATAGGTTGAGAATTGGCAGCGAGAGATAAAAGCCTATGAAGCTTTGCACAGATGTGTTGGGCAGTGCCTGAAGTATGCCTCTCGATTGCTCCACGTCGCTCTTTTCAGTTCTAAGAACACAGTGAGCACTTAAAGATAACTAGAACAATAGTGTCTTCCGCCAAGTACTGGTGTCCGCTGCGAGAGATTTCGCCTAATTTCATGCAACACAACAAAACGTACCTGTCATTCATTCCCTTTTTCATGACAATTCCCGGCCGCACACTGCTGGGTCAATGAGTACAGCCCTGCAGCATTTTCGATGGGAAGTGCGTCATCACTCACAATACAGAGATGAATTGGCTCCTTCCGATGTTAATCTCTGCTCACATGAACCGCTAACTATACAGACAACATTTTGGCCGAGACAACGAACTGCAGACCAGCGTAGAGAGGTCGCTGAAAGCACAAGTGGCTGCCTTCTATGACGAGGGTATTGGAAAGCTGGTACAGCGCTATGACAAATGTCTAAGTCGGAGGAACGACTGTGTAGAGAAGCAGCTAGAACGTGTAGCAACATTTTTGATTTTCACTGTGATTCCCATTTCGCGACCGATCGGACCTAACTTTCCGAATAGCCGTCATAAGTAAAAAAGTGTTCAGGGAAGGATAAATAGGATGCGTAGGGAAGTCAAGGCGAAATGAACGCAGGAAAAATATGAAGAAATCGAAAAGGACATTACTACCGAAAGTACTGATGAAACATACAGGAAAGTCGAAAGTATCTTCGGGGAAATTAAAAGCAATATCGTTAACATTAGCCGGCCGCTGTGACCGAGCGGTTCTAGGCGCTTCAGTCCGGATCCGCACTGCTGCTGCGGTCGCAGGTTCGTATCCTGCCTCGGTTATGGGTGCGTGCGATGTCCTTAGGTTAACTAGGTTTAAGTAGTTCTAAGTCTAGGGGACTGATGACCTCGGATGTTAAGTCCCATAGTGCTTAGAGCCATTTGAAGCATTTGAACGTTAACATTAAGAGTACAAGATGAATTCCAAGGTTAAACGCCCAGGAGAGAGTGTGCAGATGGAAAGAGTACACGGAAGGCCTATATAAGAGGAAGTACCTGTCTGATGACAACTGCTTCAGCAGCGGCAGACGTCGAGCCGAGAGGGCGACCCTGCAGCGGTAGCAACTGCAGCGCTGCAGCTGATCGACATTAATTCAGCTTTGTTTCTGTTTTTTCTCGTACTTCCGTGAAGACGTTTACTGTGTAGGCTAGTGTTCATTATCTTATTGTAAATTTTTGTTTTGGTTAAAATCTTAGTGAATATTCCTCATGTAATTTCTCCCCCACCAGAAGCGCCACGTCACATATCACGTGGCTCAGTATGAATCAGGCGACTGCTGAGAACGGAGCTCGGACAGTCAGTGCCAAGGCAACTAGAAACAATCAGGTAGGCAATTTCGGGGGGTCGTGCTTCTATTGGCTAACGCGTGTGATGTCATCTGAACTACTGTTCTAACGCGAGAGTTTAACACGAGCGTCATGAACTGCGAATTGATAATTTCTGACGCACATTATTAAGCATCGCCTAAACATAAGACATCTACATCCATACTCCGCAAGCCACCTGACGGTGTGTGGCGGAGGGTACCTTAAGTACCTCTACCGGTTCTCCCTTCTATTACAGTCTCGTATTGTTCGTGGAAAGAAAGATTGTCGGTATGCCTCTGTGTGGGCTCTAATCTCTCTGATTTTATCCTCATGGTCTCTTCGCGAGATATAAGTAGGTGGGAGCAATATACTGCTTGACTCCTCAGCGAAGGTATGTTCTCGAAACTTCAACAAAAGCCCGTACCGAGCTACTGAGCGTCTCTCCTGCAGAGTCTTCCACTGGAGTTTATCTATCATCTCCGTAACGCTTTCGCGATTACTTAATGATCCTGTAACGAAGCGCGCTGCTCTCCGTTGCATCTTCTCTATCTCTTCTATCAACCCTATCTGCTACGGATCCCACACTGGTGAGCAATATTCAAGCAGTGGGCGAACAAGTGTACTGTAACCTACTTCCTTTGTTTTCGGATTGCATTTCCTTAGGATTCTTCCAATGAAGCTCAGTCTGACATCTGCTTTACCAACGATCAACTTTATATGATCATTCCATTTTAAATCACTCCTAATACCTACTCCCAGATAATTTATGGAATTAACTGCTTCCAGTTGCAGACCTGCTATATTGTAGCTAAATGATAAAGGATCGTTCTTGCTATGTATTCGTAGCACATTACACTATAAGAAATGAACTCATGCTATAATAATAGCATCTTCATTGACTTAATATTAGGAGCTACGATGTAATGCTGCATTCATAGCAATCCGCTATAGCTGAGGACGATGATGGCGCTATCCACTGCAAATTTTTCTGTATGGCTATTTTTTTATGGTTCTGTTTTAGCCACTGTCTTCATATGCCTTATTCTAATGAAGGTTCTTGTCCTTACGTAGAGAGAAACCACTCTGTGATCCATTTCGGAAAACTTTGAGGTTATTGTACGAGGGTTGCCCAGCCGTAAACAATGCTACGAATGCGAACCGGTACGGATGTATTATTAATATGATGCCTCCTGAGTGAGCGCGCGAAGTTTCCGTCACTTCCGACAGATAGTGTAGATGCAGGACAGTTTCAAAATGGCGTCTGTAGATGATGTACGTTAGAAGCAACGTGCCGTCATTGAATTTCTCACTGCAGAGAAAGAAACTGTGAGGAATATTCACAAACGCTTGTACAAAGTCTATGGAACATCTGCTGTTGACAGAAGTACAATTAGTAGCTGGGCACGGAGGCTGAGGTTATCAGAAGGCGGTTGAGCGGAGCTCCACGATTTGCAGCAGTCTGGGAGACCATCCACTTCTGTCACACCTGACAGCCCTGACTTAGCGCCCTCTGACATCCACTTATCTGGGCCATTAAAGGAAGCCATTCGTGGAAGACATTTTGAGGACGATGAGAAGATGAATCACACAGTGAAGCACTGGCTCCGCCACCAGGACACGGATTGGTGACGACGGGGCATACACGCCCTTGTTTCACGCTAGAGAACGGCCATAGAATGGGATGGAGATTATGTGGAAAAATACGGTAAGTAGATAAAACAACATTCTTTCGTGTCTGTAATTCTCATTACGTTCAATAACGAATTATTGAAGAAAAAAATGCAGTGCATTACTTTCTGAGCAACCCTCCTAGAAATTAACCTTTGTGTACTCCGTCACATTTAGTTACATGTCACCAGGAAACCTGCAAAATATTGCTTCGAACTCCTTTATTTTATTGAACCAGTCAACTGAACTAGAAGTGAACCCATCTCTGGAGATTATGAGATCCAGTCATCACCGGTGATGTAATTTGAATCCGGAAAACGTTTCTCTGAGACTGAACCCAAGGAACTGTCAATGTGGCAGCATTTAAATGCTATGTAACCCGCAAGACTTTCAGCGCATCTTGGCATTCACGGTCGACACCGGTTGCTGGAAATTTCAAGAGATCTAGTTCTTGTTCCCTGAAATTAGTGTGGTTCAAATCAGCTGTCATATTTCCAGCTATGTTAATACACAATTCGCTCGCGATGTATTTTTTGAAGTTCTCTTCAGTTTCTTCAGTTGGAAAAACATGTGACGGGACCCGACTAGTACTCTCCATAACAAATATATCTGCAGACAGGGGGATGTCTTCTGCATTTCCAGCCAATATTAGAAGCCGCATTCTGTTTTTCACTTCGAAAATTGTTGGGTTGTAAAATGCGCATAGACCACGAATTTTAGAAAAAGAGCTCACCAAAAAAATCTTGGTTTAGCCTGGAAGTCAAGATGTACGGTGCTCCCATATTCTTTATGCCACTATTAAGTCTAAAGAGAGAATTTGCTGAAATTATGATCCTTCTGCACTGGCAACGGGTATTACTTTCTTCAACGACGCATGATGGAATCAACCTCGAGAAAGCCTTTTAGTGTTGTAACACGCCGAGGGGTATAAATGGTGGGCGACCCTTAAACTGTTCTAGCTTTGCCAGTGCGCCCTGTAAACGCCACGTACCTGATACTCCCGCAGCGGTCGTACTATTTCTGCTCCATACTGCTGCTGACTTGCCAGAAATTATGTGTCTAAATATGCAAGCGGGTTTAGAGGAGCACTCAACATTAAGCACAACAGTGTCCTACGTCTGGTATGAGCAACTATATTCTGGGACGATAAGACAATCGCAGGTTGCCCTGTTTGCACTCTTAAGTCTTAAGTGTTGATGCCAATTAATATTCTTGGTGATTATCTTCCACAATTATCATTCACTTGTTACTGCACAGAATTCATGGCAACATTAATGTCTGTCACTATCGTATCTTACGCCGTCACACGTATTTCACAGTCTTACTCTGGCCGGACCTTCGGTGACAGACACGCAGGCAATGATGATGATTATCTGTCCACAATATTACTTGGACGAGCGTACGCGCAGCCGAACACGACGCGGATGAGTGATGTTGTACGGTACGACACGCATAGGGCGGATACTCATATACACTATGTGATCAAAAGTATCCGGACACCCTTAAAACCATACGTTTGTCATATTAGGTGCATTGTGCTGCTCCCTACTGCCCGGTACTCCACATCAGCGACCTCAGTAGTCATTAGACATCGTGAGAGAGCAGAATGTGGCGCTCTGCGGAACTCACGGACTTCGGAAGTGGCCAGGTGATTGGGTGTCATTTGTGTCATACGTCTCAAAGCGAGATTTCCACACTCCTAAACATACCTAGTTCCACTGTTTCCGATGCGGTAGTAAAGTGGAAACGTGAAGGGACACGTAAAGCACAAAAGCGTACAGGGCGACTTCGTCTATTGTCTGACTGAGACCGCCGACGGTTGAAGACGGTCGTCATGTTTAATGGGCAGACATCTATCCAGACCATCACACAGGAATTCCGAACTGCATCAGGATACACTGCAAGTACTATGACAGTTAGGCAGGAGGTGAGAAAACTTGGATTTCATGGTTGAGCGGCTGCTCACAAGCCACACATTACGCCGGTAAATGCCAAACGACGCCTCGCTTGGTGTAAGTAGCGTAAACATTGGACGAGTAAACAGTGGAAAATGTTGTGTGGCATGACGAATTGCGGTACACTACATGGCGATCCGATGGCAGGGTGTGGGTATGGCGAACGGCATGTGAACGTCATCTGCCAGCGTGTGTAGTGCCAACAGTAAAATTCGGAGGCGGTGGTGTTATGGTATAGTCGTGTTTTTCGTGGATTGAGCTTGCACCCCTTGTTGTTTTGCGTGGCACGATCACAGCACAGGCTTACATCGATGTTTTAAGCAACTTCTTTTCCCCACTGTTGAAGAAAAATTCGGGGATGGCGATTGCATCTTTTAACACGATCGAGCACCTGTTCATAATGCACGGCCTGTGGCGGAGTGGTTACACAATAACATCCATATAATGGACTGGCCTGCAAATAGTCCTCACCTGAATCCTATAGAACACGTCTGGGGTGTTTTGGAACGCGGACTTCGTGCCAGGCCTCACCGACCGACATCGATACCTTTTCTCAGTGCAGCACCCCGTGAGGAATGGGCTGGTTGAACGTATGCCTGCGAGAGTGGAGGCTGTCATCAAGGTCAAAACCATATTGAATTCCAGCATTACCGATGGAGGGCGCCATTAACCTGTAAATCATTAGTCATTTTCAGCCAGGTGTCCGGATGCTTTTGATCACGTAGTGTACGTTATCGGCGGCACTTCTCATTCTTAATTACTTCCTTCGCACTTTTCACTGAATCCACTTCCATACCTCAATATTTCACAATAACAGCACTTACAGCCACACTTGAACTTCCGTAATAATGCCTTTCCCATGCAGAGCTACCCAGAATATTTAAGCAATTTGAGGAGGACTTCAACTGCAGGGTGCTGAGCACCGAGTGCCAGCAGGTTGTATTGGACCTCGAGAGCTGCAGGGCGGGCCGTGGGTTCACCACAAGTCCGCAAAAGTACCGCGATGCTCAAATACTGATTGCACTAATCCGTGGCTCTTAATAGCTGCAACGTCACAGCTCTCACCAGTCAGAGAGTTGGCATCGCCTAGCCACAACAGTGCAAGTCAAGTCTAATGCATCAGCAGATACAGTGAGATCAGACAACGAAAGTGCTAGGAGGCGGGTGACGCGTATTTAGCCTAGCCATCTCCTTCACAGCATACATTAACCACCATCTTCTTTAATGTCACTCTCTATAACATGAAAACACCAAATTGCTAAGAAGAAAGAAATGAGCTCAGAAACTAAACAGGCAACAGAACCCATAAAGTGGACATGGTGATGATTTAGTACTGCTCTATAGTTGAAGACTCATAAATTAGAGTAAAAATGAAACCGACATTACTACATTACCTCAAAGAGTGCATCAATAAGTGCTATATGCATCTAGATGACATAGTGTTTAAGACATCAATCGAATCAATAGGATTTCTAAATAATTCCTAACGAATGTTGATGTGGTTCCTTGAACAAGCTCACTACTGTTTTACACTCACACCCATGTGAGCTAGCTCTGTATCTCTAATGATTTCGATGTCGACAATACGTTAAACTCCAATCCATGCAAACCTTATAAGCAGCCTAGTTGGAATCACAACTACACTTTGAGGGGAAAATGCTTTAGTGTCATAGTTAGCAATCCATGTTAAGCGATTTTTAGGGTTCCGTACCTCAGTCGACAGAAAACAAAACCCTTACAGGATCACTTCGCTGATCATCTGTCTGTCTTTCTGTCTGCCTGTTTGTATGTCCGAGTGTTAAGACCCCTTTTTCTCACGAACGTTTAGAAGTATCAAGTCGAAATTTATATCACATACTAGGGCTTACGATCCTTTGGCGGTGGAAAAAAATTTAAGCTTCTAAGTCAATGTAATAAAAACCTACAGTCATATTTTGATACTCACAAACTCGCTCATCGCCGCCCGGGGTGGTCGAGTGGTTCTAGGCGCTAAAGTCTGGATCCGCGTGACCGCTACGGTCGCAGGTTCGAATCCTGCCTCGGGCATGAATGTGTGTGATGTCCTCAGATTAGTTAGGTTTAAGAAGTTCTAAGTTCTAGGGGACTGATAATCACAGAAGTTAAGTCCCATAGTGCTCAGAGCCATTTGAACAAACTCGCTTATCAAAAGCTGTAGGGTACTTCCCGTTGACCTAGGATCATGAAATTTGACCAGAAGCAAGGTTCCCCAGTACAGGTAACGGGAAAAAAATCCGAAAACTGTTAATCTGTAATTATATCATATAAAAATTATTTTTGAGATAACAAAATTAAATGCATTGGTAACCTGTCAAAAATTTCAGGAACTACTGTGGGGATTCTTATCTGGGTTTCAGTAAGAGGTAAAATGATTCACGAGGAAGCTTTGTGTAAATAATGTGTAATGAAGGCTGGCCGGCCAACCCCATGAGGTCTGGAAGTGGTTTCGCTTAGGCTTCACCACGTGTTGAAGACACACACCAGATCACCTGACAAGTCGTGCAGTTACCGAAATGCTCACGCCGGGCCTTCTGGCCATCACAGTCTGCCCTCGGTCAAACTCAGATAGATCGTGCACCTTCCTCCTTTTACACAAGGACACCATGCTCACTGATAGTACGTGCATCGTGTTTGAGTCTGACTAGCAGTCAATCTTCGCCAGGTGATGCTGCTATCGCTTGGATGGTTTATCCTGATAGTAGATAGGTAGGTAGCCATAATGTTCTGGCTGATCAGTGTACGTGTTAGGCATAGTGTGGAAAATGATTTCATTTTAATATTGATGTTAGATAGCTATGTGAATGAAAACTGCTAGTTAGTATCGAGGAAGGATAAGAGTGAACGTTTTAACAATATGGGGCATAGTCAGAATACAGACGAAGACGCGTCCATTGAGGATGTGATTAACTTTCCCACGGAACAGTCAGGGATGAGCGTAGACGTCATGTGGAGAGGAACCCCAGATTACAGGGAATTAGATGCTGCGAATGGTATGAGTGAAGATAAAGATTTAGTCGACCTTCATCACGTTGATACGCTATTAAAAATACGAAATGTTCAGGTAGGGGATTGTGGTAGAGCGGACAAGACACCAAACTGCCGTTCCATGGGGGAGTCACGCGTCTTGACACCAGAATCTATGACAGGAAAAAAGCACTCAGAAGGACACCGTCCTAGTATTCCTAAAGCAAACAGAAGCGAGGAGTCAGGAAAGAGGAAGTGGAAAGAAATTAAGGACTTAGGAACGAGGTTGGCAGGATACTTGAACGAAATCAAGGATGAGATGACGAACATTAGGAAGATGTCAGCTGAGACGAAACAAATAGCGTCTGCAGCTAAGAAAGATGCGCAGGTAGCGAGTTTGGAGGCAACCTGAGACAAGAAAGTGGCTCCAGTAGCCAAAAAGAGGTTTGGCTAGTAATGCAGAACATGTCGAAATACGAAATAAGACACAAAGGGATTACAGAAATTGGCTATCAGCGGGCATTGAATGAAATCAATGGGGAGAGTTGAAAATTTATGCCGGACCTGGCTTCTAACCTGAGTCTCCTGCCACCTAGACAGATGCTGTGACCACTGCGCCATCCGGACACAATGACCATTGCAACCACACAGACTGCCATAGCACGCCTCCCATCAGGCCCAGCTTCTCAACTTACCCACACACTATTAATGTAGCGCCTTTTGCTCATTATCCTCATTACTAGCGGCATTTAGCCGGTTCCCGTAAGAGTTCAAGCCTGATGTGCATGTGCACTGAAGAATCATTAGTTCATGGTCAAAACGTTATAGAGAAAACTTAAGAAGAAATATCCGAGAATACGAAGAGAATAGACTAGATTTAAATTATTTACAAATTCCCGTAGTGTGAGAAATTTATTTGCCTATATTGTTACTATGAACGGGTCCGTGCCCTCTTTTGCACGTCTCCTCTCATTTTCATTAATTTTATTAATGTTCTATGTCATTGCACGGTAGTAACAGACCGAATAAGGTTACTGTAATGAGAGTATTTGTACTGAGAGCTAAAAAATACTTTTCACTTGATTCCTATACATGTTGCATTACTTACCTGGGTTGCTTGTGCGAGGCGAGCATCGGAGGACGCGGCACACTGCGTTTCCGGTTGAGGGCTGCACTTCCCTGAATTCTGGGGGGTTCGTACAATAGGCTTAAGTGCCTGGCGGAACGGCTGACGTCGGTCGAGTTTCGCCTATTGTACGCAGGACGAAATGACCTGCGAGACGTCTGAGTGTCGCCGCAGTTTATGTGTTTACTGCTCCAGCGTGTCCGGAACGAAGATTCCTGGCACCGACTGACTGCATTGTCCTCTTGATTCTGAGAATACTTGTGGACAGTGCCCTGCTGGTTGCGACTGTCTGGCGCCGGATGGCCGGTGGTCTAGGCAGGTTGTTTTTGTAGCCGGTCAAACGGCAAGTTCAGTGCCCTCAGCTGAATAGCAGAGGCATGATTGGTCAACTTAAACTGAGGCTAGTTGACGTCATAAAGCTCTGCTCGAAATTGGAGGGAACTGTCGCTATTGGCGCGAATGATGCTCTGAGATAGTGTGGGGGAATTTTGGAATCAGAACTGAATGCTGATTCGCAGTTTTCGAGGAGAGTAGGGAGTAGAGCAATGTTGGCTTCGCTCTTGCGTTGTGCGGGCAGGGGATTTGGGATCTGATCTTCCTCGGAGTCGGACGGTCTTGCAACTTGGTCGCTCTTTTTCGGAAGAACTTAGAATTCTCGGACAGCCTTCGCGGCCAGGGATTGATACAGAATTGCTGCACGGCAGAAGTCGGCGCCTACATCATCAGGACGCTGCCTACCGACGACGTGCTGCAGATTTCACTACTGGTATAGTGTTTTGTGGCTCCGGCATTGTAGGACCTTATCAATTTTATACTGAATCCTTCAGCAGCACGCACGCTCACTTTATTACAAGTCCACCTTGCTTGTTTCTCCATGTGATCCCATTTTAGCTCTCACTACTAATTTCGATACTGTTATATAGCCGGGAGAGTAATGTGTGATTCGTTAGGACCTCCAGTCACTATCGTCAGTCTATGGCATCACAGAGAGTAGGAGCACCTTGTTCTCGATCCAACTCTTATATACAATAAATCTCATTGTAATATTTAATCCGCATATCATCTCATAGATATATGCAGAATCCCATTTCCTGTTGTTTATTATGATAAAGTTCTCCTTTTTTGAGTAGACTACGATTTTTATTAAATTATTGCGAGTGTGCACTACTTATTTTACCAACTAGCAGGGTCCACCATCATTTCCTTCCGTTACCGTTGTGCGCATAATTAATTAACTGGTAGATAAGGAGGGGATGGAGTGCATGTCTCGTTCTCATGCAAGATTCGTCTGAATTAAAGAGGTACAAACTCTTCTCCACCCCGGCACCTCGCAATTATTCTTATCGAGTTACTTACTTTACTAACCCTCCTAGTCCTACCAATTTTGAAAAAATAAAAATTAAAAAAACATGCAGAATGCCTTTAGGAATGGAACACAGGTTCTCTGCTCCGCAGCTAGATGCCTTGGTAGGTACGCCAGCGGCGCTTTTATTGAAACACCGTATACCTTATGAGTACATAAGCGCCAATTGTGAAAGTTTCTTTCCTCGAATTCTAGGAAAATATGCATTTAAGGACCCCCATATATGTTGACGAAAAACGCCCATTTTTGAGTCGATTGCGCGTCATGTACTTCAGGGGTGACTTCTCAAAAACGATAGGTGGTTGAGCCAAAATATCCTAATCTTTCATTTCAGATAGTACACAAGCGACCTCCCACACTCCCAAATTTGAGCTGAATCGGTTGGCAGTATCTAAGGCCTTTCCCTTGTCAGCATGATCAATAACAGAGATGATGTAGTAGAAATAAATGTTTTTTTTGTATAAGTAGAGATCAAAACGTTTCCGTTCAAGACTGTACAATCCAGAATCGGAGCCGGCCGCGGTGGCCGTGCGGTTCTAGGCGCTGCAGTCCGGAACCGCGGGACTGCTACGGTCGCAGGTTCGAATCCTGCCTCGGGCATGGATGTGTGTGATGTCCTTAGGTTAGTTAGGTTTAAGTAGTTCTACGTTCTAGGGGACTGATGACCTAAGATGTTAAGTCCCATAGTGCTCAGAGCCATTTGAACCATTTTGAACCAGAACCGGAATACAGTCAGGCAAAATCGCTGTGAGTATTGGCGCAATCCCCCTACCGACGCACCAGGTTGAAGATATCTATTTGGTGAACACCGTGCCCTGCTAAGCGAACAAGTCCGTAACAGCCTGCTACACGTCCTCATCCAACATGAATCTTCGACACTTCAGGGCCTTCTTTAACGGACCGAAGGTGTAATAATCGCATGGTGAGAGATCAGGACTAAAGGGCGGATGAACGAGTGTCTCCCATTGGACTTGGTGTTACTCCTGCGTTACGATATTTGCGATATGGGGACGTGCGTTATCATGAAGCAGCAGCAAGCTTTGTCTCAGTTGGTTTTCGAAAGACACTGCCCCAGACACGTTCTTCATTATGCAGTGGATATCTAGCGGTGTTTGCGCTTCGGCAGCCAATAATAGCCGGCCGTGGTGGCCGAGAGGTTCTAGGCGCTCCAGTCCGGAACCGCGGAGCTGCTACGGTCGCAGGTTCGAATCCTCCCTCGGGCATGGATGTGTGTGATGTCCTTAGGTTAGTTAGGTTTAAGTAGTTCTAAGTTCTAGGGGACTGATGACCTCAGATGTTAAGTCCCATAGAGCCATTTGAACCATTTTTTGAGCCAATAAAAGAATAATAGGACGTTGGTCCTATTTGGAGGCATTTGGTGATAACATCGCTATAGTTCACGTTTCCGCATTTACCGCACACACGTCGAAAAGTGCATGCATGTCTGTGTTTGTATACCCGCTTCGGAGTCGCGCTACGTTGCATGTACCACGTCGTCGATTACAAACTTTTTGATCGCCCCTTATGAAAGGATAACTTGTAGATTTTGTCTAAAGGAAATACTAAAATTTCCTGACAATAAGGGGACCATTGTGATACTTTATAACTACAAATGTATCATAAAAATTGTCTTGAGCCTCCACTGTTTCAGCTTTTGAACCAGAATACACACTCCGCTTGCCACGCATTCTCTCTCGCACAACCATTCTTCCAATGTTCCATCCTTCCCTTAAGGTCATGTTGTCCATGTCAGTGAAAGCACATTAATACCCCACGAGGCACCACTGCAAGACTCCTGTTCACAAATACAAACACCACTGATTGTGATGCATGTGTACGGTAGGTAAACAATACAAGCAAATCTATTGTAGGCACTATAATTTTCTAGTTGCACAGCTGCCTCACAAGACTATACACTAGGCGTAATTAGACACATAGAATCTGATGTCAACAAAAAGTTTCACTGATCCGTATGCATGTCTGTGTCATTTAATGCTACACACAGAACTGTCTTACAAAGCAACTGGTTAAGGGGATTGGTCAAGCACCACCAAAAGACTATATGCCGAGTCTGTCTGAGAGGATGTTTTTTTGTTTGTTAGAAATATGAAGGTCTTTAATACTCATTTCCAGTCAGTGGAGGTGTTTCAACGAAAACCTGTGGAGCAACGCCCTTCCAAGCTTTCAGAAGAAACTTACTTCTTCGAAAGTAAGAAGAGATGAACTACAGAGCGCTGGATGTACCGATTCTGCTTCCCCTATAATACAAGTATACTGCTGAAGGCCTGCAGTTCCTACCTGCTAACTATTAGATGTTAAATCATTCCATTTGTCCTCTAATGTTTAGTTGGCCATTGACCGCTGTTGATGACTACCCGTGAATAAGTTTAAAGTTGATGACAATTATAATGTTCTTTATAACTAGTGTTGTTACGTTTGTGATAACACTATGACAAGTTTGGCTGGCAAAAAATTGCTGTGTTTTGGGTGATGACATGAGGTACAGAGTGTCTTTAACTTAAACAGAGGAATGAGAAATATATTTTATTATCAAAAATGATTGTGGTTTGTATGATATCATGAGATAAAAACTGTTTTCAGTTCAAATATAATTTTAGAGCACGGCATGTGCCATAACCTGATTTCCCAGTGGAAACGACCATTTCTGAAATACCGACGGGCAAGGTTTTCGAGGTATTTTCAAGGTCTTTCATATACCTTTTACCGCGCGATATCCTCCGCCGAATTGCCGGCACGGTAGCTCAGCGTGTTCGGTCGGAGGGTTAGCTGCTCTCTGTGATAAAAAAACTGAGCTAATGGATCAACGATGAACTGAAACGGGTGTCTTGCGACGTCCGCCCCGAGCAGATGCAACGAACTCAAAAAATAAACAAAATGAGACTTAAAAGAAAAACAAACTGGTGGCTCCGTGGTTAGCGACGCGGCTTATTAATTTTGTGCCCCCTGTTCGAAACCCGATTATTTCTTTTATTTTTGTTTTTTCATTTATATACCCATGTCTGTAGAAGATTACTACACGAATGTTTTCCAGTGTCTTTTGATATAACGTTGTCCTTCTTTACCTACTATTTCTATGTCAGATGAATGAATTTAAAAAAATGAGAAAATAATTTGAAACTGTATTCGGTGAAATTCGCGAAGTGTACGTTGATTCATAATCAGTTTCAAGCAACAGTTTTGGGAAAAGTGATCCGTTACGCATGGTTTGCTGCTAAATTATTGCCAATGATCGAAATCTTCACCAGTGTTAGTGGTGCTCGAACGAAGGAATTTCACTGTGCAAACCTGCCTACGTGCGATGCACGTGGTATCCGGAATATCTGCGTTTCGAATGTTTCTACGATCGGTATCATCCAAGGGAATGCACCAGATCCTCCTGATGAATAAACATACGAATAAAATATAAGAATTAATATAAGAATTGATATGAGAAGGAAATATCATTATATGAGTATTTAGAAAGACTGTGAACCTTCAACATCCCATACACACGTATATAACAAATGGGTGACACTTATTGTGAAATAATTGTCATTTTAGGATTAATATAACGTCATCGTATCCCCTAATTTGATAATAAACATTAGTGCAGTTATCTTCTACAGACATGAGTATATAAATGAAAACAATAAAAATAAAATAAATAAAAACAATAATCATGTTTCGTAGGCGGAACGCAAAATTAACAAATCGCAGTTCTAACCACTGACCCACCATTTCGTCTGACGATATCGAGCAGTGAAAGGCACTTAATGTACCTTGAAAATACCTCAAAAACTTAGATCGTCGGTTTTTCATAAATGGTCGAGTATCTAAGAAGAAGCGCGTGTGAACACGTAGGGGTGGCCTGCTGCGCAGCTCCTTGTTCAACAAGGTACGATGAACTGTGTGCTCCGAAACATTTGTGCGTGCACCAGCGTTGTGCTCTTTCGGCAGAGATGCCGCAGAGCACCATCTATCCTACTTCACAGAGCAGACAAGCTTCCGAACCTCACTTTCTGTGAAGAGTCACAGACGTCCAAACATTCAGCCCTCAGTGGTAGTTCCATTGTCCTTCCACTTCTTTCTGTAGATGCTCACGACAGTAGCACGCGAACATTCGACCAACTTCGCCGTTTTCGAGATACTCATCAACAGGCTCTGTTTAATAATAATCTGTCCTTTGTCAAAGTCGCTTAGCCCATTTCCCCATTTGCAGCCCATATCTTCGCTACAGCGACCCTTCATCCGTGTCTGCTCCGCTTACATACTTTTGTCACTGCGTCACGTTCCCGCAACGTCGAGGTAGGCAGTGGCCATCAGTGTCACAGACAAAGATTTGTTACTCTGTGTCAGTGTGTATTGATGCAGTTCCGCATTTTGCCTAACGAGACTGTTTAGATCCATTCCAGACCTCACTACCTGAGAAAAATTCTGAGACATCGGGTATCAGCCTGGGCCCTTCCGCATCGAAGACAGCGACGCTAACAATTCGGCTACGAAGGCAGTCTTCATGTTCAGTATCATAAATGAATTTATTCAAATACAGCTTTGGACTTGAAGAAATAAGTTGGCACGTTGTGTTTACTTCCGCCCAACAAAATCTTACAGTATGAAACACTGTCAGTTGATTCATAAGACAGAGATAAATGACAGCCTGAAAGAAGCAGTGGAGTTCATAAAAGTAATAAACGGAGAAAAAAATTAGTTCCAATAATCTTCTATAAAATAAGTGACTAATTTAAGCAGGTGTGACTTTAACTGTCACAGAAAAATCTTTGTCCACTTGTACAATGACATCCTGGCAGATGGTAATGTAACCTTTGGGAGCAAAGTAAACTAATTTCTTGTTGTAATTACTTCTAATCAACACCAGGATGTTTCTTGAACGTATAACATATGTCACGGCACAGTATAATTAAGTATTATAATGTCTTAGTATTATTCTTTTTCGTTTTAGTATAAATAATGGTTCCAGTTGTTGTTGAAACCAGAAGTGCATCTTACTTATTTAACTTAGAGCTACGCTGAGTATTTTGGTGCCAAAACCTGGGAAAAGTACTCTCGTAACCGTGTCCATTTACGAGGATGCAAAGAGAATTCTGTGGCAACAGTACGGAAATAGTAGTAGAACAACTCAGTCGCACCTAGATTAATTCGAACCAATTGCGCCTATTCAGTTTGTGTCTCCAGAGAAACTTCAATTTAATATTGATAAATTGTAGCCGAAGAATACAAGCATTAAAATCATTACGTGAAGATGTCAATGTCTATGACAGAGACTGAATTTCGAAGACATTATGCGCCCTCCGAGAATAAATCTGTCGTCGTTAGATTACCTGCGTAAAAAACGTAACTTCTCCGAAGGGAACGTTTCAAATTTAATGGAATTTCTAGTGGAAGAAGTAGACGGAGCTCTCATTGTTCGGAAGCTCCAAGAAAAGTACAGCCAAATTCAAACGCGCTACACTCGGTGTCAGCTCTTCATATACGGTCTAAATGCAGGCATAGGCAGCCTTTGGTGACCTGCGGGCCGCCTCTTCAGGATGGGTCAGCAAAGCTCCTAGCGCTTCACGTGAAAACTATAGCGTCCGTGAGGTTAACGTTTATGGGGTAAATCACCGATATGAATGACATCCCTTTCCCAACAAGCCTCATGAAAAACTTATGTCTCAAAACACGCGTTTTTTAGAGTGTACTCGCTCGAAATTTCTTCCTCTGGCCGAATCGAAATCAGTCGTGGGCCAGATGAGGCCAGCGGGTTACTGGTTGCTCATCCGAGGTTTAGACAAACTCGCTCTAAACACAATAATAAGCCGATGCCAAAACCGTACTGCGTGTTCTGCGCTCAACACGCTGATTCGGTCAAAACTGCCAAACTGTTCTCGAAGTATAGGAGCCTCTCAAGATACTGAAGTCGTGCAACCGCTGTTTCCTTTACCTTAGGATAGACAGCCCTCACAAATCTACATTGAAGAGCCAAAGAAACTGGTTCACCTGCATAATACCGTGTAGCGCTCCCGCGAGCACGCAGAAGTGCCGCAACACAAAGTGACATGGACTCGACTAATGTCTGTAGTAGTGCTGGAGGGAATTGACACGATGAATCCTGCAGGGCTACCCATAAACCTGTAAGAGTGCGATGGGGTGCAGATTTTTTCTGAACAGCACATTGCAAGGCATCTCAGATACACTCAATAGTGTTCATGTCTGGGGAGTTTGGTGGCCAGCAGAAGTGTTTAAACTCAGAACTGCATTCCTGGAGCCACTCTGTAGCAATTCTGGATGTGTGGAGTGTTGCATTGTCCTGCTGTAATTGCCCAAGTCCGTCGGAATGCACAATGGACATGGATGAATGCACGTGATCAGATAGGATGCTTACATACGTGTCACCTGTCAGGAGTCGTCTGCAGATGTATCAGGGGTCCCATATCACTCCAACTGCACAAGCCCTACACCGTTATAGAACCTCCACCAACTTGGACAGTCCCCTGCTGACATGCAGGGTCAATGAAATTATGAGGTTGTTTCCATACCCGTACACGTCCATCCTCTCGATACAATTTGAAACGAGACTCGTCCTACCAGGCAACATGTTGTCAGTCATCAACAGTCCAATGTCAGTGTTGACAGGTCCAGGCAAGGCGTAAAGCTTCGTGTTATGCAGTCATCAAGGGTATATGAGTGTGCCTTCGGCTCCGAAAGCCCATATCGATGACGTTTCGTTGAATGATTAGCATTCTGATACTTGTTGATGATCCAGCGCTGAAATCTGCAACAACTTGTGGAAGGGTTGCACTTCTGTCACGTTGAACGATTCTCTTCAGTCGTCGTTGGTCGCATTCTTGTAGGATCTTTTTGCGGCTGCAGCGATGTCGGAGATTTGATGCTTTGCCGGATTCCTGACATTCACAGTACACTCGTCAAATGGTCGTACAAGAAAATCCCAACTGCATCGCTACTTCGGAGATGCTGTGTCCCATCGCTCGTGCGCCGACTACAACACCACGTTCAGGCTGATTCACATCTTGATAACCTGCCATTGTAGCAGCAGTAACCGATCTAACAATTGCGCCAGACACTTGTTGTCTTTTATAAGCGTTGCCGACTGCAGCGCCGTATTCTGCCTTTTTACATATCTCTGTATTTGAATACGCATGCCTATACAGGTTTCTTTGGCGCTTCAGGGTATTTGTGACAACGAAACATTTACATCTTGTAGATCGCAACGGAGTTTTAGTTCAGCGTACATTGTATACACAGGACGCGCTGGCTTCACGCATCTGCAGACAGCACGCATTTACATTACAAAACCCACAGGCGAGAGTAAACTTATACGTCGTATTCTGGACGCTGGCAGCCAATGCACCTTTGTTAACAGACCTTTGATCGCCAGTCTGAATTTACAAGTGATTGACACTCGGCGCTGATGGTCGACGCATTTGTGTCCACTGTTGCCACATCTAAATCATGCAGATTCGTCCGTCTGAATTTAAGAAGTATATAGAAAGAAGAGCCCATTAGTATCAACGCCTTTGAGAGTCCACAAACATCAACCAGTGCGTACCGTGAGATGCTAAATTATGGAGCATGCATGTAATCAATCACTGGCCGATCCTATTGACAAAGATACAGACGTTTCCATTTATCAACTCACAGGAGCTGACCAATACTTGCAAACTGCTCATGACACATTGCCTAATCGAATATCTCAGTGTCTAGTTTTAATGTCCTGGAAGTTTGGCTGAATACTCAGCGGAAGTCGACCAAGCGTTTCACCAGTCCACACCACCGTTAACGTTGGTAAGCTCGCGTCACTAGCGGCGATGGATGACAACATCAAGAAATTTTCTTTTTTTTTGGATTCGAATTCGATAGATATAATCTCTGAACAGGAACCATCAAAGAGCGCGAGAGACTCAGCAATTTTGGAAGAGTTCAAAACATCATGCCCTGTCCAATACGGGCGACGGGTGGTCCGTCTTCCACGAACAAGGAATCCCTTAAGTGTGAGGTCGCAAAAGCCCAATGATGTTTACGGCATTCCACGTCCCACATATTGCCTACCATGCACCCGCAATATTGGCTGCTAATAGCAACAGGGGGCGGGACTAGAGATACGCAATGGCGAGCACAGTATGAGGCTACGGGGTGTAGTCGAACTGCTTAGTCGATGTGTAACTCACAACAATAATACAGCGCTAGTAGTGTTGATACAAACCACAGCAATGGCAACGATAAGCAAAGCCAACATTGTTTTATATCAACAAAAACAATTGCCGAAGTTGACATAAAAAAGTAGTAGATGAAATATTAACATTTCTATAAGATAAGTCAGTGGAATGTGACACGTCGTGACGTGTCGCATGCGCATGACTGTGTGGACAATGTACATGAGGAGTACAATGACGACGGTACGTGCTTAACAAGTGAAAGTGATATTGAAACAGGTATCGAGCCATATAGTTCAACATCCTTGTCGGACAAGGAGCCACAAATACCGTCTCCCATGAAACGTAGTAAAGGACAATCTTTGTCCAAGAAAAGGTACTAAACATAATTACGTACATGGAAGATCATTCGCAGCACAGTAAAAAAAAATAATTATGCAGAGATTTCGAATAAGTCCGCAGAATATGACAGTGAAGTGACTAAGAAAGACTATGGATGATCAAGGGAGGACAAGGTGCACTTTTTACAAAAACTGGTGTTTGTGCGGTTCAAGGATGCTCGAAATAATTTACAGCATGGGCATGATAGTGACCTACTACGTTCTGCACATCAAACACTGCGCGACATGGATTACAGTGATTTCAATGAAAGCAGTGGACGGTTGCGTAACATCAAACATGCTACAGAATTGGAAGACGTAAGATAAGGAAATTTCAAACAAAGCGTCAACCTGACAATGCACAGCAAACCGCGAAATTGGCACGAAAATTTGTAGAGGAGATAAACAAACTTACCCCACCGTTCAGTAAGGAATTTGTTTTCAACTCCGACTAACCGGGATTTGAAGAGGAAATGGATATGATAGGAACCCTGACAAATTGGAGATACCAAGAGAGTTGTATTAAGATCAATTAACATTAATATCTTAACATATTCGTATACAGTCATGCTTGCTGTTAATCTGGATGGTTAATTGGCTGAAAAGTTATACATTGTGCTGCGAGAAGTTGGATATGCTCTAACCCCCACGATTCTTTCTCGTGTGCTTGATTTGCGAGGGCAGGAGGGAATACTTATGTCACAACAAGTAAGTGTGTCAATATTTGCCGGGGGGTGGGGAATAAAATGATGGAAACTGATTAATAATTGCTGCTTAAATACTTAAAAGGGAAATTTTGAAAGAATAATTGAAAGAAATTCGAAGGTTCAGATATCCTGAGACCTTGGTGAACTTTAACTGGCACTAATATCAGCAGACCTTCAATGTTCAATACATTTAAGATCAACATTCACCATTTAAATTTACGTACTTCTCGTTTCGCCATTCTGCATTGAGCTGATTATGACGATTGCCCCTCCTCTGCTCACGCAAATTCTTCTTGTCGGCTTCGATCCTTTTGATGCAGGATTCTCGGCGACTCGCGGAATGATGAACAGATGGTTTTTTTTAATAAACTTCGTCTCCCAAATAACGTTTAAAACACTTCTTTAATGACAATACACATTTCCGAACAATATTAATGCGGCGGAACTCTTCATACGTCCGCCCGCTACTGCTCATAGACAGATTTTTAACAATATTAACTCGGCGGAGCTCATAATATGTCCGCCGCTATCACTTACAGAGACGAACAGATGAATATATAGAAATTTAAAAAAAAAATTGAAGAGCATATATCTACTTGTTTTGTTCCTATACCAATATTATCTATGGTACAAAATTATTATTATTTTATATTTTATACACGTAGTAGACAGTAGACACTTTGTGGATCACGTGAAGCTTCTACTGTTCTTCCTGCGGTTTTTCCATGACACCTTCGTTTTCTCACTCATGGCTTTCTTCCGTCCACTTTATACTGGTCTTTTTGGTTCTTGTCTCTGGTTGGACTTCCCACTTGTCTATTTTGCTTCTGAAGGTGTTACGGTCTGCAGTGTCCTGAATAGTGAGTTGAGCATCAGTAAGGTCTCTTCGTACTTGTTCGGCCCATGTCATATCTTTCAGGTTTTCAGTGGCTGTCTGGCGTGTGAGTCTATACTCAGGGAGTGTGTGTGTGTGTGTGTGTGTGTGTGTGTGTGTGTGTGTGTGTGTCCATAATATTTAAGGCGTCTTTTTTCTAATGTCAGCAGTTATATTTGAAATTTCCTCTGTAGTTTTGTTGGTTTGCAGTCCATATCCAGCTTCAGGTTTTCGTGATCCAAGGATTTTCCTAATGATCTTTCGTTCTTCTTTTTGTAGATTTTGTATCATCATCTTGTTATGGAATGCCAAGGTTTCTGCTGCATATAGCACCTCTGATTTAATGACAGTGCTGTTGTGCCTGAGTTTTGCAA
This sequence comes from Schistocerca serialis cubense, assembly GCF_023864345.2. Lineage (NCBI taxonomy): Eukaryota > Metazoa > Arthropoda > Insecta > Orthoptera > Acrididae > Schistocerca > Schistocerca serialis. The sequence goes on along the minus strand of NC_064644.1, from coordinate 427,806,527 downwards.
GCATGGACATGCACTTTTTGTTATGAAGTTGGTGTGTTCGACCGTAGGCTCTGTGCTCGAGTTTATTGAGACTCTTTTTTTATAGTCCAGGGGTTGCAAAATTTCCGCCAGGTATTTAAAATGTGGAACTCTATTTATCCGTCCATATTTTGTGGCGAGATTCTGTATATTTAAGGGTGTACGCATAAGTTCCGTTTTCTCAAAAGAAATTTGCAAGCCAACCTTCTCGGCGCATCCCTTTTTTGAAGTATTGCATTTCGTCCATTGTCTGTCAAAACTGCAAGGTCATCGGCAAAGGCTAGGCCGGTGATTTCAATTTTGCTTCCAATCTTCACTGGTTTCCATACGCCACGTTTCTTAAAATCACTCTTCCATTCCCTTATGACCTTGTCCAAAACGATACTGAGCAGAACTGGAGATAGTCCGCCTCCTTGCCTTACTCCATTTCTGATCTCAAAACATTCCAGAATATCTCCCATGAATTTTACTGTAGAGGTTGTGTTGGAGAGTATCTGTTCAATGAACTTACGAGTTCTATTAGAGTGTTGACGATATATATAATCTTAGATGCATAAAAAGAAAAGAACGAGGGAGAGAAGAACGACGGAGAAAAGAAAATAATAATAATAATAATAATATGATACATTACAAGTGGGAAAATGGGCGTAAGAGAACTACAACTATGGTATGATCACTGCTTTTGACCAATAGTCGGTCAAAATAACTTGCTTTTGCTTTTTTTTTTTTATCGGCTGAGTATAAGAATCATACTCCCTTAGAGCAAACTCACTCCTGAAAATTCCTACAGTTTATACAACTGTAGCGAATTTTATCATTACAATGAATAATAGTTGGATGTCCCGTGACGAGAAACGTGTGCATCCTGCAAAGTGTGTGACATTGCAATTCATACCACCTGGGACCACTGCACAAATTCAGCCTCTGGATGTTTGTTTTTTCGTGCCTATAAAACTTATTATCACACTGTCTGCAGCTACGCCTTAAAGGATAGCTAGTTTCACGATAAGCTCTGCGACAGGCTGTTTCGCATTTGGTTGCATGTCACGACATTCCATCAGTTCTCATCATCACACCAATATTACACAACACCTTCAAATGAGCCTTATTAAAGAACTCAAGGAGTTCCCTGTAGGTCCATTCGTTCTTCCTAATAACTTCCAAAACTCTGAAAGATGTTTTGCTATACTAAAAAAAAAAAAAAAAGGCTGAGACACGATTACAACACACATATGTTAAAATACACCAGATAAGACCATGTTGAGTTGGGTCTTTCTGAGGCACATAGACACCTGTCATCTGCCACATCACATAATCTAAAAGAAAGGCGACAACCATAAAGTGGCGAATTGTTTTTGATGACCCTGCTCATGAAGAAGGCGCACCATCGCTTAATGACGTTTTAGAAAGTGGTCCAAATCTACCAGAAGTCATGACTGTGCTTCTACGACTCAGCCTACGAAATTCCTCCATTACAGGTGATACCAGTCAAGCTGCCCCACAGCTTGCTGTTCACTTCGATGACCGAATTTCTATGGTGTAAGGCTCCGTCAATGAAATTTTACAGTCTGATCAGACACGGGAGACAACTGTTTACCACTTCAAACGCTTTCCTTTTGGTCCTACATGCAGTACTTCTCAGCTATGGTGCACTCTCAAGGAACTAGCAACCACTTACAGGCCATAATTCCCCAAGGCTGCAGCTTTTATGTATAGGAATATGTACGTGGATGACGTTGTGACTCGAACCAAAGAACAAGACAGATTGGTCTATGTTTGCTATGATCTTATTTCGTTGTGTTGTTTTTCTTGCTAAATAACAAACAAAAATACTTATAGAGAGAGTAATATTTTATGATGTGCTTAATTTTAGTTGACGTTGCTGAATTTGGTGGTGAGCTAAGTAAAGTCAGCTGCCAGCTCATGGGCAGAGGGGATGTTGCGTGGCCACTGTAGAGTTAGAGAACGTGAGATAGGGAATGTTTTAGTGTCTGTCTTCCAGTAATGACAACTCACAGGTGGGCACCACAAGCAGTTCACCAGCTGCTATCATATAAATTTCAAACAGAAGTAACAGGCATTCGTGAATGTGCATTATACAGAACCCCTCATCAAACACAGTACATACTTGTACCAAGGAATATTTAGTAAACATGTGAGATTTTCTCTAATATTGAATAATGCATTTAAATGCAAGTATAACTACGTTATTAATGGCTTAATCATCCACTGACACATACAACACAGTACCTCATTAGACAATTACATTGTGACAACTTTGGGTGGCAGCAATTTGAAACAGAGAACAGTTGAGACAAAGTGTTGCGAATAGTGCCAACTTTTAACAAGCCATTCTTAGGAGTCAGCAATTATATCACTGCACACTTACTATAGATGGTCTATCAGAGGGATCGTAACATAATAATTTATGTAGGTTATCAATTAATAATAAGATCAGCACCTGTACCAGCTGAGGTACCATCCCACAATGTCAGTACTGGCTCTTGACAGAAATGTTTGACAACCACTGATTTAAAGGCTCTCACTGGGGCACATGGAGGCTTGCACCACATTGCACATATCAGCAATCCAAGTTCATCTCATTCAAATGTTTCCTGCCTGGAGTCTCAAACACTGGAAAATCCAGTATGGAATGTAACTATATTATGAAAAGGATAGTTGCTTATCACCATATAGCGGAGACGCTGAGTGGCAGATAGGCACAACAAAAAGACTGTCACACAACAGGCTTTCAGCCAACAAGGCACCTTCAACAATACACACACACACACACACACACACACGCACACACACACACACACACACGCACACACACACAGTCCCTGGCAGCTAAAGCCAGACTACTGTAGCCTGGTAGACTGGCTCCAGCTACCAGAGGCTGTGGTCGTGTGTGTGTGTGTGTGTGTGTGTGTGTGTGTGTGTGTGTGTGTGTGTGTGTTTGACGAAGGTCTTGTTGACTGAAAGCTTCGTTGTGTAACAGACTTTATGTTGTGCCTATCTGCGACTCAGCATCCTTTTCATGATACCGCCTGGAGTCTCAATTTTTATAAACTTTAAAATGATTTATAAAAAACTTACTGATAGTACCTAAAGTAAAGCTAATCTTAATAAACAGGGAGAAGATTATACCATCCAAACTATTTGTTTACTCAAATGGCATTGAAGGTACATATCTAACAATCAACTCGGCACTCTACAATGAATTTAGTCACTCAAAAACAAATTATAAAACTTAGGAATACACATTTCACTTGAAACATCTGTGTTTATAAAAACTGGTGTTTCTCATTTTTAACAACTTTTACAATGTACATTGAAGCGAAACAATAACTGCTAGATATTTTACAGGCACAAAAAGTAATGATTCTATTACATAAAAAAGATAGTTGTAATAAAATATTCTTGGATTTCTTTCCGTCAAAGACTCAGCAGGAAACACAAGAAGGATTTTATTGCAGAGACACACCATGAAAACCTCCAAAATACATTCACCTACTTAACAAGTGACAGAAAGGATATCAGTGTACTATAAGCTACGAGTCACAATAGTGAAATGTGTTTGAATAGCACAGTAGGTACCATCTTCTGTAAAAACTAGAGATTACAATTTAAAGTTCTGATCCCACATACATTTGAAAGTCCTTAGATAGTCTTGGTCAACCATATTGTGCATATCTAACATCTTGCATGGGCCTCTTTGGCAATGATAGTATTCTTAACCATATTAGTCACTGACATTAATAATCAGTTTCAGCTCAACTGTGATTTGCAAAATTGCAATACATAGCAGAAAAATAATTATCACGTAGATTTTACCTCATTTTTTGGTGTTTAGAATATCATAATGTATTGTGGTGCAAAGGAAACCTGGGTTTTATTGTCCCATCAGCAAAAAGGTCTTTGGAGGTGGATCACGAGCTCAGCCTATCGAAGGATGGGTAGAAAAATAATAACGTACTTTATGTAGGAACAATCTCAGTATTTGCCTTGAGTGATTTGGGAAAACTGCAGAAAACATAAATATGGATAACAAGATGGGGATATGAACCACAGTCCTCTCCCATGGAAGTTCAGTGTCTTAGCACTGCTGAACCTTGCTCGGTTTCAACAATTTCCCATCTGATATAAAGTAAGAAACTGAAAAACCTTACCAAGCTGAAAGCACTCTACCTATAAATTAGCTGATTTTCTACAATAAAAGATTTAAAATTCCTGTTCACTATATGGATGGTAGTATTGTTCATTGTAAGCTGTATGTCAGTTAGTAGTGTACTGTTACAGAAGTAAATCACCATTTTTTTAAAAAATAATACTAGCGTTTTCATGCACATATCAAGCTACCAGCAGTTATTTAATATAATTGAGGAAAAAACAGGTATTGTCAAAGTTGTAAATTTCCTTCCAATTTTTCAAGTTACAGTTTAAGTGAATGGTAATTCACAGTTATAGTTAATAAACTACAGATTACACTTCTAAGAGTTGCTTCTCTTTTGCTAAGTATACCTTAACCCTGACCCTATTTCTGAAGAGTCTACTTCTTTATGATATCTACAGAACACACTGAATGAATGAACAAATGAGCTTTCTTGTCCAAGATGAAGGGTGCTTCGCAAACATTTTGCTAGATCCATATGTTGTTTTTCAGAGTGCAATTGCTAATCTAGAAAGAGTTGTCCTTCTCCACTACCAATAACCAATTTACATGAAACACGTAGCCAAATTTAAAACTATATGTCCATGTTATCCTCAATGGCTTCACACTTGCTTATCACAAATGGTACCCTGCACTATTTGTTTATTTATTATTTAGCCTTCCATCTGACCAGGTTCAACACATACCAAAAATATTACAAAAATGTCCACAATTATAATAATAATGCAGATTTGAAGCCATGTTTAGTATTAATGGGACATAGTACATGAAATTCATTGAAATTTGACATTTTCTGTTTTCTACTCCATGATGTACTTTGGACTTTACTGAACACTTTGGTATATAATACATTAAAATCAGACGATTGTGAGACCTTCAAATAATATTTTGAATGTTGACGTCTGACTGTCAAATTTTGCGGCTACGCATATACTGCCACAGTTCAGCAGTCGTATCTTGGGAACTACACAGTCTAAAAGGCTGTGAATTGCTTTGTTTTGTGCCTGCTGCTATGTCTCAAGAATTGGCAGTACAAATAAACAAATCAGCCCTTTGTTTCTGATGAAAGTAGTGTGATTATTGGCTATTTTTGTAGTAAGCTGACTTCTATTACTTTATATATGTAAATAAAATGACTAAGTATACAAGTAACTTCAAGAAACACAAATTTGTGGGTAACATATGTGAGACTTACTTTCATCGAATATCAACCGATGAAAAGCCGTGTCATGCTTCGTGTCCACCTCCACCAAACACTTGGTCTAAATGTAGGCAAGCTGAATTTTCTGGCATCCTGCATGAATTTGCACAAAAACATTCTCTTCCTTTGGCAGTAATGGAGGCAATCAAACCTATTTACAGAGATTTGGCAAATCCTGACCTACTAAAGAACTGTTTACATGGGAAGACCCAGAATTTGAATGAGTCCTTCAATAATGTGTGGTGCCGTGTGCCTAAAAATGTATTTGTTGGCCTTATGACTCTAACATTAGCAGTGTCTGATGCTGTAATAACTTTTAATTGTGGGAACTATGAAAGATTAGATTAGATTAGATTAGATTTACTTTCATTCCAATTGATCCGTAGTGAGGAGGTCCTCCAGGATGTGGAACATGTCAGAAAAACAACAATACATGACAAATATTTAAACTAAAACAAATAAGCTAATGTACCATTCCACAGGTCCCAAGTGGAATGATCGTCATTTTTTAATGAACACTAAGAGTCATTTTACAAATACTATTGCACTGAATTTAAAATAAAAAAGTTTTTTATTTATTTATAAGGTAAGAAACATGTAATACAACTACTGTAATACTTATTTACAATGAACACATTACTGCACTGAAATGGTGCAGAAGTTAGATTATACTTACACACACACACACACACACACACACACACACACACACACACACACACACACACACAAATTTTCAGTGAACACATTACTGCACTGAAATTGTGCAGAAGATATGTTGTACTTATATACAAATCAGTTGGTTTTCCTCAGAAATTCATCAATGGAGTAGAAGGAGTTGGCCACCAATAAATCCTTTAGGCTTCTCTTAAACTGAATTTCATTGGTTGTTAAGCTTTTTATGGCTGCTGGCAAGTTATTGAAAATGTGTGTTCCTGAATAATGCACACCTTTTTGTACAAGACTAAGTGACTTTAAATCCTTGTGAAGATTATTCTTATTTCTAGTATTGATTCCATGAATTGAGCTATTGGTTTGAAAAAGTGATATATTTTTAATGACAAATTTCATTAAGGAATAAATATATTGGGAAGCTGTAGTTAGTATCCCTAGTTCCCTAAACAGGCTTCTGCAGGATGTTCTTGAGTTCACACCACATATAATTCTTACTGCACGTTTTTGTGCCCGGAAAACTTTAGCTTGGCTTGATGAATTACCCCAGAAAATAATCCCATATGACATTATGGAATGAAAGTAAGCATAGTATGCCAGCTTTTTCATTTTTATATCCCCTATGTCTGACAAAATTCGCATTGCAAACAGAGATTTGTTAAGACGCTTCAGCAGTTCTGTGGTGTGCTCCTCCCAGTTGAATTTATTATCAAGCTGTAATCCCAAGAATTTAACACCGTCCACTTCTTCTATCTTCTTGTCATCATATGTTAGACATATACTCTTGGGACACCCCTTACAAGTTCTGAACTGCATGTAGTGTGTTTTTTCAAAGTTTAGTGACAAAGAATTGGCTAGGAACCAGTGATTAATGTCTACAAATATTTTATTGGCTGATCTTTCTAAGACTACACTTGATTTGCTATTTATTGCAATGTTTGTATCATCAGCAAACAAAACAAACTTGGCATCTGGTAATGTTACTGATGAAAGGTCATTGATATACACAAGAAAAAGTAAGGGCCCCAAAATGGAACCTTGTGGGACCCCACATGTAATTAGTTCCCAGTTGGATGATGCCTGATAGCTTGATACATGTCTCTTTCCTAATAACACCCTTTGTTTCCTGCCAGAGATATAAGATTTGAACCATTTTGCAGCATTTCCTGTTACACTATAATATTCTAGTTTACTTAAAAGGATATTGTGATTTACACAGTCAAATGCCTTTGACAGATCACAAAATATACCAGTTGCCTGCAATTTTTTGTCTAATGAATTAAGTACATTTTCACTGTAAGTGTAGATAGCCTTCTCAATATCAGAACCTTTTAGAAATCCAAACTGTGACTTTGACAGTATGTTATTTGAGATAAGATGGTTATAAAGACGACTGTACATTACTTTTTCGAAAATTTTTGAGAATGCTGGCAACAGTGAAATTGGACGGAAATTTGATGCTATTTCTTTATCTCCCTTCTTAAACAGTGGCTTAACTTCAGCATATTTCAGCCATTCGGGAAATATTCCACTGATAAACGACTGGTTACACAGATAGCTTAATATGTTACTTAGCTCAGAATCACATTCTTTAATTAACTTTGTTGATATTTCATCATACCCACTAGATGTTTTTGATTTTAAAGATTTTATGATGGACATTATTTCTGTTGGGGTAGTGAGGGTCAAATTCATATTATGGAAGTTACTTGAAATGTCTGGTCTAAGGTAATCCATAGCAGCATCTACCGAACCTGACAACCCCATCTTTTCAGTAACAGTTATAAAATGTTTGTTAAAAAGTTCTGCAACACTATACACATCTGTCACCAATGCATCATTTACTCTTAATGCTATTTGTTCCTCTTCATGTCTGGTTCTACCGGTCTCCTCCTTCACTATATCCCATATTGTCTTTATTTTGTTATCTGATATGACTATCTTTTCCTTGTAATATATTTGCTTTGACATCCGTATTACAGTCTTTAATATTTTGCAGTATTTCTTATAATGTGCTATAGCATCAACATTGGAAATGTTTCGGATTGACAGATACAGTTTTCTTTTTGTTTTACAAGATACCCCTATTCCTCGAGTAATCCATGGCTTCTTTGTAGACTTTGCTCTAACCTTGGTAAGTTTTGGGGGAAAGCAGTGTTCAAATAAGGTAAGCACTTTATTAGCAAAGATGTTATATTTTTCATTCATGCCATGAGCACTGTAAACATCAGTCCAGTGAATGTCTCTGAGGAGTGTCCTAAAATAATCAATTTTTGGCTTACTGATTACCCTCTTGAGCTCAGATTTAACAGATTTTATATCTTGTTCAGTATTAACATTTAACAGAAGGAACTGCATGTCATGGTCTGAGAGGCCATTGACTATTGGTTTTGTAATATAATTTTGTTCATTTGACTTTTCTATAAAGATATTATCAATGGCTGTTTGTGAGCAAGTGGTTATCCTAGTGGGGAACTTTACTGTGGGAATTAGGTTGAATGATAGTGTTACTAACTCAAATAGGTTCTTATTGGGAGAGTCTTTAAGGAAATCTACATTGAAATCACCAGCAACCACTATTTCTTTGTTTTTGGTTGTTAAATGGGCCAGTACAGCTTCAAGGTGGTATACAAACAGATTAAAGTTACCTGCAGGTGCTCGATATACACTTAATATTATGAAAGATTTTTTGTGAAATTCTAATTCTGTTGCACATGCTTCCATATGCTGTTCTAGGCAAAATTTATGAATGTCTATGTTCTTAAATTTATGACAGTTCCTGATGAATGTGGCAACTCCTCCTTTCTCCATTTCTGATCTACAATAGTGAGATGCTAACCTAAACCCTGTAACACTTAAAAGTTCTATACCAGTGGTCACATGATGTTCAGAGAGGCAGATTATGTCAGCTGGGTTTGAAGACTCTAATTCATCTATGCAGATAGTTAATTCATTAATTTTATTTCTCAGTCCTCGAATATTTTGATGCAATAAAGATAGCTGACATTTCACATTGACTGACTTAAAATTGGATGGAGTTAAAATATCTGCTGACAGTTGAAAATTCTTAACCAATGGCTGTTTATGTTGATGTAATAAGCTGGAATTATGTTTTTTGATTTCTTTCTCAAACTGAAGGTTTGTCTCAGTTCTAACCTCTCTTAAAATTTGTTTTCTTTCTGTCCTCCCTACCCTAAAAAAGGGTCTTTTCTGAATCCTATAACCACTGGTATTACCACTCATGACAGTGCCTCCCCCCTTTAACTTTCCTGCTATTTCCCCAGCCAATTTACCCTTCCCCTTCCTGTTGAGGTGAAGGCCATGCCTAGTATAATCCCACCTACTGACAGAATCAACATGAACCACACCAATGTGTGACCCCGCACCCGACATGAGCAGCCGTTCCAGCTCCAAATTAACTCTCTTGACAGAAGAGTTCAAATGAGGTCGGTCATGGCGCCCAAGAACAGATACAAACTCAACACTGGTATGCCTCGATGCTGATGCAATCTTCGCCAGGTCACACTCTATGCTGTACCCAGGATCTCTGTCAATACTGTTACCTGCCCCACCCACTATAACCACGGTGTCTTCCTTAGTGAAATCTTTGCAAAGTGATCCTAAATCCTCTGTCACCTGCTCCAGACCAGCACTAGGTTTAAAAAAATTGGTGACCTGGTATTCTGATCCTAGTTCATCCTGCAAGAGTTGGCCAACACCTCTTCCATGGGAACTACCTAACAACAACACTTTCTTTCTCTTTACTGATTTCCCTACATTCTTACTTTTCAATTTGCTGCTGAAAGTTTGTTGTGCCCTGTCTACACCTGTAACTGCTTGAGGCTCACCAGCTTCTAACTGAAGCAATAGGTCAAATCTATTTTCCACATTCACCATAAAGCTGTCAGACAAAGTTCTAGGCCTGTTCCTCCTGTTGCCTGTTGCCACTTCCCACCTCTCTTTACCCTTCTCCCTCCTTAACCTGTCAAGATCTCCCCTGGCCTTGTCTAACTCAGCCTGAAGGGCAGCAATTTTCCCCTCCTGTTCCAGTATCTTCCTATCTCTACTACAAATCCTACAAAACCACTGATGAGTCTCATTTACTTCCCCTATTCCCACGCCACTACAGTCACCCACATGGAAAAAACTACAGCACCCATCACACCAAAGCCCCGACCTAACAATTCTACGGCAAGTCAAGCACTTTTCACTCATGATAAACGTAATAATTTATTAAGAATAAGTCAGTTAAATTACAGATAAACACGAAAATATGGTTACACAAATTTGGCCTATACGCAACTGTGTGTAAACAAAAACAAAAGTGCAAAGTTTCTGAAACAACAAGTTAAACTTTACGCTACTTTCCGGAAATGCTAGTTAAATAATGAAGAGGTACGCTAAGTTAAATTGCTGGAGAGAGCAAGGAACAACTAAACGAAATTCTATAGATTTGCTGCAGCAGAACGTAAACAGAAAATACGACTGTACGGTCTTTTCGCGTTTTCTGCTATATTACGTAATGAGAAATGAAACCTTTAATGGTACACTTAAACGGCACACTAATACACTTATTTACCACGTAATCAGTACTAATCTATGTGTTTTATAATCTAAAATAACTTATCTTTACGAGAACACCAAACCTCGCGCTAGTCGCTTGGCTGCAGGGCTGCAAAGGTTCTGGAGAAGTTAGGGGTAAGATTTGGACCAAACACAGCTAGAGGACTGTGGGAACTGGATGAGCTTCATGTAAGTGAAGCAAAGTTAGCTGCTCAGCAAATGACAAAAGAAGCAAGAAAGAAAAGGAGGCGGCACGCACTGGGCTATTGTGACACTGAAGAAGACACAGACTACAGGCCAGGGCAATTCTAGTGCATAAAAGATGCAGAAATATAAGTCTGTATAAGAATTTGTAATAAAAAAAATTTAAACCTCAATATCTCTTAATTACATTTTTTGCAATCTATGACCCATTTTCTAAAAAAGTACTGATGGTAGAGACATGAAATTTTCACAGCATGCCAAGTGTGAGATTCAACACACATGGAACTAGAGTAATTAAAACATCCTGAGTTGTTTTTTTTTTTTTTTTTGTTCATTTATTTACAAAATTCTGTTAAAAATGAGTGTTTGGGAAAAAAAAGATAACATGCCTCACAATACAATTTTAGTAATAGTTCTAGTTCAGTGTATCTAGAAGGGTGCACTGAATAATTATGGAAAATTGTAAGATGGCGTCTTAAAATGTTTCCAAGATAGGTTTCCAATTAATAGGTCACAAAATTCGATAATTTAACATTGGCAGCATAGGACATACAATGTCCCCTTAACAGAAATGGGAGGGATAGAAGAAGTAGAAGAAGAAGAAGATGATGATAAAAGAGTGAGTTGTAGGCTAGTATATGAGACACTTGGCTATTGTGACATGACCATATCAAAACTTACTCACAGTGCATCGCTGATGCCAAGATTTTAGCCTCCTGCCAGTTGGTACATGCGCACGCCAGTGTGAAAAGTTCTTAAGCCATCATGGATTGAGCAAGTGAGGTCAGTCACAGCACAGAGGGAGAGCTGATACTAAATTCTGCAGAAATGATTTTAGTGTGGCTGACACCACATGGTGTAACGTTGGGCCCATCTTGCCAAGCAGGCAGCAGTTTGGGAATGGATTGATGGTGTGTCAAGTCGCTGGTGGATGGATAAGTCACTGCTTTGCTGTCTGCTCGGGAGCAAAGTGGCAATCTGCACCCATGGATTTATGCACTGGGCATCTTTCTGATTTCAGTGAGCCTATTCGTTCCGTCTGCCTGGGCTTAGGCTCCTTGGATTGCCGAGTGTCAGACCATATTTGCTTGGGGTATTCACTGTGATTCTGCAAGATTGCATCCACTCACTTGTATGGGTTTCAAAAAGAGGGTGAGTTCCATGTGCACATGGTAGAATTATTAGTGAGTTATTTGTGTGCCTAAGATAGCCGTGTGCTCAGGGAACATTAAGGTTGAATAGTCTTCAAGTGTGTCTTTCAGATAATGTACAAGCCTGTGTAAATTTGGTTGATTTGCGAGCAGACAGTGTTTAAGCCCTGCAGTCTTATGTACTGGTGGGACCCTTGTAGCTCACTGGTGCTACAGAAATTTACCTTAAGACTGCTTCAAGTTCTTGCACAGCTCCAGTACAGCTCATATCAATTAACGTGTGTACTCGGTGACAGGTTGGTATAGCCCATCCTGTAACATGTTCTAACCCCCCTAAATTGTCTAGCATTGTGCTTTAACACACTGTTTGTTAAATTTTTTTGAGTCTGGCAAGTTTCCACTACGCAATGCTCATTAAAATTTGTTACTAACTTGCCTATCAATTAATTGTTCAACTTAACCAATAGCACCTTAACCTGTATGATGCTTTCTACCTGTTGTAGTTACTTGCTGTAAAAAAGGGCAGTATCTGATGTCCATCTTGATGTAGATTCCATGCTTTAAAAATGGAGTGACAACCTCTTTGTTCTATACGACACTGAAAAGTGAAAGAAACTGGTACAACTGCCTAATATCGTGCTGGGCCGCTCCGAGCATGCAAAAGTGCCACAACACGATGTGGGACAGACTTTAGTAATGTCTGAAGTAATGCTGGAGGGAATTGACACCATGAATCCTGCAGTGCTGCCCATAAATATGTAAGAGTATGACGCGGTGCAGATCTCTTCTGAACAGCGCATTGCAAGGCATCCCAGATATGCTCAATAGTGTTCATGTCTGGGGAGTTTGGTGGCCAGCAGAAGTGTTTAAACTCAGAAGTGCATTCCCGAAGCCTCTCTGTAGCAATTCTGGATGTGTGGGGTGCTGCACTGTCCTGCTGGAATTGCCCAAGTCCATCAGAATGCACAATCAACATGATTGGATACAGGTGATCTGACATGATGCTTACATACGTGTCACGTGCCAGAGTCATATCTAGATGTATCAGGGGTCACATATCACTCCAATTGCACACGCTGCAGACCATTACCAAGCCTCAACCAGCTTGAACACTGTTGACATGCAAGGTCCATGGATTCACGAGGTTGTCTCCATCCCGTACACATCCATCTACTCGATACAATTTGAAGTGAGACTCATCCAACCAGACAACATGTTTCCAGTCATCAACAGTCCAATGTCAGTGTTCACGGACCCAGGCAAGGTGTTGTGCAGTTATAAGAGTACACAAGTGGGCCTTCAGCTCCAAAAGCCCATATCGATGATGTTTTGTTGAATGGTTTTGCACACTGACACATGTTGGTGGCCCAGCATTGAAATCTGCTGCAATTTGTGCAAGGGTTGCACTTCTGTCACGCTGAATGATTCTCTTCAGTCATCGCTCTTGCAGGACCTTTTTCCGCTCACAGTGGTCAGAGATTTGATGTTTGACCAGATTCCTGATATTCACAGTACACTTGTGAAATGGTCATACGAGAAAATCGCCATTTCATCACTATCTCAGATGCTGTGCCCCATCACTGATGCACTGACTATAACACCATATTCAAACTCACTTAAATCTTGATAACCTGCCATTGTAGCAGCAGTAACCAACCTTAACATCTGCACAAGACACTAGTTGTCTTATACAGGGTGGTCCACTGATAGTGACCGGGCCAAATATCTCACGAAATAAGCATCAAACGAAAAATGGTTGGCCCGCTAGATGGTGCTGTCATAGGTCAAACGGATATCAACTGCGTTTTTTAAAAATAGGAACACCCATTTTTTATCACATATTCGTGTAGTACGTAAAGAAATATGAATGTTTTAGTTGGACCACATTTTTCGCTTTGTGATAGATGGTGCTGTAATAGTCACAAACGTATAAGTACGTGGTATCACGTAACATTCCGCCAGTGTGGACGGTATTTGCTTCATGATACATTACCCGTGTTAAAATGGACCATTAACCAATTGCGGAAAAGGTCGATATCATGTTGATGTATGGCTATTGTGATCAAAATGTCCAACGAGTGTGTGCTATGTATGCTGCTCGAAACAGAAAGTGTTCAGCCATATGTGAAACATCAACCATGACCTGAAACAAATGATGATGCCCAAGTAGGAGTTGTAGCTGCTGTCGCGGCTAATCCGCACATCAGTACCAGGCAAATTGCGCGATAATCGGGAATCTCAGAAACGTCGGTGTTGAGAATGCTCCATCAACATCGATTGCACCCATACCATATTTCTATGCACCAGGAATTGCATGGCGACGACTTTGAACGTCGTGTACACTTCTGCCACTGGGCACAAGAGAAATTGCGGGACAATGACAGATTTTTTGCACGCGCTCTATTTAGCGACGAAGTGTCATTCACCAACAGCGGTAACGTAAACCAGCATAATATGCATTATTGGGCAACGGAAAATCCACAGTGGCTGCGACAAGATGAACATCAGCGACCTTGGCGGGTTAATGTATGGTGCAGCATTATGGGAGAAAGGATAATTGGCCCCCATTTTATCGATGGCAGTCTAAAAGGTGCAACGTATGTTGATTTCCTACGTAATGTTCTACCAATGTTACTACAAGATGTTTCAGTACATGACAGAATGGCGATGTAGTGGGGTTAAAGCGGTATTGAATAGCATATTTCATGACAGGTGGATTGGTGGTCGAAGCACCTTACTGTGGCCCACACGTTAACCGGATCTGACGTCCCCAGATTTCTTTCTGTGGGGAAATTTGAAGGATATTTGATATCGTGATCCACCTACAATGCCCGACAACATGCGTAACCGCATTGTCAATGCATATGCGAACACTATGGAAGGAGAACTACTCGCTGTTGAGAGGAATGTCGTTACTCGTATTGCCAAATGCATTGAGGTTGACGGACATCATTTTGAGCATTTATTGCATTAATGTGGAATTTACAGGTAAATATGCTGGAACAGCATGCATTCTCAGAAATGATAAGTTCACAAAGGTACATGTATCTCATTGGAACAACCATAATAACATGTTCAAACATACCTACATTCTGTATTTTAATTTAAAAAACCTACCTGTTACCAACTGTTTGTCTAAAATTGTGAACCATATGTTTGTGACTATTACAGCGCCATCTATAACAAAGCGAAAACAGTGGTCCAACTAGAACATTCATATTTCTTTATGTGCTACACGAATATGTAATAAAAAAAATGGGAGTTCCTATTTTTAAAAAACGCAGTTGATATCATTTCACCTATGGCAGCGCCATCTAGCGGGCCAACCAAAGCGCCATCTGGTTTCCCCCTTCAAGCTAGACAAGTTTCGTACTTTGTAGTTTTTTCAATTGACGCTTATTTCGTGAGATATTTAGCCCGGTTACGATCAATGGACTACCCTGTATAGGTGTTGTCAACTGCAGTGCCATATTCTGCCTGTTTACATATCTCTGTATTTGAATATGCATGCCCATACCAGTTTCTTTGGCACTTCAGTGTATATTGCAGATTATAAAGTTTTGATAGTTTGGTGGTTGCATTATTTAAAAAAAAGGTTTAAGTGTACTAATTCTGTGTGTTTCTCTGTATTTTGTGCATTTACTGTAAAAACTATTTCTGAACAGGGGCAGTGCCAGAGGTCTGGGTTAAGTTGAACTGAGAGCTATACTTCCTCCGCTGACCAGCTAATGGTATTTTGCTAATATGACTTCTGCCCAAACATGTCTTGTCTGTCAGTGGCCATTTGTATATTTAACTGTGTAAATAACCTTGCAAGAAGGGGCACTGCCTGAGATATGGGTTTAAATCATAGGGGACTACACTCACTCTGTGGACTAATTTCAAAATTAATAGTATTTGCTAAAATTTAAAGTTTTAATAACTTTTTTTTTAATTAACTCAAGTTTAGTTAACAATGTCGGTTTAAGTATTTAATTATTAGAGTTTGTTACATATTGTGTTAATACAGTTACTCCAGATTCTGATGATTGTTTTGCTGCATATCTGTAAGATTCCAAAGGGGATTGAGCCTAGTGTTCAAGATATCTCGTTGAACTGTGTCGCATTCATATCAATGTAGGCCTTTTTGAGATACAGAATTGTTAAATAGACATTGTATTAAGGTGCTCAGATGCTGTCCACTTCGAAACCATTATATTCAAGTCTGACCTGCTCGAAAGGTTGCCTTCAATCCTGAAGGTCTCAAGAAGGTAGGCTATTAACTGTATTTTCCAAGTTTGGAGGTTCTTTGATATTTTTAGGAAGATTGTTCCAAAGTTGGGTACCTGATACAGAAAATGATTTTAAGTATGTGACAGTGTTATATGATGATATAGAGAGTATTTTACTTTGTTTAAAACGATAATTTTTGCTGTGCTGTTCAAACAGTACAGTATGAACTGAAGATAGATAAGAGTAAGTGCAGTAATCAAGAAGACAACAGCAAACATAGTATGATGGTCGCTACACTTATCAGCTCATAGCCATGATAATTGTTCATAAGCTGGAGTGATATGGTCGAAACAGTGTGTCTCACAAATGTATAATACACCCGCATTCGTTGCCAGTTCCAGCTTGCGTGAGCTTTCTCACAAAAGTCCTTGGTGAATAGCAACACCATGGTCAAGTATGGGGCATATTAGTAACTCTATGAGCTTCTTTTTAATCTCAAAAGGAAACCCATTTTTCTATTTCTATACTAATGAAGTGATGCTGACACCTTTTTACAGACTGCAGTGTGTTCAGTTGTCTAAGTAATTGTCCAGAATTATCCCCCATATTCTTTGCAGAAGAAGAGGTGATTATTTCCATGCCATGTGGAATTAAAAATGGAAGACTATCTGGATTCTTTGAATAGTGTGGTAATAGGTCTTTTGTGTGTGACTAGGAATGCTTGTGCTTTAGATGGGTTAAGTTTCAAACCTATGTGCCGCACCCACTTCGATAAGGCAAGTACATCAACATTTACATGCTGGATGGCTATGGATACGTTTGTTGCACTTGCTCTTAGATACGACTAAAGGTCATCAGTGTGTACGTGATATTTGCAGTGGGAGAGAATAGTTGACACAACATTAAATATAATAAGAAAAGTAATGAGCCAAATACTGATCATTGCAAGACCCCTGATACTACATCACTCCAAATGAGACCTTTTAGCTTCAATCATCACATACTGTTGACAGGATGTAAGGTATGAGCAACCATTGTACAGCACTCAAATAAAAATTCTAACTTAAGTTTAGCAAGTAGAATGTCGAAGCCAATAGTGTCAAAAACATTACTGAAACCAGGCAGCACACAATAGTCACCCATTTGTCCCTAGCTTGTTTCAGCTCATTAGTCTCTTTTATATGAGCAGCCGTGCTGCGATTTTGCCAGAAACCAGAATGGTATTCATCTGAAAAGTTATCTGATATTAAATAATTACTACAAAATCGGACAGATAAAAAAATCTACTCACCAAGCAGCAGCAGAACACACATATAAAAAGACAGTTGTAACTGGCAAGCTTTCGTAGCCAGTAGCTCCTTCTTCAGGCAGAAGGGTTGAAGGGGAAGGAAGAGGGGTGAAGGAAAACGATTGGAAAGGTCTAGGAAAAGGGGTAGATTTTGGGAAAGTCACCTAAAACTGCAGGTCAGGGGTAACTTACCGTAAGGTATGAGAAGAAAAGACTGATTGTTGGGGACTGAATCAGATGAGATTTGAAAACCTGAGAGCTTAAAGGTGGAACACAGGGTAATATGCAGACAGAGATTGCTGCTGAAACATGACGCATGATTTAATGAGAGTCGAAAGCTAAGTGCATTGTACGTAACAGAGGTGGAAGGGGAGTGGTGAATAATAGACGGCAAAGACAATGAAAGATGTAGAAAACTAATGGAGTGAAGCAAAGAGTAATTACAGTGAAGAAATGCTGAGACAGAAGAAATTAATGCCAGGTGGGTGGCAAGAACCAAGGACATGTTGTAGTGCTAGTTACCACCTACAGAGTTCTGAGAAACTGGTGTCTGGGGGAAGAAACCAGATGGCACATTTAGTGAAACAGGTACCTAGGTCACAAATGTCATTTTGCAGAGGATGCTCCGCAAAGGAATGTTGTGAGTTGCCAGTATACACCCTCTGCCTATGCCCACTCACCCTAATTGATAATTTGGTAGTAGTCATGCCGACGTAGAAGGCTGAACAGTGTTTACATAACAGCTGGTATATGACGTTTCATTTAGCAGATGGCTCTCCCTCTGACAGTTCAGGGCTGTTATAGGTAGTGGTAGGAGGGTGCATAGGGCAAATCTTACAGCAGGGACAGTCACACGGTTAGGAGCCATAGGGTAGGGATATGGGTGCAGAAGGAGTATAGGCCTGACAATCTCATTTCAGGGCATGATTTTAGGAAGTCATGGCCCTGTCGAAGTAGCTCAGTAACACATTCCAGACCATGATAATACTGAGTCACCAATGGTGTGGTCTTAAATAGTTTTTTGGAGGGATCAGCAGTATCAGGATTGGATGTGATAGCCTCCGAAATCTGCTTTTTAACTAGATTGGTGGGGTAATTACATGCAGTGAAGGCTGAGGTGAAAATGGTGGTGTATTGCATCTGAGGCGAATGTAATTGTTCGGATGCAGCACCCGAACAATTACGTTTACCTCAGGTGCCAACGCAGTATGAATGTATGGCATGGAAAGGATGGGAACTGTCGAAATGTAAGTACTGTTGTTTGCTGGTAGGCTTAATGTGGGCAAACGTGTATAGCTGGCCTTCAGTGAGGATGAGATCAACATCAATGAAAGTGGCATGGGGTTCAGAATAGGACCATGCGAAATTTAACTGGGAGAAGTTATTCAGAGATTCCAGGAATTTTATCAGGTCAGCCTCACCAAGAGCCCATATGGTAAAGATGTCATCAATGTATCTAAGCCAAACCAAGGGCTGAAGACTTATGGATCCCAGGAAAGCCCCCTCCAAGCAACCCATGAAAAGGTTGGCATAGGAAGGAGCCATCCTGGTTCCCACGGCCATACCCCTGTCTGCCCCTCAAAGGTGAAGTAGTTGTTGGTAAGTATAAAGTTGATTAAGATGAGTAAGAAGGATGTCATAGGTTTAGAATCAAGTGGGCGCACTGAGGAAATGTTCGTCAGCTGACAGACTATGTAGGTGGGGGACATTGGTATAGAGGGAGTTGGCATCAATGGTAACAAGAAAGGTGTGTGGTGGGAGTGGGATGGGCACGGATTTCAGATGATCTAGGAAATTGTTGGTATCTTTGATGTAGGAGCGGAGTCTTTGTACTATGGATCGCAGGTATTGATCAACTAAGGCAGATATAGGTTCGTTGGGTGCTTTGAAGCCAGCAAATATAGGATGGCCAAGATGATTGGGATTGTGGATCTTAGGAAGAAGGTAAAAAGTGGGGGTGCATGGTTTCGGTTTCATTCTTAGTCCCTGTGAGGGGCTTGAATTTTAAGGAGGGACTGCAGGTCAGTTTGAATCACGGGGATGAGATCTTGACGGCAGCCTCTGTATGTAGAGGTGTCAGACAGCTGGCATAGACTTTCACTAACATACTCCTTTCGGTCAAGCACTACAGTGGCTCTGCTGGGAGGATAATGATGGAATCATCAGCTTTTAGGGGATGTAGAGCCTGGAGTTCTGCAGAGGACAGGTTAGGGTCATGTTGTAGGGACCTGAGAAAGGGTTGTGAAGCAATGCTGGATGTGAGGAATTCTTGGAAGGATTGTATGGGTTGATTTTGAGGTAGTTGTGGTGGATCAAGTTGGGATTGTGGTCTGTACTGTTCAAGGCAGGGTTCAATGTCAGGTTTGATGTTGGAAATCCTACTCTATGGCTCCTACCTGTGTGACAGTCCTTGCTACAAGACTTGCCCTATACATCCTCCTATCACCACCTATAACAGCCTTGTAACTGGCGAAACACACATTGTCAGAGGGAGATCCACCTGCTAAATGACACGTCATATACCAGCTGTTATGTAAACACCGTTCAGCCTTCTACATTGGCATGACTACCACCAAATTATCAGCATATAACCACCAAATTATCAGCATATAACACAATTAAGAAGTCTGTGTCACCAATTGAATTGGGTGGCCTGATAGAGGGGAAAGAGCATAGGCAGGGGTGTATACTGGCAACTCGCAACATCCCTTTGCAGAGCATGCTCTCCAAAATGACATTTGTGACCTCGGTACCTGTTCCACTACATGCAGTGCCCAATACACAACTTAGCTAAAATGATCTCCTTGTGACAAGAGGGCGAAGAGAAGGTTGGTCAAGCCTTAGTGATAGGTTTAATTCCCCAGAACGTAGTCTTGTGAAAACAAGACTAGTGGTGATGCCAAAGTGACATGATCTGCAGACAGATGGCAACACGGAGAAGAAATGGAAGAGCTAGCAGGTCGAGATAGAACTCCAGCCTTGATAGCAGTGTCAGCAGCCTCATTTCCCATCAGATGACATGACCAGGATACCACATGAACTTGACAGTGAACAAGTGGAAGCTTTCTGGACCCATTGCACTAAAGGATGGACTGCGTACAGCAAACAGAAGCCCTGAGAGAATCGGAGCATATAACACAATTAAGAAGTCTGTGTCACCGATTGAATTGGGTGGCCTGATAGAGGGGAAAGAGTTCTGCCGTAAAAATCAAGCAGTGTTCTGGATGCTGATACCGAAAATGTTTCGTGCCAATGACAAAGGCACACCCGACACCAAAGTCGGTCTTAGAGCCATCAGTGTAGACAAAGGTGCTATCACTGAATTGTGTGCAAAGGTTGAGAAACTCACAGCGATAGATTGAATCCAGAGTAATGTCTCTGGGAAGCAAATGTAGTCCAAGAAGAACAACAGCTGCCACACAAAGCCAAGACGGTGAAGGGTTCACACCCACTGGGAATGTGCCAGGTAGTGTGAAGTTAAGCTGCTGGAGCAGTAGCCAAAAGCAAACTCTGGGAGGTAACAAAGAAGAAGGGCACGCCCCATACTGCCAGTCAAGGGAGTCATAAAAAAAGGGGGCCCGAGATGTGTGGCCAGACATGGAATACAAATGGCATGCATATCCACTGTGGAGGATGTCACACTGATACGACAGCAATAGTTTGGCAGCTTCTGCGTAGAGATTCTCAACTGTACTAGTGGCCAAATGTATTTTACGATGGTGCAGTGTCTTAAGACAGTGTAAGATGGACGGACATGCAGATTAATAAATTAAACAGTGGTAGTCTAGTTTCAAACAGACAAGGGGTCGTTATAAACTGAGGAGGGTGGTCCAATCTGTTCCCTGGGAAGTATCACTTAGGACACGGAAGACAGTGAGGGACCGGCATGTGGCCAGGTTAGACATGTGGGATGACCAAAACAGTTTCCTATCAAGCAAAAGCCTCAGTAATTTTACAGTTTCAGCGAATGGAAGAGGAACAGGCCCAAGGTGTAAAGGTGGTGGATGAAACCAACACACAGTTTTGTCAGTGGAAAAGCGAAAGCCATCGTTGATGTTTCACAAGTAAAGACAATCGATACATCACTGGAGATAAGACCGCAAAGTCGTAAATGAAAAGGGAGCTGGAGATGTCTGGCAGGAGAAAGTCCATAAAAGGTTAATGGCTATAGCAAAGAGGACGACCCTCGGAATGGAGCCTTGAGGCATCCCACAGGCTGATATGGTCATCTGCTGGAGCTTGTGCATACTACATGAACAACTGAGTTTCTGTTGTATTTCAGTTGAAGGCTACTATAGCAGATGAGTATGTATGGCTTATTAGTAAGTAACATCTTACAAACAAATCACTGACCAATATTAATGCTTGAAATATAGTTTTTAATGTTGCAATGATACTTCAATTAATTTACTAACATGAATTAATACAATTTTCTGTTGGTCGTATTTGGGAGAAGTTGATGCCCATTTTAGTGGAAAATGAGATTTAGCACTAATAAAGCAAATCTCCAGATAATCTAAAACCTCCCCAATTTGCATCACACCAAATGTGTGAAATATCGTAAAGCAAACACAACCATTGTTCATATGCATATTAAAGTAATGCAATTGGTTTTATTCAGAAGAAAGGATGGAAGGTTGAACGACAACTGCCGCAGGGGGAATAATTTTCACGATATTGCTCAGTGCGGACAACAAACATACGGTTTTTGTGTGTCAGGAACATAACACACATAAGTAATAAAGTTCCATGGAAGCACTTTTATACATAGTCATTCATGTTCACATGTGGTACTTATTTGCAGCAAATAACATGAAATCAAATTAGTCGGTTATGACACAAATATTGAATGACTAAGGGAGGAATGACACTAAAATATCTATTCTTGAACCAAAACATCTGCCAACTGGGTAAATGATAGTGGAACTGGAAATCTGTTCCTCTCTCTCTGCTCTAAACTCCCCGTAACAGTTCAGTGATGTTGAGATCTAGTGATGGTGCTGGGCAGGGAAGAAGATTAAAACAATGCCACAAGTGTGAGAATGAAACAGACGAAACATGTAACACCAAACGGAAAGAAAGGAAAAGCCACAAAAACGAAGTGAAGGCAATGAACACTAAAAGGAATGACAGATTTTTTTAAAAAAAAAAAAAAAAAAAAAAAAAAAAAAAGGGAGACACTAGAAACAGCAGAGAGTAAAACAGGAAAGCAGATTACAGTGGCTGCCCAACCACGAGAATAAAAAGGGAAAGCCAGCCACTCTGGAACACATTAAAACCTCCACCCTAAAAGAAACTAGGGTGGAGGACACACAGGTACAAAGGACATGTGCTAAAACCTACACAGAAGTATAAAACCCACCCTCACGCATAAAACATAAACTAAAGATGCTGTGGAGGCATTGTCGCCCAACATCGAAGGCAGGGTGCTGGGAAAGTTAAAAGTCTGCCATAGAGAGGCTCAAAGTGGGCAATCCAGCACGAGGTTGACGACTGTCATTTGGGAGCCACAGCGACACTGAGATGGGTTCTCGCGATGGAGTAGCTAACCATGCGTTAGCCACGTATGGCCAATGTGGAGCTGGCAGAGGACAACTGATTCTCTGCGAGAGGCTGCACGGAAGACTTCCACACATTCATAGTCTCCTTAATGACATGCAGTTTGTTGTGCGTGCTGTTACGCCATTCCATCTCCCAAAGCTGGAAAACCCTGCGGTGTAAGACAGAACGCAGGTCAGCTTTGGAGATGCCTATCTCCAGAAGCAGTTTCCGCATCACCTGTTTGGCCAGCCTGTCTGCAAATTCATTGCGGGGATTCCAACATGTCGTGGGGTCCACACAAACATCACGGAACGGCAGGACTGTTCCCGGAGACCCCACTCATACAATGTGGCAACGTATGATCTCCCCAAGTTGTGTCGTGTGCTTTATGTAAGTCAAAAAAGACGGCAATCATGTGTTGCCAACTGGAAAAGGCTGTTCGGATGGCAGCCTCGATGGACACAAGATTATCAGTGGTAGACCGACCCTGGTGGAAGCCGCCCTGACATGGAGCACGCAAGCCACTGACTCCAGGACCCAACCCAACCGCTGTCATAGCGTACGCCCCAGCAGCTCACAAATAACATTGGTGAGGCTGATGGGTTGATAGCTATCCACATCAAGCGAGTTTTTACCGGGTTTGAGCACTGGAACGATGGTGCTCTCCCACCACTGTGATGGAAAGACGCCATCGCACCAGATCCGGTTGAAGATGACGAGAAGATGTCGCTTGTAGTCAGATGAGAGATGTTTAATCATCAGGCTGTGGATGCGATTAGGCCCAGGAGCTGTGTCGGGCCAATGTGCAAGGGCAGTGAGGAGCTCCCACTCTGTAAATGGGGCATTATAGGATTCAATGCAGCATGTAGTGAATGGAGGATGTTCCTTTCCAGTCGCCATTTGAGTGTGCCAAAGGCTGGGGGGTGATTCTCCGAAGCAGAGGCTCAAGCAAAGTTCTCAGCAATCGTGTTTGCATTGGTACATAATTCGCCATTTATGGTAACACCAGGGACAGCTGTTGGGGCCTGGTACCCGAAAAGACGTTTGATCTTTGCCCAGACTGGGGAAAGTGACATGTGGCACCCAATGGTGGAGACGTATCTCTCCCAACACTCCTTCTTCCGTTGTCTGATAAGGTAGCATACATGGGTATGGAGCCGTTTAAAGGCTATGAGGTGCTCCAGGGAAGGTGTGCCGCTTATGCTGCTGTAGAGCTCGCCAACACTCCTTAATTTCTTCAACGACTTCCAGCGACCACCAAGGGACTGCCTTACACCTCGGGCACCCTAAAGAGCGAGGGATCATGTTTTCTGCCTTGGAAACAATTGTGCTAGTCACCTGCTCAACCATCACATCGATGTTACCATGTGGGGGAGATTCAGCGGTGACAGCAGAGGTGAAAGTTCCTCAGTCCTCCTTGTTCAAAGCCTATCTGGGCAGGTGTCCATGTGCCTGATGCTGAGGCAATGACAGGTCGTTATGTGCTCTCCAGTGGATAGATGGGAGAAGTCCTGGGCTGCAAATTGATAAATCAATGGCCGAGTAACTACCATGAGCCACACTGAAATGTGTAGCGGCCCCAGTATTTAAGAAGCAGAGGTCGAATTGTGACAGTAAAGTTTTAACATCTCTGCCTCAACCAGTAAGCATGGTACCAACCCACAAGGGGCTATGGGCATTAAAATCTCCCAGAAGTAGGAAAGGTTTCGGGAGTTGATCAATCAGTGCAGCTAATACATTCAGGGGTACTGCACCATCTGGAGGAAGATATACATTGCAGACAGTTATTTCCTGCTTCGTCCTTATCTGACAGCCACAGCTTCAAGAGGGGTTTGAAGGTGCACATGTTCACAACAGACCGAGTTTTGGACATAAAAGAAAACTCCACCTGACACTCGATTATAATCACTAAGATTCCTGTAATATCCCTTATAGCCACGGGCGGCAGGGGTCCACATTGCTGGGAACCAGGTTTCCTGCAGTGCAATGCAGATAGCAGGTGTAAAGCTTAGCAGTTGCCGTAGCTCAGCCTGGCGGTGGAAAAAACTGTTGCAGTTCCACTGGAGGATGACATCGTGAGATTGGGAAGGCATGGAACATTCAATGAGGCAGTTTACACCTCAGAGTCACCTGCTGCCTCCGATTAATTGCCTGAGCAGTCTATATCAAATTGTGGCTGAGGGTCTGGCAAGATCTAGGTCCCCAACGGACACCAAAATCTCCACCCTCTCCTCAGCCACAGAGCTTGTAGGTAGTGGTGGTGTGGGTGCCACCGCAATTTCTTTGGTCTTAAGGATTTTCTTTTTGGATTTCTCTTGCTGCTTCTTGGGTTTCCCTGGCTGGGAGGACTTCACTCCTGGACTGAGGGTGAGTGTGAAGCTCTATGACCAGCTGCTTTTGGGCTTTTCAGCCACTGGTGGGTGTCGTCATTCCTATTAGAAGAAACGTGGGAAGGGAGTGACCCAAGGGACCCCTTCCTAGCGAGAGCAGCCAAAGAAGACCTTCTCCGGCATAGAAGTGGGGATGGACGTCCCAATGGTTGGGGGGGGGGGGGGGGTGTGTTGCTCCCAAAGTAGGTGGTGCAGCAGCAACAGGGTGGGAAATGCCCCCCACCATCAAGGGGGCAGGTGTAGTCTTCCGGCTCTGAGAGGTGACCTGGGTTGGTGGAGCTGATGGTGCCAGAACTGATTTTCCTTTCTTTCTGGAAAATCCTGCAGTCAGGCGAGCAAGGCGAATGGTGCTCTTCACAGTTGACACAGATGGGAGGCGGGGCACATGGAGTATTGGGATGTGATGGGCGTTCGCAATCTTGGCATGTGACGCTAGAAGTACAGCGGGAAGACTTATGGCCAAACTTGCAGCACTTACAGCACCGCATCGGGGGAGGAATATAGGGCTTTACATCACGCCAGTAGACCATCACCTGGACCTTCTCGGGCATTGTATCACCCTCAAAAGCCAAGATGAAGGCACCGGTGACTACCTGATTATCCTTCCGACCCCGGTGGACATGCCAGACAAAATGTACACCTCACTGCTCTAAATTGGTGCACAGCTCATCATCGGACTGCAAAAGAAGGTCTCTGTGAAATATGATACCCTGGACCATATTTAAGCTCTTCTGGAGGTGTGATGGTTACAGAAACATCCCCCAGTTTGTCACAAGCGAGTAACTCCCGTGGTTGGGCAGGGGATGCTGTTTTGATCAGGACTGACCCAAATCTCATTTCGGACAAGCCCTCTACCTCCCCGAACTTGTCCTCTAAATGCTCAACAAAAAACTGAGGCTTCATCATCATGAAAGATTCCCCATCAGCTCTCAAACATACAAGGTACAGGGGTGAATAAGATCTGCTGCCATCCTCAGCCTGATGTTCCACCCATGGTTTGGCCAAGGAGGGGAACGATTTGGGGACGTACTTCTGTGCGTTGAATTGAGCTCATGGTCGCTTAGAGACTGCTGGTGTTTCACTACCAGCAATAGACGATGGACTACGCTTCATCACGTGTCATCCGCCCTGATGCCAACCACTCTGACCAGGGCCCCTCCCCACAGGCGCCACCCAGCCACAGCAAAGGCCACCTGGCAGGATGGCCGTTGCCGGGAGTCCCGATGCCACAGGGGAATGAGCGCTCTACCCCTTGGCATATGTGGGGAGTTAATGGCGCAGGTGTCAGCAGAGCGATCCCTGTGTGGTCAGGGGGATACAACCAACAGCGTACATGGTGGGCCCACCACAACGGACCGGCTACCATGCTGGATATCAGATGCAAAGTAGTCCATGGTCATTGTCGATGCACAAATCGACACTGCATAGTGGATGGTGGAAAACACACCCACAAAGGTGTCCTTGCCCAAGAGATGGAGAATGGGCAGGTCTGCAATGCAACAATGAGAAAGTGGGCTAAAGACCTCAATGCACAATGGACACAATGCACCTTGTAAGGTGCCCTTCCCCAATTGGCTCACTCTTTAGGAAAATTTTTAAGTATGGATATCAAACCCTACAGGGGAACATCACATAAAGGCCAAAACGTGGGAAACTCCTTTTAGTCACCTCGTACAACAGACAGGAATACATTGGGCCTATTCTAACCCCTGGACCCGCAAGGGGGGGAGGGGGGGATATTGCACTGTTTGGCAGCAATATGTTAAGTCATAGTAAGCACTATGTTGATGAGGATGTCAAGATCTGCATTTGCAGTAATTTGACCAGTGAATGTAATTATAGTATCAGCTCAATATCATGATGCAGCCACCCAAATCATAATGAAAGCTTCCCATGCTTCACTATTGAAAGTAAGTAGGCCAGATCGTAGTCTCCTTTTGGGGTTCTACATAGGTAAACCAGGCTATTTGTAGGAGACAATAGACACAATAATTCACTGGACCATACAACATTCATCCAGTCACCAAGTGTCCAGGCATTATAATGGTGGCACCATTACTTGTGCAGCTTTGTAGTGGCTTCTACTACTAAGGGTTTCACAACTGCAAAAAAATGTTCAAATGTGTGTGAAATCCTATGGGACTTAACTGATAAGGTCATCAGTCCCTGAGCTTACACACTACTTAACCTAAATTATCCTAAGGACAAACACACACACCCATGCCCGAGGGAGGACTCAAACCTCCACCGGGACCAGCCGCACAGCCCATGACTGCAGCGCCTTAGACCGCTCGGCTAATCCCGCACGGCTTTCACAACTGCAGCCCTTCAACATATGTTAGCCTTTTTAAGTTCCCAGCGTACTGTTTTTGTCGACACAGCATTATGCAAACGATTGTTGAGTACTGCCGTAACTTTTGTCATGGTAGTTTTACATTGTCTGGCCACAACCATTATTAATGCTTGTCGATCTCTGCCAATTACCTTCAGTTTTCACACACTGTCTCTCTTTGCAAATGATGTTTTACCACGTTTTGTGTATGGTGTTGTTATGTTATTACTGTGAATACTGTATCTTGTCCCCCCCCCCCTTTTTTTTCATGCCAGCTTACAGTAAGATACACTATATTGCATAGTGTTCATATTATTTTGTCCATCCCGTATATGTCCCTTACAATATTGTGTCTAGTGAACTCTTGCAACTTAATCACAAAAACACGTTTCATCAAGAAATGTGCCTTCTGTTAAAACATCACAATCAACGTGTGTGGCACCATCATACAGTACACAATTTAACACACAATATTTGTGTCCAATTTTATCTCATTTTTTACTGTTCTTACCTATAACTAATCGTTTTATCCATGCATTATAATTTTTATACATGCATCACAGCAAATTGCTTTTATCTCACTTTCATGTTACACACGTCATCTGCAACTTGTGCATCTTGTGCATCATTTTAACTTACCATATGCCTTCTCCTCAGTAGAGTCTTATAACATTTTTATATATTCAGTTCTTGCCTGCTGCACTCCACTGTACAGTTTCTGGGTTTCAATGTTTACACAACTTCCAAGTTCTTGTCTTGTAAGAAACTTACCACTTGTTTCACTAATTTATACAATTTCTTTCTCTTTTTTCCCCTCAAGTGTAACATAATAGTCTTACAGTTCTGAAACATCAGATTTCAACAATGAATAATTCAGCAAAACTTGTGCATAACATCACGAGGAAGTCAATAATTTAAAATACTCGGAGGGTATGTAATGAAAACTTCGAATGTCTCTTGTCTTTAATCACTCTTATAGGAAAATTAAAGAGACCTTTGGAGAAAAGAGAACCATTTGCATAAATATCAAGAGCTCAGATGGAAACCCAGTTCTAAGCAAATAAGGGAAACCAGAAAGGTGGAAGAAGTATATAGAGGGTCTATACAGGGGCGATGTTCTTGACGACAATATTATGGAAATGGAAGAGGAGGTAGATGAAGATGAAATGGGAGATATGATACTGTGTAAAGAGTTTGACAGAGTACTGAAAGACCTGAGTCGAACAAGGCCCCGTGAGTAGACAACATTTCATTAGAACTACTGACAGCCTTGGGAGAGCCAGTCCTGACAAAACTCTACCATCTGGTGAGCAAGATGTATCACACAGGCGAAATACCGTCAGATTTCAAGAAGAATATAATAATTCCAATCCCAAACAAAGCAGGTGTTGACAGATGTGAAAATTACCGAACTATCAGTTTAATAAGTCATAGCTGCAAAATACTAACACGAATTCTATACATACTAATGGAAAATCTGGTAGAAGCTGACCTCGGGGAAGATCAGTTTGGATTCCATAGAAATGTTGGAACACGTGAGGCAATACTGACCCTACGACTTATCTCAGAAGAAAGATTAAGGAAAAGCAAACCTACGTTTCTAGCATTTGTGGACTTTGAGAAAGCTTTGGACAATGTTGACTGGAATACTCTCTTTCAAATTCTGAAGGTGGTAGGGGTAAAATACAAGGAGCGAAAAGCTATTTACAATTTGTACAGAAAGCAGATGGCAGTTATGAGAGTCAAGGGACATTAATGGGAAGCAGTGGTTGGAAAGGGAGTGAGACAGGGTTGTAGTCTCTCCCCGATGCTATTCAATCTGTATATTGAGAAAGCAGTAAAGGAAACAAAAGAAAAGTTGGGAGTAGGTATTAAAATCCATGGAGAAGAAATAAAAACGTTGAGGTTCGCCGATGACATTGTAATTGTCAGAGACAGCAAAGGACTTGGAAGAGCAGTTGAACGGAATGGATAGTGTCTTGAAAGGAGGATATAAGATGAACATCAACAAAAGCAAAATGAGGATAATTGAGTGTAGTCGAATTAAGTCGGATGATGCTGAGGGAATTACATTAGGAAATGAGACACTTGAAGTAGTAAAGGTGTTTTGCTATTTGGGGAGCAAAATAACTGATGATGGTCGAAGTAGAGAGGATATAAAATGTAGACTGGCAATGGCAAGGAAAGCATTTCTAAAGAAGAGAAATTTGTTAACATCGAGTATTGATTTAAGTGTCAGGAAGTCGTTTCTGAAAGTATTTGTATGGAGTGTAGCCAGGTATGGAAGTGAAACGTGGACGATAAATAGTTTGGACAAGAAGAGAATAGAAGCTTTCGAAATGTGGTGCTACAGAAGAATGCTAAGATTAGATGGGTGGATCACATAACTAACGAGGAGGTATTGAATAGAATTGGGGAGAAGAGGAGTTTGTGGCACAACTTGACTAGAAGAAGGGATCGGTTGGTAGGACATGTTCTGAGGCATCAAGGGATCACAAATTTAGTACTGGAGGGCAGCGTGGAGGGTAAAAATCGTAGAGGGAGACCAAGAGATGAATACACTAAGCAGATTCAGAAGGATGTAGGCTGCAGTAGGTACTGGGAGATGAAGAGGCTTGCACAGGATAGAGTAGCATGGAGAGCTGCATCAAACCAGTCTCAGGACTGAAGACCACAACAACAATTATTCGTGTTTGCTAATCAAACTCATATATACAGAAATGAATTTGTGAATAAGGACAACCATCAGCCGTAGAATGGAATGACGACAATGAAACGCTCTGCCAGACTGAGAGTTGAACCCCGATTTCCCACCTATCACAAGCAGTAGCCTTACCACTTTGGTATCCGTGCACAACTCACAGCCTGACCCCAACTTCCACGTCTCATCAACCATGCATCTACAACCTGTACTCTTACATCCATTATGTATATTCCCGTCCATTTCAGCCACTGTACTTGAAAGTCGCTTGCCCGGTATCGGCAGATAAATATGATATGCATACATGCATGCATGTCCAAAGGAACTTTGCATCGTAATCAGAATAACTTAAGCACTGCAATATCACAAAACTGTTCAAGTGATTTTAAAGGAAACTGAAGACGGTGAAGACTAAGACTGGCAATAACAATATTAAAGATAAATGGCACAAGTACAAACTAAAACACCATACAGAGCAAACACTGAGTAGTGGATAGACAGCACATAAACAACACTTTGGACAGAAGAATTTATCTTTGTGCACCTGTGTATGGGGTCAGGAAAGAGGGGGTATGAAAGGGAGGTGCCCTAATTACACAAGTAAAAGAGATACATATTTCATTTGTTTGTGACCAGAAATATTAACCTAAACTAAAACTCATTACCTTCCAATATTATCAATCAACGACCTTCCGAGATATGATCTTTCCTTCAACTATTGATGATGATCTTCTATTGCTCGTATATAAACAGCCTTCACCATTAACAATGTCAAATAATTGGCAGATCAGTTACTCCATTTTAACAATTATATGTGCCAAGGCACCTCAGAAGCACTTGAAAATGATAGTAAAATAAAGAGATAATCACACAACAGTGGCCTGGCAAAAAGTCGACATTAATTAATTATTTTCCATTATGCTATGTTTTCCATTCCTGCACTATCAACATCAATTCAGGTTACTTATGAGATCATCACTACCAGCTTTCCTTCACATAAGCATCATCATTTTAGCCAAGATAGAGTAGAGTACATGGCAATCAGCATTCACTCTAGCAAGATATGCATGTTCAATCCACACATGCTAAGAATCATACATCAACAATGCAAACATATGTTTCAATAATGTTCACATTATCAAGATTATGCACCCAAAGAGGAGAAACAATAAATGCTTTAAGTGAAGAATATCCAGAAGCCAATATCTTTTGCAAAATACCAGCAAAGGCAATCTGTCTTATCTTCAATCGATCTACTCGATTACAGTTATTTCACACATGACCATTCTCCTTCCCATACACTTCAGTCATAAAATTCACATGCTGTCTGCTCTTACTACTCTCATACTCCACTTTTTGCCTTGTCCATTTAACTAATCCTTTATTCTGTTGTTATTTTTTGGCCTGTCATCAGTAATTCTCCCTACATCATGTTATCTTCCGGTAGATTTAAATTTCTTCTTTAGTGATTCTTTCATTTTGCTTTGTCCAGTGAGGTTGCATATGTATGTCTTTCTTATTGAAAGCAGAAAACAATCAAATCTATAGTGAAATTATGTCCACTACTTATCACTTTTAAGATAGTATGAATATTATTTTACACAACTGTTCAAATCCCTGACAACACATTTCAAGACTAAGTCTCAAGGAGTGAAAAATAAAAATCATATTAAATTAATGTTTCTTGTATTCCATTCTTCTAAAGTATTGGCATCATACTGTCAATAAACAATATTCCATATTTCTGTCTGATGTGGAGATCCACTTATTTCTTGAACAAACTGATGCACAATAAAACAATCACTAGAGACCAGATTATATGCTTTTGCATTTGTATATTTGGCTGCTTTTCATCGCTAACCGAGAGCCACTGTCTAACGAAATCATTACAGAAGATGAACAGGAACAGGCAGATAGAGTCAATGGTCCTTTGACACACACACACACACACACACACACACACACACACACACACACACACACACCGGTTAATCCCGCCGCTGTCATACCATATGTGTCGGCAACAATTAAATTAAACTATGCAAGTCTTTAGTCGCTCGTCCATTGTTTCAGTTTAGCTTTCTATTTACTTGTACACAGTGGAACGTGTTTACAATGTGTAGCGTGTAGCACGTTGTGCTTCATGCCACCTGGAAAAAGAAACTTAGTTTCGTGGATATCTGACTAACCTGGAATATATACACATGATGGAATTGTTTTATATTGTCGAGTTTGCGAGAAATCATTTCATGCAAAAAAGAAGTTTCAAATAGACCAGCATGTCAAGACAAGTCTTCATATCACAGGAATGGAGAAGAATGAATCACGACAACAACCTCTGAGAAAAGCAAGTTGCAATAGCAGGGATTTGCCCAAAGGTAACCAAAAAAGTCGGTCTAACATAATTCTGCGTGAAGCATTCATTGCAAGCAATATTCCTCTTCACAAACTTACAAACCCTATTCTCAAAGCCTTCTTGCGCAAATATTGCTTACATCCAAATATACCAGATGAATCGACACGGCGTAAAAATTACATACCATCAATTTAAGTAAATGTTCTGGAAGAAATACGCAATGAACTCAAGGACAGCATTATCCGGATTTCTGTTGACAAAACTACAGACACTTGTGGCCATTAGATTGGAAATATAATTGTTGGTGCTTTGAAATAAGAGCCTTCTTCTTCCTATTTAGTGGCCTGCAAAGAACTTGAAAAAGTAAAACATTCTATGATCACCAGATTTGTAAAGGAGGATATTTGAAAAATATTTCCAGAATCTTCTGCAGATGAAAGAGTGTTTGTGTTTATTTCTGATTCTGCTCCCTATATGATCCAAGCCGGGAAAGCCCTCTGAATATTTTATCCCAATTTGATTCATGTGACGTGCTTTGCTCGTGGAGTACATCGCCTTGCTGAAGAAGTACGTTCCACATTTGTGAATGTAAATAAACTGATTTCATCCACAAAGGAAGTGTTTCTAAAGGCTTCCACTTGCATCAAGACCTACAAAGAAAAACTACCGAATGTGCCTTTACCTCCCAAACCAGCGGTAACTCGTTGGGGCACGGGGTCGAAGCTGTGTTGTTTTACAATGAACATTACGAGGGCATTACACGGGCAGTAAACTACTTCAATAGTGCACAGGCTTTGGCAGTTTGCCAGTGCAAGGAAGGTTTTAATTATACCAGTATTAAAAAAAAGACATTGCTGTGCTTAGCACTCATTTTTCCCATATATCTGCAAGTATTAAAATGCTTGAAACTCAAGGTTTGGTGCTGAATGAATCTAGTGAGTTAATGAATAAAATTATTCTAGTGTACTCCTCATTGCTAGAGGTATTGCCAAGAAAACTTAAAGTAAAGTTTGAAAACATTTTAAACAATAACCCAGGCTTTGAACCCTTGTGCCAAATTGATAGTTTCATTAATGGTACAGTGAACTTTTACTAGAAACAATAAGTGCCAACATATCAGCCAAATTCAAATACTGCCCATTTACCTCAGTTGATGTAGAATGGTCCTTTTCTGCTTATAAAAATGTTTGGAGCGATCGAAGACAGAATCTTACTACCAAGCATTTGGAACAGTACTTGGCCGTTTATGTTTACAATAATAGAAAGATGTAAAATAAATTATAAGTAATGCTTTGGCCCAATAGTATTAATTAATAATTTAATGCTGTTCAAAACAAATTCATGATTATATGTTGTTTTTTAAGCAAAATATTACAGAGTATTTGAGTGTGCCCCTCTACGTGCAATATATCTCGACGTTGGTCCGGTACATATTGATTGTTTCGCTGTGACTCACTTGCAACGCATCCGCTTGTTAGCGACAACAATAGCAAAGGCGGAACAATTCTTGAAACATGGTATGCATCCCTATTTTACAAATTTTTGACATATAATCCCAGAAAGGCCACATTCCTAACCTCTACCAGTAAGTATTCAGAAAATGATGTCAGCATTCCAAATGTACCGATTTTTCACATGGCCGGTGCTCTTCGTCTTAACCGATATGCACAGGTCCGACTTTGAGATATAATGCATGCAGTAACTACCATGTTTGTTTGTTTTTTGATCTTGCATATTTCAACACCTTTTATGCATTTTTCATGCATATTTTAAGGCTTCTATGATGCATATAATCCGGTCTCTAGTGATCATAATAGTCACATACTTTTTGAAGAGGCAGAGAGCCTGGCCAGTATCTACTCAATTCAGAAACTTACCTGGAAACAAAGTAGAGGCCAGCCTCTCTGTAAGTTTGACAATTTTCTTGATTTTTTAAATTATGTTTCTCCAAATAAGAGAAAGCTATACACCAAGCAATTCTGTTCCAAGTAAAAAAAGAGAGAGAGAGAGAGAGAGAGACAGAGAGAGAGAGAGAGAGAGAGAGAGAGAGAACAATCTACCATATAAACAATGTTTTATTTAGTGATGAGGCACAGTTGACTCACAAACTTTGAGGAACAATGTACAAAACTTTTATATAAAACAAATATGAAGATGATTTTTCACGTACTGGAAATGATTGTAGTTGGTCACACATATACTTAATATGCTATGAAGACAAACACTCACAAAATTCTTAAATACTCAAGACCATTCATCAATGAATTAATTAACATCATACCACAGTTTTAAAATTTGAATAAAAAATATTCAAAAATATATAGACTACAGACATTTAAAACAGTATATGATACTGAGCCAAATTCCGACTTATTTATGAAGACAAACTATACTCAGATCACTTTGCTAATGCCAAGAGCATCACGTAACATAAAATCCCTCAGTGTCCACAGTGCATTGATAACATTTCCATGGTTGCCAACACCATTACCCAACCAGTGCACAGGTAACCTATTGGGATCTTGAACACTTGTGTTTTCTGGTGTAGCATCCAACTGTTTGTTCCAGTTGCTAATATATTTATTATCCACATTCAGTCCTTCTATATACCTGCAATATCATAAAAGAAAAACAATGAAAAATAATTCATAGTATGTAACAGAATAAGAAAATGAATCAGGTAAAGCACTCACTTGATGTATGCCTCTGAATGTAGAAGCCTCTGAGGACGGGGTGGAACAGGTACAAATATTGGTTCCACTGGTTTCTGGATAGTGCCTACTGATGAGACAGACTGTCCACCTACTGGGTGAATTAACAAAATATTAGTGGAACTATAAAATAGTCTATGTAAATCAGTGAGAGAGCTGAACAAACATTATGGTACCTGAAGGCTGTGTATGTGGTGATGGTGTTTCCCTTGAATAATTCTGATGTGCAGTCTGAGACTGATTAACCACTGTGAAAAAAAGAAAACAAATTACTGCAGCATATTATGAATACTAGCACAAAATTTATATGTGAGATGTAAAACAATCTGTCTACAAAAGAATGTTTAGCACTACTGGAGCAAGCTGTAGCAATACGGTTGTAACAGAAATACACAAGGCGTTTGATGATTAAAAACAAAGCCAATGAAAATGCAAGTGAAACAATGACACAGGTAGTGCAAAGCAATGTATAAAAATGTTAGTGATAGCACACACAAAAACAACCACCACAAAAATACAATGGTATAAATGGCATCATAAGAAAGAGGTATGAAAAATGCAGCAGCAAATTAACTTGTATTTACATGCGCATTTCATCCCATTTTCTCTTTGCTTATGTAAGTTGCTAAAACAACAACTAACTATTCAGCAAGCTGTTGAATGAAACATACACAATTCCTTTGAAAAACAGAATTCATAAAAATAAAAAATGAAGTGGAAAGATGTATTTAGTATACTGTAGTAGCAAATCTCTTCTGCATCGTCATTTATATTATATGTAACACCGAACTACTTATCTGAGTAGATATCGCGCAGTTTGCCCGTTACAATACAACCATTCACAGTTCCGCAACTCAAACAGAAAATATAATTATGCCATGAAAAAGGAATGATGGCAAGCAGGAAATATAACGAGGTGAATAGGTGAACAGTGGGCCATGGGAATATTTCATTGGACCACAAGACTTATGAGAGAACCAAGATAATGACCTCAAGGTAAGTGATGGATGACATTAGAAGATGGTTAAGCATTCAGTGAAAGGTTATATAATCAAATGTTTAACTTAACCAGCCAAGTGCAGAACTTTTGAAAAAGGATGCAACTGATTTGGATGAGATAAAGATCTATCACATTACACCGTAAATGAAATAGTAACAACAATATTATGTAGAACCTGATAGTTCAGGGCAGATAAAGAAAAGAAAAGTCAATTTCATCTGCTGGAAAGATTACTGTCAATGTCTTCTGGGATACTAGAAAAATTATTTTCACTCAGTACCGTCAAATGGTAAAGTAATAACTGGTGAATACTATACAAAGACTTCTGGACCAGCCGGATGAAAAATGTGAGAGGAGAAAAATAACACAGGTACTTTGACAACAAGATAGCTATTGCGATTAGTAAGAATTTTTTGGAATATCCACACCGTTCCCCCATATTTGGCATCCTCTGACTTTTACTATCACTCACACTTCAAAAAATTTGTAGCTGGGAAACATTTTGAGTCCAAAAAAGAAATTATAACTGTTGTAGATAGATACTTTATAGTCTTCCTATAATACATTTGAAGTATGGAATCTACTCATAGTGAGAAAAAGATAAAGAGAGATTAAGGCACATACAGAGGCATTCAGACAAAATTTTTTCCATCATTCAATACACAAAAGGAATAAGAAAGAAAACTGATAATATCGGTACAATGTGCCCTCCACTATGCAGACTGCAGTTGCTTGTGGATTATTTATGAAGCTGTATTAACTTCTATGGTTCTGATTAGTTCTTTTCTAAAGGCACATAGTAATTCTATAAGCATTTTGTTCGGGTGTTGCTGTATATTACCTTCTTTCTTTAGGCACAGTTCCAAATATTTTACTAAAGATGGTATGACAGCAATGTAGAAATATAGAGTGCCACTCACCACATTGAAGACACATTGAGTTGCACGCAGGCAAAATGAAAATGCTTGTTAAAATAATAAAGCACTGCTTCAAAAATAGGGAACACACATACACATTCACACAAAAATAGCTCACACATGCATGCCCACTGTCTCCAGGCACTAGCACCCGGCTCAGTTGACGACTTAATTTTTCACAGTCTTTTCACTGTACCTGTCTGCAACTCAACATCTCCTCTATGCAGTAACAATTTATCCTTTCCATATTGAAGGTAGGGATATATGATACTTGTCTACATTTTGAGACAGGGTCACACTCATTTTTTGTGTAGATAGTTGAATGTTGTCACTAATTCTAGAATTAATAGGGTACGCAGAGGTTTCGACATTCCTTTTAAGCACATCTTGGTAATCATACTGGATATGCAGTACCACCCAGCTGGATATTTATTCTTCAACATTCATATTATTGTATACTTCCTACTTATTCACTTCTATATACTCAAAATTAGCACACTGTGTGGCATGATCTGGTGTACTGTTACATACCTCTGTAACATGAATGTTCTGGTCAATAGCAGGAAGTCAAATTATTATAAATATCACACACAGCACTCAAAAATAACAATTTTTTTGAAAATATAATTGGATAAATAAAAAAATCTAGGCACTAAATGGTGGCAGGAGAAAACACACATAAAAATTATAGAAATGTGTTAAGCTTTTGAAGGCAGTGGCCCCTCCTTCTGGCAGAAGGGTTGAAGAGAATAGAAAAGGGATAAAGGAAAAGGACTGACAAGGTATAAGAAATGGGGAGTGTTGCAGAAAAGATGCCAAGAACCTGCAGGGAAGACTTACTGCATGGGATGAGAAGGAAAGACTGATTGTTGGGGACTGCACTGGTGAGATTTGGAAACCTGAGAGCTTGAAGGTGGAAGATAGAGTACTAAGCAAAACAGAGATTACTGAAAAAAACCAGGCAAGAGTTAATAAGAGCAGAAAGCCAATTGCAGTGTACATATGTTGGACAGATGGTGGAGGGCTGATTACTACTCAGTCGGAAAATAAGAGATATAGAAAACTAAAAGAGAGTGAAGAAACACTATATTTATTTAAAAGAAATGCTGAGACCAAAGAAATTAATGCGGATTTTTGGGCAGGTGGATGATGGGAACCAAGCACATATTTTAACATGAGTTCCCACCTGCAGGGCTCTGAGAAACTAGAGGGAGAACCCAGGTGACGCATGTGATGAAACTGGCATCAAGGTCACAAGTGTCATATTGTAGAGAATGCTCTGCAACAGGATACTGTGCGTTGCCAGCATAAACCCTCTGTGTATGTCCATTCATCCTGACTGGTAACTTGGTGGTAGTCATACCAATGCAGAAGGTCCAGCAATGTTTACAACAACTGATACATGGCATGAGATTGCTCTCCTTCCAATAGCACATGTTTCACCAGTTACCTATCAGAATGGACTTCACTTCAGGGCATGATTTTATGAAATCATAGCCTTGTTGAAGTAACTGATTATACATTCAAGACCACAATAGTGCAGAGTGACCAAAGGTGTACACTCAAGTTGTTTTTTGGAGGGATCAGTAGTACCAGCAAATGCCGAGGCTACATAAAAAAGAACGTTTGACATGGAAAGGATGGCAACTGTCAAAACGTAAGTACTGTTGCTTGTTTGTAGGTTTAATGTGAACAGAAGTGTGTAGCTGACCATCAGTGAGGATGAAGTCCACATCAAGGAAAGTGGCATGAGGTCTGGAATAGGACAATGTGAAATTTAATTGGGAGAATGTATTTAGAGATTCCAAAAATCTTAACAAGTCAGCCTCACCATGGCAAATATGTCATCAATATATCAAAACCAAACCAGGGACTGCAGGCTTATGGATTCCAGGATAGACCCCGCCAAACTACTCATAAAAAGATTAGCATAGGAAGGGGCCTGTTTCCCTAGTCCTTGCCCATGATTTTGGTTGAGGTAATGTTCAGCAACAGACAGACCATGTACACGCAGAATGATGGTATCAAGGGAGGTTGCATCAATGGTCAGAGGCAAGGTGTGTGGTGGTAGTGAGTGGTCATAGATTTCAGACAATCTAGGAAATGGTTGATTTCCTTAATATTGTGGAGAGGAGTCTTTGTACTATAGGCTGCAGATATTGGTCAACCAAAGCAAGCATACATACAAAGACTGTCCTAAAGCCAGCAACTACAGGACAGCATGGGTGATTAGGTTTATGGATCTTAGGAAGGAGGTAAAAGATGGTAGTGCATGGTGTGGTTGGCGAAGGCAACACACACCATATCCTGTTGCAGACCATGGACTACAACCTGACAGTTGTGACACTGGTGCCTGTTTGACCACACATGCCCTCTGCATTCTCCCTCTAAACACAAGTTTCTCAGGACTCTGCAGGTGGAAACTGGTATTACATGTGCTTGGATCTCACCATTCACCTGACCTAAATTTATGTAAATGTCTTAGTCTCAGCATTTCTTTTCAGTAACTATTCTGTTTCTTCACTTGCTTTCAGTTTTTTATATCTTTTATTTTCGGATCTGCCTATTTCCCCCCCACCCCCCACCCCCAACTGTCTAACATGTTTTAGCTATATGCTCTTATTAGCTCTTCCATGACATTTTTCAGTAATCTCTGTTTTGCTTATTACCCTATCTTCGGCTTTTAATCTCTCAGGTACTCAAATCTTGCTCAGTGAAGTCCTTGACAATCTGTCTTTCCTTCTCAACCAGTGCTATGTGGTTAAGCCTCCCCTGACCCAAGGATCTGGGCGAATTTTTGATAGCTCTCCTATTTCTTAAACCTTGCTAGTCCTTTTCCTTCATACTTCTTCCCTTCCCTTCAACCGTTCCGCCAGAAGAAGGAGCCACTGGCTCTAAAAGCTTGCATATTTCCGTAACATTTAAATGTGTTTACTAATGCCACTACTTGGTGAGCAGACTTTTTGTCTATCCATTTATATTACATACAGCATTCAGTCTTTCACTGTGTTATTGTCATGTCTAATTTAAAATAGTTTATTCCACAGACCAGTTCTACAATGATATAGGATTTTTTCACTTCATACAAGTGAAAAATTTACAGTGTGTGTGTGTGTGTAGACACACAACCATTGTACACACACACACACACACACACACACACACACACACACCTTTGGTGTCTTCCTGACAGTTTTACGAGTACTTGTTAATTAGTTCCCAAGGCTTCATGTATATTGTCGGTGTGTTTTATCACTTTGCTGTTCACCTGTTTTCTACGGTTTAAAATTTATGCTTTAAAGGCATTCTTGATAATATTTTTTCCAACAGTTACTCCATCAAACAGGTTCAGCCACATACACTCCGCCAGATCATAATCAAACTGGATGGAAGTTTCAGTCTACGGTTATTTCCAGTTTGGCTATATTTTATTCTCTTTCTAATTTCTCTGACAGGGTGGCAGTAAAATAGAACAGTTTAGCTGTCAGGCTCTTTCAGATAGTATTTACTACCTCATCTCTTCTACCTCAATTTCAGAAGTATTAATGCCAGAGTTATTCAGAGTTAAACTGTACAACAGTAGTATCATTTTTGCTCTTCTTTTGTACATACACCTAGTTTTATTTTAATTATATGGATGAGAAGACCACACCTCTGGCAGGAAAAACCGAAGCATGCATGCATGCACATTCTGCCAATGCTGTGATGTAAAAAAAGGTAGAAGGTTTATGATGCAGTTTATGCATCTACCTTCTACTCAACTTCGTGACTGACTCCATGGCATATTTAACAGTGAATTTTTAGTTTATTTCTGCACTACTGCACAGTTTCGGCCTTCGCCATTTTCAAGCCCCATTTTTAATCATCAAAATAATGCAATCGCAAATATCGCCCTACTGGATTGTTGTGAGTGATGTATATGAAGCACACCACTTAGCTTAGTACTTCTGAGTGGAGGTGCGATGACAAAAACTTTCCAATCATTTGTATGATGGCACATCACACGATTAAATTACATACAATGGTTGAACACATGTTCATTCTTAAATACATAATCACTCTCATTATGAACACAATGCATAAATAAAATTGTCTTCTTGCAATACCATTTGAAACAGTATCAACAATGTCTTGTTTTAATTTACCTCTACCTATTCCATACCCACAGAATAAACAAATTCAGCAACCACCATTTGCTAAATACAAATGCAGAAGCGTAATAACTACTTGGAGTTTCTCGTCTTGTGCAAAACAGTGGCCCCAACATCAACTGTTTGTAAAACTTTTCATAAACAAACAAATGACAGGGAGGCACTCCATGTCAATAGGTCTAATTTCAGAAAAACTTCCCAGATGACAATCATCGATACTGATGATATTTGCTGGTACTATTCACACATGTTGACAGTGAACATTGGTAAAGTTTTATGTTCACCAATTTAATACACATCAAAAAAATTTTGCATCACCCCAGTTTCCAGAACTCCTGAAGATAGACGTTAACTGTGGATATTGTATCACAGACACAGTCCCTTTCACTGTTCAGAGATGTCACTAAACTCAACCAAAGATGTAAACACCCATGCATGAGCAGCGCATATTAGGCAGAAGGGGTCCGACAGCCAATAATTTCTAGTCATTCCATCAGGAAGGAGCTGCACAGCTCGTGTTGCCTGTAGTTCAAATATGGCTAGATGGTCAATAATGTGGTTTGATTGTGTCCACATTGGCACTTTGTGCCGGAAAGGGCTCTCAGCAAAGGACGTGTCCAGGCATCTCAGAGTGAACCAAAGCAATGTTGTACGGACATGGAAGAGATACAGAGAGAGACAGGAACAGTCGATGACATGACTCACTCAGGCCGCCCAAGGGTTACTGCAGCAATGGATGACCGCTACTTACTTATTATGGCTTGGAGGAACCCTGACAGCAATGCCACCATGTTGAATAATGCTTTTCCTGCAGCCAGAGGATGTCATGTTACGACTAAAATTGTGCGCAATAGGCTGCATGATGTACAACCGCACTCCTGCCGAATGGACTTCTCAGAATTGGCATGTTCTCTTCACCAATGAGTGTTGCAAATGCCTTAAACAAGACAATCGTCGGAGACTTGTTTGGAGGCAACCCGGTCAGGCTGAACACCTCAGACACACTGTCCAGTGAGTGCAGCAAGGTGGAGGTTCCCTGATTGTTTTGGGGAGGCATTATGTGAGGCCGACTTTTGCTGCTGGTGGTCACAGAAGGCACCGTAATGGCTGTATGATACGTGAATGTCATCCTCTGACCAATAGTGCAACCATATCGTCAGCATACTGGCGAGGCATTCGTCTTCATGGATGACAATTCGCGCCCCCACTGTGCACATCTTGTGAATGACTTCCTTCAGGATAATGACATCACTCGACTAGAGTGGCCAACATGTTCTCCAGACATGAATCCTAACGAACATGGCTGGGATAGGTTGAAAAGGGCTGTTTATGGACGACGTGACCCACCACCCACTGAGGAGTGGGACAATCTGAACCAACAGTGCCTTGATGCCATGACGAATACAGGCATTCATCAATGCAAGAGGACGTGCTACTGAGTGTTAGAGGTACTGGTGTGTACAGCAATCTGGACCACCACCTCTGAAGGTCTCGCTGTATGGTGCTA
Source organism: Schistocerca serialis cubense (assembly GCF_023864345.2). NCBI lineage: Eukaryota > Metazoa > Arthropoda > Insecta > Orthoptera > Acrididae > Schistocerca > Schistocerca serialis. The sequence continues at coordinate 427,763,438 of NC_064644.1, read as the reverse complement.
CAACATGCAATGTGTTGTTTTCATGAGAAATAAAACGGATGGAAATGATGTTTATGTTGACCTCTAGTCCAATTTTCTGTACAGGTTCTGGAACACTCGTAACCGAGGCGCAGCAGAACTTTTTTTGATGTGTGTACTTGCAGATATATATATAGTCATTTGTTTGACCCCCATAACTCACTTTTTCATAGTGCCCCTGAGTTTTCGACAACTTTGCGACATAATATCCCTGCAAATATTTACCTAAAGAATCAAAGCTAGCCAATCTAGCCCTCTCTTACGTGGAATAATTTAAAAAAGATACCATGAACAATTTTCATAAAGATAACGTGAAGCAGTGTTGGACAGAAAAAAACTAATTGTGGGATACATCTGAAACTTCGCATGTAGTAACATAGCACCACAAGGTCTTAAGACTATAAAATTTCATTATCCTATTGCTTTCCAATAGTTTACAAATTAAGGACAAAGTTGAAGATGTTTGTAAAAATGCCAAAAATGGGTATTTTTAGCTCACTATTTTGTAAGAGATATTCTGAAAACGCTTTTCAACCATTTTCATTATAAAGAACATGTTCTAAAAAAAACACCTAGATTTGGTTTCGCATTTGGGAGCATATAAGGCCCCAAAAAAACAATGAGAAGGCAACAGTGCTGTGAAAATACGTCCACATTCCACCAGGACTAAAATTCAATCTGAAGTTTTTTAATATGCTTAACACTTGTTAAGTAAAGTCTGGGGGTGCAAAATTAGATATCATAATTTGCATTCAGCTCTATAAAATTCTTTACACACAAAATAAAAGTGCATAAATAATCAAGCAATAAAGAAAGTGTTCCCTGTTTTGTATGTGTAATAATCTATGGTAATCACTTGAGTTTTTCAGCATGGCAGTTTGCAGAATGGAATTTAAAGAAAGCACACTACATCACTGAGAACAGTTTCCTGGACCAGAAGCTATAGCATCTACAATTGCTAGTTATTTCATACAGCATGATCCACAGGAAATTATTGTACATAGGCAATGGATCTGTACTGATTGGGGCATTCTGGACACGAAGAAAATGACTGTAGATTAATTTATTGAAGAGGTAGGTACAAAAATTTGGAATCTGTCACGCCATCATTAAATAGCCAAATATCATCTTGGAGCCCTTAAATTTGATCTAAGGACAAGCTTATTATCCAAACGGGTTGTTCCGAAAATTATTCATTTAACGTTAAAGTCCACGGATTCCAATGGGAAAATAGCCAAGCAAGATTATATTCATTTGTTATTTCTCCCCAAAATCAGAAGGTGGCATGTACGAGTTTTCATAGTTTCAGTGACTGTCTACGGAATGACACTATTACTGCTCGTGTTCATGTCAAGGAGCTAATCAAATATGCTTCTGCTTAGATTTCTCTCTTCATTACTTCAGTAATGACTCCAGATGCGTCTCCCCCCACAAACTATGTTAACACAAATATGCTATACTTTAGATTGGAAACAATAACATCACACAAAGTGAAGACACAAATTCAAAACGTTCATTAACAAGAATGCTTTTCCAAAAGACGTCAGGCAGATTTCTATGAACATTCACGAAAATTTTGACAATCTGACAATCGTGGGAATTTGATGACAGTTTATAGAATGTGTGTTCAGCTGTTCTGCAATAATTTTAATACTATGATCTTCTTTGTCTTGGCTAATGGACCATTAAATTTTGAAGTTGATAACTATTTCAATACTGAAGTTATTTCAGCACAAAAACTTGTTGAAACATGTCATGCAGAGTTACGACTAGTGATGCTCTTTTGTGCACTTTTCCAAGCTGTTCTCACTCACTTCCTATTCATCAGAATATTTTGATAGTATCTTCCCACCAGAATATTACACAATTGTGAAACCTAACAAAGGATAAAATACTGCACTATAAATTTCACAGCTGATCCACAATTTTTTCTTACAGAAATCAATTTCAGTCCAACATTAGATCACCTTCGGGTCTCCAGCATCAAAGGGAAGAAACTAGATAACAAGTGGGTACAGTTATAATGCATCATCACTAAACGTACAGACATTACTTGTAGACCATGACATATTAATACAGGGGAGTACTTACAAAAGCAACTCAGATGTGCATTCTCATAGTTGCAATGCCAATTGTAACTTATAGACTGTTCCATTACCATTATTAGCCACCTAAGAGAAACATTTATGTCCCGACAACATCAGAGACAGTTGTGCGTGTCCAGTTATCACGTTGTAAACTGAATTGGCCAGAGACTTTACAATGGAAGTCTTAAACATACCAGAGATATAAGGATTACTGATTTAGTCAAACTGTCTACATTTGAGAGATGCTAGAGGCAGTAGTTGTTACAGAGAGACGTGGAGGTCCACAAACAGTGTTACTGTGTTGCTGAATTGCTTTATTGCATTTGTTTAATGATTGTTTTTATTGTTCAGCGACCTTAAAACATAACTGGTCTGTTAGTGAACTAAAAGTAATGTGATCATTAGTCAAATTAGGAGCATTACTGGCATCTGTGATATGTAGACAGTTTGACTAAATCAGTAATAATTATATATCTGAAATGTTTAAAGACTTCCACTGTAACATCCTTGGCCCATTCAGTTCAAAACACGATAACAGAAGGTACACAACCGTCTGTGATGTTGTCGAGACATAAATGTTACTCTTAGACAGCCGATAATAGTAACTGAACAGTCTACAAGTTACAACTGGTTTTGCAACTGTGTGAATGCATAGCTGAGCTGTTTTGTAACTATTCTCTCGTATTCAAATGTCATGGTAGACAGTAGTGTCTATACATGTAGTTATGTATTACAATTGTACACACTTATTATTTGGTTATCTTGTTTTGGCGCAGGAGACCCAAAGATGGTGTGATATCAGACCGAAATCTCTTGTCTTTGATAAAAAATTGTGGTACAGTTGTGAACTTCATAATGCAAATCTTAACCTTCCTAAAAGCTGTTGAACACCACCTACAAAAATATTTAGAACAAAAGATGATAGATTTAATATGTGTACCGTGCTCTAACGTTCCAAAACCAAAACCAGTTAGGTGCAACAGGGTCTTTCTAATGACAACGGCTTAAGAGTTTGCAGAACAATACTTTTTTTTTTTTTTTTTTTTTTTGCAAAAGTCGGCTAAAACACATATTTTTGTGTTTTTATAAAAGTTTTCAACTATTCCTTCAAATTGAAAAATATAGGAATGCAATAGGAGATCGCAATTTTATATATTTTAAGACACTGTGTTGTAAGTGGTAAAATGCAGTTTCAGGTAAACCACGCACTTTCTTCTGGAGATATAAGAAGCTATACTTCACATTTTTTTTCAACCAGATAATTTCTCTGCCAACTTTGCTTTGAATTATACATCTGAAAACTGATCACAAAATCTTTCTTTACTATTTCACTTAAGAAAGCACAAAAATTTTACAATGGTCTAGTTCTGTTTCCTTCAAGAAAATATTACCAGAGATGGGCTGTCTCAAAGCTGCTGAAAACTCAGGGTACACTGCAGGAAGGTATGCTATGGGATCAAAAGCTGACTTTACCCCGCAGTATTGAACTAGTGATCATGAAACTTTACCAATGCTTATCGGGAACACATGCAAATGTTTACACAAAAATTCATTAAAACATATTATGGTTATGTGGCATACCCAGGTATACTAATGGTTAAGTTATCAAACAAAACAATCATTCTTTCCCAATTAGAAATCACAAGTGAGACTGGTGTGCTACTCACAGATGCCATGCAGGGGAGCTTGTGGAGTGACAGGAGCTGGAGGTCGGCTGGGAGTCATCACAGGCCTCCTCGACGGCACAAAGTTCCTACACATAACACAACAGGAGGGGCTAGACTACACACACATAAGCAAGCATGCACCATGCCAACAAACAATCTACAGCTGGCTGTATGCATCCTTTGATGACATTGTCACTTTTTGCTGGTATTAATGACACTGTAACACTAGTCAATGCAAGCTGCATATTAAGTACAATGAAAGTGTTGTTTTGATTAAAAACAATAGTACAGATGTGTAAAATGTATTAACTATGCAATGACCAGTCATTAAAAACATTTTCCTAATAACTAAAGCAGCCTCAAAATATTGACAACAACACAAAGTCATGCAAGATGGACACACCTGCGCACGATATCTGGAAACACTGCAACATGAAGGGAATGAGAAAAACTGTTGTCATGCTGCAGGATGGCACAAGCACGAAATGTAAATCTACACATTGCAAAAGTATTGAACACAGACAGCTTTATTGTGAGAAAAAAATAAAAGAAAACAAAAGATCAACTTGGCTAGTACCTGTTTATTTGCCAATTACTTTTATGATTAAATTGTTCCACACATTTTTATCTGCAGATTAGTTAAGTCTGTAACTACCTTTATAAAGGCTGATTAAGGTCAGCAGCTGTGTTTGCAACTATTATTAGAAAGATAAAATTCTCTCTGAATAGTTTTCCAGGCATTTCCAGTAACATTTAAATTTTAAATGTGCATATCAGCCATAAAGGAGTAAAGAAAACATCCACAATAAATAGCAGTTTATAGGTGCAGAATATGCTTAAAATACCACGCATGGAACAGGCTGTAGTATCGTAGCACAGCAATTTCCCTTTTTTTGAGTATGTTCGTGGCAAAGTTTATGGAAGCCAATTTCTTGACAAATGATTATGATGAAGTAATGCACTACTATGAATCAAAAAACCAGACTTCAATCAATGGCTGTCCATGAAAACTAGAGAGAACACAGTGATATGTGCTGTAATCAACAGGGGGAATTAACTCAATCCACTCAGCTGTGCCTTACAGATGTCAGCTGAAACCATAATTATGCAGATTTAAGAGACCTCATAGTAACTGCTTGCAATTTGTCGATACAAAAGGAAAATCTGAAAGAACATGACTGTTTTGTCATACATCCCAGGTGCTATTTTCACTGTACTTAGCACAAGAGTGTCCCTCCCTCAAATTTCTACATACTTTAAGAAATGTAGACCTATCGCACTACAGGTGTCCGGTTCTACGATGATATGCTTACATTTACTCGTGCACATTTAACAGCTTCTATATGTATATACAATCCTATCTAATACAGCGTATCTATTATTATTTTTCATCAATTGTAAAGTAGCTTAGCAATAATGTTCATAGATACCTTGACACTTCTCTCAGCAATAATGCTTCATTACTTGGAAACCGATAATGCTTGTACAAGTTTCAGCTACTAATTTTACGACTGCCAACAAAACACTTCTGCAATTGTTGTGGATAATGTAAAACAGACGGAGGTTCATGTGACTATGTAGCTTAGTTGCATTTAATTTACATTTCTCATGTAATTAATTTTTTCAATTGCCATATTTTTAGATGTGCAAAACCAACACACTTATGTCACATATCAGCTTGTAAGCTATTGGAAAGTGTGCCGAGATCACATAAATTAACGTAACACAAATGAAAAAAATTCGCTATCATTTCAAATACATCTAGACCAAATATTTTATTTAGAAACTCAATTTATACAAGGTTTCTCAGTTTATTAGACTTCAAATTAACTCATCTGTAGGCTAGTCAATTGTCTGGCCCCACATTTTTATCAACAACATTCTGAACTTGACTTCCAGAACATGTCCCATTAAAGTAATACACTATTCTAGGCATTTAACATTTGTATTCCGTATCTGTCTAGTGCTACCATCTAGTGAGAAACTGTCAGAACATGGAGAAAAATACTACAGGTTTTGGAGTGGATGTACAGAAGGCAGAGAGTGATCAAAACGAGCGGTGTGTGGTTATCCTGGCACAGTGCATATGTTCCATGAAAATCAGATCAAATCATCATCTTCTCAGTTACAAATGTTGTCTATGCTAATCTTTCATTTATTGTGCATGGTCTCCTTCAAAATACTCTCCTCCACAATTGATGCACCCTTCCCAATACCATTTACACTTTCAGAAGCAGTCGTGGTACACCTCTTGCTGTATCCAGCAAAGTGCCATCCATGAATTTTTTTTATCTTGTCTATCGTTGCAAATCTTCGTCCTTTCAATACGGTTTTCAACTTCTGAAATTAAAAAAAAGTTTGCAGGGACCAGGTCTGGAGAGTACAGAGAATGAGGCAGCGCCATTTTTGTGCCATAGTCATGCACCAACAAGGATGAATGTATGGGTGCATTTTCGTGATGCAAGAACCGTAAATTGTCTTAAAACGTCCCGATGGAACCATTCATTAACATTTTGTCCATGTGGCATGAATTCATGATTAACTAATCCTTCAAAGTCAAAGAAAACTATCAGCATGGCTTTGACCTTTGACCTGAGCTGATGAGCTTTCATATCAGCACACACTCCGCTGCAGAGTGAAAATCTCATTCTGGAAACATCCCCCAGGCTGTGACTAAGCCTGTCTCTGCAGTATCCTTGACAAATGATTTCTTCCAGGAGTGCTAGTTCTGCAAGGTATGCAGGAGAGCTTCTGTCAAGTTTGGAAGGTAGGAGACTAGGTACTGGCGGAATTAAAGCTGTGAGGACGGGTCGTGAGTCATGCTTGGGTAGCTCAGTTGGTAGAGCACTTGCCCGCTAAAGGCAAAGGTCCCAAGTTCAAGTCTCGGTCCGGCACACAGTTTTAATCTGCCAGGAAGTTTCATATCAGTGCACACTCCACTGCAGAGTGAAAATCTCATTCTGCAGCTTTCTATTGTCTTGGAGAACCTTTCCCGACCTATTGTAAAGGTCAGACCTTGGTCTCAACATCATGACCATAGAACCACATCTCATCACCAGTTATGAATCTCTTAAGGAACATCTCATTCTCATTTGCACAATCCAAAAGCTCTTCACAGATTGCAAGGTAAAGGTCTTTCTGGTCTTGATTCATGGGCCGTGGGGCGAACTTGACGGCAACACAATGCATTCCAAGATGCTGCTTTCAAGACATGATCCAACTGAAATGTTACATTCTTCTGCAATCTCTCGAACAGTCAGTCTTTGATTGGAACACACAATGTTGTTGCTGTTCCTGACATGAGCACTGTCGGTATACGCCAAAGGGCACACTGCATGAGGGTCATCTTTAACTTCCATCCGGCCGATTTTAAACCATATGAACAATTCGTAACACCGAGTACGGCTTAAACACTCGTCACCATATGCTTCTTGCATCATTTATTGTGCCTCTGTATAGGATTTTTTGAACTTCACACAAAGTTTAATGCAGATACATTGCTCCTCTAACTCTGCCATCTTGAAATTCACAAAATGTGCCACACAACGTTCTACTCAATACAACAGCTCTGGACAACAAGTAACAGACATACAAGAATGAAACTACCAGCAGCCACACATTAAACGCAGGTTGATGCAGGGATGCCAACCAAATTTTGGTCGAACACACCATGCCATTGGCACAAAATTACGAATTTTCCAGAATTTTTTGAACATATCTCATATTTTCAAACAATGGAATGTCCAAGTTGGAATACCAACAATATTACGAAAAAGAAAAAACTGTTACTCACTGCAAAGATGACATGTTGAGTTGCAGCCAGTCACAATGAAAAAAGACTATTATACACTGAGCTTTTGGCCATAGCGTTCTTCAGACCAGGAAACACACACACACACACACACACACACACACACACACACACACACACCGGAGATAGCGGTCACGTGGATAAGAGGTGTGGTTTTTTCGTATGCGCACCTGTATTTTGTGTGTGTGTGTGTGTGTGTGTGTGTGTGTGTGTGTGTGTGTGTGTGTTTCTTTTCTTTTCTGGAAAAGGCTCTGTGGTAGAAGATTCAGACCTAAGAGGCCTTTCTCTGGTGAAGGTCCTAGCCCGATCTACTCCAAGCTGTCATCTTCTACTTGCTGGGTAGGCACCCGAGTATCACATCTCAGACTGTATGTGCACAGCCTTCCTGTCTGTGCATTGTGTGTGCTGAGAAAGCCCTGGGCATCCTCTTTCAAGACAACAGCCATCCAAAAGATGCTGTGGGTACAGGTCTCAGTGCATATCCCTCTTCAAGCAAGCTGAGGCTTCGAGTTAACTGCAGCACATCAGTGGGCCACCTCATGGGGTCCCACTGCCACCCTTGCACTGCTTCGTCGTCAGGCAGGGTGCTTAACCGGCCGCAAACTGTGTAAGCTGTTTGGGTGTTGTGTCCAGCATTTCTCACTGACGCCTCGGTGAGCAGCCCACCTTCACCGAGCCTGTTTCCTGCACACCACAAGAGAAAATACTCACTGTAACAACCACGTCGATAAAATGTTATGTCAGACACTGCTGTTTCTCTCACACCTTCAGGCGCAAGACAGTCACTCACCAGCTCTTGGAGCTCGGCCTCCGACACACTGAAAATGTCACTGCCTCACCCGTCCAAAGTTATACACCCACTCATCTCTTGACCCGATGAGTTGAAGAGTTTGTTGAAGACCATATATCAGCAATCAATACTGTATCGTCAGTACTTCGAATGTTGTTGATGATGACTCTGTTAATGTTTATGCCTTTTTCTACATAACCAAGTGCTTCCTGAAAAATACTGTCCACGTAAAAATAGAATAACAGTTTGCACCCTCGTCAGAGGTCTCTACAGACGTTAACCAAGTTGGTGAGCTCATTGTCAAACTTAACTTGTGCTTTCTGGTTCAAATATAAATTCTCTATAAAGCAGATGTCTTTTTGAGACACACCCACTCATTTCAAAATTTCCATATATTTACGATGATGTTCTCTAACGCAGACTTTTTCATAGTCAATTAAAAAAAGGGCTTTGGTTGAAATGGGTAGTGATGTGTGAAACATGACTTTAGGCAAGATAAAGTCACATAGCCTCTGCTACTCAGTCCCTTCTCTCATCTCCAAGTTGGCAAACTCTGGGAACCTGAGCAACCTTGTGAAAGATTGGGTGTCCAACCCCGGTGGGAAATGGTCTGTGCAGATAAGAGCAGGAGAAATAGTTCTCTGAAGATGAAATAAGCTAAGGAACAAGGATATGAATAGGACTCTTAAAATTGGAACATGGAATGTGTGTACCCTGCTGTAACCAGGAGCAATGAAAAGTGTAGCTGAAGAATCATTGAATTATGGATTGTAATTAGCTGCCCTCCACGAAATCAGATGAACGCTAAAGGAGACATGCGAAAGCAAAATTTTACATCACATTACTCTGGGAAAGGTGACAAACAAGGAGCTCTTAATGTTGGGTTCATTGTAGCAAAAATATGTGCAAATCTATCCTTGCCTTTATGCCATATAATGAAAAAACATGCACCCTCAGAATAACTGGAAGATTCCAAAAGACAACTTTTTTAAACATGTACACTCCAACAGAAGAATCAGATGATGATCTTGTGAATAGCTTTTACAATCAACTGCATGAAGTATGTGAAAGAATACTTACACATGATTCAAGTATAATCCTCTGGGATTATAATGCAAATCTCAGAAAAGAAAAACCTTTACACACCCTTTAAGCTAAGGGAAGCTTGCATGGGGGAAACAGATACTAATGGGCTGAGTGTTGCCCAGTTTGTACCTGCCAATGATTTTAAATCTGTAAGCACATTCTCCAAGAAAAATATTCACAAAGGGACCTCAAAAATTCCAGGAATGAATGATACAATGAAATTGACCATACACTGGTATCCAAAAGGTGGGCCGGCAACACTGAAAATGTACACATGTTTCGGGGAGCAAAGGCAGACTGTGACAACCCTGTAGCTGCAAAAGTGAGGCAAAGGACTACTATGGCATATGAATGGAAAACTATGGGAATTGTGAAATGCAATATACACATAATGGAAGATAGAGATAAAGAGCTTTTGAATATCAGAATAAACTGAAACAGGAACTACAGCTAGTGGAGCACAGTAATGACATAGATAATGAATGGGAAAGTATTAAGAATACCATCATAACTGTAGCAAAGGATGTAATTTGAGAATCCAGAAGACCCAGAAATGAGGAGTGGTATGATGATGAATGTAGACAGCTGGTTCAACAGAAGAAGCAGGACTAAAATGTCTTCAATGAAATACATGAATTAACCAGACTGTATAATTAAAAAGTGGATAGACCAACAAGGGTATGCAGAAGAAAGAAAAGAGAAGCCTTAAAAAGAAAGATAAAAGACAATGAATAGCATTATAATAGGAATGAGAGTAGAGAGTTTTATAAGTAGTTAAGAGAAGGACACAAGTAAAATAATAGGCTGCAAGGATAAGGACGGAAACATGCTGACAAAAGAGGAAAGTCATGAGCAGATGGAGGGAATATTTTAAAGAAATACTCGGGGGTGATTGCACTGATAGGGAGCAATGGATATACCATACAGTAAAGCCAAAAATGGAAGAGCCTACTTTTACAGAAATAAGATCACTCTGTCGAACTTTGCATGTTAGGTTTTATCTGGAATCCTCTACAATAGATTAGTCCCATACGTGGAAGTTATTCATGTGGTTTAGGCATAACAGATCAACCTGGGAGTAAATATTAGTACTGAGGCAAATACAGGAAATAGCATATGAATATAATATGAAACTCAACAATATCTACAAGCATTTCAAGCAGATCTTCGATAGTCATCATCATCATCATCATCATCATCATCATCATCATCAGGAATTCCTTCCAGAGATCTGGGTAGGAACTTTGGTAACAATATGTCTCCATTAGTTTCTGTCCTGGTATAGCTTTTCCCTCTCTGCTACATTCAATGTTACTCCTCTCCTCTTGAGATCTTCCTTAACCTGGCCTGTCCATCTCTTTCTTGGCCACCCAATCAGTCTTCTTCCTGGTACCTCCATCTCCAAATACTGACGTGGAGTTTGAGTCAGGTGCATTCGCTTCACATGACCGAACCACTTCAATCTCAAAGCACTCACCCTCTCCTCTGTAGTCAATGTCACCTGCAGGTCTCTCCTTACATAATCATTTATTACTCTGTCTCTCCTAGTTTTCTGTAGAGCTGACCTAAGGAACTTCATTTCACATGCATTTGACTCTCTTCTCTTTTATTTATGACACTGGCCTCTAGACTATACATCATGACTGGCAGGAGATAAGTTTTACACATGGTCTGTTTGGCTCTTTCAGGGACTTCCTTGTCCCAGATTAAATTTCGTACTTGGTGGAAGAAGCTGTATCCTTTTGTTATTCTGTATAAGACTTCTAGTTTGGAACTTCCATTGCATGATATGATGCTACCCAGATAATTGAAGCTTTTGACACATTCAACCTTCTCCCCCTCCAGTGTGATGGGACATGGTTTGGGTGTCCTGCTCATCTTCATTGCCACTGTCTTGTCCCTACTCACAGTTAACTTGAATTTTTTAAATTTTGTGTTCTAGTAATCTAGTCGTCTCTGAACCTCCATTTCCATCTCTCCCCAAATCACGATGTCATCAGCAAAAACAAATGTGTTTAGATCTTCATTTTCTTCTTCTTTGATTTCTTTCAGGATTGTGTCTGTTGACAGTCTAAATAGGAAATGTTAGAAGATATAAATCGGCTTGTCATACCACCCAAATATATTTTGATGGATGGGAAATTAACCAACTGTTGCCATATCAATAAAGGAGTTAGACAAGGTGATGCTCTTTCCAAAATGCTTTTCAATTTGGCCTCAGAATCAGTTATACAAAAACTGCAAATATTTGAACACATAAGTATAACGAGCACACAGCTGACTGCATATGCTAATAACACTGCAGTTATTTGTAGACAATGGGTGTCATTGGAGAAAGTAGTGGCAGAACTGAAAATAGTTGCACAGCATAGGGAACTGGAAATTAATGAATCCAAATCTAAATACATGAAATTCCACAGAACATTGACAATAACCTGAATAACTGGTCAGCAGCAGGTTCTCATTTTCAGCATTTTTAATACCTAGGGGCTAATATTAATAACGTAAAGTCCATGTCCATTGAAATAAAAGCCCACATCTTGAGTGGTAATGGGTGTTATCCTACATGTAAAAAGCTAATTACATCTAGGATGGTAAACAGACAGCTCAAAAAGACTATATATGAGGTTATGATTAGGCTAATGGTTACATATAGATGTGAAGTATGGATGCTAACCAACACTGAGTATTTGAACGAAGAATACCATACAAAATTTATGGAGGAATCCAAAATAATGATGGTACCTGGAGAGCAAGGACCAATTATGAGTTTCATCATCTCATACAAGGATCTGACATTGTGAGGCTAATTAAAAGAATAGCCTGGCTGGGACACTTCCTAAGAATGGAGGGCACAAGAACTGGAAAGAGGTTTACCCAAGGAAACCAATAGGAAGAAAATTAAAAGGAAGACAATGTAAGCAATGGCTGGACAATTGGAACAAAGCACCGTAGCCCTAGGAATCAGAGTATGGGAAGGAAAGAAAATGAGAGGGCAGAATGGAAGGAAATTGTTAAGAAGGCAAAGACCCACACAGGGTTGTGAAGCCACAACAATAAGAAGAGAACAAAGGCCTATATTTTTATTCTAATCATAGTGGTTTTGCAACAGAACATTTAATCCAACTCTTGCTTCTCTTGTACCTTAGCCTTTCCTATACTCACGGCTGTGTCTCACCAAATAATTTCTCACTTTTTCAAACAATGTCTGATGGATGATTTTCAGAACTACTTTCAAGGCATGGCGCATTAGATTGATGAGGAGTCTGCGATCTTCATGTTTTCTCACATTCTTCCTTTTTGGCATGGGAGTGTAAGTTGATAACCATTGAGCAGGATAATGACCTGTGTTGCAAATTTTGTTTAAAAAAAAAAAAAAAAAAAAAAAAACTCCTTCTCCCGAAACAAACACGCGCACACACACACACACACACACACACACACACACACACACATAATGTTTACATTCGTATTATTTTTATGGTGAAGAGAATACTGCATGTGATTCACGATTCATAAAAGTTCCTATTAGCAACCATCTCTTGTCACAGGCAGGAAAAAATTCAGAATGTAGAGTTGGCCGTATTGACATATATCCCAAACAGTTTTGCCAGTCGGATTTTCGTAGTAGATTTTTAGTGAGGACTTCAAATGCAGAGTGTGTTGTTGTTGCCTTCAGTCCGTAGACTGGTTTGATGCAGCTCTCCATGCTTTTCTATCCTGTGCGATGCAGAGTAGCAACACATAAAATAAGAATGAAAATAACTTAGAAATTAAATGCTGAAATTTAAAACAAAATTTTATTAGGTTTGTAATACATCTTATACAAAATGTTTAAATTATCAGTCATGATTCTGAATCACTATCACTCGATTCTTTATTGCTCATTTCTTCATACAGAGGATTGTCCTCCGTACCATCTAGTGCATTGGATATCGAACATTTTTTAAATGCCTGTTGCACAGTCTGATTTTGAACACACTTCCATGCATCATAAATCCACTGGCACACTTGCGACAAACTTGTGCATTTTACATGTCCTGTTGGTGTCGGTTGTCTGTCGCTTTTCGAGCCAGTCTATGTACATGCGTTTAAGCTTGTCCTTCATTGGTTTATCCGAACAGATGTCAAGTGGTTGCAGAATTGATGTCATCCCACCAGGAATTGCTGCCAAGTCCGTTCTGCTTTCCTCTAATTTTTGTTTAACTGCAGGTGTTGTATGGCCTGCGTATGCATCTAACACCAACAGACTGCGTCAACCAAGCGTTGCGCTAGGACGACAATTCCACACACGCCTAATCCATTCCAGCACCATGTCCTCCGAAAACCACCCAGTTTCGTTTGTCGTACAATTACAGTTTTTGGAAACATTTCCGATTTCAGTAAGTCTTGGACATCCGCTGTTTTTTACCCCGATGTAGGAACACGTCTTTCTTACCTTTGGCATCAACCGTATAATTTGATGGCATGTCAAAATATACGGGAGTTTGGTCAGCATTTCCAATCTGACCAAGAAGGTATTGCTTTTCTGTGCACCGCCCAATTGTGAAGCACTAAAATTCCACAAGTTTTTCTTTATAATTTTTCGGCAGCTTCTGTGCAACTGAAGTTCACCTCCGAAGTTAAAAACCCCAGTGCTTCATAAACAGATCAATCCAACTGTGACTAGCCTTAAAATTTTCGATTTTTTGCTTTCTAGCAATTTCATGTGCCTTCATTTTTGAAATTTCGGCATTCACAGCCAGGAATTTCTGACACAGTTCCTTAACAAATTCATTTAAAATTACTTCTAGTGCATGAGATCGGTCACACTTTGGCTCAGTAAATACTTTCCTGCTACTTGAACATTCAAATAATTTGTCTCTATTCAGTCGCCATCACCTGACGCTGCTTTCATCAATCCCGTATCGCAGACCTGCAGCACGATTAGAACTTTGTCCCGCAAAAGAAGTAACTCCCCTCTCGAATTTGGCACTATAATGAAAGTGCTTCATTATGGTTCACTAACACCAAAAAACACTTCACAAAATTCCACAATGCAATAGGTGCGTTACGTGAAATCTTAATGATCCCCAGCGTATCAACTCATGCAACAATCCTAAAGTCTTGTGCATTGTTGGTATTTTTGTGTTAAGAAATTTATTTTTGTTGCTAAGAATTTTTGAAAGGCTGCTACATTCGAAGATGAACAATACGAAATTTCTATTTACTTCGTTGGATAATTTATGAAAATGCTGTGGTCGAAAGTCGGGGTGGAGAAAAAAAGCTCGTCTTCTACTTTTTTTTTTACTGACACAGAGGTTTTGGCACCAGTATTTATCTTTGAGCCTGCAAAGCATGCCTGTGCAGCGCTACATATATTCAATGGCAGAAGTTACCTACCGCTTCCTTTGCACTCGATTCTAAGCCGCAGGCGGTTTTTTTTAATTACTAAAACCGGAAAAAAAAGTGTGGCTTGGATTCGAGTAAATACGGTATCATATGTTCTCACATTCTAACTATAATTATTTAGCGTATATGGTACAGAAATGGAGAACCACGCAACAAATCGATCTGGAAAACTGCCTTAAAAATGCCCTTGTATCTACTCATTTAGCAGACCAGTGAATGCTACCTTGACAACTGCATTCAATCAAAGTACACAATTACACATGCAGTGTTTTGCTCTTTAGCATCGGCACTGCAAAACATTTTCCAATTGAAAGGTTCGCAGGAATGGAATATTACAATAGAACTGTAAAATTACCGTCACCTACTGCTTTGTATACAATTTAAATTGCATATTCATGCTTTGAAAGCATTAAAACACATGTTAATGTAATTCCTCGTAATAAGGAAAGGCAAAACTGTTATGGACTCCCAGTTTGTCATAACACGCAAATGTGTAACTGTAATTGATTTTCACATGTTTTGTTAACTATGGGTTCTTTTCATCAGAAGTACACAACTGAAAACAACATCTGTACACAAACTAACAGCCTCTCAATTTAGAACAAATCATTTCCTTGCAACTGTGTGTTTCAGCATGGTATTTCAGAGAGCTTCTGCAAAGTTTGTAAAATTTGTAAAGGGGACTGACAAATTGAAGTTGTGACGTTTGCTATGAGGAATGCCCATATAATTTACTTGGTAAAAACTGTCTGCAAAAGGCAACGACTTAGGTTCAAGTCCTAGTCCAGTACACTTAATCTCCCCGGAAGTTTCAATCTCTGACTCAATCACACTTTGTTTCCACAATTCACTAAAATAAGTTTTTCAAATTTTAGGGAAAAGATGAAATTTGAAAGAAACAAGGTATGCTCAAAAATGAATTTAAAATGTGGAGTCAAAGTTTCAAATTGTCCCTTTACAGAACAAGTTTACTCAAATCTTGTGAAATTTTCAAACAAAAGAAAAGATAACGGCATTCGCTTTACACTAAACAGAAATAAAAGTTGTGCACTTGCATGAAACTTGGATGCTGAAAGCGGGTAACAGTTGCACTTCAATGACATCTCCTACACATATGCATTAGGATAAGCAAGCAATGGACTCATTTATATGCAGGTGAATATGATGGTGCACATTCTTTGCAGCCATAGTTCCACACAATGTTATTTCAAGCAAAAGGTTTAATACAGCTACACAACAAATTACAGAGACCAATAGCATGACCAACCAGTAGTGTCAGCAGTGGTAGCTGTTTGCGGTGGTGCAGATGTCCTCGAAAACATAAAGTTCCTGTAACAGCCATTGGGAATCACAGAAAGAACGGAGGCTCAGCTACTACTGAGTTGGATGTTATTCATAGTTTCTTGTCAAATGGTACACTAGTATAATTTTTGACCACATTCTGTATATTATACATGCAAATCACAAACTGTAACTTCATTTGTAAAGAAGAAAATAAAAAAGAAACTGAGTCCTTATCAACTTTCTCACCTACCTTAAACAGCATTTAAATGCTTTGCTAAAGTGTATGATCTATTCCTCATAGAAAGTACAAACATGGAGAATTAGAATCCTTTAAATTGTCTTAAATTTTAGTTCCCACACGTAACTGCTCCAACAATATTCGCTTCCAGTGAAAACAAACTATAACAGCAATGTAAGATATAAATGAACAATATAATGGCATATCAATACATACTTGCTACGTTCTTGAAGAGGAACAGCGCGGCCATTTCCTTTGAGCAAGTGAATCTCTTTCACGTGCCTTGCCAAGCGCAAAACACTTGGAAACGGAGGCATTCCTTTCCTTAATCTCACACAACCTCGCCACTGACACTGATATTCGGTATCTGCAAATAAGACATTAAAATATAAAAGTAAAACATATAAGTTAAAATCCAGACTAACCTTTAACAGTAATATATGTGTGATTCAGGAAGTTACAAAAGGCTGAACTGTTGTACTAACTATGAGAGTGAGTCCGTGAATGAATTGGATTGTGAAATATTACTGTATCTCATTGCTACCTATCAGAACCCCTCGGAGAGCATTAAAGATAAACACTAGTCCTAATTGTCCAATTGTAAAATGACCTGTTTCCAAATTACATGCAAAAATAACCACTATTTCTGTATACATATAATTTGAAAACAATGCTTTGCTGATTATCATTGTTCTTATGTGAGAAACACAATATAAATGTGAAATTAATACTGTAACTAATCGAAAGAAATGTAGCACATGGTCAGGCTGTACCAGTAAACCCATCATTATAAAATTACTACAGCAAATTAAATAGAACATATAAATAAAGCACGTTAATTGAATCTCCGATATATGTTAGCACTAAAATTCAGGCACTAGTTGATTTGTTATAAACAAATTTAGAAATGTTATTGTTACCTGTAACATAATTAGTCAGAAAATGTTATATTAACTCGTAACTAAGTTGAAAATAGGTTCACCTTGTTCAGCACTGAGACTGTAAATTTCTAGCAATGTGCAGCTCATATTCGGTTTAACTTTTAATTGTGATTTTACATAAAATTGTAATTTTCATTGTAGGTAATTGTTAACAGAAGTCTAATAGAGGTCACGCAGGCGCCTTGGGGCACTAGTTTTTTGGCCAGGGTTGCGAGCAAATGTATTGTAGGCTCACTCGTTTGTTGATTGTTGTGAACTCTGTGTCGTTTGATGTCAACTTTGGGTACATGTGATGTAACCGGTACAGTTCACCAGGCTCAGACACCACAGTCCTGGAAATATATTGGTATTAAAACTGCACTGTACTTTGTAATTTATTTGGGAGTCTTTTGCAATCCTTTTCACAGGCTGCACAGCGACGAGACACGAATCCAGGAATTTTACAAAACCCCGAGAACTAAACAACTCTCAATGTTGGTAGAATTGACGTGAAAACAACAGCGCATCGACTGGGCATTTCACTCAAAACATTTGCAATGCATAGGTGGGAAAATTTAAACATCTCAATTGTTATCTGTCACAGAAATGTGAAGGTGTTGATAGGACTACACGTAATTGCCAGCAAAATGAGTGTTTCAAGTTTCATCAAGTAAAGTGACTACTGAGGGGCTTTGACTAGAATTCGCCTTATTGAAACAATGAACTATAGCAGGATTTTTATAAGCTTCCTGACAACATAATAATTTAGTTGAAATTCTTAAGAAAATGTAACACACATGTGGAGAGAAAAACATAACTTGCAATTTTAGTCCTACATGCCACAAATAAATAAGGTTAAGTGTGATGATGCTTTGACTGGACAATTCATCTTTATCAAACTTGCAGTGACTTATAAATGTGCTAATATAAAGTCCTGGGTGAAATATAAATAATGGAAGGTGTAAAGCTAACAACTGAAAATACAGTGATGCACTGAACGATTGAAGTGTAGATTAGATGTATACACCGCTACACTATCAGAACCTACAGCATTCACCAACATATGCTGGAAAAATTTTGTTATGTAACTTTCCCAGCAGGAAACTTTTCTCTCTTTTTTTTATCCGTGCCAAGGCCACCAAAATTGTCAGGCTTCTTGGCCTCATTACATTTTGTAAAGGGATCTGTTAACAAAAAAGTGTAACCCACTCATTTGGATCCTGTTGTAGATTTGTGTGGCAGGATTAAATGGTCAGAAGACCTATCACATCAGTGAAGCTTTTGAACATGCGGCAGGGGATTTGTGTAATCTAGAAAGAACCCCCAGTACAAATGGCACTCCTCTAAGTGAATTCCAACATAAACTGGAGCAACGACATAAGATACTCGAGTTCTTACTTTGCATCTATTCGTGCCATTGCATTTGGTAACAGATTCCCCATCCCTCCCTTCATATACATTTATAAGTTGCCAGCAGTACATTTACTTCCACACTATAACTGGAACAACTGAGAGAAGAATGTTATTACTAACAAACATGATAATAAATCTACCTTGTGGTGCAGAAGCAAAATGGGCCTGCACATGACCTGAACTCTCATTAACACAGTGGTCAATACAGTCTGTCTGATCCTCAAACTGCCAGTCACAGTTATCCCACAAGCATTCATAGATAGTATCTGGTCCTGCATTTCCACTGTTTCCTGTTCCTGCTGGAGTTGGTGAAGGGCAATTTTCACTTTCTAACTTTGCTGCAGTTTCTTCATTAACTTTTGCAGCTCTTTCTTCCCACACCTGCTTCTCCTGGGCTGGAAGATTACGCCACTGGAAAACAGTCACCAAATGGTTTCACATTATCAGACAAAATTCAAAACAGGTAAACAAAGTAAGGCAGAGTAAACAGATTAAATTAAGTGATGTTAATGACTCAGGTAAGGAAACAATATTCTGGTAGTAGTTTATATGTTTTAATGAAGGTAATCAATTTTTGAAAATGTAAGTAATTAGATAGATACAAAATCTACTCACCAAGCGGCAGTAGGAGAACACACAAATAAAATGTATTACAGTTTTCTAGGTTTGAAGCCAGTGGCTCCTTCATCTGTCAGAATGGTTGAAGGGGAAGGAAGTGGCATGAAGGAAAAGGACTGGTGAGATTTAAGAAAAGGGATAGAGTTTTCAGAAAACTATCACATTTTCCTAAATGTCATCATTCCTTCACCCTTCTTCTTTCCCCTTCAACCTTTCCACCAGAAGGAGCCACTGGCTCCAAAGCTAGTAAACTATAACACATTTTATTTATGTGTTCTCCTGCCACCACTTGTTGAGTAGATTTTTTATCAATCCAATTATTCTAATATACATATTTTGCTATTTTGGTAGCAAAATAACTGACAATGGCATAAGTAGGAGAATATAAAATCAAACTGGAAATACCACAAAAAAACTTCCTGAAAAGAAAGGAGAAATAAACTGTAAGAAAACATAATAGTGTGCTTTTGGTGTTCTGCCGAGCTATTGCTTCCATTTCCAGCACAATATTTTGAAAACCAACGGAGCATCTTCTTCAGGTACTGCAAGTTTTGCTGTTAAGTGCACTCCCTGCTTGGACTCCAATCAAATATAACCTATTGTTGGCCTCAAGCTGCGACTTATAGCCAAAGTTCAATTCCTGACTTCCACTTTGCCCTTTGGTGCTCTTTTGTTTTTCAGAGCTCATGCTGATATTCCATGAAATGCAAATTCTCTCAGTGTTTCCCAATTCTGATTGGTGTGATGACTGGTGGGATTTTAATAAATTAAGTGTCAGACCCCCAAGTGTTACTTAAATTGAAACCACTGTCCCCATTAATTAGAGTAGTAATGCTGACCATTATCACTGAGCAAATGTGAAGTTTCTGGGACAGCACTATTACAGTGTCGATAAAAATAAAGATTTCAGAAAATCTAATAAACAGGCACCAAGATTTCAATTTAAATAATGCATGGGATCTGTTATTCAAGTTATTAAATTATTGCTAGCCAGCACCTCCAACAGAGCTAGAAAATGCTGCTAGAATCTGTGTTTCATGGAACATCAGTACAAGCTCTAGAAGACAAAAAGACCATCAAAGGGCATAGTGGATGTTGAGAATCAAACTCAGCTATAAACATTGGCGTGAGGTCAACAACAGTTCATGGTCTGGTTAAAATCAAGGTAGCCAGTACATGTAACAGCACAACCCACAGCACCTGAAGAATAAAGTTGGGTCAGTCATCAAAATATTGTGTAAAGCATGCAAACAACTTTTCAGAACACTAGGAAACACACTATGAATTAACTGTGTCAAGAAAACGTGAGAGAGAATATAAATAAATAAGTTGGGTAGTTTTTCTGGAGGTATCTCAATAGGACAAGTGTTTGAAATGGGGCACTACACAAGAATTCTGAAGACCAGGTAACCAATGAACAGGCATTGAATCAAATTGTGGAGAAAATAAATTTAAAGGACAACTTCACTGAAAGAAGGGATAAATAAATAACTGTCATGTGGAACCATGGCCTGGTGCAAGTCTTTCAATTGTATGCTAATTCTGTGACTTGTGTGCCCTTAAAACCAATGGCAACTGCCATATCCCCGGACTGTCACTCATCCAAGTACTAGCTGAGCCTAATGTTGCTTAACTTCTGTGACCGGACAGGAATCGGTGTTACCAAATTTGGAAGGCCATTGACAAATAAGGGAACAGCAGCTGATAGGACACATACTGGGGCATCAAGGAATTGTTGGTTCCATAATGGAGTGAAGCGTGGCGATAAAAAATTGCAGAGAGCAAGGTGTGTGTACTACAAGCAGGTTCAAAAAATATAGGCTGCAGTAATTATGCTGAGATGAAAAGGATCATAAAGATAGATTAGCATTGAAAGCTACATCAAATCTATCTTCACAATGAAGGCCACAAGAACAACTCATTTCTTGGAAAGTTTATGTCAACAGAGGACTTATTTCATTGAGATTAAATTTCATATTATACCTGTCTGTGTGTTATGTATAAATACTGCTATTTCAGAAAACAATGTTTCCAACTATAAACAAAGAATACATACATAAATAGTGGCATCAAAAAAATTTATGAGTGTTAATAAAAATGGAGATGACAGAAGACTAAACGAGCAAACACATGAGGAAAAATTAAAAGAGAAATCACAAGCAACATGAAGAAAAATAAATTTATGACTTTACTATTCACAAAAAACCAAAAGCTATGAGAGTTTGAAAAGTAACATAAAACAATAGGAAAACATAATATTTAACTTCCAGAATTTCTTCAATGTGTAGGAGCAACAGTCACTAAACTGGCTGGGTACATGAACAGGCAAAGAACTGTTTGCCTTGGGAACACTTAGTATGCAATTACTAAACATTTTCTACAGCATGACTCCAAGCTCCAAGTTCCTGTCACTCCGCACAAACTATTTAGATCCTTCCACTTCATACTAATTTTCCTGAACTCTGATTTCATTACGTTTTATACATGCTTTTTATTTATTATGATCATATGTTGACTCCTTTTAGATCTTTGTTCTCCTCCCTCCCCTCGTTCCCATTTTCCCCTAAATCTTACTTGCACCTTGCAATTATCTTTTTCTTAACATTTCTCACTCTTCCCAAGTCATCTCTGGACTGAATCTAGTGGAGAGTTTACCAATGTACTATCCCTGAACCCCCTACTCTATCTGAAACATTCCCCTTAATCTTTCTCCACCCTTGTCCTCACTACACGCGGGTTTTTCAGCCTGGGGACCTGAGTATCTATCTGGTCTAAATTCAGAAAGGAAGATAATTCACTAGTTTTCTCAAGTATGCCATTTCCATCTGCATACACTATGTAATTATATCCTGTACAACTACCAAACTGAGGGGCTCTTGACTGATAAGAGTTCACCCACTGTTCCAAACAGTCCCAATCATTTTCTATGGAAAATTCAGGATGGAATGTAACAACACTATGGAAAGGATAGTTGCTACACACCATATAGTGGAGATACTGAGTTGCACATAGGCACTAGGCACAATAAAAAGACTCTTACGAGAGTGAGCTTTTGGCGAACTAGGGCTTCTTTGGAAACACACACACACACACACACACACACACACACACACACACACACACTTATACCAACACAACTTACACACAGTAAGACTACTGAAGCCAGTCTGGCTTCAGTAGTCAGAGATTGTGGTCATGCGTGCGTGCGTGCGTGCGTGTGTGTGTGTGTGTGTGTGTGTGTGTGTGTGTGTGTGTGTGTGTGTGAGTGAGAGAGAGAGAGAGAGAGAGAGAGAGAGAGAGAGAGAGAGAGAGAGAAAACGTGCGTGCACATGTATGTGTGTGTTGTCTATTTTTGACAAAGCTCTAGTTAGCCAAAAGCTCACTCTACAACAGTCTTTTTGTTGTGCCTGTCTGTGACTCAGTATCTCCGCTATATGGTGATACAATCATTTTCTATGGTGGAATTCTTAAACTTTTTACATCATGCCACCCACCCCTTCTGGAATAAATTAATTTGCCCCCCCCCCCCCCCCACACACACACACACACACACTTTTTATTTCCTTCTTCAGCATTTCTCACACTTGGCACAAAAATGGCTCATGAGATCTATTTACTTCTCTCTGGCTATCAGTTAGACACTTACTAATTCGGACATTCCTTGCACATGTGAGTACCAGATTAGTGAAACTGCCAGATTATTCAGAGTATCTTAAATTTAGTATAATGATTATACTTTGTTAAATCCAAAGAGACATTCATTTTCCTAAAAAAACTTTGTTCTTGAGTGTGCACATATACAGTAGTATTATCACTATGAAACGTCCTAAAATTTTTATTTTGTGAAATGATGGCAAGCAATGGCAGTATGTACTCCTGGAAGATGTCTGCAACATTGGAAGGTATGTGTTACAGTTTGGTCATAAACAGTTGGCACATCCAACACTGTACATAGCAGCAATGTCTTTCCACGATGAACTTCAGTTCAACTTCTATCTAATTTTGCATTTCTGCTTGAGGTCTAGTATAAAGTGTTTTATTTTAGAAGCCACGATTCTAAACCATAAAGAAAGCCACAATCTCAAACACCTATAGCATTATTTAACATGGAAATGTAACTGTATAGACAAAAAAATCTACTCGCCAAACATCGACAGAACACACTTTTGGCTACCTTACTACCTTTCAACTGACTTCAGAAACCTGATGAAATCGAGTGGACAGATGCAATGGCTGTGATTAACAATCAAATATTTTAATCATTGTTGCAAAGTAAGTGGTGGTCACATTGTCAAGTGGCTACTTGTCATTAGGGGTTGTTAAATGCTTGATAAGTAGTTAACCTTGAGGGGTTATCAGAGTTAGTTTTTCAGCCTTGCTGCTGACAGAATCTAGTGGTCTTGTGCAATAAGACAGCAAATAAATGATGGGTGCTTCCTAACTTGGTTCAAGGAGAAAGAACCTGATGCTAGCAACATTTGCTCAATAGAAGTCTTTTCTTACATGATAAGAAATGCAAACATTGCTGGAGCTCCTGTTTATTACTGTCCCTGCATTACTTCTCTCCATTGCAGCACTTGTTTGATCTACACATAGCAACCCCATTTAAAATTAACCAAGTTAAAATGTGTGCACTATACTTACTGTTTGTAAATCACTTTATTGCAGCACTACTTATTTCGAAACTGGCGGAAATTGAAGGACTTCAGGTTGTTAATGCTTTGTGTCTGACGATGGCCACTAATAGTAGCAGTAGCAGTAGTAGCAATAATAATAATGATGATGATGCCGTGCAACACCATAGTAGCCCTTACGTAGTTACCACTGTGTCACGCTGTCAATTAATTCATTTATCTGTTACGAAGTGAGTAATGAAACAATTTGTGGACTACTGCAGGTTGAGATATTTAGCATTTGTTACGTTATGTCTGACATTTATCATCAGTGATTTATGGAACAAAGCACTACACATGTGGACTATGGGAGGAATCTATAACCTCCACCGCATTAATGCCACTAACTGAGAAATTATTGATAACTTGTATAATCAGTATTACAGTCTTACAAAATTGTAACAATAGTAATGATCTTTTGTAAATGATTTATTTTCGTGGCTGAAACAAAATCAATCTAAGTGTTCTGTCAATAAAACACAGTCTCTGATTCGATTTCCTGACAACATTCTCTATGTGTTCTTTGCAATTTAAGTTACTCATAATTGTAATTCCTAGGTATTTAGTGTAATTCATGGCCTTTAGATTTGACTGATTTACCATGTAACCGAAGTTTAAGAAAAGCTGTGGGGGATGGGGCTAAGAGATTAAAATTTTATCACAAATCAGTCTAATTATCATCTCAAATATCTCATTAAAAACATTTTCTTGTATTGTTCTGGGATAATTCATTGTGGCCTAAGTGCCAACTAAGAGCACTGGCTTAGAAGAGATAGATTGTTGCCTTGAAACTTAAACTGCCGACAATCTGCGCTCTATACACCACTATGGATTGTAGGAGAGCAATTCCATATGGCTGCTCGCTGCCACCTCAGGGCATCACTCAAAATTGCATACTCACTCTCTGTCATTGGGATACAGCTAGTAGGACAAGCTTCCTTCCTAACTCCTTTGTGGATCTAGGTCCAAAATGACAAAAGTTACATTTCTAAGGTGATCACCTACCAGATCACGCCACATCTAGTTGGCAAAGCAAACCAATCTCAGCATGCCCAACTGTACCCAATACAAAGTACAAGCCTACTTGTGAAACATGAGAAAAATCTTGAAAGTATCATGAAATGGACAGATTGCTACTCACCATATAGTAGAGATGCTAAGTCACAGACAGGCACAACAAAAATACTACTAAACATGTTATCATTTGACCAGAAGCTCTTCTTCTGAAACAGACAACATACATTTATACATTCACACAAATACAGCTCACACACACATGACCACTGTCTCTGGCTGGCATCAGCAGCTAGAGACAGTTATCGTGTGTGTAAGCTGCCTTTTCATGAATCTGTGTGTGTATGTTGTCTATTACAGAAGAAAGCTTTCAGGGCAAAATCTTGTGTGTTTAGTAGTCTTTTTGTTGTGCCCATCTGCAAACCAGCATCTCTGCTATAGGGTGAGTAGCAATCTATCTGTTTCATAATATTGCCACTATTCCAGCCTGCATTTTTCATTTTTATAAACTTAATCTTATAACTTAATGTCCCTAAAAATGACCAAACCTTGTCTATCTCAACCACACTCACTCTTCACTTACACGTCACCCCTTCAATCCAACACGCTGTTAAACAACTGAGTAAAGAAATTATACAAAATAGAGAAACCAGCAGGTGTGCACTCATTATAATATTAAAACCATCAAAATGCATCACAGCTCTAAATTACTTACCTCATTTCCAACTATTCGGCTGATCTCACCAAAACTTGAATCAGGATGATTTGCCTGGACTGCTCGCCGAACATCTCCCGAATAAAGGATGTAACCAGTCACCAGCTTCTTACCCTGGGATTTCTAGAATCAAACCATAAGGCTTCAGAAAAAGATGATATTTGTCTAAATATCAATTACACAAATGTCTCTGACAAGAATGATGTGACAAATCTTCCCATAATAAGAAAAATGCTTCTAAACCAAAATCTGAGGCCTTCTCAGTGCAAATGGTATTTTTTTTGTTCATTGTTCACTTCTTTCTTCAAACTACATAAAGTTGTTATGATGAGGACAAAGTTAAATTCTATACCATAGCCATAAAAAATTGACTGCCATAAATATGAAAACATAGAGAAAGCAACCAATCAATTACAATTTACAGAAAATAATTTTCAAATCACACAAAAATTTACTTAAAAATCTGATATTGAGCAGGAAAGGTTTCATGCATGCAGGTAATGGAACATCACCATTTGCCAAAGACACAGAAACTGACCTTCTTGGCAACTGGTGTTGCAGAGGGTGTGGTTGTATCTCCAGAGCCTACGGACGGTGGACCACCATCTAAAGAGTCCTCTGTCATCACCTCAGGGTCACCTGCAATCTTGGGCAGCAATGGCGATTGGTCCTAAGTGCAGCCAAACACTACCACTCATTCATCACATTGATCTCTCATACTGAACTTCCCAGGAACACCCATCACCAATCAAAATCAACAAAAAATAATCAAAACAAACAAAAAAATTAAGTAACAAAAATATTTAAAAATCGAAAAATGGCATGTAAATAATAAGAGGAAAAAGTATGTCAAAAAATATAAAATATGTAGGCAACAGAATAAAACAAAATACAAAACAGAGCAGTACATTTTTGTGATAAAACAGTAATGATGGGTAGCTGATAGAGGGGAATGTAGGAGCACCCTGAGGCTCTAAAAAAAAAAAAAAAAAAAAAAAAAATATCTAACATAAGTTACCCAGCATAAGTGACCCATTACACACTGCAAGTGACATTCTAGTGTGAACTCACTGTGATGGAAAATACTTTCATGATATTGAAGCAATGTCTGTGCACTCTTTAAATACAAAGACAAACATTACCCACGTAAATGATGTAGATTAATGTGAGGCAACAATAAGGCATCAGGTGATGAAAGCATTTTGCTGAGATTAATCATGCAAATTTCATTGGCACATAGTGACTGAAACAGTCAACTTTATTCACTTTATCAGAAGTTTAATTATTTATTATAGCTTTCGATATGCTCAGAGCATGAGAGGACCACAAGACAAACTATATTTAAGGTTGTGTCTAACATTTTGCTTCAGTCAGCAGAAGTGTGACATGACCTTAACTGACTGTTCTGTTTCACCAAATAGTGTTACAAAACTCACTGACCATTTAACATTTCAATTTACATAATTCCAGTTAACTTAATTCAAATATATTTCTTGAGCCTGTGTGCTCCATAATCTATTCACACAAGTCATCAAGCTGGGCAGCTTGAGAGAAGAATACTGTGCACCAATTTGCATTCATCAGTACTCTTGATGGAATGAAGTGAAAAACAAGAATATAATTCTTTTCTGCGCACCAAGGTGGTCATTTAGGTAACCTATAAGGAATATTAAGGGAAATCTGTTGCCTACTAAGCAGGATATTTCAGACTCTAATGAGAGGAGCGCTGAAATGGTGTAAAATGCGTCCAGACAGTAGCAAAAATAATTCAGCAAGGTAGGGAACGGAAAAGAATGACTTCAGCCAGGTATGCAACAAAAATCAGCAATAGCACAGAAAGGTTAAAGATAAAGAAAACACACAACATATTCTACATGAATATTGTCACAATATCACTTTTCAGGAAAATGAATGGCACACATTCAACTATAAGTAATGATTAGTTACTAATTTTTTACTAATTAAAAGTTGTTGCTTCTATCACATATTTTACTCTACTTAAGTGAATTATACTTTCTCTCGCACATTGTAATTCAAATCTCTAAACCCTTTGCTATTGATTTTACATGTATTGTTCTTCCTTCTTCATAGTATGATTTCTGCACACAAACAAATGATCTCTATTAATTCTGAAACCACCATAAATATTACCTCTAAGAGACCAAAAGTACATCTCCAGGGATCTCTAAGAGGTGACAGGCTAGTATTCAGTGCTGCCTATGCCATATCGTAATCACTTGTGGCTCTCAAGACACATATGCCAGGAAAATATTAGTTACGCTGTGAAATAAGTTATGATATTGTGGTATGTTTGGTAAAGTTTTCACGAGACAACATTAATTCCATATCTCACACGTAAAATGAAAATGCTTCATTCCGCTCAAGAAAAATTGACTGAGTTGCCACTACTCAAAGCAGTGGAGTTCTAACAGAACTGCAGACTGCATGTTTCTTGAAACCAAATGTTCAAATCACAATCCATCGGTAACTGGAGTACTTAAAAAAAGGGATAGTGGGTGAACCTTTCTTAACTAACACCCATTTTAATTTTATCATGAAGACTTACAACATACACCACCTTCAAAATACAATGAATCTCAAAGAAAAAAATTGCCAAGTAAGGAAATATTTGTAGTTTCGTTGTTTTTATGCATGCAGCTATATGGAAGCGTGATGGCAGAAACAAACTGTATCATCATCACCCACCACCTCCAGAACAGCAACAACAACAACAACAACAACAACAACAAAGCTGCCATCAACAGCATACAATTTATTTTAAAATTTCATCATGTCGGACTGCCACTGGGCCATAGGCCCTACATCTTTTATGTACCTAGCTCGTCAAAGGATTTCTTCCTAAAGCCAGTAAAGTTTTACTCTTTCTTGTGTGTCCATCAAAAATTAAACATTTCTGCATTTGGTTACTGGTAGCCTTTACTTCTAAATCATTTATATTCTACCAGAGCTTTCCTTACTATATTTACACTGTAAGTATTGTTACATCACAGAAACAGTCTTTAAGACATCTACTACAAACAACAGTATTTACACATTATGGTAGCTGTATTACAGATTACTCACGTGACATAATGATGCTTACAGTGTGTCAACGAAGATAGGCATGTGGTGCAACACTAATCCAACATAATAAAATTTTAAAAATAAAACCTATGTAGCCAAAGTCAACTTCTAGTCACAAAAATTTCATTACAAAGTTTCGTTCAAGTTGCACAGCAGTGTGTGTATTAAACAAATTAGATAATACTTGGCACAAACATTTCCTAAAACTTAAAAACCAACTATCTCTTTTGAAACAGGTACATAATGACTAAATCACTGTTGTCAATAGTATAGAGTAGAACTGCTAAATAAAGTGATACAGGCTCTTTAGGTATTTTATTTGTTCCAGAACCATTATTAACTTGGTGCAACCATATGTTCAATTCTCTACTGTACAATAAGGGCCCGAGAAAGAGAGGGGTGGGGCAACATATGATAACAAGGAACAATTGGGTAGTAGCGACAGGCTGCTCATAATTAACTTTGCAATTGCAAGTAGACCAAAAGGCACAGCAAATACTGAAATCAAAAGGAAGCAAATGCATTACTAGGAATGTAAAACAAAGAAAGTACAAAAAAAGGTGTAGGTGCACTTCTCAAATCTCAAGGAATGGTTTGTGGTAAGACAAATAAACAATACAAATTGGTCAAAAGAAAACATTTTTAGAGCATTATTCAACAAATGGCATCAGAGATACATAGAACGTTAATAAGAGAATCATGAGGAAAAAAAGCGATGGAGAAATAAATATATCACGGAAGACCTAACAATGGAAAATCCAGGATGGAATAGCGACAATATTATGATAATCATTAGAGGCCGGAAAAATTCGCATTTTGCAATAAATGTGAAATAGATGTTATTTCTGCCTCAAAATGCGAAAATGTGAAATTAATTAATAGATGCTGTTTCACAGTGAATTTTATCTAGACGAGCTATTAATCAGAGATAGTTTGAAATAGTTTTATTTTCTGCACATAATATTGAAAATGTAAGCAGTTACTGGCATTGTACATCATCTGGCGAAGCCCACTTTGGAAAGATAATTTGTGCATGAACCTACTAGCAAACTGAAGTGTACAAACTCAATGATTTATCAATGCGCTCAATGATCTGGCACCATGCTAATTGTGGATGGATGAATGGTGTGTTTAACGTACACATCACATAATGCAATGTAGCACTCAGCCAAGGGACCTAGCATTTTACAAGAAAGAAACACATTTGTTTGTTACCTTAAGCTCAAAAGATAGCCATCCCCAAACGCTTTGCATTGTGTGTTGCTCGTTGTTTTCTTTTCTTCTTTTGAAATAACTGAATCTACTAATCCTGGTCCATCACGGCTTTCAATTATGATCCATAGAACACCAGAAGAGATCAGCCATCCCTGTGATAATGTGTCAGTTCTGCTGTAGGCTGCTGCCCAGCGAAATGGAGGTGGGGTTTGTTTCCCCACACTGCTCCTCCTCATGTGGCGGTCAAAATTCTAGTTCGTTTACACTCGCGGCCATCAGTGACTATAGTCTATAGCGCCCGCCCTCTGCAGTATAGCGATTGGGAAACAGAACCTGTAAAGTTTTACGACAGTGCCATAATTCTTCCCCTAATGCTAAAATTGAGTTGTTGTATGTTCCATTCTACTTCTATACAAAGTGCCTTGGTAGTTATACCGGCAGCATTGTCAAGCATGGGTCTTAGGGCTATGAAAGTCCCACGAAATGCCACAATTAGTAGTCTGCAGATCTTTTAATCTTCAAATTGGGCGGGAAAAGACAAATGATGCCCAGAAACACCTATAAGGAAGACACATTCACGTAACTGGCGGGAAAATGCTGCTGCTTTTCAACAGAACAATCAGTTTTGGAAGCAAAGGCCATTTTGGAAGAAAAAAAGTGTTTAAGATTCTCCAAAAGCAAACATTCCAGTCAAAAAGTTCCCAATAATAACTATTCTCACCAGTCAATTTTAAAGAACTAATAATTTGTTTGCCTTCACTCATGCAGCATGACAGCATATCAAATTTGTGTGTCTAGTCATTTACAAACAAAGAAAATATATGCGACTTTCGACAAAAATAGATGCTACATTTTCCGGTCTCTAATAATCATAGACTGCCACTCACCATACAGAGGAGACACAGTTGCAGACATGTACAACAAAGAGACTGCTGTAGATTTGAGCTTCTGGCCAAAGGTCCAGATGTGCAGAAAGGCAGGCAGGCACACACACACACACACACACACACACACACACACACACACACACACACACACACACGACCACTGCCCCTCTGGCCACTGAGGCCGGGCTGCAGGCAACTATGCCTGATGTGAAAAGCAGTATGTTAGCGATGCGGTCGAGGAGGATGCTGGGGTGGGATGGGAAAGGGGTAGCAGTGTAGAGGTGACTGCTTGTGGGAGCACCCACCATATCAATACATGCTCTCACAAGCAGCACTACAGCCTCCCTCATCCCTACTCTGCTATCTCTCCCCATCCCAACCCAACCCCCTCCTTGACCCCCCCCCCCCCAATTGATAGATCGCTTCTCTCATAAGACAGAGTTGCTTGCAATCTGCCGTCAGAGACAGTGGTTATGCGTGTGTGAGTTGTGCTTGAGTGAATATTTCTTTTTTTTTCTTTTTTTTGTGGCTGAAAGTGCAAATGTATAGCAGTTTCTTTGTTAAGTCTGTGTGTGACTCAGTGTTCCTTTATATCGTGAGTAGCAGTCTGTCCTTTTCACAATATTGTCGTTATTGTATCTTGAATTTTCCACTGTTTGTTCTGACTTGATATATTTATTTTTCCATCACATTTTTTCTTACAATTCTCTTCTTATCCTTCCTACAACATTCTATGTATCTCTGATGTCACTTGCTGAACAATGACAGAGATAATGGTCACGTGTGTTGAGTTGAGCTTCTGCACGTGCATTTGTGTGTGTGTGTGTGTGTGTGTGTGTGTGTGTGTGTGTGTGTGTGTTCCCCCTACTTTAGAAGAAGGACTTTGCTCTCAAATGTATAGCAGTCTTTTGCTGTGCCTGTCGGCGACACAGCTTCTCCCCTACACAGTGGGCAATCTATTGTTTTCATAATATTCTAGTGGAAGAAAAATGTTAGTATGAAACTGATTCCTGTATTTATCTAAGTTTGATGCAATATACAACAGGTAACAGTTTTCTTTAAGTGTTCTGATGTTGCATCCCCCCACTGGAACAGATGCAAATCTCAATCTTAAGCATCATAGTCTGGTATGGAAGCAAATCTGAGCTCTTTAACTCAAGTCACGACTTACAACGTATAAAAAAGAAAATTCTATTCCAAAATCTGTTAAATTCACACAGAGCCAAATGGGTTGATGGTCACTTATGATTTACAAAAACTGCAGAAAGTGCTGCTGGTTCACATGAGTATGTCAGTGTTTAAAGACTTCCAGCATTTGGTATGGTTCATTTCTATATAATTCATTTCTACGAACACACACTGCTAAATAAGGCTTGTTTAATGATATGCCATTTACTTGCTGCACTTTTTTTCTCCCACTCACTGATTTAATACTTTACAGCTCGCTCACAATTAAGCCGATTACTAGAAACTGGTCCACATTATTTAGCAACACGCAAGTGTTCACAGTATTCCACGGGGAAAAGAAAAATACATTAAAAAATTCATTTTGCCCCAATTACGAGGTGGAATCCAAAATTTTCGGGACTGGTGCTGCCATCTGGAATGTAGGAGTAACAGATCTTTGCACCGCAAGGTGGCGAGAGCTGCATATCCGGTGAGTCAGTGAGTGGAGTGGCATTAAGTTGGAAGGACGTGTTGTGTGTCCACTGTGATTTCCAGAACACTCCGTGTTTGGTGTGTGGCGATTTTACGAAGGCACAGTATGTTCAAGCGTGCACGGACCTTCGTCAGACCGCATCTGATGATGCAACCTTCTTGTCAAGGGTTATCACCGGCGATGAGAGCTGGATTTACGGTTATGACCCAGATACAAAGCAACAATCGTACCAGCGGAAGAGCCTGGGCTCTCCGAGACCCAAATAAGCATGACAGGTGAAGAGCAAAGTGAAGAGACGGATCAATGTTTTCTTTGATACCAAGGGAATTGTTCACAAAGAATTCATCCCACCCAATTCCGCGTACTACTGTGACATTTTGCGATGGGTCCGTAAAAACGTGCGGCGACGACAGCCTGAACTTTGGCGTCAAGGGACCTGGCTGCTGCATCACGACAATGTGCCCTGTCACACGCCCTTACTCACTAGGACTTTTTTTTGGCAAAAAACAACATGGCGGTTGTACCCCATCCAACATACTTGCCAGATTTGGCGCATTGCGACTTCACACTATTCCCAAAACTGCAACTCAAGTTGAAAGGCCTTCGGTTCGACACTCTAGTGAAGATTCAAGAACAGAACTTCCAGAAAATGTTTGACCAGTGGCAGAAGCACTGGGACCAGTGTGTACGTGCGGATGGGAACTACGTCAAGGGTGATGGTGACCATTAGTCAAAAGGTAATGTTTCCAACAGAGGGCAGCACCAGTCCCGAAAATTTTGGACAGCACCTTTTATTTCATTGACAAATGCCACGATCATCAAATTCTTTTTTGTGTTACAACACTTCTCATGTTATTCTTTCGGTCCTTTCACTGTCATTCATTCTCATCCTTAAATATTTACTACAGCTACATTTATCTGCCAAAACATTATGGGTACGTGAGGTATATATATTAAGCTCTTCAGAAATACCATTGTTTGTGGTCCACACATGTAAGTCTTTTAAATAATTTTCACTTTGTATTTAGTGATATTTTCTTCTGTAAAATGTAATACATATTTAAGTGTAAGGGAATGGTATCTACCGTATTAACTCGAAGCCAAGCCACACTTTTTCTCCGGTTTTTGTAATCCAAAAAACCGCCTGCGGCTTAGAATCGAGTGCAAAGTAAGCGGAAGTTTTTCACAACTAACTTCTGCCGTCGAAAATTTGTAGCGCTACACAGGCATGCTTTCCAGGCATAAAGATAAATACTGGCGGCAAAACCTCTGCGTCGGGGTGGGGGTGGGGGGGGGAAGGTGGAAGACGAGCTTTTTTTCTCCGCTCCAAGTTTCGACCACTGCATTATCATACGTTATCCAACAAAGTAAATACAAATTCCGTATTGTTCATCTTCGAATATAGCAGCATTTCAATGTACTACGAAAATCTGACTGACAAGACTGTTTGGGATGTTTGTCATTATGGCCAACTCTACGTTCTGAATTTTTTCCTCCCTGTGAGAAGAGATGGTTGCTAATAGGCACTTTTATGAATTGTGAATCACATGCAGTATTCTCGTTACCATAAGAATAATATGAATATAAACATTTTGCCATGTATTCTTTCGTGTTTGCTGCTATCTCATTTAAATCCTGTCTGCCTAATAAACTACGAAACTAGTGCGAGACAACAGCAAACGTGGAAGAATATACATATAATGTCATGTATATTCGTATTATTCTTATGCCTAATAGTGATACAGTCAGAAATGAAGCACGGCAGTTGAGTAGATTTTTAAATCTAAGATGACTAATTTCTGTGCAGAATGTAATGTACAAAAGAGGCGTCTGCAAAGATTTTCAAACGGAGAAATTTTTTTTTAGCTAAACTCGCGTTCAGAACATCTTCTACCATACGCAGTCTATTATTTGGTTCTTGTTGATCGTTATCAAAGAAAGCAGCAGTGTAAGTAACAACAAATAGCAGTCTCTTGCCATTGTTTCGCTAATGAGACAATTCCTCTCTTTTTTTTTTAATTGTAAGTGGCAGTAGGACGCACAAAAGCAAGCCGTGCCGCGAGCGGCGACAGGTCATAAACACACATCATCAGAATGCGACAAACAATGCATGACACAGTTCAGTAACGCATTTTCAGCTAGAGTGACGTAAACACCTATAACAAAGAGAACGGCACTTATCAGATCAAAGTAAAATAAGCAATCGATTCAAACCACACGAAGCACATGAAAAAGGAAGGGTACCCGTATAAATACGGACGGAGCGCCTGACACATAGCAATGGGTACCTGGTAAAGCTTAACTGCTAAGCTTACGACTCGAACCAAACTACTGTAACTGTATCGTCATTCATTCGACCTAAATTGTGTCTCATATTACAATGGACCAGCTTTGTTTCGATTTGGAGGTGCGGCCTAAAACTTTTCTCTTCCCTTGAGTTTCGAGTCTCAAATTTCAGGTGCGGCTTAGATTCGGGAAAATTTTTTTTCCTTGATTTCGAGTCTCATTTTCCAGGTGCAGCTTAGATTCGAGTGCGGCTTAGATTCGAGTAAATACAGTATAAAGTTAGTATGTAGTGCATAAAGATGCTGCAAGTGAATTTATGTTTTCAAACAAATCTACTGTAATGTTGTTGTTGTTGTTGTTGTTGTTGTTGTTGTCTGCCGCTGCTGCATGGATATAAGTAATATTTAAAAAATCATAGCTACAGCTTGATAAAAATTAGTTGATAGCTGACGTCTGCACTTGCTACTACGGAGTTGCCATGTTGTCTCTTGCCTACCGCTCAGTTATGGGTGACTCACAAACATGACAGGTCACTTCAAAAATGGGATCAATGTGCAACACGAGCAATGTTGGACGTGACTGCCACAAGGTACGTCGAAAACATGAGATGCTCTGTCGACAGCTGATTTTAAGTGACCAATTGCTAAACTGTGGGACAGATGTGTTTTGTAGCCCTGAATTTAAACTTAGTCCATCACAACCTCCTAATGTGCAATATATCCGAGAAAACAGTGGTCAACAATTTGCGGCAGAACTAAAATCAGAATTGCTTTGTTCATGTTAATAAAAGTTAACATCTATGAGCAAGGCAAACTAATTTCTTGATATCATTGGTTACCTGAAATTATCCTCACACTGGCTAGATGAGCTGCCGCACTACCAACTGATTAGCAGTTCTCATTGGCACTTTGTTGCAGATTACAGGCAATACACGCATGTTTCAAACCAAAAGAGAACAATGCGAAGAAAAATAAAGCAAATAAAAAACACAATATCATGATGAACATGACACGGCGAAGTATTGCAAACAAAAAATTACATTTGAACACATTTACTGAATAAAAATAATATATACTTTTGATTAGATTTAGCGAAAAAAATAAAATAACATTCTCTATGCCTGCCAGGATTCAAACCTTCCACACGTCATGTTAGTGTGCTAATCATTGTGCTATGCCACACTTTGTGAAGTAGTTTTAAAATGTGGTGACACTGCAAGCTTCAAACATTTGGTTTCACACAATGTTCTACAAATCTTACCTAACGCAAGCCAATCTTTGTGATTATGATAACTGTGTATGTGATGCTGAATCACATCTTGTCCAGAAGTACCCAGTAACATTTGGTTAGGGATGCATGTAAAATGCGTGTATTTTATTAGCAGTTTTTGAGTGTATTGTATTTTTTTTTTGTGTGATTCTCATGTGTGATGAAGTAGTAAATTGTGCCAGATGAGTAACTTGGGATCCAAACACATCAAGAAAGAAAGCTGGGCAAGCATTGGAAGGAAACTGACCAATTGTTGCAGGAATTTGGCTACAGCAAACAGTTCAGGCATGTCACTGAACACTGTGATAGGAGGAAACCAGCTGCAACCCAAGAGGTATCAAACTATCAAGCAATTTTAATTGGATTATAATCAAAACTGAAGCAGCTGAACATTTTATGGAACTCTACACCTTCTTTAGATAATACGTACAATATAGCACAACATTCTGTAAAGGGTGCAAGAGTGTACAAAATGATGCCAATGTAAGGGGAGAAATGAAGTACTTGGTTATGGCAATATGCTGACCAACCATCATAATGATGACTGAATTACTTGAATTTGATCATTGAAGTAGGAATAAATTATCTTTTAGTGACTGGAAGACACCTACTACAGTGTAACGACATGGTGTAAAACATACAAGTGGAACTGGTGTTCTCACATAACTTTCAAAGGCATGTGACCCACTTGAAAAAGTAATCCTCACTGAGGATGAGGTAGCACATGGGTTTAGAAAGATGAGTGTTACAAAGGGGTTAGATGCACATAAGGAAACACTATAACAGTAGCCAGAAAATGTATTATCACAAAAGACAATTACAGGAGCTAATAGTTCTACAAGAGACTAATGCATGGCAGTTGTTAAAAACATGAACAATTCTGAAGTAGCTATAGTCGTAATGGAAGACTAGATGGGTGGGGGACAACATAATGGTAAAAAGATTCAGAAAGGTGGTAGGATCTCTACCTGAATTCCACAATGTTCAAGAAACAAAGGAAGCATATGATTTAGCATCCATGACTTTCTGTGCTGGTCTTTAATAAGTGCCAAGGTTGGATGTAAGAGATAACAATGGATGATATGGAAAACAAATAGTATAAAATTACACCTGGAAGACAGATAACCAAAAATTGAATTTGTTAAGAAGCCAGTGCAACATTATGAATGTAGAAATGGTCATATCATTCTTCATTTCTTATTAACTAGTAAATACTCTGGCTACAATATAATGCATTTAGTTTCAGGAAATAATTCTTCTTGTAAATAAACTCTCGCACAGAGCAAGAAACTTAGTTTAATTAAAATATTATAAGCTACAAGCCACAAGGGAAGGATTACACGAGACATTAGACGGTAGTGCATCATAATTCAAGTTTACACTTTCAAACAAGCTACACTGAAATGTGGACACACACACACACACACACACACACACACACACACAATATGTAGCATATTTAAGTCTTTCAGCAAAAAGACAAAACCACAATGTAATACTGTATTTCACTAGCATATTTAGGTCTTTCAGCAAAAAGACAAAAACATTAAGTAATACTGTATGTCATACATTGGAAATTGTGTGTCTGTTTTTTCACTGCACATTTGCATTTCAATAAACAAAAGTTAAAGTTAACCAGACACTTCAAAAGGTAGCAATCAATTCCTTTTGAAATAAAATTTCTAAGATGAGATTTTAAAGTATCAAATGAATTAGTTAGCGAACTCCACACATAAAAAAATGATACTCCTCTCTATGAGTAAAATACTAACGCTATGAGTAAATGTTATTTTTGTATACCCCTTAAGTAACAACAGGTATTACAAGAGGAAAAAATTGTGAACAATTAGACTTGTGAGAATGACGCAATTGTGGCCATTTAGTATTTATCCCCCTCCACCTTTGATTGAATAACACAGTAATCTATATGTTGTAGCATGTTATTAAATTACACCATAAAGCATCACTCACCGTCTCAAATTTAATTCCCTCAGTGTTCTGTGCACTTTCACTGCCAATCTGCAACACAACAAACTGCAGTTCATGCAAAGCACCATGCAAGGGAGATATCGTGTGATAGGGTACGTGAGAACACTGACACATCTAATGCTAAATTTACTGTGTTAGCTCTACACATTCAACACATCAGGTGTAGCTCTTCTAGGACATAAATATAACACTAATAGTCAGTTGATAGCATTCTCAGTTATTTGTAAGTAACAAGCCAGTGAAATTAAAGTGAAATTAAAGGTGCTGTAAGTAAAAGCAGACAGTCAATCAATTGATATGCATAGAGAAAGTGGTTTAACATTTCATGCCTATAAAGTTAACAGGGGAACTTAAACATATTTATATATACAACAGATATTTAGACAGCATTCTGACAGCTGATTTAAACTAGTAGTGAGAATGCAATCTGTAAAATGTCCTCCAAGTAAGTTATCTGCATTCAAATAGTATTATGTAATACAACGAATTCATGGAGTGTCCGTAATTTCAAATGAGCAAATTTAATAACACCAAATAAAACCAATTAACAACACACAAAATTCTGCATATTAAATGCTTAAAACTCAACTTACCAGGTTTCCAATGTCTGTAACTAAATTAAATATCACACCAGCAATCACATATAAAAAAATCCACTAACAAACTGTAAGAACTGCCAATAAATAATAATATTCACTAACACAAATGTAACAGAAACAATGTTTATTTGAGGCATCGTGTTCCCCATAATGAACACGAATCCAATTCCAGATTCAAATTGCACGATCATAGAAAAATATCTCTCTCTCTCTCTCTCTCTCTCTCTCTCTCTCTCTCTCTCTCTCTCTCTCTCAATCAATCAATCAATCAATCCCGATCTGTTTTCAAATTATGTTTTCATTTTACGAGATGACTTGTGTTCCACAGTTTCTTACTTGGGCCTATATTATCTGAAATTTTATGCTGGTTTTGGCATTTGTAATCAATATAGCATAAAAATTTTACAAGTAATCAAATAAAAAGTGTCAAAACTGCAACTTTTAAAAATCAATATAGACTGAATCAGAAAATTGTCTGTCACATGAGAACAATGCTTTGCACAGCACTGATATCATGACAGATACTTCATCTACCAATTTTACTGATAAAGATTTATTTTGAAAGATTAAGCAATGCATATGGGATAACACACAATGAAATCAAATATTTTCAATACAGTTTTGCAGTGTCTTGTATTACACAGTGCCTGTATAGCAATATGCAGTGTCCTTCAGATATGAAAGTATGCACATTTGAAGGACACTCCACATTACTATGTGTACACTGCAAAACTGTATTTCATAGCTAGACAGGCCCCTTGCAGGAATCACAGCAATTGTGCAAGTACAGGACGTGTACACAATGACATATAGAGATTTGGGTCAGTCCAGGTGGTGTGCACAAATAGCTGAAATGGTTAAGGTGAGCACTAGCGATAAGCGGGAGATCTCTAGTTCAAATCCTGGTCCGACACAAATTTTCATGAGTCACTAATAAACTGTACAGCTGATGTCCAGTCGTATTCATAATCTACAGATACGTCTCTTCCAAATATTTATAAGTTATGTTACAAGTATAGGCACAAAAGTAAACATAGATTCTTCGAGGGTAGATCATAAATTGCAAAACATCAGATGTTGCCTATAACAAAATGGAGAAAAAAAGCAGATATATGAATATCAAGAGTTCAGATGGCAAGCCATTACTAAGCAAAGAACGAAGGCGGAAACATGGAAGGAATATTAGGAGGACTATAGAAAGGAAATAAATTTGCTGTCAATATTATGGAAAGGAGAGAGAAAGCACATGGCAATCAGATGGGAGATATGAGACTGCAAGAAGGATTTTGACAGAGCCCTGACTGATGTATGTCAACACAAGGCAACTGGTGCAAACAACATTCTCTCAAATTGTCAGAAACCTTGACAGAACATATGACAAAACCATTCCACCTGATACACAACTCCCATGACAGGCAAGATTCCCTTACATGTCAAGAAGAATGTGATAATTCCAATCCCAAAGGAGACAAACACACTCATAGGTGTGAATATTACAGAGCCATCAGTTTAATGAGTCATGACTGCAAAAACTGAAGAACAAAAAAACTGGTGGAAGCTGGTCTCTGGAAAGATCAGTTTCGTTTCTATTTAAAATAATAATGTAGGAACATAATCCTGTGATTTGTCTTAGAAAATACTCTGAAGAAAGGCCAAACCCAATTTTTATAACATTTGGATTTAGAGCAAGCTTCTGACAATGTCATAATTCTACAGGTACAGGGATAAAATACAAGGAACAATAGGTTACTGGCAATCTGCACAGATACAAGAGTGTTGTCATAATAGATGAAGGACATGAATGACAAGCAATGGTTGAGAAAGCCTTCATACTAAATTTCCGCAGCTGGCAGAAATTGGAAGTTGTGTGTGTGTGTGTGTGTGTGTGTGTGTGTGTGTGGGGGGGGGGGGGGGGGGGGGGGGGGGGGGGGGTTTATGAGCACCCCTGGATCTAACTGCTGTTACAGTGAGCGTGGTGCACAGTATCTGGTAAAAGTGTCCATCTTATT
Organism: Schistocerca serialis cubense; assembly: GCF_023864345.2. Classification (NCBI taxonomy): domain Eukaryota; kingdom Metazoa; phylum Arthropoda; class Insecta; order Orthoptera; family Acrididae; genus Schistocerca; species Schistocerca serialis. The sequence continues at coordinate 427,722,715 of NC_064644.1, read as the reverse complement.
ATTACTGGACAGAAATTCCCTTTCAGTTTTCTTAAAAGAAACTGAAGAAAGTTATACTCTGGAAAAGTCTTCAACTACAATGTCACATTTAATTCTCAACCATCTCCTAGAGACACAACTGAAATTGATAAGACAGATGTTTATATGTAAATACTTTTTGAGATGTACTTTGTCTGTTATGAATGTGAATTGCATAACTTGAAAAACGATGTTGCAAAACAATATTGGGGTGGATCAGAAATTACGAAATTAAATGTGCATCTTTTTCAGATTTTCTCTGAAGCCAGAAAAAAATCATTTAGTGTCAGGATATTAACTTGAGTTAACAGGCACAAAATAGTTTACTGCATCTCAGAGTTGAATTAGCTGCTTATAAACAAAAAAGTCACATAAAATTGCCTCACGAAAAACAACAAAACTTATATCAAGAAACAGGTCAGAAAATAAAATGACTCACAATGAAGTGACTGAAAACAAACTCGCAGGGCTGTCTTAAGTCAACCTTAATTGTATGTCCATTGTGCATAACGAATATGTATCTGGAACTTCTCCTTTTTACATTCTGGTGACATTTACAAGATATGAAATTAATTTTGACATATAGGAAACCACATATTTATTTGTGTATCTCCGTAACAACTTGGAAGGAATAGTATAGATTAAATGTAAGTTGTGTTTATCTAAGAGTAATTAATTATCTAATGATCGCTTTCAATCAACAGTTCATTGCCTGCCTTGCAATCCAATGGAAATAGCGACAAATGAGCACCGCATCCCACAATGACAGATTTCAGGGCCGACACCAGACAGTTCCAAATGTGGAAACCATACGAACAATGTAATTTTTAAGTATCTGTACACCAGAAAATTCCAAGGGTGGAAACCCCATTAAAAAATGCAATATTTCATACAACTGTATTTCAGTAACTTCCAGTTCATGTTGGTAGCTGAAATTTAGGTAAAAAGAAGAACTCTATGGTTTCAATATATCAAGTTCGACCATTCCCATATGAGGGAGGGTTGTAGTCAATATTATAAAATCTGTCTGTCTGGTAAGAAGTGAAGGAAATTAAGAAGAAATTTGTAAAGAGAACTAAAACTCACAGTGAAGAAATAAAAACATTAAGGTTTATAACAACATTGTAATTCTATCAGAATGGCAAAGTACTTAGGATGATCAGTTGAACAGAAGGCATAATTAAATGAAAACAAGGGTAATAGACTGTAGCCAAATTAAATCAGGCAGTGCTGAGGAAATTTGGGTAGTGAACAAGAAACTATAAGTATTGGACAAGTTCTGTCATTTGGGTAGTAAAATTACTGATGACAATGGATGAAGCAGAGAGGATATAAAATGTAGGCTCACAATACCAACAAAACAACAAAAGACATCTCAAAAGAACTAAGTGTCATTGTGTTATTGGCGATGTATGTTGAAAACAGTTAACAAATATTGTTATGCTAAAATTTTTTAAGTTCCAGTAAATACACCACATTACTGCAACTATGATTGGCGATGCCAACGTGATAAGAAGATATGGCGACGAGCAGAAATGTGTCCGAGGATCGGCTGGAAGCAAATAAGGTTAGCATTAAAATTCCTCCTTTTTGGAATGAAAAATCTGAAATATGGTTCTATGAAGTAGAGGCACAGTTCAGTATTTGTGAAACTGTTCCTGAAAACACTATATTTAATCATTTAGTGTCACATTTAGAACCAAAACACATCGAGAATATCTCTGACATCATGTGTGGCATGAAAGTGAATATGTATTTGTGATCTACGGGTAGCGTCTTTGATAGTAATCAAAACATCCTCCATCCTGGGTTTGAACCCTGCCGCTACTTAGATTTTCAATACCAATCATCAGCAATGGCAGCCAAAGATTTCCAGCATAATGAGTCATCCTCATTCTGCCAATGACCTTGTCAAAGAGGGCAGAGGAGCAGACAGAGGTTCAGCACACTCTCTTGTCCTTGGATTCAGGAACTGCCCTTGGAGGCAGAAGAATCAGCAATGATCAACAATACTATGATGATGCAGAAGACAATGGAAACCAATGCATTAAAGACACACAATGTGTACCCACAAGGCAGCTGAAAATGGTGTAACAGGAGCAGTGTTTGTTATGAATAGGAATGTTGGGCAGAGAGTGTATTACTGCATACAGTTCACTGATAGGGTTGTTCTCACCAGAATCAACAGCAAATCAACATCAACAATGATAATTCAGATATACATGCCGACATCACAAGCTGAAGATGAAGAGATACATGAAGTGTATAAGGATATTGAACGGGTAATTCAGTACGTAAAAGGAGATGAAAATCTAATAGTCATGGGGGACTGGAATGCAGTTGTAGGGGAAGGCGTAGAAGAAAGGGTTCCAAGAGAATATGGGCTTGGTACTAAGAATGAGAGAAAAGAAAGACAACAGGAGTTCTGCAACAAATTTCAGCTAGTAATAGCAAATGCTCTGTTCAAGAACCATAAGGGGCAGAGGTATAATTGGAAAAGACTGGGAGGTACAGGAAGATTTCAGTTACACCACATCATGGTCAGGCAGAGATTCCGAAAGACATACCCGGGAGCAGATATAGACTCTGATCACAATGTAGTAGTGATGAACATAGGCTGAAGTTCACGAGATTAGTCAGCAAGAATCAATAACCAAGTAGTAGGACATGGAAGTGCTAAGGAATGAAAAGATACACTGTAAGTTCTCTGAGGCTATAGACACTACTGTGCGGAATATCTTTAATGGGCAGATCACATGAAGAGGAATGGAGAACCCTACAAAGGGCAATCACAGAAGTTGAGAAGAAAAACATGGGATGATAAAGGTAACTGCGAAGAAACCATGGCTATCAGAAAAAATACTTCAGTTGATCAAAGAAAGAATGAAATACAAAAATGATCAGAGAAATTCAGGAATGCAGAAATACAAATCACTCAGGAATGAAATAAGTAGAAAGTGCAGAAGTTACGATGAAATGGTTACAAGAACCACACGAAGAAATCAAAAAACCGTTGATTGTCGGAAGGACTGACTCAGCATGACTAAAAGTCAAAACAATCTTTGGTGAAATTGAAAGGAAGGGTGGTAACATTAAAAGTGCAATGTGAATTCCGCTGTTAAATGCAGAGGAATGAGCGGATAAGTGGAAAGAGGGCACTGAAGGCCTCTATGAGAGGAAGATTTCTCTGTTGGGATAGAAAAATAAACAGGAGTCGACATAGAAGAAGAGATGGGGGAGCCAGTATTAGAACCAGAATTTAAAAGAACTTTCGCAGAGTTAAGATCAATTAAGGCAGAAAGGATACATAGCATTCCATCTGAATTTCTGAAATCATTAAGGGAAAAGCCAACAAAACGAATATTCAGGCTGGTGGGTAGAAAGTATGAGTCTGGTGTTATGCCATCTGACCTTTGGAAGAGTATCATCCACACAATTCTGAAGGCTACAAGTGCTGACAAGTGCAGGAATTATTGCACAATCTGCTTAAGAGCTCAGGCATCCAAGCTCGTTCCACATCATTACGAAATATCGTATTCATGATCCATGGAACTAGTAATAATCTAATCTAATCTAATCTAATCTAGAGAAGAATGGGAAAGAAAATTGAGATTTATTACATGACGATCAGTTTGGCTTCAGGAAATGTAAAGGCACCAAAGTGGCAGTTCTCACATCGCGCTTGCTAATGGAAGAAAGACTAAAGAAAAATCAAGTCACTTTCACGTTTGTATGATCTGTCCACCTGGGAAAAGCTTTCAACAATGTAAAATGGTGCAATTTCTCAGGAAAATAGGGGTACGCTACAGGGAGAGGTGGATAATATACAATACGTACAAGAGCCAAGAGGGAATAAAACGAGAGTTAAGACCAAGAACAAAGTGTTTAGATTAAAATGAGTGTAAGACAGGGAAGTAGTCTTTTGCCTCTACTGTTCAGTATGCAGGGTGGTCCATTGATAGTGACCAGGCTAATATCTCACGAAATAAGCATCAAACGAAAAAACTCGAAAGAACAAAACTCGTCTAGCTTGAAGGGCGAAACCAGATGGCGCTATGGTTGGCCCACTAGATGGTGCTGCCATAGGTCAAATGGATATCCACTGCATTTTTTAAAAAATAGGAACCCCCATTTTTTATTACATATTCGTGTAGTACGTAAAGAAATATGAATGTTTTAGTTGGACCACTTTTCTCGCTTTGTGATAGATGGCGCTGTAATAGTCATAAACGTGTAAGTATGTGGTATCGCGTAACATTCCGACAGTGCGGACGGTATTTGCTTCATGATACATTACCCGTGTTAAAATGGACCATTCACCAATTGCGGAAAAGGTCGGTATCATGTTGATGTATGGCTATTGTGATCAAAATGTCCAATGGGCGTGTGCTATGTATGCTGCTCGGTATCCTGGGTGACATCATCCAAGTGTTCAGACCATCCCCTGGAAAGTTACGTTAGTTAAGGAAACGGGAAGTGTTCAACAACATGTGAAATGTGAACCATGACCTGTAACAAATGATGACGCCCAAGTAGGTGTTTTAGCTGCTGTCGCAGCCAATACGCACATCAGTAGCATCTCAAAAACGTCAGTGTTGAGAATGCTACAGCATCGATTGCACCCGTACTATATTTCTATGCACCAGGAATTGCACGGCAATGACTTTGAACGTCGTGTACAGTTCTGCCACTGGGCAAAAGATAAATTACGGAACGATGACAGATTTTTTGCACATGTTCTATTTAGCAACGAAGCGTCATTCACCAACAGCGGTAATGTAAACCGACATAATATGCACTATTGGGCAATGGAGAATCCACGATGACTGTGACAAGTGGAACATCAGCGACCTTGACAGGTTAATGTATGGTGCGGCATTATGGGAGGATGGATAACTGGCCCCCATTTTATCGATGGCAATCTAAAAGGTGCAATGTATGCTGATTTCCTACACAATGTTCTACTGATGTTACTACAAGATGTTTCACTGCATGACGGAATGGCGTTGTACTTCCAACATGATGGATGTCCGGCACATAGCTCACGTGCGGTTGAAGCAGTATTGACTAGCATATTACATGACAGGTGAACTGGTCGTTGAAGCACCATACCATACCATGGCCCGAACGTTCACCTGATCTGACGTCCGTGGATTTCTTTCTGCGGAGAAAGTTGAAGGATATTTGCTATCGTGACCCACCGACAACGCCTGACAACATGCGACAGCACATTGTCGATGTATGTGCCAACACTACGGAAGGCGAACTACTCACTGTTGAGAGGAATGTCGTTACACGCATTGCCAAATGCATTGAGGTTGACGGACATCATTTTGAGCATTTATTACATTAATGTGGTATTTACAGGTAATCACGCTGTAACAGCATGCATTCTCAGGAATGATAAGTTCACAAAGGTACATGTATCACATTGGAAAAACCAAAATAAAATGTTCAAACCTACCTATGATCTGTATTTTAATTTAAAAAACCTACCTGTTATCAACTGTTCATCTAAAATTGTGAGCCATATGTTTGTGACTATTACAGCGCCATCTATCACAATGCGAAAAAAGTGGTCCAACTAAAACAATATATGTCATAAAAATTGAGGGTTCCTATTTTTAAAAAAATGGAGTTGATATCCGTTTGACCTATGGCAGTGCCATCTAGCGGGCCAACCACAGCGCCATCTGGTTTCCCCCTCCAAGCTAGACAAGTTTCGTTCTTTGTAGTTTTTTTGTTTGATGCTGAGGTATTTGGCCCAGTCACGATCAATGGACCACCCTGTTTATATCAAAGAGGCAATGACAGAAATTAAAGAAACGTTCAAGAGTGGAATTACAATTCAAGGCGAAAGGATATCAATGATACAATTCACTGATAATATTGCTATCATGAGCGAAAGTGAATAAGAATTACATGAGCTGTCTAATGAGTACAGAAAACTGATTGAGAGGAAATCCAAGGAAGATTAATGAGGTAGCAGAAATGAGAAGTGTGAGAA